>NC_140716.1:22500-622500 GCF_050655825.1 Lonchura striata
ACCCTAATGGCCCTAACCCTAACCCTAACCCTAACCCTAACCCTGACCCTGACCCTGACCCTGACCCTAACCCTAACCCCTAACCCCTAACCCCTAACCCTAACCCCTAACCCTAACCCTAATGGCCCTAACCCTAACCCTAACCCCTAACGGCCCTAACCCTAACCCTAACCCCTAACGGCCCTAACCCTAACCCTAACCCCTAACGCTAACCCTAACGCTAACCCTAACCCTAATGGCCCTAACCCTAACCCTAATGGCCCTAACCCTAACCCTAATGGCCCTAACCCTAACCCTTAACCCTAACCCCTAACCCTCGACACGCCCCCGACACGCCCCCCGACACGCCCCCCGCTCCGCCCCCCGACACGCCCCCCTGCCTGTAAACCTAGTAGGGGGCGGGGTTAGGGTTAGGGGAGAGGCCGGGGGGCGGGGTGAGCGTCAGGGGAGTGGCTAGGGGCGGGGGAGTGGCTAGGGGCGGGGTGAGCGTCGGGGGAGTGGCTAGGGGCGGGTTGAGCGTCGGGGGAGTGGCTAGGGGCGGGGTGAGCGTCGGGGGAGTGGCTAGGGGCGGGGAGAGGAGGAGGGGTGGGGGCAGGGGGTGGGGCTACCTACTAGAACCCCTATATATATAAAAAGAAGAAAAATATAAAGTCTGGGGCAGCAGTAGAAATTTTGATGCTCCCAGGGAGTAAAAATTTCTCTTTTAAATGTTTTTTTTTTTTTTTTTTTTTTTTACTCCCTGGGAGCATGAAAATTTCTACTGCTGCTTTTTTATTCTAAGTTTAGAAAGGAAGAGAAAGAGAGGAAAAAGAAGAGAGAGTGAGAGGAAGAAGAGGAGAGACTGAGAAGAAGAAGAAGAAGAGACAGTGAGAACAAGAGGAGAGAGCGGGGAGGAGAGAGTCAGAGTGAGAAGAATAAGAAAGAGTGAGGAGGAGAGAGTGAGAAGAAGAAGAAGAAGAGACAGTGAGAACAAGAGGAGAGAGCGGGGAGGAGAGAGTCAGAGTGAGAAGAATAAGAAGAGAGAGTGAGGAGGAGAGAGTGAGAAGAAGAAGAAGAGGAGACAGTGAGAAGAAGAAGAAGAGGAGACAGTGAGAACAAGAGGAGAGAGCGGGGAGGAGAGAGTCAGAGTGAGAAGAATAAGAAAGAGTGAGGAGGAGAGAGTGAGAAGAAGAAGAGGAGACAGTGAGAACAAGAGGAGAGAGTGGGGAGGAGAGAGTCAGAGTGAGAAGAATAAGAGGAGAGACTGAGGAGGAGAGAGTGAGAAGAAGAAGAAGAGGAGACAGTGAGAAGAAGAAGAAGAAGAGACAGTGAGAACAAGAGGAGAGAGTGAGGAGGAGAGAGTCAGAGTGAGAAGAATAAGAAGAGAGAGTGAGGAGGAGAGAGTGAGAAGAAGAAGAAGAGGAGACAGTGAGAACAAGAGGAGAGAGCGGGGAGGAGAGAGTCAGAGTGAGAAGAATAAGAAGAGAGAGTGAGGAGGAGAGAGTGAGTAGAATAAGAAGAAGAGACAGTGAGAACAAGAGGAGAGAGAGAGGAGGAGAGAGTCAGAGTGAGAAGAATAAGAAGAGAGAGTGAGGAGGAGAGAGTGAGAAGAAGAAGAAGAGGAGACAGTGAGAAGAAGAAGAAGAAGAGACAGTGAGAACAAGAGGAGAGAGTGAGGAGGAGAGAGTCAGAGTGAGAAGAATAAGAAGAGAGAGTGAGGAGGAGAGAGTGAGAAGAAGAAGAGGAGACAGTGAGAAGAAGAAGAAGAAGAGACAGTGAGAACAAGAGGAGAGAGTGAGGAGGAGAGAGTCAGAGTGAGAAGAATAAGAAGAGAGAGTGAGGAGGAGAGAGTGAGAAGAAGAAGAGGAGACAGTGAGAACAAGAGGAGAGAGCGGGGAGGAGAGAGTCAGAGTGAGAAGAATAAGAAAGAGTGAGGAGGAGAGAGTGAGAAGAAGAAGAGGAGACAGTGAGAACAAGAGGAGAGAGTGGGGAGGAGAGAGTCAGAGTGAGAAGAATAAGAGGAGAGACTGAGGAGGAGAGAGTGAGAAGAAGAAGAAGAGGAGACAGTGAGAAGAAGAAGAAGAAGAGACAGTGAGAACAAGAGGAGAGAGTGAGGAGGAGAGAGTCAGAGTGAGAAGAATAAGAAGAGAGAGTGAGGAGGAGAGAGTGAGAAGAAGAAGAAGAGGAGACAGTGAGAACAAGAGGAGAGAGCGGGGAGGAGAGAGTCAGAGTGAGAAGAATAAGAAGAGAGAGTGAGGAGGAGAGAGTGAGTAGAATAAGAAGAAGAGACAGTGAGAACAAGAGGAGAGAGAGAGGAGGAGAGAGTCAGAGTGAGAAGAATAAGAAGAGAGAGTGAGGAGGAGAGAGTGAGAAGAAGAAGAAGAGGAGACAGTGAGAAGAAGAAGAAGAAGAGACAGTGAGAACAAGAGGAGAGAGTGAGGAGGAGAGAGTCAGAGTGAGAAGAATAAGAAGAGAGAGTGAGGAGGAGAGAGTGAGAAGAAGAAGAGGAGACAGTGAGAAGAAGAAGAAGAAGAGACAGTGAGAACAAGAGGAGAGAGTGAGGAGGAGAGAGTCAGAGTGAGAAGAATAAGAAGAGAGAGTGAGGAGGAGAGAGTGAGAAGAAGAAGAGGAGACAGTGAGAAGAAGAAGAAGAAGAGACAGTGAGAACAAGAGGAGAGAGTGAGGAGGAGAGAGTCAGAGTGAGAAGAATAAGAAGAGAGAGTGAGGAGGAGAGAGTGAGAAGAAGAAGAGGAGACAGTGAGAAGAAGAAGAAGAAGAGACAGTGAGAACAAGAGGAGAGAGCGGGGAGGAGAGAGTCAGAGTGAGAAGAATAAGAAAGAGTGAGGAGGAGAGAGTGAGAAGAAGAAGAGGAGACAGTGAGAAGAAGAAGAGACAGTGTGAACAAGAGGAGAGAGCGGGGAGGAGAGAGTCAGAGTGAGAAGAATAAGAAGAGAGAGTGAGGAGGAGAGAGTGAGTAGAATAAGAAGAAGAGACAGTGAGAACAAGAGGAGAGAGAGAGGAGTAGAGAGTCAGAGTGAGAAGAATAAGAAGAGAGAGTGAGGAGGAGAGAGTGAGAAGAAGAAGAGGAGACAGTGAGAAGAAGAAGAAGAAGAGACAGTGAGAACAAGAGGAGAGAGTGAGGAGGAGAGAGTCAGAGTGAGAAGAATAAGAAGAGAGAGTGAGGAGGAGAGAGTGAGAAGAAGAAGAAGAGGAGACAGTGAGAAGAAGAAGAAGAAGAGACAGTGAGAACAAGAGGAGAGAGCGGGGAGGAGAGAGTCAGAGTGAGAAGAATAAGAAAGAGTGAGGAGGAGAGAGTGAGAAGAAGAAGAGGAGACAGTGAGAACAAGAGGAGAGAGCGGGGAGGAGAGAGTCAGAGTGAGAAGAATAAGAAGAGAGAGTGAGGAGGAGAGAGTGAGAAGAAGAAGAAGAGGAGACAGTGAGAAGAAGAAGAAGAAGAGACAGTGAGAACAAGAGGAGAGAGCGGGGAGGAGAGAGTCAGAGTGAGAAGAATAAGAAAGAGTGAGGAGGAGAGAGTGAGAAGAAGAAGAGGAGACAGTGAGAACAAGAGGAGAGAGCGGGGAGGAGAGAGTCAGAGTGAGAAGAATAAGAAGAGAGAGTGAGGAGGAGAGAGTGAGAAGAAGAAGAAGAGGAGACAGTGAGAAGAGGAAGAAGAAGAGACAGTGAGAACAAGAGGAGAGAGTGAGGAGGAGAGAGTCAGAGTGAGAAGAATAAGAAGAGAGAGTGAGGAGGAGAGAGTGAGAAGAAGAAGAAGAGGAGACAGTGAGAACAAGAGGAGAGAGCGGGGAGGAGAGAGTCAGAGTGAGAAGAATAAGAAGAGAGAGTGAGGAGGAGAGAGTGAGAAGAAGAAGAAGAGGAGACAGTGAGAAGAAGAAGAAGAAGAGACAGTGAGAACAAGAGGAGAGAGCGGGGAGGAGAGAGTCAGAGTGAGAAGAATAAGAAAGAGTGAGGAGGAGAGAGTGAGAAGAAGAGGAGACAGTGAGAACAAGAGGAGAGAGCGGGGAGGAGAGAGTCAGAGTGAGAAGAATAAGAGGAGAGAGTGAGGAGGAGAGAGTGAGAAGAAGAAGAAGAGGAGACAGTGAGAAGAAGAAGAAGAGACAGTGAGAACAAGAGGAGAGAGAGAGGAGGAGAGAGTCAGAGTGAGAAGAATAAGAAAGAGTGAGGAGGAGAGAGTGAGAAGAAGAAGAGGAGACAGTGAGAACAAGAGGAGAGAGCGGGGAGGAGAGAGAGTGAGAAGAATAAGAAGAGAGAGTGAGGAGGAGAGAGTGAGAAGAAGAAGAAGAGGAGACAGTGAGAAGAAGAAGAAGAAGAGACAGTGAGAACAAGAGGAGAGAGTGAGGAGGAGAGAGTCAGAGTGAGAAGAATAAGAAGAGAGAGTGAGGAGGAGAGAGTGAGAAGAAGAAGAAGAGGAGACAGTGAGAAGAAGAAGAAGAAGAGACAGTGAGAACAAGAGGAGAGAGTGAGGAGGAGAGAGTCAGAGTGAGAAGAATAAGAAGAGAGAGTGAGGAGGAGAGAGTGAGAAGAAGAGGAGACAGTGAGAAGAAGAAGAAGAAGAGACAGTGAGAACAAGAGGAGAGAGCGGGGAGGAGAGAGTCAGAGTGAGAAGAATAAGAAAGAGTGAGGAGGAGAGAGTGAGAAGAAGAAGAGGAGAGAGTGAGAACAAGAGGAGAGAGCGGGGAGGAGAGAGTCAGAGTGAGAAGAATAAGAAGAGAGAGTGAGGAGGAGAGAGTGAGTAGAATAAGAAGAAGAGACAGTGAGAACAAGAGGAGAGAGAGAGGAGGAGAGAGTCAGAGTGAGAAGAATAAGAAGAGAGAGTGAGGAGGAGAGAGTGAGAAGAATAAGAAGAGAGAGTGAGGAGGAGAGAGTGAGAAGAAGAAGAGGAGACAGTGAGAAGAAGAAGAAGAAGAGACAGTGAGAACAAGAGGAGAGAGTGAGGAGGAGAGAGTCAGAGTGAGAAGAATAAGAAGAGAGAGTGAGGAGGAGAGAGTGAGAAGAAGAAGAAGAGGAGACAGTGAGAAGAAGAAGAAGAAGAGACAGTGAGAACAAGAGGAGAGAGCGAGGAGGAGAGAGTCAGAGTGAGAAGAATAAGAAGAGAGAGTGAGGAGGAGAGAGTGAGAAGAAGAAGAAGAGGAGACAGTGAGAAGAAGAAGAAGAAGAGACAGTGAGAACAAGAGGAGAGAGCGAAGAGGAGAGAGTCAGAGTGAGAAGAATAAGAAGAGAGAGTGAGGAGGAGAGAGTGAGGAGAAGAAGAAGAAGAGGAGACAGTGAGAAGAAGAAGAAGAAGAGACAGTGAGAACAAGAGGAGAGAGCGGGGAGGAGAGAGTCAGAGTGAGAAGAATAAGAAAGAGTGAGGAGGAGAGAGTGAGAAGAAGAAGAGGAGAGAGTGAGAACAAGAGGAGAGAGCGGGGAGGAGAGAGTCAGAGTGAGAAGAATAAGAAGAGAGAGTGAGGAGGAGAGAGTGAGTAGAATAAGAAGAAGAGACAGTGAGAACAAGAGGAGAGAGAGAGGAGGAGAGAGTCAGAGTGAGAAGAATAAGAAGAGAGAGTGAGGAGGAGAGAGTGAGAAGAATAAGAAGAGAGAGTGAGGAGGAGAGAGTGAGAAGAAGAAGAGGAGACAGTGAGAAGAAGAAGAAGAAGAGACAGTGAGAACAAGAGGAGAGAGTGAGGAGGAGAGAGTCAGAGTGAGAAGAATAAGAAGAGAGAGTGAGGAGGAGAGAGTGAGAAGAAGAAGAAGAGGAGACAGTGAGAAGAAGAAGAAGAAGAGACAGTGAGAACAAGAGGAGAGAGCGAGGAGGAGAGAGTCAGAGTGAGAAGAATAAGAAGAGAGAGTGAGGAGGAGAGAGTGAGAAGAAGAAGAAGAGGAGACAGTGAGAAGAAGAAGAAGAAGAGACAGTGAGAACAAGAGGAGAGAGCGAAGAGGAGAGAGTCAGAGTGAGAAGAATAAGAAGAGAGAGTGAGGAGGAGAGAGTGAGGAGAAGAAGAAGAAGAAGAGACAGTGAGAAGAAGAAGAAGAAGAGACAGTGAGAACAAGAGGAGAGAGCAGGGAGGAGAGAGTCAGAGTGAGAAGAATAAGAAAGAGTGAGGAGGAGACAGTGAGAAGAAGAGGAGACAGTGAGAACAAGAGGAGAGAGCGGGGAGGTGAGAGTCAGAGTGAGAAGAATAAGAAGAGAGAGTGAGTAGAATAAGAAGAAGAGACAGTGAGAACAAGAGGAGAGAGCAGGGAGGAGAGAGTCACAAGAATAAGAAGAAGAGACCGTGAGAACAAGAGGAGAGAGTGAGGAGGACACAGAGCAAGAAAAATGAAAGAGTTAGAGAGAAAAGAAAAAACAAAAAAGTCAGATCAGAAAGAGTAAAGAGAAAAAGAGTGAAACGCAAACAGAAAAGGAAGCGCTTGAAATGAAAGAGAAAAGGAAATGGGCGAGGAAAAAAAGAAATAGAGACGGAACAAAAGGTAGGGTTCGAGAGGGAAAGAAATAGAGAGTTAGAAAGACAAAAGAGTTAAAGTTAGACAGAAAACAAAAAAGTGTTAGAGACAAAGAAAAGGATAGCAAGTGTTAGAAAGACAAAGGGTGACAAAGAGAAAAAAAAAAGAAGAAGAAAATGCAGTGAAACCTAGATTGAAAGAGACATACAAAGAGACATGGGGAAATACATGTAGAGGACTAGAAAAAATAGACAGGGTTAGAGAAACATAGAGATGTGTTAGAAATGGAAACAAAGGAAACACAGCCAGAGACAGAGAAAGAGTTAGACGTGGAAGGATAAAGTGAGGAATAGACTAAAGAGGAAAGTAAGAGGCAGAGGGAGGAATAGGGTTAAAATGATGACGCGACCACACCGAAGAAAGACAGGACACGAATGGTGGGCGGGGCAGAGGGTAAGGGGAATTGTTATTAGGGCTGATTAATCTTTATTCCTTTAATTTAAACTTCAGCGATACACAGGGAAACAAGGTATACAAATGTGAGTACAGATACAAATACAATTAAAAATACATCGTACCTGGGCACACAAGTACAAGTACAATTTACATACAGCAAAATACATCAAAAGACAGGAACAACTGCAGATACAGAACAATATAATGTACTACAAGCCAAATACATATTGATGCAATATAACCATTTCAGACGAGCCCTTTACGCTTTTATTGTTATGACACGCCCAGAACAAAAACGGCACGAAACTCTCGGCCGACCTGCACGCCCCCTTCCTGTTGCGCACAAACTCACATTCGCTGCAACTGCATTCTGACACCTGAGGCGTCGTCGCTCCTCGGGAACGTGGCTCCCTGGAGACTCCCAAAAAATCCTCCTGCCTGACGAAAACCTCGGTCCCGGGGTGGTCGGCGCCCTAACTTTGGCGATGAACGTCGCCTCGCTGACCGGCCGGGACCGAGGAAAAAAAAACCCAGCCGGGGGGAAAAAAAAAAACCCCCCGGCTGGGGATTTTTTATTCTAAATTTAAAAATGAGTGGAAAAACCTGAAAGGCAATACGCACAAGGTTATAACTGCTGCAGACACACAGCTGCAGACACAAGTACACACAAACCCTTACAGACAGACACAGACAATCGCACTCTCACACGTTCTTCTGCTGACAGGCTGGCTGCCACCCTTACGTGAAAGAATACGCTGAAGAATATGCTTAAACGCATCTTCTGACCGCAGCGCCTCGATGTCAAATGGTAGATTCCGGGAAATTCTGTAGGCACCCGGCGACCTATGAGACAAGGGGAGGCGGTCAATGACTGACTATCTGAGAGCTAGGAGCTATACAGACTCTGGGCCCATCGCTGTTGTACCCGAAACCCCGTAGAGGACAAATGAATGGCAAAGTTTTATAACTGCTCTACCTAAGTGTGACTACGTGGCCGGGCAAGGCAGCTCCGATCCTAATTGGCACAACAGAGGTGCATACAACATAAGCCAACATTAGGTACATACAGTATAAGCGCAAACAACATAAGACAACATTAGGTACGTACAGTATAAGCGCAAACAACATAACTCAACATTAGGTACATACAGTATAAGCGCAAACAACATAAGCCAAGGTAGGTACATACAGTATAAGCGCAAACACCATAAGCCAAGGTAGGTACATACAGTATAAGCGCAAACACCATAAGCCAAGGTAGGTACATACAGTATAAGCGCAAACACCATAAGCCAAGGTAGGTACATACAGTATAAGCGCAAACAACATAAGCCAACATTAGGTACATACAGTATAAGCGCAAACAACATAAGCCAACCTAGGTAGGCGTAACATGCGCATGTACGATATAAGCCGACGTAGGTAGGCGAGACATAAGCTGACAGAGATAAGAGATAAGTGAGGACTTGATACAATTCTCCAGAAGACTAATTTTTAAGCCCTATATCCTTTGAGAAGGCAGATGCTACAGAACTACTGCGGTCAGGTGATGAGGGGCTAATAAGCTCCGTACGGAAGTCCGAGAGAAAGGCTACCAAAACTGAGAATGAAGATGAATGAGAACATCTCGTGTACATCTTTCGGTCCCAAAAAGTAAATATGTAAAGATGCCGGAATAATTGATATCCGGAAAGGTATGTGAGCAAAATATGGCCGATACGGCAAAAAAATGATGCTGCTAAAGCATGGAGATGTAGCAAAGGCCTATGACACGGACAAAAGTGGAAACTGCCTGGCAATTTCATCCTATGGACCCAAGGTTCCTAACCCAAGATGAGCCATGGGCTGATGATGCCAAAGGAAAGAGAGCCCTAGGGCAATAGCACTTGATGATGATGTGTAACTCCTTTCAAGATGTTAGTGCCAAAGCACTTAAGAGGAAGCCTAAGAAGCTCAGTAGGCCTAGAGAAGGAAGAAATGACTATGGGGTGACCGTGGCTATAGCTGCGGACGTGAAGGCGCGCTCCTACGGTGAAGAGATCCACGACGACGTCAAGAGTCAAAGAAGGCCGCCGATGCGAACGTCACGAGAACGCGGATAGGGATCGGAACTGCCCTGCCCGGCGACGACTCTGGGGGGGGCTGAGGAGAAACCCTCTCCCTGCCGAGGGGCCCGTCCCACTATGGGCGTCTTCTCTAAGCTAACATCAAATAGCCTCCTGCGCTAGTAAAGGTTTTCCCCCCCAGCTCCCACCTACTGGCCCCAGCACTTAGCTTTTGCAAGATGACCGGATGGAATCCCATGTCAGTTGGATGTGGACGGCGAGACGTTCTCTGCATCAGCTTCAGTGCTCCCGTTTCCAAACTTCAGCTACGCTCCTCCTCAGGGTACCTAAGACAAAACAGAAAATTCAACTAGTGCACACAAAAAGAGAAATCCCCGAAACTCCGACACACTGCCGCCCCGGCTCACCTGAAATCTCAATTTGACTCCACCGGCTGCCTGGAGGATACCTGGAAAACAAAAAGATACACGCTTAAACATGCTGCTGCGTAACGGTCACCTGTGAGTCACCGTGCCTAAATGCCAACTCACCCGCTCGCCTCTGTTCCTTCACACAGCTCGGGCAGCGACAGCACCTGCAAAAACACAAAGCAAAAAAAACCCACACTCAGAAACTGTGAAAACAACATGCCCCTGACCTGAAAAATATACACACCCAGACCTTACACTTGAACCCACCTGGCCTTGGACATCCGGACCGGAGACATCTTGCAAGACGACTGCCTAAAATAAAACAAAGGAACCAAGAATGGATGCTCAGAATTGCACCAGAAATTGAGACCTGATTCAGAACAACTCCTTCTGTCCACTGCTCACCTGGCACACTTGGCCTTGACTGCTGCTGTCTGCCTGGACCTCCTAAAAATAAAGGCAAAGAATACTGTGGTAACACATTCACCATTGAGGCTTCCCCTGCCAATGCAAACAATGACTGACCCGCTCATGGCAACACCCTCCCCCAGGACTGGGGCCCTCTGCCGCAGATTTGAACCGTCAGCATCTGAAAGGAACTTGACTAGTGTCAAACAGCTGCAGGAAAATTTAGCAGCACCAAAAAGTTATATGAATATCGCCATACAATCTAGAGCCCAACTACATCCTGCATTACCAATTTCAAGTCCCCAGGACTTGTGTTGTTACAGGCTATGCAACAGGGCAGAGCAGCTCCAGGAAAAATACGCGCAGACACCGTGACACAGGACAGGGAGAGCTTTTGAGGAGAAGAAAGGACTTGAGAGACCCAAAGATCACAGAGTGCACCAGAGACAAGTGACAGGACACACACCGGAACTGCTCTGCCCTGAGCACCTCAGCACTGTGGTCAAAACAGACACTTTCCCTTTAGCTGGCCTAAGGGGACAATTCTTGCACATCCCCTCTCCCAAAGCTGATTCAAAAGGCCCTCCCAGCACACCCTCTTTCATCCCTCTATGGGTCTGAGCCCTATACTTATCTCTTGGGCATCTGGGGATGACAATCCATGTCGCATGTGAATGGAGGCTGCCTCGCCTGCAGGGAATGTCCTATGGTCACCGGGCTGTGGTCCCGTGCTCAGCTACAATCGAGAACACCAAACATCACTGCATGATCTTAGCTGCACAATGGACAAAACCCAGCAATCCCGCTACTCACCGTTCTCCTAAGAATGCTCGGGCCGCTCACTTTGGCCAGGCTCGGAGGCTGCCACCGTTATCGCAGGGTCTGCCTGGTTAAGAAGAGACAAAGTGACTCAGCATTGCTGAAACCTAAGAGGACCTTGGCTCCCCCTCCCTACCTCGGTGACTCACCCCAACTCCTCTGCCATTGCCAAGGACTACCTGGATGCCATCTTTAAATACAAAATTTCAAGGCTTCATCTCAGAGTCCTGCAATATTTCCAAAGGGCTCACAAGCACAGGAAATCCAGGCCATCGGCTGTCGGTCACAAAGGCTTGGCATACTCTGAGTGGATTCCCTAAAGCACACAAACAAGAATGGATGCTTACAGTTGAATCAAAAAGTAAAAGCTGAGCAAAAACAACTGCTTTGGTCCACTGCTCACCTGGCACACTTGGCCTTGACTGCTGCTGTCTGCCTGGACCTCCGGAAAATAAAGGTAAAGAGCACTGCTGTAATACAGTCACGATTTAGGCTTCCCCTGCAAATGCAAACAATGACTGACCTGCTCATAGAAACACCCTCCCCCAGGACTGGGGCCCTCTGCCACTGATTTGAATTGTCTGCATCTGAAAGGAAATTAGGACTAATGTCAAACGGCTGCAGGACAACTTAGCATCACCAAACATGTTATGGCAACCTCCTGATACAATCTAGAGCCCAACTACATCCTGCATTACCAATTTCAAGTCCCCAGGACTTGCGCTATTACAGGCTATGCAGCAGGGCAGAGTAGCTCCGGGAAAAATATGTGCAGACACCCGTGACACAAGACAGGGACAGAGAGCTTTTGAAGAGAAGAAAGGACCGAGAGACCCAAAGATCACAGAGTGCACCAGAGACAAGTGACAGGACACACACCGGAACTGCTCTGCCCTGAGCACCTCAGCACTGTGGTCAAAACAGACACTTTCCCTTTAGGTGGCCTAAGGAGATGCTTCTTGCACATCCCCGTCTCCAAAACTGACACAAAAACCCCTTCTAGAAAGTCCCAACCCAGCACCCCTCTTTCATCCCCTCTGTGGGTCATAACCCTCCACTTATCTTGCACGCAGCTGGGGATGCAAATCCCTCTTGAGTGTAGAAGGTGGCCATCTGCCTGTCTGCTAAGTTCCAGCTGTCACCTCTGGGTCTGCCAAGACAAAGAAAACTAAACATCAGTGCACGGTCTGAACAGCACATCGGCCAAAAACTTGTAATTCTGCTACTCACCGTCCTCCTCAGAATGCCCGGGTTCTTGGCCTGCACGCTTCAGACGTGCTTGGATTCCGTCGCCGTCATTGCAGAGTACGCCTAGGTTAAGTGGAGACAAGGCGACATGACATTGCTGAAACATGACTGTACTCTCACACCCCCCTCCCTACCTCTGGGACTCACCGCAACTCCGCAGCCATTCCTCAGGGCTACTCAGATGGGACCTTGAAATGCAGGATTGGAAGGCTCCGTCACAGGGTCCTGTAATGCTTCCAGAGAGATCCAAAGTGCATGAAACCTGATCCATCAGCCGGTTGGTGACAGAGGTATGCGTACTCCGAGTCGATTCCCTAAAGCACACAAACAAGAATGGATGCTTAGAGTCACACCAAAAACGGAAAGCTTAGCAAGAACAACTGCTTTTGTCCACTGCTCACCTGGCACACTTGGCCTTGACTGCTGCTATCTGCCTGGACCTCCTGAAAATAAAGGCAAAGAACACTGCTGTAACACGGTCACCATTTAAGCTGCCCCTGCAAATGCAAACAATGACTCACCTGCTCATGGGAAAATCTCCACACAAGACTGGGGCCCTCTGCCACTGATTTGGACTGTCTGCATCTAAAAGGAAGTTAGGACTAGTGTCAAATGGCTGCAGGACAACTTAGCAGAACCAAACATGTTATGTCAATATCCTAATACAATCTAGAGCCCAACTGCACCCGGCATTACCAATTTCAAGTCCCCAGGACTTGCGCTATTACAGGCTATGCAGCAGGGCAGATCAGCTCCGGGAAAAATACGTGCAGACACCCGTGACACAGGACAGGGAGAAAGAGCTTTTGAGGAGAAGAAAGGACTTGAGAGACCCAAAGATCACAGAGTGCACCAGAGACAAGTGACAGGACACACACCGGAACTGCTCTGCCCTGAGCACCTCAGCACTGTGGTCAAAACAGACACTTTCCCTTTAGCTGGCCTAAGGGGACAATTCTTGCACATCCCCTCTCCCAAAGCTGATTCAAAAGGCCCTCCCAGCACACCCTCTTTCATCCCTCTATGGGTCTGAGCCCTATACTTATCTCTTGGGCATCTGGGGATGACAATCCATGTCGCATGTGAATGGAGGCTGCCTCGCCTGCAGGGAATGTCCTATGGTCACCGGGCTGTGGTCCCGTGCTCAGCTACAATCGAGAACACCAAACATCACTGCATGATCTTAGCTGCACAATGGACAAAACCCAGCAATCCCGCTACTCACCGTTCTCCTAAGAATGCTCGGGCCGCTCACTTTGGCCAGGCTCGGAGGCTGCCACCGTTATCGCAGGGTCTGCCTGGTTAAGAAGAGACAAAGTGACTCAGCATTGCTGAAACCTAAGAGGACCTTGGCTCCCCCTCCCTACCTCGGTGACTCACCCCAACTCCTCTGCCATTGCCAAGGACTACCTGGATGCCATCTTTAAATACAAAATTTCAAGGCTTCATCTCAGAGTCCAGCAATATTTCCAAAGGGCTCACAAGCACAGGAAATCCAGGCCATCGGCTGTCGGTCACAAAGGCTTGGCATACTCTGAGTGGATTCCCTAAAGCACACAAACAAGAATGGATGCTTACAGTTGAATCAAAAAGTAAAAGCTGAGCAAAAACAACTGCTTTGGTCCACTGCTCACCTGGCACACTTGGCCTTGACTGCTGCTGTCTGCCTGGACCTCCGGAAAATAAAGGTAAAGAGCACTGCTGTAATACAGTCACGATTTAGGCTTCCCCTGCAAATGCAAACAATGACTGACCTGCTCATAGAAACACCCTCCCCCAGGACTGGGGCCCTCTGCCACTGATTTGAATTGTCTGCATCTGAAAGGAAATTAGGACTAATGTCAAACGGCTGCAGGACAACTTAGCATCACCAAACATGTTATGGCAACCTCCTGATACAATCTAGAGCCCAACTACATCCTGCATTACCAATTTCAAGTCCCCAGGACTTGCGCTATTACAGGCTATGCAGCAGGGCAGAGTAGCTCCGGGAAAAATATGTGCAGACACCCGTGACACAAGACAGGGACAGAGAGCTTTTGAAGAGAAGAAAGGACCGAGAGACCCAAAGATCACAGAGTGCACCAGAGACAAGTGACAGGACACACACCGGAACTGCTCTGCCCTGAGCACCTCAGCACTGTGGTCAAAACAGACACTTTCCCTTTAGGTGGCCTAAGGAGATGCTTCTTGCACATCCCCGTCTCCAAAACTGACACAAAAACCCCTTCTAGAAAGTCCCAACCCAGCACCCCTCTTTCATCCCCTCTGTGGGTCATAACCCTCCACTTATCTTGCACGCAGCTGGGGATGCAAATCCCTCTTGAGTGTAGAAGGTGGCCATCTGCCTGTCTGCTAAGTTCCAGCTGTCACCTCTGGGTCTGCCAAGACAAAGAAAACTAAACATCAGTGCACGGTCTGAACAGCACATCGGCCAAAAACTTGTAATTCTGCTACTCACCGTCCTCCTCAGAATGCCCGGGTTCTTGGCCTGCACGCTTCAGACGTGCTTGGATTCCGTCGCCGTCATTGCAGAGTACGCCTAGGTTAAGTGGAGACAAGGCGACATGACATTGCTGAAACATGACTGTACTCTCACACCCCCCTCCCTACCTCTGGGACTCACCGCAACTCCGCAGCCATTCCTCAGGGCTACTCAGATGGGACCTTGAAATGCAGGATTGGAAGGCTCCGTCACAGGGTCCTGTAATGCTTCCAGAGAGATCCAAAGTGCATGAAACCTGATCCATCAGCCGGTTGGTGACAGAGGTATGCGTACTCCGAGTCGATTCCCTAAAGCACACAAACAAGAATGGATGCTTAGAGTCACACCAAAAACGGAAAGCTTAGCAAGAACAACTGCTTTTGTCCACTGCTCACCTGGCACACTTGGCCTTGACTGCTGCTATCTGCCTGGACCTCCTGAAAATAAAGGCAAAGAACACTGCTGTAACACGGTCACCATTGAGGCTGCCCCTGCAAATGCAAACAATGACTCACCTGCTCATGGGAAAATCTCCACACAAGACTGGGGCCCTCTGCCACTGATTTGGACTGTCTGCATCTAAAAGGAAGTTAGGACTAGTGTCAAATGGCTGCAGGACAACTTAGCAGAACCAAACATGTTATGTCAATATCCTAATACAATCTAGAGCCCAACTGCACCCGGCATTACCAATTTCAAGTCCCCAGGACTTGCGCTATTACAGGCTATGCAGCAGGGCAGATCAGCTCCGGGAAAAATACGTGCAGACACCCGTGACACAGGACAGGGAGAAAGAGCTTTTGAGGAGAAGAAAGGACTGAGAGACCCAAAGATCACAGAGTGCACCAGAGACAATTGACAGGACACACACCGGAACTGTTCTGCCCTGAGCACCTCAGCACTGTGATCAAAACAGACACTTCCCCTTTAGCTGGCCTAAGGGGACAATTCTTGCACATCCCCTCTCCCAAAGCTGATTCAAAAGGCCCTCCCAGCACACCCTCTTTCATCCCTCTATGGGTCTGAGCCCTATACTTATCTCTCGGGCATCTGGGGATGACAATCCATGTCGCATGTGAATGGAGGCTGCCTCGCCTGCAGGGAATGTCCTATGGTCACCGGGCTGTGGTCCCGTGCTCAGCTACAATGGAGAACACCAAACATCACTGCATGATCTTAGCTGCACAATGGACAAAACCCAGCAATCCCGCTACTCACCATTCTCCTAATAATGCTCGGGCCGCTCACTTTGGCCAGGCTCGGACGCTGCCACCATCATCGCAGGGTCTGCCTGGGTTAAGAAGAGACAAAGTGACTCGGCATTGCTGAAACCTAAGAGGACCTTGGCTCCCCCTCCCTACCTCAGCAACTCACCGCAACTCCTCAGCCAGTGCCAAGGGCTACCTGGCAGCCATCGTGAAATACAAAATTTCAAGGCTTCATCTCAGAGTCCAGCAATACTTCCAGAAGGCTCACAAGCACAGGAAATCCAAGCCATCGGCTGTCGGTCAAAAAGGCTTGGCATACTCTGAGTCGATTCCTTAAAGCACACAAACAAGAATGGATGCTAACAGTTGAATCAAAAACTAAAAGCTGAGCAAGAAGTAAAAGCTGAGCAAAAACAACTGCTTTGGTCCACTGCTCACCTGGCACACTTGGCCTTGACTGCTGCTGTCTGCCTGGATCTCCTGAAAATAAAGGCAAAGAACACTGCTGTAACACGGTCACCATTGAGGCTGCCCCTGCAAATGCAAACAATGACTGACCTGCACATAGGAAAAACCACACCCAGGACTGGGGCTCTCTGCCACTGATTTCAGTTGTCAGCATCTAAAAGGAAGTTAGGACTAGTGTCAAATGGCTGCAGGACAACTTAACATCATCAAACATGTTATGTCTATCTCCCCATAAAATCTAGAGCCCAACTACATCCAGCATTAAAAATTTCAAGTCCCTAGGACTTGTGCTATTACAGGCTACGCAGCAGGGCAGAGCAGCTGCGGGACAAATACATGCAGACACCCGTGAGACAGGACAGGGAGAGAGAGCTTTTGAGGAGAAGAAAGGACCGAGAGACCCAAAGAACACAGAGTGCACCAGAGACAAGTGACAGGACACACACCGGAACTGTTCTGCCCTGAGCACCTCAGCACTGTGGTCAAAACAGACACTTTCCCTTTAGCTGGCCTAAGGGGACACTTCTTGCACATCCCTGCCCCCAAAGCTCATTCATAAGGCCCTGCCAGCACCCTACTTTAATCCCCTCTGTGGACCTTAGCCCTATACTTATCTCTCAGGCATCTGGGGATGAGAATCCTGTCGTGTGCCAATGGAGGCTGCCTCGCCTGCAGGGAATGTCCTATGGTCACCGGGCTGTGGTCCCGTGCTCAGCTACAATCGAGAACACCAAACATCACTGCATGATCTTAGCTGCACAATGGACAAAACCCAGCAATCCCGCTACTCACCGTTCTCCTAAGAATGCTCGGGCCGCTCACTTTGGCCAGGCTCGGAGGCTGCCACCGTCATCGCAGGATCTGCCTGGGTTAAGAAGAGACAAAGTGACTCGGCATTGCTGAAACCTAAGAGGACCTTGGCTCCCCCTCCCTACCTCGGTGACTCACCGCAACTCCTCGGCCATTGCCAAAGGCTACCTGGCTGCCATCGTGAAATACAAAATTTCAAGGCTTCATCTCAGAGTCCAGCAATACTTCCAGAAGGCTCACAAGCACAAGAAATCCAGGCCATCAGCTGTTGGGGACAGGGGCTTGGCATACTCTGAGTGGATTCCCTAAAGCACACAAACAAGAATGGATGCTTACAGTTGAATCAAAAAGTAAAAGCTGAGCAAAAACAACTGCTTTGGTCCACTGCTCACCTGGCACACTTGGCCTTGACTGCTGCTATCTGCCTGGACCTCCTAAAAATAAAGGCAAAGAACACTGCTGTAATACAGTCACCATTTAGGCTTCCCCTGCAAATGCAAACAATGACTGACCTGCTCATGGAAACACCCTCCCCCAGGACTGGGGCCCTCTGCCACAGATTTGAATTGTCTGCATCTGAAAGGAAGTTAGGACTAGTGTCAAACAGGTGCAGGACAACTTAGCATCACCAAACATGTTATGGCAACCTCCTGATACAATCTAGAGCCCAACTACACCCGGCATTACAAATTTCAAGTCCCCAGGACTTGTGCTAATACAGGCTATGCAGCAGGGCAGAGCAGCTCCAGGAAAAATATGTGCAGACACCTGTGACACAGGACAGGGAGAGAGAGCTTTTGAGGAGATAAAAGGACTGAGAGATGCAAAGATAATAGGGTGCACCAGAGACGAGTGACAGGACACACGCCAGCACTGCTCTGCCCTGAGCAGCTCAGCACTGAGATCAAAACAGACGCTTTCCCTTTAGGTGGCCTTAGGAGACGCTTCTTGGGCATCCCCATCTCAAAAATTAACTCAAAAACACCTCCTGGGGAATCCCACCCGGCACCTCTCTTCCATTCCCTCTGTGGGTTGTAGCCCTGCACTTATCTTGCACATATCAGGGGATGAAAATCCCCATCGGGTGCAGAAGGAAGACACTGCTCCCATCTCCAGGCCCTGGCCCTGACTTATCTTTTGGATGACTGGTGATGTGAATCCACCTTGGACCTGAAATGAGTCTGGCTCAGAGGAGATTGCCTGTTAGCCTCTTAGTCTCCTAAAATAAAGAATGGGATAATCAATGGTTGTGTTTCGTGCTATGTGGGCCGAATCTCAGCAAGTCAGTTACTTATCCTCTCCTGAGTGTGCCTGGGTGTT
This sequence comes from Lonchura striata, assembly GCF_050655825.1. Lineage (NCBI taxonomy): Eukaryota > Metazoa > Chordata > Aves > Passeriformes > Estrildidae > Lonchura > Lonchura striata. Next base: position 40,619 of record NC_140716.1, read on the forward strand.
CAAGTCTCCGGCCTCATCCTCAGTCTAAGGTATGGCTGTTATGATGAGTGGCACCGGGGTTAGAGAGGCAAAGCTACGTGGCATTTGTGTGAGTTCGGTGGATGAGCTTGTGTGCCGTATGACGTGGATGCCTCTGCTATGCTTGTGAAAAGCTTTGCAGATACGCACCGTTTCTCACCCTACTGCCTACAAACCCCCACCGGGATAACTCCTAACTCGGTACCCTGCTTACTCTCCCTCTCCTAGTCACAATCCTCAACTCACCTGAAGCCACCGTCTCACACATCATCTTTGACACAGTGCGGATGCCTTCTGCGTCGTGATGAATCTGCTGGAAAAATGTTGCGCTTGACACAAACTGCAAATACTGGAAGTTGCCCTCCTCCTAAAAAAAGAAGAAAAAAATCAGAAATTACAAAAGCACCTTACCAGCCCTGAATACTCAACCCCAAACTGTGAATTTAAATACTCCCTGTGTTCAACGTTGTTTTCTTTGCAGTATCTTCAAAGTCTCTGTTGCATTAGAAGCCCAAAAGCAGCTGCAGAGAACAAGCTAAGCTAAAGGAGCCTCTTCACCTGAATGAGAGGAGAGCTCTTACCCCAGCTGATCCCACTGAGGGAATGAAGCCCCTTGGGAAAGGCTGGGGTTAATATACCCCTGATTGGGCCCACCTCTCGTTCCCGTGGCACCTGGGAAAGGGGAGGGGGCAAACCCCACAGTGTATAAAAGCCATCAGAGGAGCTGTGGCTATTTGGCTCCTCTGGCTTGAATTCAAGGAGAAGAAAGGGCTGGATATAGAAGAAAACTCTTCAGGGAAATGACAGCTCTTTCTTTTTTCTACAACTGCTTGGAGCAAAAGGGCAAAAAAACTGGTAAGAAATAAAACTTTGTTTTTAGGCAGCATATCTAGATAAGTTGGGTGATTTGCTGTTAACTTATATAATTATTCCTCAGTGACTACTAAGTAGTACTCAACCTGAGACTAAGGGTGGAGAAAAATACTAATTATATGAACAGTTTAAGTCTCCTTGGGGCTGCTAATTAGGACTAACTACATTATAAATAAAAATAAGAAAAACAATAGGCTCCTGGGCAGCATAAAGGTTAAGTACGTGCTAGGCTTGCCTTTCTCTGAGGTACTTAGTCCTAGGGCACAGAAAGAAGTGCCCTGAAAAGTAGTTTTAAATGCTGAAAAAGCATCTTAGAAGAGCCTCCTTCAAATTAATCCCTTAAAATGAAGAAATGGGTAAGTTGCCTCCACTGAAATGGATACCGTGGCAAATAAATGGCTTCCGCCCTTTAACTTAATCCCCTCGAATATTGGGAAAAGAGAGGCTTTCCTCAAGTTAAATCTCTCCAGTTATGAAGACAGAGGGCTTTTCCCCTCAATCCAAACCCTTAAGAAAGAGAGATAGCTGGGCTTCCCCCTCAATTTAAGCCTTAGGACAACAAAAAGGGTTACTCTTAATTCAAACCCATAAACAACATTGTCAAGGTTTTCCCCCTCTATTTAAACTGGAAAATAATGGAATATGGGGATTCCCTGTCAATTACCACCCCTAACAGCATAGAAAAGGCAGGGACTCTTTCAAATGAGACCATTAAAATTGCAGGGGAAGTGCATTTCCTCATTAATTGAAAGCAAGAAATAATGGAAAAGGAAGTTTTTTCCCATACTTTAAACCCCTTGTCTCTCCATAACCCCTCTTTTTTCTGGGAGTGCTGTGGAAGGTCTTGGGGTTCTAGGGAGGGACTGACACAATAAAAGGGGAAAGTTGAAAGCTCTCCTATGGAACCCCACATGCTGCCCGGCCTGCTCAGGTGCTGCCCCTTGGCAAGAGGGCTCTGCCCTCTGCATTTTCTCAAAGGGATGCTCCGTGCCCGGGTGGGTCCGGCTGCTCCCCGGTCCCAGCTGGATGTTCCGACTGTAGCTCCTGGAGGGACGCCTGGGATACCCCTGTTAGCCCCTCTGGATTAGCAGCTCCCTGTGCAGGTGTGCGCAGGTAGCTGCACTAAAAGCAGCTGCTCACATGGGGAGCTGCTACACCTAAGAGTGGGGGATAAGGTGAAGAAAGGTCCTGTGGGGTGTTCCCTCCCCTACACAGCCCTTTGCCAGACCCTTAGACAATGGGGTGCCAGATTTTCATTGCCAAGATAATTAACAATCTTTCCCCTGGCCAAACAGGAATTGTGCTACCAAAATTGCAAACAGTGAATTATTTCTCACAGACCACAGCTGCCAACACCAGGAATTCTTGCTGCCCTTGGAGAGCAGCACACCTCCAGTGAAGAGACATCAACACACAGAGAGGGTGAGGTTGGTTTTATAGGGAAAAAGGGCAGAGGTTGGATCACGAGGTCTGTGGCTGCAAGTGACATTCTACATCATTTTGTTCTGAATGGCACAGGATTTATCCTGGAGCAAAACTGCTCCCACCAAGAATTCTGCCTGCCCCGGAAGAGACAAGCACCTCCTTAAAATTGAAACCAGGAAGTGTAGAGGGTGAGCCATGTTTCACAGAGAATACGGCCAGTGACAGAGTCCAAGACCCAGGGGCCATGAAAGAAGGGCCGCCCACTGAAAATCTGAATGCAGAAGGATGTGTTGTGGACCCAAGCTGCCCTGATGTTAATCAGGGGTTACCTTAAACATCCCAAGCACAACTCGCAAACTGACATCAGGAACCTGGACTGGTGAGTTTTCTTTCCCAGGCTAAAAGTCTGGAATTAGCACTCAGGACCCCCTGGCCCTGGGTGGGCAGCTGACTGCAACAAATATGACCATCGAAGAATATCTCCCAGACCCCATCTGCCCCCACCTCAAACTTGTACTGCCCTGATAGTCCCAATGGAGCCCTAAAAACTGACATCAGGAACCTGGACTGGTGAGTTTTCTTTCCAAGGGAAAAGGGCAGGAGTATGTGCCCAGGGGCTCCTGGCCCTGAGCAGGAACCTGACTTCAAAAACTCCAATCATCGAAGGATGTATCCCAGAACAGCTGTCCCCACCTCAAACTTGCACTGCCCTGACAGTCCCATGGGAGCACTACAAACTGACATGAAGAACCGGAACTGGTGAGTTTTCTTTCCCAGGAAAAAGAGCTGGAATTACAGCACTGGACCCACTGGCCTTGGGCAGGCGCCTGACTGCAAGAAATACGAATATGGAAGGATATCACCCAGACACCATCTCCTCCAACCTCAAACTTGTGCTGCCCTGACAGTCCCAAGGAATCCCTGCAAACTGACATTAGGAACCTGGACTGGTGAGTTTTCTTTCCTAGGGAAAAGGGCCGGAGTGTGTGCTCAGGGATCCCTGGGCATGAGCTGGCACAGAACTACAAAAACTCCAATCAAAGAAGGATGCATCCCAGAACAAAGTTGTCCCCATCTCAGACTTGCACTGCCCTGATAGTCCCATGGGAGCACTACAAACCGACATCAAGAAACTGGACTTTGAGTATTCTTTCCCAGGGTAAAGAGCCAGAGTATGTGCCCAGAGGTCCCTGCCCCTGAGCTGGCACCTGACTTCAAAACATCGAAACACTGAAGGATGCATCCCAGGACAAAGCTGTCCCCACCTCTAACTTGCAGTGCTCTGAGAATCCCAAGGGAGCCCTACAAACTGACATCAGGAACCTGGACTGGTGAGTTTTCTTTCCCAGGGAAAAGGGCCGGAGAATGTGCTCAAGGATCCCTGGGCCTGGCACCTTATTTCAAAAATTAAAATCATCAAAGGATGTATCCCAGAACGAAGTTGTCCCCACCTCAAACTTGTGCTGCCCGTACCGTGCCAAGGGAGACCTACAAACTGACATCAGGAACTTGGACTGGTGAGCTTTCTTTCCCAGGGAAAAAGTCTGGAATTGGTGCACAGGTCCCCTGAGCCTGGGTGGGCGCCTGACTGCAAAAATAAGAACATCAAAGGATATCTCCGAGACTTCATCTGCCCCCACCTCAAACTTGCGCTGCCCTGAGAGTCCCAAGGGAGCCCTACAAACTGACATCAGGAACCTGGACTGGTGAGTTTTCTTTCCAGGGAAAAGGCTGGGAAATGTGCCCAGGGGCCCCTGGCCCTGGGTGGGCACCTGAATGCAAAAACTCCAAACATCGAAGGATGCATCCCAGAACAAAGCTGTCCCCACCTCAAATTTGTGCTGCAAGTACACAGCCAAGGGAGACCTAGAAACTGACATCAGGAACCTGGCCTGGTGAGTTTCCTTTTCAGGGAAAAAGGCTGGAATTAGAACAAAGGTCCCCCTGGCCTTGGGCAGGCACCTGACTGCAACACATAAGAACATCAAAGGATATCTCCGAGACTTCATCTGCCCCAACATGTAACTTGTGCTGCCCTGAGAGTCCCAAGGGAGCCCTACAAACTGACATCAGGAACCTGGACTGGTGAGTTTCCTTTTCAGGGAAAAAGGCTGGAATTAGAACAAAGGTCCCCCTGGCCTTGGGCAGGCGCCTGACTGCAACACATAAGAACATCAAAGGATATCTCCGAGACTTCATCTGCCCCCACCTCAAACTTGCGCTGCCCTGAAAGTCCCAAGGGAGCTCTACAAACTGACATCAGGAACCTGGACTGGTGAGTTTTCATTCCAGGGAAAAGGCTGGAAAATATTTCCAGGTGCCCCAGGCCCTGAGCTGGCACCTCACTCCAAAAACTCCAAACATCAAAGGATGCAGCCCAGAACAAAGCTGTCCCCACCTCAAACTTGTGTTGCCCTGATAGACCCAAGGAATCCCTACGAACTGACATCAGGAACCTGGACTGGTGAGTTTTCTTTCCCAGGGAAAATGGCCAAAGTATGTGCCAAGGGGCCCCTGGCCCTCAGCTAGCACCTGAATGCAAAAACTACAAACATCGAAGGATGCATCCCAGAACAAAACTGTCCCCACCTAAAACTTGCGCTGCCTTGACAGTCCCAATGGTTCCCTAGAAACTGACATCAGGAACCTGGACTGCTATGTTTCCTTTCCCAGGGAAAAGGCTGGAATTTGCACTCAGGTCCCCTGACCCCGGGTGGGAGTCTGACTGCAACAAATAGGAACATCAAAGAATATCTCTCAGAACAAAGCTGTCCCCACCTCAAACTTGTGCTGCCCGTACCGTGCCAAGGGAGACCTACAAACTGACATCAGAAACCTGCACTGGTGATCATTCTTTCCCAGGTAAAAAGTCTGGAATTGGCACACAGGTCCCCTGACCCTGGGTGGGCGCCTGACTGCAAAAATAAGAACATCAAAGGATATCTCTGAGACTTCATCTGCCCCCACCTCAAACTTGCACTGCCCTGAGAGTCCCAAGGGAGCCCTACAAACTGACATCAGGAACCTGGACTGGTGAGTTTTCTTTCCCAGGGAAAATGGAAAAAGGATGTGCCCAGGGGCCCCTGGCCCTGACTGCAAAAAATCCTTATATCGAAGGATGGACCCCACACCGAAGTTGTCCCCACCTCAAACTTGTGCTGCCCTGATACACCCAAGGGAGCCCTACAAACTGACATCAGGAACCTGGACTGCTGAGTTTTCTTTCCCAGGGAAAATGGAAAAAGGATGAGCCCGGGGGCCCCTGGCCCTGACTGCAAAGAATCCTTATATCGAAGGATGGACGCCACACCGAAGTTATCCCCACCTCAAACTTGTGCTGCCCTGATAGACCCAAGGGAGCCCTACAAACTGACATCAGGAACCTGGACTGCTGAGTTTCCTTTCCCAGGGAAAATGGAAAAAGGTTGTGCCCAGGGGCCCCTGGCCCTGACTGCAAAAAATCCTTATATCGAAGGATGGACCCCACACCGAAGTTGTCCCCACCTCAAACTTGTGCTGCCCTGATAGACCCAAGGGAGCCCTACAAACTGACATCAGGAACCTGGACTGCTGAGTTTTCTTTCCCAGGGAAAATGGAAAAAGGATGAGCCCGGGGGCCCCTGGCCCTGACTACAAAGAATCCTTATATCGAAGGATGGACCCCACACTGAAGTTGTCCCCACCTCAAACTTGTGCTGCCCTGATAGACCCAAGGGAGCCCTACAAACTGACATGAGGAACCTGGATTGCTGAGTTTTCTTTCCCAGGGAAAATGGAAAAAGGATGTGCCCAGGGGCCCCTGGCCCTGGGCTGGGGCCTCTCTGCAAAGAATCCTTATATCGAAGGATGGACCCCACACCGAAGTTGTCCCCACCTCAAACTTGTGCTGCCCTGATAGACCCAAGGGAGCCCTACAAACTGACATCAGGAACCTGGACTGCTGAGTTTTCTTTTCCAGGGAAAATGGCCAAAGGATGTGCCCAGGGGCCCCTGGCCCTGGGCTGGGACCTCAATGCAAAGAATCCTTATATCGAAGGATGGACCCCACACCGAAGTTGTCCCCACCTCAAACTTGTGCTGCCCTGATAGACCCAAGGGAGCCCTACAAACTGACATCAGGAACCTGGACTGCTGAGTTTTCTTTCCCAGGGAAAATGGCCAAAGGATGAGCCCAGGGGCCCCTGGCCCTGACTGCAAAGAATCCTTATATCGAAGGATGGACCCCACACCGAAGTTGTCCCCACCTCAAACTTGTGCTGCCCTGATAGACCCAAGGGAGCCCTACAAACTGACATCAGGAACCTGGACTGCTGAGTTTTCTTTCCCAGGGAAAATGGAAAAAGGATGTGCCCAGGGGCCCCTGGCCCTGACTGCAAAGAATCCTTATATCGAAGGATGGACCCCACACCGAAGTTGTCCCCACCTCAAACTTGTGCTGCCCTGATAGACCCAAGGGAGCCCTACAAACTGACATCAGGAACCTGGACTGCTGAGTTTTCTTTCCCAGGGAAAATGGAAAAAGGATGTGCCCAGGGGCCCCTGGCCCTGACTGCAAAAAATCCTTATATCGATGGATGCGCCCCACACCAAAGTTGTCCCCACCAAAAACTTGTGCTGCCCTGATAGACCCAAGGGAGCTCTACAAACTGACATCAGGAACCTGGACTGCTGAGTTTTCTTTCCCAGGGAAAATGGAAAAAGGATGTGCCCAGGGGCCCCTGGCCCTGACTGCAAAAAATCCTTATATCGAAGGATGGACCCCAGACCGAAGTTGTCCCCACCTCAAACTTGTGCTGCCCTGATAGACCCAAGGGAGCCCTACAAACTGACATCAGGAACCTGGACTGCTGAGTTTTCTTTCCCAGGGAAAATGGAAAAAGGATGTGCCCAGGGGCCCCTGGCCCTGACTGCAAAGAATCCTTATATCGAAGGATGGAGCCCACACCGAAGTTGTCCCCACCTCAAACTTGTGCTGCCCTGATACACCCAAGGGAGCCCTACAAACTGACATCAGGAACCTGGACTGCTGAGTTTTCTTTCCCAGGGAAAATGGAAAAAGGATGTGCCCAGAGGCCCCTGGCCCTGGGCAGGGTCCTCACTGCAAAGAATCCTTATATCGAAGGATGGAGCCCACACAGAAGTTGTCCGCACCTCAACCTTGTGCTGCCCTGATAGACCCAAGGGAGCCCTACAAACTGACATCAGGAACCTGGACTGCTGAGTTTTCTTTCCCAGGGAAAATGGAAAAAGGATGTGCCCAGGGGCCCCTGGCCCTGACTGCAAAACATCCTTATATCGAAGGATGGACCCCACACCGAAGTTGTCCCCACCTCAAACTTGTGCTGCCCTGATACACCCAAGGGAGCTCTACAAACTGACATCAGGAACCTGGACTGCTGAGTTTTCTTTCCCAGGGAAAATGGAAAAAGGATGTGCCCAGGGGCCCCTGGCCCTGGGCAGGGACCTCATCGCACAAAATCCTTATATCGAAGGATGGACCCCACACCGAAGTTGTCCCCACCTCAAACTTGTGCTGCCCTGATAGACCCAAGGGAGCCCTACAAACTGACATCAGGAACCTGGACTGCTGAGTTTTCTTTCCCAGGGAAAATGGAAAAAGGTTGTGCCCAGGGGCCCCTGGCCCTGACTGCAAAAAATCCTTATATCGAAGGATGGACCCCACACCGAAGTTGTCCCCACCTCAAACTTGTGCTGCCCTGATAGACCCAAGGGAGCCCTACAAACTGACATCAGGAACCTGGACTGCTGAGTTTTCTTTCCCAGGGAAAATGGCCAAAGGATGAGCCCGGGGGCCCCTGGCCCTGACTACAAAGAATCCTTATATCGAAGGATGGAACGCACACTGAAGCTGTCCCCACCTCAAACTTGTGCTGCCCTGATAGACCCAAGGGAGCCCTACAAACTGACATGAGGAACATGGATTGCTGAGTTTTCTTTCCCAGGGAAAATGGAAAAAGGATGTGCCCAGGGGCCCCTGGCCCTGGGCTGGGGCCTCTCTGCAAAGAATCCTTATATCGAAGGATGGACCCCACACCGAAGTTGTCCCCACCTCAAACTTGTGCTGCCCTGATACACCCAAGGGAGCCCTACAAACTGACATCAGGAACCTGGACTGCTGAGTTTTCTTTCCCAGGGAAAATGGCCAAAGGATGTGCCCAGGGGCCCCTGGCCCTGGGCTGGGACCTCAATGCAAAGAATCCTTATATCGAAGGATGGACCCCACACCGAAGTTGTCCCCACCTCAAACTTGTGCTGCCCTGATAGACCCAAGGGAGCCCTACAAACTGACATCAGGAACCTGGACTGCTGAGTTTTCTTTCCCAGGGAAAATGGCCAAAGGATGTGCCCAGGGGCCCCTGGCCCTGACTGGAAAGAATCCTTATATCGAAGGATGGACCCCACACCGAAGTTGTCCCCACCTCAAACTTGTGCTGCCCTGATAGACCCAAGGGAGCCCTACAAACTGACATCAGGAACCTGGACTGCTGAGTTTTCTTTCCCAGGGAAAATGGAAAAAGGATGTGCCCAGGGGCCCCTGGCCCTGGGCACCGACCTGACTGCAAAGAATCCTTATATCGAAGGATGGACCCCACACCGAAGTTGTCCCCACCTCAAACTTGTGCTGCCCTGATAGACCCAAGGGAGCCCTACAAACTGACATCAGGAACCTGGACTGCTGAGTTTTCTTTCCCAGGGAAAATGGAAAAAGGATGTGCCCAGGGGCCCCTGGCCCTGACTGCAAAAAATCCTTATATCGAAGGATGGACCCCACACCGAAGTTGTCCCCACCTCAAACGTGTGCTGCCCTGATAGACCCAAGGGAGCCCTACAAACTGACATCAGGAACCTGGACTGCTGAGTTTTCTTTCCCAGGGAAAATGGCCAAAGGATGAGCCCGGGGGCCCCTGGCCCTGACTGCAAAGAATCCTTATATCGAAGGATGGACCCCACACCGAAGTTGTCCCCACCTCAAACTTGTGCTGCCCTGATAGACCCAAGGGAGCCCTACAAACTGACATCAGGAACCTGGACTGCTGAGTTTTCTTTCCCAGGGAAAATGGAAAAAGGATGTGCCCAGGGGCCCCTGGCCCTGGGCTGGGACCTCAATGCAAAGAATCCTTATATCGAAGGATGGACCCCACACCGAAGTTGTCCCCACCTCAAACTTGTGCTGCCCTGATACACCCAAGGGAGCCCTACAAACTGACATCAGGAACCTGGACTGCTGAGTTTTCTTTCCCAGGGAAAATGGCCAAAGGATGTGCCCAGGGGCCCCTGGCCCTGACTGCAAAAATCCTTATATCGAAGCATGGACCCCACACTGAAGTTGTCCCCACCTCAAACTTGTGCTGCCCTGATAGACCCAAGGGAGCCCTACAAACTGACATCAGGAACCTGGAGTGCTGAGTTTTCTTTCCCAGGGAAAATGGAAAAAGGATGTGCCCAGGGGCCCCTGGCCCTGACTGCAAAGAATCCTTATATCGAAGGATGCACCCCACACCGAAGTTGTCCCCACCTCAAACTTGTGCTGCCCTGATAGACCCAAGGGAGCCCTACAAACTGACATCAAGAACCTGACCTGCTGAGTTTTCTTTCCCAGGGAAAATGGAAAAAGTATGTGCCCAGGGTCCCCTGGCCCTGGGCACCGACCTGACTGCAAAGAATCCTTATATCGAAGGATGGACCCCACACCGAAGTTGTCCCCACCTCAAACTTGTGCTACCCTGATAGACCCAAGGGAGCCCTACAAACTGACATCAGGAACCTGGACTGCTGAGTTTTCTTTCCCAGGGTAAATGGCCAAAGGATGAGCCCGGGGGCCCCTGGCCCTGACTGCAAAGAATCCTTATATCGAAGGATGGACCCCACACCGAAGTTGTCCCCCCTCAAACTTGTGCTGCCCTGATAGACCCAAGGGAGCCCTACAAACTGACATCAGGAACCTGACCTGCTGAGTTTTCTTTCCCAGGGAAAATGGAAAAAGGATGTGCCCAGGGGCCCCTGACCCTGGGCACCGACCTGACTGCAAAGAATCCTTATATCGAAGGATGGACCCCACACCAAAGTTGTCCCCACCTCAAACTTGTGCTACCCTGATAGACCCAAGGGAGCCCTGCAAACTGACATCAGGAACCTGGACTGCTGCGTTTTCTTTCCCAGGGAAAATGGAAAAAGGATGTGCCCAGGGGCCCCTGGCCCTGACTGCAAAAAATCCTTATATCGAAGGATGGACCCCACACCGAAGTTGTCCCCACCTCAAACTTGTGCTGCCCTGATAGACCCAAGGGAGCCCTACAAACTGACATCAGGAACCTGGACTGCTGAGTTTTCTTTCCCAGGGAAAATGGAAAAAGGATGTGCCCAGGGGCCCCTGGCCCTGACTGCAAAAAATCCTTATATCGAAGGATGGACCCCACACCGAAGTTGTCCCCACCTCAAACTTGTGCTGCCCTGATAGACCCAAGGGAGCCCTACAAACTGACATCAGGAACCTGGACTGCTGAGTTTTCTTTCCCAGGGAAAATGGAAAAAGGATGTGCCCAGGGGCCCCTGGCCCTGACTGCAAAAAATCCTTATATCGAAGGATGGACCCCACACCGAAGTTGTCCCCACCTCAAACTTGTGCTGCCCTGATAGACCCAAGGGAGCTCTACAAACTGACATCAGGAACCTGGACTGCTGAGTTTTCTTTCCCAGGGAAAATGGAAAAAGGATGTGCCCAGGGGCCGCTGGCCCTGACTGCAAAAAATCCTTATATCGAAGGATGGACCCCACACCGAAGTTGTCCCCACCTCAAACATGTGCTGCCCTGATACACCCAAGGGAGCCCTACAAACTGACATCAGGAACCTGGACTGCTAAGTTTTCTTTCCCAGGGAAAATGGAAAAAGGATGTGCCCGGGGGCCCCTGCCCCTGGGCAGGGACCTAATGCAAAAAATCCTTATATCGAAGGATGCACCCCACACCAAAGTTGTCCCCACCAAAAACTTGTGCTGCCCTGATAGACCCAAGGGAGCTCTACAAACTGACATCAGGAACCTGGACTGCTGAGTTTTCTTTCCCAGGGAAAATGGAAAAAGGATGTGCCCAGGGGCCCCTGGCCCTGACTGCAAAAAATCCTTATATCAAAGGATGGACCCCACACTGAAGTTGTCCCCACCTCAAACTTGTGCTGCCCTGATACACCCAAGGGAGCCCTACAAACTGACATCAGGAACCTGGACTGCTGAGTTTTCTTTCCCAGGGAAAATGGAAAAAGGATGTGCCAGGGGCCCCTGGCCCTGACTGCAAAAAATCCTTATATCGAAGGATGGACCCCACACCGAAGTTGTCCCCACCAAAAACTTGTGCTGCCCTGATAGACCCAAGGGAGCTCTACAAACTGACATCAGGAACCTGGACTGCTGAGTTTTCTTTCCCAGGGAAAATGGAAAAAGGATGTGCCCAGGGGCCCCTGGCCCTGACTGCAAAAAATCCTTATATCAAAGGATGGACCCCACACTGAAGTTCTCCCCACCTCAAACTTGTCCTGCCCTGATACACCCAAGGGAGCCCTACAAACTGACATCAGGAACCTGGACTGCTGAGTTTTCTTTCCCAGGGAAAATGGAAAAAGGATGTGCCCAGGGGCCCCTGGCCCTGACTGCAAAAAATCCTTATATCGAAGGATGGACCCCACACCGAAGTTGTCCCCACCTCAAACTTGTGCTGCCCTGATAGACCCAAGGGAGCCCTAAAAACTGACATCAGGAACCTGGACTGCTGAGTTTTCTTTCCCAGGGAAAATGGAAAAAGGATGTGCCCAGGGGCCCCTGGCCCTGACTGCAAAAAATCCTTATATCGAAGGATGGACCCCACACCGAAGTTGTCCCCACCTCAAACTTGTGCTGCCCTGATAGACCCAAGGGAGCCCTACAAACTGACATCAGGAACCTGGACTGCTGAGTTTTCTTTCCCAGGGAAAATGGAAAAAGGATGTGCCCAGGGGCCCCTGGCCCTGACTGCAAAGAATCCTTATATCGAAGGATGGACCCCACACCGAAGTTGTCCCCACCTCAAACTTGTGCTGCCCTGATAGACCCAAGGGAGCCCTACAAACTGACATCAGGAACCTGGACTGCTGAGTTTTCTTTCCCAGGGAAAATGGAAAAAGGATGTGCCCAGGGGCCCCTGGCCCTGGGCAGGGTCCTCACTGCAAAGAATCCTTATATTGAAGGATGGACCCCACTCCGAAGTTGTCCCCACCTCAAACTTGTGCTGCCCTGATAGACCCAAGGGAGCCCTACAAAATGACATCAGGAACCTGGACTGCTGAGTTTTCTTTCCCAGGGAAAATGGAAAAAGGATGTGCCCAGGGACCCCTGGCCCTGACTGCAAAAAATCCTTATATCGAAGGATGGACCCCACACCGACGTGGTCCCCACCTCAAACTTGTGCTGCCCTGATAGACCCAAGGGAGCCCTACAAACTGACATCAGGAACCTGGACTGCTGAGTTTTCTTTCCCAGGGAAAATGGAAAAAGGATGTGCCCAGGGGGCCCCTGGCCCTGGGCAGGGAACACACTGCAAAAAATCCTTATATCGAAGGATGGACCCCACACCGAACTTGTTCCCACCAAAAACTTGTGCTGCCCTGATAGACCCAAGGGAGCTCTACAAACTGACATCAGGAACCTGGACTGCTGAGTTTTCTTTTGCAGGGGAAATGGAAAAAGGATGTGCCCAGGGGGCCCCTGGCCCTGGGCAGGGAACACACTGCAAAAAATCCTTATATCGAAGGATGGACCCCACACCGAACTTGTTCCCACCAAAAACTTGTGCTGCCCTGATAGACCCAAGGGAGCTCTACAAACTGACATCAGGAACCTGGACTGCTGAGTTTTCTTTCGCAGGGGAAATGGCCAAAGGTTGTGCCCGGGGGCCCCTGGCCCTGACTGCAAAAAATCCTTATATCGCAGGATGCACCCCACACCGAAGTTGTCCTCACCTCAAACTTGTGCTGCCCTGATAGACCCAAGGGAGCCCTACAAACTGACATCAGGAACCTGGACTGCTGAGTTTTCTTTCCCAGGGAAAATGGAAAAAGGATGTGCCCAGGGGCCCCTGGCCCTGACTGCAAAAAATCCTTATATCGAAGGATGGACCCCACACCGAAGTTGTCCCCACCTCAAACTTGTGCTGCCCTGATACACCCAAGGGAGCCCTACAAACTGACATCAGGAACCTGGACTGCTGAGTTTTCTTTCCCAGGGAAAATGGAAAAAGGATGTGCCCAGGGGCCCCTGGCCCTGACTGCAAAAAATCCTTATATCGAAGGATGGACCCCACACCGAAGTTGTCCCCACCTCAAACTTGTGCTGCCCTGATACACCCAAGGGAGCCCTACAAACTGACATCAGGAACCTGGACTGCTGAGTTTTCTTTCCCAGGGAAAATGGAAAAAGGATGTGCCCGGGGGCGCCTGGCCCTGGGCAGGGACCTCATTGCAAAAAATCCTTATATCGAAGGATGCACCCCACACCAAAGTTGTCCCCACCAAAAACTTGTGCTGCCCTGATAGACCCAAGGGAGCTCTACAAACTGACATCAGGAACCTGGACTGCTGAGTTTTCTTTCCCAGGGAAAATGGAAAAAGGATGTGCCCAGGGGCCCCTGGCCCTGACTGCAAAAAATCCTTATATCGAAGGATGGACCCCACACCGAAGTTGTCCCCACCTCAAACTTGTGCTGCCCTGATAGACCCAAGGGAGCTCTACAAACTGACATCAGGAACCTGGACTGCTGAGTTTTCTTTCCCAGGGAAAATGGAAAAAGGATGTGCCCAGGGGCCCCTGGCCCTGACTGCAAAGAATCCTTATATCGAAGGATGGACCCCACACCGAAGTTGTCCCCACCGCAAACTTGTGCTGCCCTGATACACCCAAGGGAGCCCTACAAACTGACATCAGGAACCTGGACTGCTGAGTTTTCTTTCCCAGGGAAAATGGAAAAAGGATGTGCCCGGGGGCGCCTGGCCCTGGGCAGGGACCTCATTGCAAAAAATCCTTATATTGAAGGATGCACCCCACACCAAAGTTGTCCCCACCAAAAACTTGTGCTGCCCTGATAGACCCAAGGGAGCTCTACAAACTGACATCAGGAACCTGGACTGCTGAGTTTTCTTTCCCAGGGAAAATGGAAAAAGGATGTGCCCGGGGGCCCCTGGCCCTGACTGCAAAAAATCCTTATATCGAAGGATGGACCCCACACCGAAGTTGTCCCCACCTCAAACTTGTGCTTCCCTGATAGACCCAAGGGAGCTCTTCAAACTGACATCAGGAACCTGGACTGCTGAGTTTTCTTTCCCAGGGAAAATGGAAAAAGGATGTGCCCAGGGGCCCCTGGCCCTGACTGCAAAGAATCCTTATATCGAAGGATGGACCCCACACCGAAGTTGTCCCCACCGCAAACTTGTGCTGCCCTGATACACCCAAGGGAGCCCTACAAACTGACATCAGGAACCTGGACTGCTGAGTTTTCTTTCCCAGGGAAAATGGAAAAAGGATGTGCCCGGGGGCGCCTGGCCCTGGGCAGGGACCTCATTGCAAAAAATCCTTATATCGAAGGATGCACCCCACACCAAAGTTGTCCCCACCAAAAACTTGTGCTGCCCTGATAGACCCAAGGGAGCTCTACAAACTGACATCAGGAACCTGGACTGCTGAGTTTTCTTTCCCAGGGAAAATGGAAAAAGGATGTGCCCAGGGGCCCCTGGCCCTGACTGCAAAGAATCCTTATATCGAAGGATGGACCCCACACCGAAGTTGTCCCCACCTCAAACTTGTGCTGCCCTGATAGACCCAAGGGAGCCCTACAAACTGACATCAGGAACCTGGACTGCTGAGTTTTCTTTCCCAGGGAAAATGGAAAAAGGATGTGCCCAGGGGCCCCTGGCCCTGACTGCAAAAAATCCTTATATCGAAGGATGGACCCCACACCGAAGTTGTCCCCACCTCAAACTTGTGCTGCCCTGATAGACCCAAGGGAGCTCTACAAACTGACATCAGGAACCTGGACTGCTGAGTTTTCTTTCCCAGGGAAAATGGAAAAAGGATGTGCCCAGGGGCCCCTGGCCCTGACTGCAAAGAATCCTTATATCGAAGGATGGACCCCACACCGAAGTTGTCCCCACCGCAAACTTGTGCTGCCCTGATACACCCAAGGGAGCCCTACAAACTGACATCAGGAACCTGGACTGCTGAGTTTTCTTTCCCAGGGAAAATGGAAAAAGGATGTGCCCAGGGGCCCCTGGCCCTGACTGCAAAAAATCCTTATATCGAAGGATGGACCCCACACCGAAGTTGTCCCCACCTCAAACTTGTGCTGCCCTGATAGACCCAAGGGAGCTCTACAAACTGACATCAGGAACCTGGACTGCTGAGTTTTCTTTCCCAGGGAAAATGGAAAAAGGATGTGCCCAGGGGCCCCTGGCCCTGACTGCAAAGAATCCTTATATCGAAGGATGGACCCCACACCGAAGTTGTCCCCACCGCAAACTTGTGCTGCCCTGATACACCCAAGGGAGCCCTACAAACTGACATCAGGAACCTGGACTGCTGAGTTTTCTTTCCCAGGGAAAATGGAAAAAGGATGTGCCCAGGGGCCCCTGCCCTGGGCAGGGACCTCATTGCACAAAATCCTTATATCGAAGGATGGACCCCACACCGAAGTTGTCCCCACCTCAAACGTGTGCTGCCCTGATACACCCAAGGGAGCTCTACAAACCGACATCAGGAACCTGGACGGCTGAGTTTTCTTTCCCAGGGAAAATGGAAAAAGGATGTGCCCAGGGGCCCCTGGCCCTGACTGCAAAAAATCCTTATATCGAAGGATGGACCCCACACCGAACTTGTTCCCACAAAAAACTTGTGCTGCCCTGATAGACCCAAGGGAGCTCTACAAACTGACATCAGGAACCTGGACTGCTGAGTTTTCTTTCCCAGGGAAAATGGAAAAAGGATGTGCCCAGGGGCCCCTGGCCCTGGGCAGGGTCCTCACTGCAAAGAATCCTTATATTGAAGGATGGACCCCACACCGAAGTTGTTCCCACCTCAAACTTGTGCTGCCCTGATACACCCAAGGGAGCCCTACAAACTGACATCAGGAACCTGGACTGCTGAGTTTTCTTTCCCAGGGAAAATGGAAAAAGGATGTGCCCAGGGGCCCCCTGGCCCTCGGCAGGGACCTCACTTGAAAAAATCCTTATATCGAAGGATGGATTCCACACCGAAGTTGTCCCCACCTCAAACTTGTGCTGCCCTGATACACCCAAGGGAGCCCTACAAACTGACATCAGGAACCTGGACTGCTGAGTTTTCTTTCCCAGGGAAAATGGAAAAAGGATGTGCCCAGGGGCCCCTGGCCCTGACTGCAAAAAATCCTTATATCGAAGGATGGAGCCCACACCGAAGTTGTCCCCACCTCAAACTTGTGCTGCCCTGATACACCCAAGGGAGCCCTACAAACTGACATCAGGAACCTGGACTGCTGAGTTTTCTTTCCCAGGGAAAATGGCCAAAGGTTGTGCCCGGGGGCCCCTGGCCCTGACTGCAAAAAATCCTTATATCGCAGGATGGACCCCACACCGAAGTTGTCCCCACCTCAAACTTGTGCTGCCCTGATAGACCCAAGGGAGCCCTACAAACTGACATCAGGAACCTGGACTGCTGAGTTTTCTTTCCCAGGGAAAATGGAAAAAGGATGTGCCCGGGGGCGCCTGGCCCTGGGCAGGGACCTCATTGCAAAAAATCCTTATATCGAAGGATGCACCCCACACCAAAGTTGTCCCCACCAAAAACTTGTGCTGCCCTGATAGACCCAAGGGAGCTCTACAAACTGACATCAGGAACCTGGACTGCTGAGTTTTCTTTCCCAGGGAAAATGGAAAAAGGATGTGCCCAGGGGCCCCTGGCCCTGACTGCAAAGAATCCTTATATCGAAGGATGGACCCCACACCGAAGTTGTCCCCACCTCAAACTTGTGCTGCCCTGATACACCCAAGGGAGCCCTACAAACTGACATCAGGAACCTGGACTGCTGAGTTTTCTTTCCCAGGGAAAATGGAAAAAGGATGTGCCCAGGGGCCCCTGGCCCTGACTGCAAAGAATCCTTATATCGAAGGATGGACCCCACACCGAAGTTGTCCCCACCGCAAACTTGTGCTGCCCTGATAGACCCAAGGGAGCCCTACAAACTGACATCAGGAACCTGGACTGCTGAGTTTTCTTTCCCAGGGAAAATGGAAAAAGGATGTGCCCGGGGGCGCCTGGCCCTGGGCAGGGACCTCATTGCAAAAAATCCTTATATCGAAGGATGCACCCCACACCAAAGTTGTCCCCACCAAAAACTTGTGCTGCCCTGATAGACCCAAGGGAGCTCTACAAACTGACATCAGGAACCTGGACTGCTGAGTTTTCTTTCCCAGGGAAAATGGAAAAAGGATGTGCCCAGGGGCCCCTGGCCCTGACTGCAAAGAATCCTTATATCGAAGGATGGACCCCACACCGAAGTTGTCCCCACCTCAAACTTGTGCTGCCCTGATAGACCCAAGGGAGCCCTACAAACTGACATCAGGAACCTGGACTGCTGAGTTTTCTTTCCCAGGGAAAATGGAAAAAGGATGTGCCCAGGGGCCCCTGGCCCTGACTGCAAAAAATCCTTATATCGAAGGATGGACCCCACACCGAAGTTGTCCCCACCTCAAACTTGTGCTGCCCTGATAGACCCAAGGGAGCTCTACAAACTGACATCAGGAACCTGGACTGCTGAGTTTTCTTTCCCAGGGAAAATGGAAAAAGGATGTGCCCAGGGGCCCCTGGCCCTGACTGCAAAGAATCCTTATATCGAAGGATGGACCCCACACCGAAGTTGTCCCCACCGCAAACTTGTGCTGCCCTGATACACCCAAGGGAGCCCTACAAACTGACATCAGGAACCTGGACTGCTGAGTTTTCTTTCCCAGGGAAAATGGAAAAAGGATGTGCCCAGGGGCCCCTGGCCCTGACTGCAAAAAATCCTTATATCGAAGGATGGACCCCACACCGAAGTTGTCCCCACCTCAAACTTGTGCTGCCCTGATAGACCCAAGGGAGCTCTACAAACTGACATCAGGAACCTGGACTGCTGAGTTTTCTTTCCCAGGGAAAATGGAAAAAGGATGTGCCCAGGGGCCCCTGGCCCTGACTGCAAAGAATCCTTATATCGAAGGATGGACCCCACACCGAAGTTGTCCCCACCGCAAACTTGTGCTGCCCTGATACACCCAAGGGAGCCCTACAAACTGACATCAGGAACCTGGACTGCTGAGTTTTCTTTCCCAGGGAAAATGGAAAAAGGATGTGCCCAGGGGCCCCAGCTCTGGGCAGGGACCTCATTGCACAAAATCCTTATATCGAAGGATGGACCCCACACCGAAGTTGTCCCCACCTCAAACGTGTGCTGCCCTGATACACCCAAGGGAGCTCTACAAACCGACATCAGGAACCTGGACGGCTGAGTTTTCTTTCAGAGGGAAAATGGAAAAAGGATGTGCCCAGGGGGCCCCTGGCCCTGACTGCAAAAAATCCTTATATCGAAGGATGGACCCCACACCGAACTTGTTCCCACAAAAAACTTGTGCTGCCCTGATAGACCCAAGGGAGCTCTACAAACTGACATCAGGAACCTGGACTGCTGAGTTTTCTTTCCCAGGGAAAATGGAAAAAGGATGTGCCCAGGGGCCCCTGGCCCTGGGCAGGGACCTCATTGCAAAAAATCCTTATATCGAAGGATGGACCCCACACCGAAGTTGTCCCCACCTCAAACTTGTGCTGCCCTGATACACCCAAGGGAGCCCTACAAACTGACATCAGGAACCTGGACTGCTGAGTTTTCTTTCCCAGGGAAAATGGAAAAAGGATGTGCCCAGGGGGCCCCTGGCCCTCGGCAGGGACCTCACTTGAAAAAATCCTTATATCGAAGGATGGATTCCACACCGAAGTTGTCCCCACCTCAAACTTGTGCTGCCCTGATACACCCAAGGGAGCCCTACAAACTGACATCAGGAACCTGGACTGCTGAGTTTTCTTTCCCAGGGAAAATGGAAAAAGGATGTGCCCAGGGGCCCCTGGCCCTGACTGCAAAAAATCCTTATATCGAAGGATGGAGCCCACACCGAAGTTGTCCCCACCTCAAACTTGTGCTGCCCTGATACACCCAAGGGAGCCCTACAAACTGACATCAGGAACCTGGACTGCTGAGTTTTCTTTCCCAGGGAAAATGGCCAAAGGTTGTGCCCGGGGGCCCCTGGCCCTGACTGCAAAAAATCCTTATATCGCAGGATGGACCCCACACCGAAGTTGTCCCCACCTCAAACTTGTGCTGCCCTGATAGACCCAAGGGAGCCCTACAAACTGACATCAGGAACCTGGACTGCTGAGTTTTCTTTCCCAGGGAAAATGGAAAAAGGATGTGCCCAGGGGCGCCTGGCCCTGGGCAGGGACCTCATTGCAAAAAATCCTTATATCGAAGGATGCACCCCACACCAAAGTTGTCCCCACCAAAAACTTGTGCTGCCCTGATAGACCCAAGGGAGCTCTACAAACTGACATCAGGAACCTGGACTGCTGAGTTTTCTTTCCCAGGGAAAATGGAAAAAGGATGTGCCCAGGGGCCCCTGGCCCTGACTGCAAAGAATCCTTATATCGAAGGATGGACCCCACACCGAAGTTGTCCCCACCTCAAACTTGTGCTGCCCTGATACACCCAAGGGAGCCCTACAAACTGACATCAGGAACCTGGACTGCTGAGTTTTCTTTCCCAGGGAAAATGGAAAAAGGATGTGCCCAGGGGCCCCTGGCCCTGACTGCAAAGAATCCTTATATCGAAGGATGGACCCCACACCGAAGTTGTCCCCACCTCAAACTTGTGCTGCCCTGATACACCCAAGGGAGCCCTACAAACTGACATCAGGAACCTGGACTGCTGAGTTTTCTTTCCCAGGGAAAATGGCCAAAGGATGTGGCCAGGGGCCCCTGGCCCTGACTGCAAAAAATCCTTATATCGAAGGATGGACCCCACACCGAAGTTGTCCCCACCTCAAACTTGTACTGCCCTGATACACCCAAGGGAGCCCTACAAACTGACATCAGGAACCTGGACTGCTGAGTTTTCTTTCCCAGGGAAAATGGAAAAAGGATGTGCCCGGGGGCGCCTGGCCCTGGGCAGGGACCTCATTGCAAAAAATCCTTATATCGAAGGATGCACCCCACACCAAAGTTGTCCCCACCAAAAACTTGTGCTGCCCTGATAGACCCAAGGGAGCTCTACAAACTGACATCAGGAACCTGGACTGCTGAGTTTTCTTTCGCAGGGGAAATGGCCAAAGGTTGTGCCCGGGGGCCCCTGGCCCTGACTGCAAAAAATCCTTATATCGCAGGATGCACCCCACACCGAAGTTGTCCTCACCTCAAACTTGTGCTGCCCTGATAGACCCAAGGGAGCCCTACAAACTGACATCAGGAACCTGGACTGCTGAGTTTTCTTTCCCAGGGAAAATGGAAAAAGGGTGTGCCCAGGGACCCCTGGCCCTGACTGCAAAAAATCCTTATATCGAAGGATGGACCCCACACCGACGTGGTACCCACCTCAAACTTGTGCTGCCCTGATACACCCAAGGGAGCCCTACAAACTGACATCAGGAACCTGGACTGCTGAGTTTTCTTTCCCAGGGAAAATGGAAAAAGGATGTGCCCAGGGGGCCCCTGGCCCTGGGCAGGGAACACACTGCAAAAAATCCTTATATCGAAGGATGGACCCCACACCGAACTTGTTCCCACCAAAAACTTGTGCTGCCCTGATAGACCCAAGGGAGCTCTACAAACTGACATCAGGAACCTGGACTGCTGAGTTTTCTTTCGCAGGGGAAATGGCCAAAGGTTGTGCCCGGGGGCCCCTGGCCCTGACTGCAAAAAATCCTTATATCGCAGGATGCACCCCACACCGAAGTTGTCCTCACCTCAAACTTGTGCTGCCCTGATAGACCCAAGGGAGCCCTACAAACTGACATCAGGAACCTGGACTGCTGAGTTTTCTTTCCCAGGGAAAATGGAAAAAGGTTGTGCCCAGGGGCCCCTGGCCCTGACTGCAAAAAATCCTTATATCGAAGGATGGACCCCACACCGAAGTTGTCCCCACCTCAAACTTGTGCTGCCCTGATACACCCAAGGGAGCCCTACAAACTGACATCAGGAACCTGGACTGCTGAGTTTTCTTTCCCAGGGAAAATGGAAAAAGGATGTGCCCGGGGGCGCCTGGCCCTGGGCAGGGACCTCATTGCAAAAAATCCTTATATCGAAGGATGCACCCCACACCAAAGTTGTCCCCACCAAAAACTTGTGCTGCCCTGATAGACCCAAGGGAGCTCTACAAACTGACATCAGGAACCTGGACTGCTGAGTTTTCTTTCCCAGGGAAAATGGAAAAAGGATGTGCCCAGGGGCCCCTGGCCCTGACTGCAAAAAATCCTTATATCGAAGGATGGACCCCACACCGAAGTTGTCCCCACCTCAAACTTGTGCTTCCCTGATAGACCCAAGGGAGCCCTACAAACTGACATCAGGAACCTGGACTGCTGAGTTTTCTTTCCCAGGGAAAATGGAAAAAGGATGTGCCCAGGGGCCCCTGGCCCTGACTGCAAAGAATCCTTATATCGAAGGATGGACCTCACACCGAAGTTGTCCCCACCGCAAACTTGTGCTGCCCTGATACACCCAAGGGAGCCCTACAAACTGACATCAGGAACCTGGACTGCTGAGTTTTCTTTCCCAGGGAAAATGGAAAAAGGATGTGCCCCGGGGCGCCTGGCCCTGGGCAGGGACCTCATTGCAAAAAATCCTTATATCGAAGGATGCACCCCACACCAAAGTTGTCCCCACCAAAAACTTGTGCTGCCCTGATAGACCCAAGGGAGCTCTACAAACTGACATCAGGAACCTGGACTGCTGAGTTTTCTTTCCCAGGGAAAATGGAAAAAGGATGTGCCCAGGGGCCCCTGGCCCTGACTGCAAAGAATCCTTATATCGAAGGATGGACCCCACACCGAAGTTGTCCCCACCTCAAACTTGTGCTGCCCTGATAGACCCAAGGGAGCCCTACAAACTGACATCAGGAACCTGGACTGCTGAGTTTTCTTTCCCAGGGAAAATGGAAAAAGGATGTGCCCAGGGGCCCCTGGCCCTGACTGCAAAAAATCCTTATATCGAAGGATGGACCCCACACCGAAGTTGTCCCCACCTCAAACTTGTGCTGCCCTGATAGACCCAAGGGAGCCCTACAAACTGACATCAGGAACCTGGACTGCTGAGTTTTCTTTCCCAGGGAAAATGGAAAAAGGATGTGCCCAGGGGCCCCTGGCCCTGACTGCAAAGAATCCTTATATCGAAGGATGGACCCCACACCGAAGTTGTCCCCACCTCAAACTTGTGCTGCCCTGATACACCCAAGGGAGCCCTACAAACTGACATCAGGAACCTGGACTGCTGAGTTTTCTTTCCCAGGGAAAATGGAAAAAGGATGTGCCCAGGGGGCCCCTGGCCCTGGGCAGGGACCTCATTGCAAAAAATCCTTATATCGAAGGATGGATTCCACACCGAAGTTGTCCCCACCTCAAACTTGTGCTGCCCTGATAGACCCAAGGGAGCCCTACAAACTGACATCAGGAACCTGGACTGCTGAGTTTTCTTTCCCAGGGAAAATGGAAAAAGGATGTGCCCAGGGGCCCCTGGCCCTGACTGGAAAAAATCCTTATATCGAAGGATGGAGCCCACACCGAAGTTGTCCCCACCTCAAACTTGTGCTGCCCTGATACACCCAAGGGAGCCCTACAAACTGACATCAGGAACCTGGACTGCTGAGTTTTCTTTCCCAGGGAAAATGGCCAAAGGTTGTGCCCAGGGGCCCCTGGCCCTGACTGCAAAAAATCCTTATATCGCAGGATGGACCCCACACCGAAGTTGTCCCCACCTCAAACTTGTGCTGCCCTGATAGACCCAAGGGAGCCCTACAAACTGACATCAGCAACCTGGACTGCTGAGTTTTCTTTCCCAGGGAAAATGGAAAAAGGATGTGCCCGGGGGCGCCTGGCCCTGGGCAGGGACCTCATTGCAAAAAATCCTTATATCGAAGGATGCACCCCACACCAAAGTTGTCCCCACCAAAAACTTGTGCTGCTCTGATAGACCCAAGGGAGCTCTACAAACTGACATCAGGAACCTGGACTGCTGAGTTTTCTTTCCCAGGGAAAATGGAAAAAGGATGTGCCCAGGGGCCCCTGGCCCTGACTGCAAAAAATCCTTATATCGAAGGATGGACCCCACACCGAAGTTGTCCCCACCTCAAACTTGTGCTGCCCTGATAGACCCAAGGGAGCCCTACAAACTGACATCAGGAACCTGGACTGCTGAGTTTTCTTTCCCAGGGAAAATGGAAAAAGGATGTGCCCAGGGGCCCCTGGCCCTGACTGCAAAGAATCCTTATATCGAAGGATGGACCCCACACCGAAGTTGTCCCCACCTCAAACTTGTGCTGCCCTGATACACCCAAGGGAGCCCTACAAACTGACATCAGGAACCTGGACTGCTGAGTTTTCTTTCCCAGGGAAAATGGAAAAAGGATGTGCCCAGGGGCCCCTGGCCCTGGGCAGGGACCTCATTGCAAAAAATCCTTATATCGAAGGATGGATTCCACACCGAAGTTGTCCCCACCTCAAACTTGTGCTGCCCTGATAGACCCAAGGGAGCTCTACAAACTGACATCAGGAACCTGGACTGCTGAGTTTTCTTTCCCAGGGAAAATGGAAAAAGGATGTGCCCAGGGGCCCCTGGCCCTGACTGGAAAAAATCCTTATATCGAAGGATGGAGCCCACACCGAAGTTGTCCCCACCTCAAACTTGTGCTGCCCTGATACACCCAAGGGAGCCCTACAAACTGACATCAGGAACCTGGACTGCTGAGTTTTCTTTCCCAGGGAAAATGGCCAAAGGTTGTGCCCAGGGGCCCCTGGCCCTGACTGCAAAAAATCCTTATATCGCAGGATGGACCCCACACCGAAGTTGTCCCCACCTCAAACTTGTGCTGCCCTGATAGACCCAAGGGAGCCCTACAAACTGACATCAGGAACCTGGACTGCTGAGTTTTCTTTCCCAGGGAAAATGGAAAAAGGATGTGCCCGGGGGCGCCTGGCCCTGGGCAGGGACCTCATTGCAAAAAATCCTTATATCGAAGGATGCACCCCACACCAAAGTTTTCCCCACCAAAAACTTGTGCTGCTCTGATAGACCCAAGGGAGCTCTACAAACTGACATCAGGAACCTGGACTGCTGAGTTTTCTTTCCCAGGGAAAATGGAAAAAGGATGTGCCCAGGGGCCCCTGGCCCTGACTGCAAAAAATCCTTATATCGAAGGATGGACCCCACACCGAAGTTGTCCCCACCTCAAACTTGTGCTGCCCTGATACACCCAAGGGAGCCCTACAAACTGACATCAGGAACCTGGACTGCTGAGTTTTCTTTCGCAGGGGAAATGGCCAAAGGTTGTGCCCGGGGGCCCCTGGCCCTGACTGCAAAAAATCCTTATATCGCAGGATGCACCCCACACCAAAGTTGTCCTCACCTCAAACTTGTGCTGCCCTGATAGACCCAAGGGAGCCCTACAAACTGACATCAGGAACCTGGACTGCTGAGTTTTCTTTCCCAGGGAAAATGGAAAAAGGATGTGCCCAGGGGCCCCTGGCCCTGACTGCAAAAAATCCTTATATCGAAGGATGGACCCCACACCGACGTGGTCCCCACCTCAAACTTGTGCTGCCCTGATACACCCAAGGGAGCCCTACAAACTGACATCAGGAACCTGGACTGCTGAGTTTTCTTTCCCAGGGAAAATGGAAAAAGGATGTGCCCAGGGGGCCCCTGGCCCTGGGAAGGGAACACACTGCAAAAAATCCTTATATCGAAGGATGGACCCCACACCGAACTTGTTCCCACCAAAAACTTGTGCTGCCCTGATAGACCCAAGGGAGCTCTACAAACTGACATCAGGAACCTGGACTGCTGAGTTTTCTTTCGCAGGGGAAATGGCCAAAGGTTGTGCCCGGGGGCCCCTGGCCCTGACTGCAAAAAATCCTTATATCGCAGGATGCACCCCACACCGAAGTTGTCCTCACCTCAAACTTGTGCTGCCCTGATAGACCCAAGGGAGCCCTACAAACTGACATCAGGAACCTGGACTGCTGAGTTTTCTTTCCCAGGGAAAATGGAAAAAGGATGTGCCCAGGGGCCCCTGGCCCTGACTGCAAAAAATCCTTATATCGAAGGATGGACCCCACACCGAAGTTGTCCCCACCTCAAACTTGTGCTGCCCTGATACACCCAAGGGAGCCCTACAAACTGACATCAGGAACCTGGACTGCTGAGTTTTCTTTCCCAGGGAAAATGGAAAAAGGATGTGCCCAGGGGCCCCTGGCCCTGACTGCAAAAAATCCTTATATCGAAGGATGGACCCCACACCGAAGTTGTCCCCACCTCAAACTTGTGCTGCCCTGATACACCCAAGGGAGCCCTACAAACTGACATCAGGAACCTGGACTGCTGAGTTTTCTTTCCCAGGGAAAATGGAAAAAGGATGTGCCCGGGGGCGCCTGGCCCTGGGCAGGGACCTCATTGCAAAAAATCCTTATATCGAAGGATGCACCCCACACCAAAGTTGTCCCCACCAAAAACTTGTGCTGCCCTGATAGACCCAAGGGAGCTCTACAAACTGACATCAGGAACCTGGACTGCTGAGTTTTCTTTCCCAGGGAAAATGGAAAAAGGATGTGCCCAGGGGCCCCTGGCCCTGACTGCAAAGAATCCTTATATCGAAGGATGGACCCCACACCGAAGTTGTCCCCACCTCAAACTTGTGCTGCCCTGATACACCCAAGGGAGCCCTACAAACTGACATCAGGAACCTGGACTGCTGAGTTTTCTTTCCCAGGGAAAATGGAAAAAGGATGTGCCCAGGGGCCCCTGGCCCTGACTGCAAAAAATCCTTATATCGAAGGATGGACCCCACACCGAAGTTGTCCCCACCTCAAACTTGTGCTGCCCTGATAGACCCAAGGGAGCCCTACAAACTGACATCAGGAACCTGGACTGCTGAGTTTTCTTTCCCAGGGAAAATGGAAAAAGGATGTGCCCAGGGGCCCCTGGCCCTGACTGCAAAGAATCCTTATATCGAAGGATGGACCCCACACCGAAGTTGTCCCCACCTCAAACTTGTGCTGCCCTGATACACCCAAGGGAGCCCTACAAACTGACATCAGGAACCTGGACTGCTGAGTTTTCTTTCCCAGGGAAAATGGAAAAAGGATGTGCCCAGGGGGCCCCTGGCCCTGGGCAGGGACCTCATTGCAAAAAATCCTTATATCGAAGGATGGATTCCACACCGAAGTTGTCCCCACCTCAAACTTGTGCTGCCCTGATAGACCCAAGGGAGCCCTACAAACTGACATCAGGAACCTGGACTGCTGAGTTTTCTTTCCCAGGGAAAATGGAAAAAGGATGTGCCCAGGGGCCCCTGGCCCTGACTGGAAAAAATCCTTATATCGAAGGATGGAGCCCACACCGAAGTTGTCCCCACCTCAAACTTGTGCTGCCCTGATACACCCAAGGGAGCCCTACAAACTGACATCAGGAACCTGGACTGCTGAGTTTTCTTTCCCAGGGAAAATGGCCAAAGGTTGTGCCCAGGGGCCCCTGGCCCTGACTGCAAAAAATCCTTATATCGCAGGATGGACCCCACACCGAAGTTGTCCCCACCTCAAACTTGTGCTGCCCTGATAGACCCAAGGGAGCCCTACAAACTGACATCAGCAACCTGGACTGCTGAGTTTTCTTTCCCAGGGAAAATGGAAAAAGGATGTGCCCGGGGGCGCCTGGCCCTGGGCAGGGACCTCATTGCAAAAAATCCTTATATCGAAGGATGCACCCCACACCAAAGTTGTCCCCACCAAAAACTTGTGCTGCTCTGATAGACCCAAGGGAGCCCTACAAACTGACATCAGGAACCTGGACTGCTGAGTTTTCTTTCCCAGGGAAAATGGAAAAAGGATGTGCCCAGGGGCCCCTGGCCCTGACTGGAAAAAATCCTTATATCGAAGGATGGAGCCCACACCGAAGTTGTCCCCACCTCAAACTTGTGCTGCCCTGATACACCCAAGGGAGCCCTACAAACTGACATCAGGAACCTGGACTGCTGAGTTTTCTTTCCCAGGGAAAATGGCCAAAGGTTGTGCCCAGGGGCCCCTGGCCCTGACTGCAAAAAATCCTTATATCGCAGGATGGACCCCACACCGAAGTTGTCCCCACCTCAAACTTGTGCTGCCCTGATAGACCCAAGGGAGCCCTACAAACTGACATCAGGAACCTGGACTGCTGAGTTTTCTTTCCCAGGGAAAATGGAAAAAGGATGTGCCCGGGGGCGCCTGGCCCTGGGCAGGGACCTCATTGCAAAAAATCCTTATATCGAAGGATGCACCCCACACCAAAGTTTTCCCCACCAAAAACTTGTGCTGCTCTGATAGACCCAAGGGAGCTCTACAAACTGACATCAGGAACCTGGACTGCTGAGTTTTCTTTCCCAGGGAAAATGGAAAAAGGATGTGCCCAGGGGCCCCTGGCCCTGACTGCAAAAAATCCTTATATCGAAGGATGGACCCCACACCGACGTGGTCCCCACCTCAAACTTGTGCTGCCCTGATACACCCAAGGGAGCCCTACAAACTGACATCAGGAACCTGGACTGCTGAGTTTTCTTTCCCAGGGAAAATGGAAAAAGGATGTGCCCAGGGGGCCCCTGGCCCTGGGAAGGGAACACACTGCAAAAAATCCTTATATCGAAGGATGGACCCCACACCGAACTTGTTCCCACCAAAAACTTGTGCTGCCCTGATAGACCCAAGGGAGCTCTACAAACTGACATCAGGAACCTGGACTGCTGAGTTTTCTTTCGCAGGGGAAATGGCCAAAGGTTGTGCCCGGGGGCCCCTGGCCCTGACTGCAAAAAATCCTTATATCGCAGGATGCACCCCACACCGAAGTTGTCCTCACCTCAAACTTGTGCTGCCCTGATAGACCCAAGGGAGCCCTACAAACTGACATCAGGAACCTGGACTGCTGAGTTTTCTTTCCCAGGGAAAATGGAAAAAGGATGTGCCCAGGGGCCCCTGGCCCTGACTGCAAAAAATCCTTATATCGAAGGATGGACCCCACACCGAAGTTGTCCCCACCTCAAACTTGTGCTGCCCTGATACACCCAAGGGAGCCCTACAAACTGACATCAGGAACCTGGACTGCTGAGTTTTCTTTCCCAGGGAAAATGGAAAAAGGATGTGCCCAGGGGCCCCTGGCCCTGACTGCAAAAAATCCTTATATCGAAGGATGGACCCCACACCGAAGTTGTCCCCACCTCAAACTTGTGCTGCCCTGATACACCCAAGGGAGCCCTACAAACTGACATCAGGAACCTGGACTGCTGAGTTTTCTTTCCCAGGGAAAATGGAAAAAGGATGTGCCCAGGGGCCCCTGGCCCTGACTGCAAAAAATCCTTATATCGAAGGATGGACCCCACACCGAAGTTGTCCCCACCTCAAACTTGTGCTGCCCTGATACACCCAAGGGAGCCCTACAAACTGACATCAGGAACCTGGACTGCTGAGTTTTCTTTCCCAGGGAAAATGGAAAAAGGATGTGCCCAGGGGCCCCTGGCCCTGACTGCAAAAAATCCTTATATCGAAGGATGGACCCCACACCGAAGTTGTCCCCACCTCAAACTTGTGCTGCCCTGATACACCCAAGGGAGCCCTACAAACTGACATCAGGAACCTGGACTGCTGAGTTTTCTTTCCCAGGGAAAATGGAAAAAGGATGTGCCCGGGGGCGCCTGGCCCTGGGCAGGGACCTCATTGCAAAAAATCCTTATATCGAAGGATGCACCCCACACCAAAGTTGTCCCCACCAAAAACTTGTGCTGCCCTGATAGACCCAAGGGAGCTCTACAAACTGACATCAGGAACCTGGACTGCTGAGTTTTCTTTCCCAGGGAAAATGGAAAAAGGATGTGCCCAGGGGCCCCTGGCCCTGACTGCAAAGAATCCTTATATCGAAGGATGGACCCCACACCGAAGTTGTCCCCACCTCAAACTTGTGCTGCCCTGATACACCCAAGGGAGCCCTACAAACTGACATCAGGAACCTGGACTGCTGAGTTTTCTTTCCCAGGGAAAATGGAAAAAGGATGTGCCCAGGGGCCCCTGGCCCTGACTGCAAAAAATCCTTATATCGAAGGATGGACCCCACACCGAAGTTGTCCCCACCTCAAACTTGTGCTGCCCTGATAGACCCAAGGGAGCCCTACAAACTGACATCAGGAACCTGGACTGCTGAGTTTTCTTTCCCAGGGAAAATGGAAAAAGGATGTGCCCAGGGGCCCCTGGCCCTGACTGCAAAGAATCCTTATATCGAAGGATGGACCCCACACCGAAGTTGTCCCCACCTCAAACTTGTGCTGCCCTGATACACCCAAGGGAGCCCTACAAACTGACATCAGGAACCTGGACTGCTGAGTTTTCTTTCCCAGGGAAAATGGAAAAAGGATGTGCCCAGGGGGCCCCTGGCCCTGGGCAGGGACCTCATTGCAAAAAATCCTTATATCGAAGGATGGATTCCACACCGAAGTTGTCCCCACCTCAAACTTGTGCTGCCCTGATAGACCCAAGGGAGCCCTACAAACTGACATCAGGAACCTGGACTGCTGAGTTTTCTTTCCCAGGGAAAATGGAAAAAGGATGTGCCCAGGGGCCCCTGGCCCTGACTGGAAAAAATCCTTATATCGAAGGATGGAGCCCACACCGAAGTTGTCCCCACCTCAAACTTGTGCTGCCCTGATACACCCAAGGGAGCCCTACAAACTGACATCAGGAACCTGGACTGCTGAGTTTTCTTTCCCAGGGAAAATGGCCAAAGGTTGTGCCCAGGGGCCCCTGGCCCTGACTGCAAAAAATCCTTATATCGCAGGATGGACCCCACACCGAAGTTGTCCCCACCTCAAACTTGTGCTGCCCTGATAGACCCAAGGGAGCCCTACAAACTGACATCAGCAACCTGGACTGCTGAGTTTTCTTTCCCAGGGAAAATGGAAAAAGGATGTGCCCGGGGGCGCCTGGCCCTGGGCAGGGACCTCATTGCAAAAAATCCTTATATCGAAGGATGCACCCCACACCAAAGTTGTCCCCACCAAAAACTTGTGCTGCTCTGATAGACCCAAGGGAGCCCTACAAACTGACATCAGGAACCTGGACTGCTGAGTTTTCTTTCCCAGGGAAAATGGAAAAAGGATGTGCCCAGGGGCCCCTGGCCCTGACTGGAAAAAATCCTTATATCGAAGGATGGAGCCCACACCGAAGTTGTCCCCACCTCAAACTTGTGCTGCCCTGATACACCCAAGGGAGCCCTACAAACTGACATCAGGAACCTGGACTGCTGAGTTTTCTTTCCCAGGGAAAATGGCCAAAGGTTGTGCCCAGGGGCCCCTGGCCCTGACTGCAAAAAATCCTTATATCGCAGGATGGACCCCACACCGAAGTTGTCCCCACCTCAAACTTGTGCTGCCCTGATAGACCCAAGGGAGCCCTACAAACTGACATCAGGAACCTGGACTGCTGAGTTTTCTTTCCCAGGGAAAATGGAAAAAGGATGTGCCCGGGGGCGCCTGGCCCTGGGCAGGGACCTCATTGCAAAAAATCCTTATATCGAAGGATGCACCCCACACCAAAGTTTTCCCCACCAAAAACTTGTGCTGCTCTGATAGACCCAAGGGAGCTCTACAAACTGACATCAGGAACCTGGACTGCTGAGTTTTCTTTCCCAGGGAAAATGGAAAAAGGATGTGCCCAGGGGCCCCTGGCCCTGACTGCAAAAAATCCTTATATCGAAGGATGGACCCCACACCGACGTGGTCCCCACCTCAAACTTGTGCTGCCCTGATACACCCAAGGGAGCCCTACAAACTGACATCAGGAACCTGGACTGCTGAGTTTTCTTTCCCAGGGAAAATGGAAAAAGGATGTGCCCAGGGGGCCCCTGGCCCTGGGAAGGGAACACACTGCAAAAAATCCTTATATCGAAGGATGGACCCCACACCGAACTTGTTCCCACCAAAAACTTGTGCTGCCCTGATAGACCCAAGGGAGCTCTACAAACTGACATCAGGAACCTGGACTGCTGAGTTTTCTTTCGCAGGGGAAATGGCCAAAGGTTGTGCCCGGGGGCCCCTGGCCCTGACTGCAAAAAATCCTTATATCGCAGGATGCACCCCACACCGAAGTTGTCCTCACCTCAAACTTGTGCTGCCCTGATAGACCCAAGGGAGCCCTACAAACTGACATCAGGAACCTGGACTGCTGAGTTTTCTTTCCCAGGGAAAATGGAAAAAGGATGTGCCCAGGGGCCCCTGGCCCTGACTGCAAAAAATCCTTATATCGAAGGATGGACCCCACACCGAAGTTGTCCCCACCTCAAACTTGTGCTGCCCTGATACACCCAAGGGAGCCCTACAAACTGACATCAGGAACCTGGACTGCTGAGTTTTCTTTCCCAGGGAAAATGGAAAAAGGATGTGCCCAGGGGCCCCTGGCCCTGACTGCAAAAAATCCTTATATCGAAGGATGGACCCCACACCGAAGTTGTCCCCACCTCAAACTTGTGCTGCCCTGATACACCCAAGGGAGCCCTACAAACTGACATCAGGAACCTGGACTGCTGAGTTTTCTTTCCCAGGGAAAATGGAAAAAGGATGTGCCCGGGGGCGCCTGGCCCTGGGCAGGGACCTCATTGCAAAAAATCCTTATATCGAAGGATGCACCCCACACCAAAGTTGTCCCCACCAAAAACTTGTGCTGCCCTGATAGACCCAAGGGAGCTCTACAAACTGACATCAGGAACCTGGACTGCTGAGTTTTCTTTCCCAGGGAAAATGGAAAAAGGATGTGCCCAGGGGCCCCTGGCCCTGACTGCAAAAAATCCTTATATCGAAGGATGGACCCCACACCGAAGTTGTCCCCACCTCAAACTTGTGCTGCCCTGATAGACCCAAGGGAGCTCTACAAACTGACATCAGGAACCTGGACTGCTGAGTTTTCTTTCCCAGGGAAAATGGAAAAAGGATGTGCCCAGGGGCCCCTGGCCCTGACTGCAAAAAATCCTTATATCGAAGGATGGACCCCACACCGAAGTTGTCCCCACCGCAAACTTGTGCTGCCCTGATACACCCAAGGGAGCCCTACAAACTGACATCAGGAACCTGGACTGCTGAGTTTTCTTTCCCAGGGAAAATGGAAAAAGGATGTGCCCAGGGGCCCCTGGCCCTGACTGCAAAAAATCCTTATATCGAAGGATGGACCCCACACCGAAGTTGTCCCCACCTCAAACTTGTGCTGCCCTGATACACCCAAGGGAGCCCTACAAACTGACATCAGGAACCTGGACTGCTGAGTTTTCTTTCCCAGGGAAAATGGAAAAAGGATGTGCCCAGGGGCCCCTGGCCCTGACTGCAAAAAATCCTTATATCGATGGATGCGCCCCACACCAAAGTTGTCCCCACCAAAAACTTGTGCTGCCCTGATAGACCCAAGGGAGCTCTACAAACTGACATCAGGAACCTGGACTGCTGAGTTTTCTTTCCCAGGGAAAATGGAAAAAGGATGTGCCCAGGGGCCCCTGGCCCTGACTGCAAAAAATCCTTATATCGAAGGATGGACCCCACACCGAAGTTGTCCCCACCTCAAACTTGTGCTGCCCTGATACACCCAAGGGAGCCCTACAAACTGACATCAGGAACCTGGACTGCTGAGTTTTCTTTCGCAGGGGAAATGGCCAAAGGTTGTGCCCGGGGGCCCCTGGCCCTGACTGCAAAAAATCCTTATATCGCAGGATGCACCCCACACCAAAGTTGTCCTCACCTCAAACTTGTGCTGCCCTGATAGACCCAAGGGAGCCCTACAAACTGACATCAGGAACCTGGACTGCTGAGTTTTCTTTCCCAGGGAAAATGGAAAAAGGATGTGCCCAGGGGCCCCTGGCCCTGACTGCAAAAAATCCTTATATCGAAGGATGGACCCCACACCGACGTGGTCCCCACCTCAAACTTGTGCTGCCCTGATACACCCAAGGGAGCCCTACAAACTGACATCAGGAACCTGGACTGCTGAGTTTTCTTTCCCAGGGAAAATGGAAAAAGGATGTGCCCAGGGGGCCCCTGGCCCTGGGAAGGGAACACACTGCAAAAAATCCTTATATCGAAGGATGGACCCCACACCGAACTTGTTCCCACCAAAAACTTGTGCTGCCCTGATAGACCCAAGGGAGCTCTACAAACTGACATCAGGAACCTGGACTGCTGAGTTTTCTTTCGCAGGGGAAATGGCCAAAGGTTGTGCCCGGGGGCCCCTGGCCCTGACTGCAAAAAATCCTTATATCGCAGGATGCACCCCACACCGAAGTTGTCCTCACCTCAAACTTGTGCTGCCCTGATAGACCCAAGGGAGCCCTACAAACTGACATCAGGAACCTGGACTGCTGAGTTTTCTTTCCCAGGGAAAATGGAAAAAGGATGTGCCCAGGGGCCCCTGGCCCTGACTGCAAAAAATCCTTATATCGAAGGATGGACCCCACACCGAAGTTGTCCCCACCTCAAACTTGTGCTGCCCTGATACACCCAAGGGAGCCCTACAAACTGACATCAGGAACCTGGACTGCTGAGTTTTCTTTCCCAGGGAAAATGGAAAAAGGATGTGCCCAGGGGCCCCTGGCCCTGACTGCAAAAAATCCTTATATCGAAGGATGGACCCCACACCGAAGTTGTCCCCACCTCAAACTTGTGCTGCCCTGATACACCCAAGGGAGCCCTACAAACTGACATCAGGAACCTGGACTGCTGAGTTTTCTTTCCCAGGGAAAATGGAAAAAGGATGTGCCCGGGGGCGCCTGGCCCTGGGCAGGGACCTCATTGCAAAAAATCCTTATATCGAAGGATGCACCCCACACCAAAGTTGTCCCCACCAAAAACTTGTGCTGCCCTGATAGACCCAAGGGAGCTCTACAAACTGACATCAGGAACCTGGACTGCTGAGTTTTCTTTCCCAGGGAAAATGGAAAAAGGATGTGCCCAGGGGCCCCTGGCCCTGACTGCAAAGAATCCTTATATCGAAGGATGGACCCCACACCGAAGTTGTCCCCACCTCAAACTTGTGCTGCCCTGATACACCCAAGGGAGCCCTACAAACTGACATCAGGAACCTGGACTGCTGAGTTTTCTTTCCCAGGGAAAATGGAAAAAGGATGTGCCCAGGGGCCCCTGGCCCTGACTGCAAAAAATCCTTATATCGAAGGATGGACCCCACACCGAAGTTGTCCCCACCTCAAACTTGTGCTGCCCTGATAGACCCAAGGGAGCCCTACAAACTGACATCAGGAACCTGGACTGCTGAGTTTTCTTTCCCAGGGAAAATGGAAAAAGGATGTGCCCAGGGGCCCCTGGCCCTGACTGCAAAGAATCCTTATATCGAAGGATGGACCCCACACCGAAGTTGTCCCCACCTCAAACTTGTGCTGCCCTGATACACCCAAGGGAGCCCTACAAACTGACATCAGGAACCTGGACTGCTGAGTTTTCTTTCCCAGGGAAAATGGAAAAAGGATGTGCCCAGGGGGCCCCTGGCCCTGGGCAGGGACCTCATTGCAAAAAATCCTTATATCGAAGGATGGATTCCACACCGAAGTTGTCCCCACCTCAAACTTGTGCTGCCCTGATAGACCCAAGGGAGCCCTACAAACTGACATCAGGAACCTGGACTGCTGAGTTTTCTTTCCCAGGGAAAATGGAAAAAGGATGTGCCCAGGGGCCCCTGGCCCTGACTGGAAAAAATCCTTATATCGAAGGATGGAGCCCACACCGAAGTTGTCCCCACCTCAAACTTGTGCTGCCCTGATACACCCAAGGGAGCCCTACAAACTGACATCAGGAACCTGGACTGCTGAGTTTTCTTTCCCAGGGAAAATGGCCAAAGGTTGTGCCCAGGGGCCCCTGGCCCTGACTGCAAAAAATCCTTATATCGCAGGATGGACCCCACACCGAAGTTGTCCCCACCTCAAACTTGTGCTGCCCTGATAGACCCAAGGGAGCCCTACAAACTGACATCAGCAACCTGGACTGCTGAGTTTTCTTTCCCAGGGAAAATGGAAAAAGGATGTGCCCGGGGGCGCCTGGCCCTGGGCAGGGACCTCATTGCAAAAAATCCTTATATCGAAGGATGCACCCCACACCAAAGTTGTCCCCACCAAAAACTTGTGCTGCTCTGATAGACCCAAGGGAGCCCTACAAACTGACATCAGGAACCTGGACTGCTGAGTTTTCTTTCCCAGGGAAAATGGAAAAAGGATGTGCCCAGGGGCCCCTGGCCCTGACTGGAAAAAATCCTTATATCGAAGGATGGAGCCCACACCGAAGTTGTCCCCACCTCAAACTTGTGCTGCCCTGATACACCCAAGGGAGCCCTACAAACTGACATCAGGAACCTGGACTGCTGAGTTTTCTTTCCCAGGGAAAATGGCCAAAGGTTGTGCCCAGGGGCCCCTGGCCCTGACTGCAAAAAATCCTTATATCGCAGGATGGACCCCACACCGAAGTTGTCCCCACCTCAAACTTGTGCTGCCCTGATAGACCCAAGGGAGCCCTACAAACTGACATCAGGAACCTGGACTGCTGAGTTTTCTTTCCCAGGGAAAATGGAAAAAGGATGTGCCCGGGGGCGCCTGGCCCTGGGCAGGGACCTCATTGCAAAAAATCCTTATATCGAAGGATGCACCCCACACCAAAGTTTTCCCCACCAAAAACTTGTGCTGCTCTGATAGACCCAAGGGAGCTCTACAAACTGACATCAGGAACCTGGACTGCTGAGTTTTCTTTCCCAGGGAAAATGGAAAAAGGATGTGCCCAGGGGCCCCTGGCCCTGACTGCAAAAAATCCTTATATCGAAGGATGGACCCCACACCGACGTGGTCCCCACCTCAAACTTGTGCTGCCCTGATACACCCAAGGGAGCCCTACAAACTGACATCAGGAACCTGGACTGCTGAGTTTTCTTTCCCAGGGAAAATGGAAAAAGGATGTGCCCAGGGGGCCCCTGGCCCTGGGAAGGGAACACACTGCAAAAAATCCTTATATCGAAGGATGGACCCCACACCGAACTTGTTCCCACCAAAAACTTGTGCTGCCCTGATAGACCCAAGGGAGCTCTACAAACTGACATCAGGAACCTGGACTGCTGAGTTTTCTTTCGCAGGGGAAATGGCCAAAGGTTGTGCCCGGGGGCCCCTGGCCCTGACTGCAAAAAATCCTTATATCGCAGGATGCACCCCACACCGAAGTTGTCCTCACCTCAAACTTGTGCTGCCCTGATAGACCCAAGGGAGCCCTACAAACTGACATCAGGAACCTGGACTGCTGAGTTTTCTTTCCCAGGGAAAATGGAAAAAGGATGTGCCCAGGGGCCCCTGGCCCTGACTGCAAAAAATCCTTATATCGAAGGATGGACCCCACACCGAAGTTGTCCCCACCTCAAACTTGTGCTGCCCTGATACACCCAAGGGAGCCCTACAAACTGACATCAGGAACCTGGACTGCTGAGTTTTCTTTCCCAGGGAAAATGGAAAAAGGATGTGCCCAGGGGCCCCTGGCCCTGACTGCAAAAAATCCTTATATCGAAGGATGGACCCCACACCGAAGTTGTCCCCACCTCAAACTTGTGCTGCCCTGATACACCCAAGGGAGCCCTACAAACTGACATCAGGAACCTGGACTGCTGAGTTTTCTTTCCCAGGGAAAATGGAAAAAGGATGTGCCCGGGGGCGCCTGGCCCTGGGCAGGGACCTCATTGCAAAAAATCCTTATATCGAAGGATGCACCCCACACCAAAGTTGTCCCCACCAAAAACTTGTGCTGCCCTGATAGACCCAAGGGAGCTCTACAAACTGACATCAGGAACCTGGACTGCTGAGTTTTCTTTCCCAGGGAAAATGGAAAAAGGATGTGCCCAGGGGCCCCTGGCCCTGACTGCAAAAAATCCTTATATCGAAGGATGGACCCCACACCGAAGTTGTCCCCACCTCAAACTTGTGCTGCCCTGATAGACCCAAGGGAGCTCTACAAACTGACATCAGGAACCTGGACTGCTGAGTTTTCTTTCCCAGGGAAAATGGAAAAAGGATGTGCCCAGGGGCCCCTGGCCCTGACTGCAAAAAATCCTTATATCGAAGGATGGACCCCACACCGAAGTTGTCCCCACCGCAAACTTGTGCTGCCCTGATACACCCAAGGGAGCCCTACAAACTGACATCAGGAACCTGGACTGCTGAGTTTTCTTTCCCAGGGAAAATGGAAAAAGGATGTGCCCAGGGGCCCCTGGCCCTGACTGCAAAAAATCCTTATATCGAAGGATGGACCCCACACCGAAGTTGTCCCCACCTCAAACTTGTGCTGCCCTGATACACCCAAGGGAGCCCTACAAACTGACATCAGGAACCTGGACTGCTGAGTTTTCTTTCCCAGGGAAAATGGAAAAAGGATGTGCCCAGGGGCCCCTGGCCCTGACTGCAAAAAATCCTTATATCGATGGATGCGCCCCACACCAAAGTTGTCCCCACCAAAAACTTGTGCTGCCCTGATAGACCCAAGGGAGCTCTACAAACTGACATCAGGAACCTGGACTGCTGAGTTTTCTTTCCCAGGGAAAATGGAAAAAGGATGTGCCCAGGGGCCCCTGGCCCTGACTGCAAAAAATCCTTATATCGAAGGATGGACCCCAGACCGAAGTTGTCCCCACCTCAAACTTGTGCTGCCCTGATAGACCCAAGGGAGCCCTACAAACTGACATCAGGAACCTGGACTGCTGAGTTTTCTTTCCCAGGGAAAATGGAAAAAGGATGTGCCCAGGGGCCCCTGGCCCTGACTGCAAAGAATCCTTATATCGAAGGATGGAGCCCACACCGAAGTTGTCCCCACCTCAAACTTGTGCTGCCCTGATACACCCAAGGGAGCCCTACAAACTGACATCAGGAACCTGGACTGCTGAGTTTTCTTTCCCAGGGAAAATGGAAAAAGGATGTGCCCAGAGGCCCCTGGCCCTGGGCAGGGTCCTCACTGCAAAGAATCCTTATATCGAAGGATGGAGCCCACACAGAAGTTGTCCGCACCTCAACCTTGTGCTGCCCTGATAGACCCAAGGGAGCCCTACAAACTGACATCAGGAACCTGGACTGCTGAGTTTTCTTTCCCAGGGAAAATGGAAAAAGGATGTGCCCAGGGGCCCCTGGCCCTGACTGCAAAACATCCTTATATCGAAGGATGGACCCCACACCGAAGTTGTCCCCACCTCAAACTTGTGCTGCCCTGATACACCCAAGGGAGCTCTACAAACTGACATCAGGAACCTGGACTGCTGAGTTTTCTTTCCCAGGGAAAATGGAAAAAGGATGTGCCCAGGGGC
This sequence comes from Lonchura striata, assembly GCF_050655825.1. Lineage (NCBI taxonomy): Eukaryota > Metazoa > Chordata > Aves > Passeriformes > Estrildidae > Lonchura > Lonchura striata. The sequence continues at coordinate 79,609 of NC_140716.1, forward strand.
CCCTGGCCCTGGGCAGGGACCTCATCGCACAAAATCCTTATATCGAAGGATGGACCCCACACCGAAGTTGTCCCCACCTCAAACTTGTGCTGCCCTGATAGACCCAAGGGAGCCCTACAAACTGACATCAGGAACCTGGACTGCTGAGTTTTCTTTCCCAGGGAAAATGGAAAAAGGTTGTGCCCAGGGGCCCCTGGCCCTGACTGCAAAAAATCCTTATATCGAAGGATGGACCCCACACCGAAGTTGTCCCCACCTCAAACTTGTGCTGCCCTGATAGACCCAAGGGAGCCCTACAAACTGACATCAGGAACCTGGACTGCTGAGTTTTCTTTCCCAGGGAAAATGGCCAAAGGATGAGCCCGGGGGCCCCTGGCCCTGACTACAAAGAATCCTTATATCGAAGGATGGAACGCACACTGAAGCTGTCCCCACCTCAAACTTGTGCTGCCCTGATAGACCCAAGGGAGCCCTACAAACTGACATGAGGAACATGGATTGCTGAGTTTTCTTTCCCAGGGAAAATGGAAAAAGGATGTGCCCAGGGGCCCCTGGCCCTGGGCTGGGGCCTCTCTGCAAAGAATCCTTATATCGAAGGATGGACCCCACACCGAAGTTGTCCCCACCTCAAACTTGTGCTGCCCTGATACACCCAAGGGAGCCCTACAAACTGACATCAGGAACCTGGACTGCTGAGTTTTCTTTCCCAGGGAAAATGGCCAAAGGATGTGCCCAGGGGCCCCTGGCCCTGGGCTGGGACCTCAATGCAAAGAATCCTTATATCGAAGGATGGACCCCACACCGAAGTTGTCCCCACCTCAAACTTGTGCTGCCCTGATAGACCCAAGGGAGCCCTACAAACTGACATCAGGAACCTGGACTGCTGAGTTTTCTTTCCCAGGGAAAATGGCCAAAGGATGTGCCCAGGGGCCCCTGGCCCTGACTGGAAAGAATCCTTATATCGAAGGATGGACCCCACACCGAAGTTGTCCCCACCTCAAACTTGTGCTGCCCTGATAGACCCAAGGGAGCTCTACAAACTGACATCAGGAACCTGGACTGCTGAGTTTTCTTTCCCAGGGAAAATGGAAAAAGGATGTGCCCAGGGGCCCCTGGCCCTGGGCACCGACCTGACTGCAAAGAATCCTTATATCGAAGGATGGACCCCACACCGAAGTTGTCCCCACCTCAAACTTGTGCTGCCCTGATAGACCCAAGGGAGCCCTACAAACTGACATCAGGAACCTGGACTGCTGAGTTTTCTTTCCCAGGGAAAATGGAAAAAGGATGTGCCCAGGGGCCCCTGGCCCTGACTGCAAAAAATCCTTATATCGAAGGATGGACCCCACACCGAAGTTGTCCCCACCTCAAACGTGTGCTGCCCTGATAGACCCAAGGGAGCCCTACAAACTGACATCAGGAACCTGGACTGCTGAGTTTTCTTTCCCAGGGAAAATGGCCAAAGGATGAGCCCGGGGGCCCCTGGCCCTGACTGCAAAGAATCCTTATATCGAAGGATGGACCCCACACCGAAGTTGTCCCCACCTCAAACTTGTGCTGCCCTGATAGACCCAAGGGAGCCCTACAAACTGACATCAGGAACCTGGACTGCTGAGTTTTCTTTCCCAGGGAAAATGGAAAAAGGTTGTGCCCAGGGGCCCCTGGCCCTGACTGCAAAAAATCCTTATATCGAAGGATGGACCCCACACCGAAGTTGTCCCCACCTCAAACTTGTGCTGCCCTGATACACCCAAGGGAGCCCTACAAACTGACATCAGGAACCTGGACTGCTGAGTTTTCTTTCCCAGGGAAAATGGAAAAAGGATGTGCCCGGGGGCGCCTGGCCCTGGGCAGGGACCTCATTGCAAAAAATCCTTATATCGAAGGATGCACCCCACACCAAAGTTGTCCCCACCAAAAACTTGTGCTGCCCTGATAGACCCAAGGGAGCTCTACAAACTGACATCAGGAACCTGGACTGCTGAGTTTTCTTTCCCAGGGAAAATGGAAAAAGGATGTGCCCAGGGGCCCCTGGCCCTGACTGCAAAAAATCCTTATATCGAAGGATGGACCCCACACCGAAGTTGTCCCCACCTCAAACTTGTGCTTCCCTGATAGACCCAAGGGAGCCCTACAAACTGACATCAGGAACCTGGACTGCTGAGTTTTCTTTCCCAGGGAAAATGGAAAAAGGATGTGCCCAGGGGCCCCTGGCCCTGACTGCAAAGAATCCTTATATCGAAGGATGGACCTCACACCGAAGTTGTCCCCACCGCAAACTTGTGCTGCCCTGATACACCCAAGGGAGCCCTACAAACTGACATCAGGAACCTGGACTGCTGAGTTTTCTTTCCCAGGGAAAATGGAAAAAGGATGTGCCCCGGGGCGCCTGGCCCTGGGCAGGGACCTCATTGCAAAAAATCCTTATATCGAAGGATGCACCCCACACCAAAGTTGTCCCCACCAAAAACTTGTGCTGCCCTGATAGACCCAAGGGAGCTCTACAAACTGACATCAGGAACCTGGACTGCTGAGTTTTCTTTCCCAGGGAAAATGGAAAAAGGATGTGCCCAGGGGCCCCTGGCCCTGACTGCAAAGAATCCTTATATCGAAGGATGGACCCCACACCGAAGTTGTCCCCACCTCAAACTTGTGCTGCCCTGATACACCCAAGGGAGCCCTACAAACTGACATCAGGAACCTGGACTGCTGAGTTTTCTTTCCCAGGGAAAATGGAAAAAGGATGTGCCCAGGGGCCCCTGGCCCTGACTGCAAAAAATCCTTATATCGAAGGATGGACCCCACACCGAAGTTGTCCCCACCTCAAACTTGTGCTGCCCTGATAGACCCAAGGGAGCCCTACAAACTGACATCAGGAACCTGGACTGCTGAGTTTTCTTTCCCAGGGAAAATGGAAAAAGGATGTGCCCAGGGGCCCCTGGCCCTGACTGCAAAGAATCCTTATATCGAAGGATGGACCCCACACCGAAGTTGTCCCCACCTCAAACTTGTGCTGCCCTGATACACCCAAGGGAGCCCTACAAACTGACATCAGGAACCTGGACTGCTGAGTTTTCTTTCCCAGGGAAAATGGAAAAAGGATGTGCCCAGGGGGCCCCTGGCCCTGGGCAGGGACCTCATTGCAAAAAATCCTTATATCGAAGGATGGATTCCACACCGAAGTTGTCCCCACCTCAAACTTGTGCTGCCCTGATAGACCCAAGGGAGCCCTACAAACTGACATCAGGAACCTGGACTGCTGAGTTTTCTTTCCCAGGGAAAATGGAAAAAGGATGTGCCCAGGGGCCCCTGGCCCTGACTGGAAAAAATCCTTATATCGAAGGATGGAGCCCACACCGAAGTTGTCCCCACCTCAAACTTGTGCTGCCCTGATACACCCAAGGGAGCCCTACAAACTGACATCAGGAACCTGGACTGCTGAGTTTTCTTTCCCAGGGAAAATGGCCAAAGGTTGTGCCCAGGGGCCCCTGGCCCTGACTGCAAAAAATCCTTATATCGCAGGATGGACCCCACACCGAAGTTGTCCCCACCTCAAACTTGTGCTGCCCTGATAGACCCAAGGGAGCCCTACAAACTGACATCAGCAACCTGGACTGCTGAGTTTTCTTTCCCAGGGAAAATGGAAAAAGGATGTGCCCGGGGGCGCCTGGCCCTGGGCAGGGACCTCATTGCAAAAAATCCTTATATCGAAGGATGCACCCCACACCAAAGTTGTCCCCACCAAAAACTTGTGCTGCTCTGATAGACCCAAGGGAGCTCTACAAACTGACATCAGGAACCTGGACTGCTGAGTTTTCTTTCCCAGGGAAAATGGAAAAAGGATGTGCCCAGGGGCCCCTGGCCCTGACTGCAAAAAATCCTTATATCGAAGGATGGACCCCACACCGAAGTTGTCCCCACCTCAAACTTGTGCTGCCCTGATAGACCCAAGGGAGCCCTACAAACTGACATCAGGAACCTGGACTGCTGAGTTTTCTTTCCCAGGGAAAATGGAAAAAGGATGTGCCCAGGGGCCCCTGGCCCTGACTGCAAAGAATCCTTATATCGAAGGATGGACCCCACACCGAAGTTGTCCCCACCTCAAACTTGTGCTGCCCTGATACACCCAAGGGAGCCCTACAAACTGACATCAGGAACCTGGACTGCTGAGTTTTCTTTCCCAGGGAAAATGGAAAAAGGATGTGCCCAGGGGCCCCTGGCCCTGGGCAGGGACCTCATTGCAAAAAATCCTTATATCGAAGGATGGATTCCACACCGAAGTTGTCCCCACCTCAAACTTGTGCTGCCCTGATAGACCCAAGGGAGCCCTACAAACTGACATCAGGAACCTGGACTGCTGAGTTTTCTTTCCCAGGGAAAATGGAAAAAGGATGTGCCCAGGGGCCCCTGGCCCTGACTGGAAAAAATCCTTATATCGAAGGATGGAGCCCACACCGAAGTTGTCCCCACCTCAAACTTGTGCTGCCCTGATACACCCAAGGGAGCCCTACAAACTGACATCAGGAACCTGGACTGCTGAGTTTTCTTTCCCAGGGAAAATGGCCAAAGGTTGTGCCCAGGGGCCCCTGGCCCTGACTGCAAAAAATCCTTATATCGCAGGATGGACCCCACACCGAAGTTGTCCCCACCTCAAACTTGTGCTGCCCTGATAGACCCAAGGGAGCCCTACAAACTGACATCAGGAACCTGGACTGCTGAGTTTTCTTTCCCAGGGAAAATGGAAAAAGGATGTGCCCGGGGGCGCCTGGCCCTGGGCAGGGACCTCATTGCAAAAAATCCTTATATCGAAGGATGCACCCCACACCAAAGTTTTCCCCACCAAAAACTTGTGCTGCTCTGATAGACCCAAGGGAGCTCTACAAACTGACATCAGGAACCTGGACTGCTGAGTTTTCTTTCCCAGGGAAAATGGAAAAAGGATGTGCCCAGGGGCCCCTGGCCCTGACTGCAAAAAATCCTTATATCGAAGGATGGACCCCACACCGAAGTTGTCCCCACCTCAAACTTGTGCTGCCCTGATACACCCAAGGGAGCCCTACAAACTGACATCAGGAACCTGGACTGCTGAGTTTTCTTTCGCAGGGGAAATGGCCAAAGGTTGTGCCCGGGGGCCCCTGGCCCTGACTGCAAAAAATCCTTATATCGCAGGATGCACCCCACACCAAAGTTGTCCTCACCTCAAACTTGTGCTGCCCTGATAGACCCAAGGGAGCCCTACAAACTGACATCAGGAACCTGGACTGCTGAGTTTTCTTTCCCAGGGAAAATGGAAAAAGGATGTGCCCAGGGGCCCCTGGCCCTGACTGCAAAAAATCCTTATATCGAAGGATGGACCCCACACCGACGTGGTCCCCACCTCAAACTTGTGCTGCCCTGATACACCCAAGGGAGCCCTACAAACTGACATCAGGAACCTGGACTGCTGAGTTTTCTTTCCCAGGGAAAATGGAAAAAGGATGTGCCCAGGGGGCCCCTGGCCCTGGGAAGGGAACACACTGCAAAAAATCCTTATATCGAAGGATGGACCCCACACCGAACTTGTTCCCACCAAAAACTTGTGCTGCCCTGATAGACCCAAGGGAGCTCTACAAACTGACATCAGGAACCTGGACTGCTGAGTTTTCTTTCGCAGGGGAAATGGCCAAAGGTTGTGCCCGGGGGCCCCTGGCCCTGACTGCAAAAAATCCTTATATCGCAGGATGCACCCCACACCGAAGTTGTCCTCACCTCAAACTTGTGCTGCCCTGATAGACCCAAGGGAGCCCTACAAACTGACATCAGGAACCTGGACTGCTGAGTTTTCTTTCCCAGGGAAAATGGAAAAAGGATGTGCCCAGGGGCCCCTGGCCCTGACTGCAAAAAATCCTTATATCGAAGGATGGACCCCACACCGAAGTTGTCCCCACCTCAAACTTGTGCTGCCCTGATACACCCAAGGGAGCCCTACAAACTGACATCAGGAACCTGGACTGCTGAGTTTTCTTTCCCAGGGAAAATGGAAAAAGGATGTGCCCAGGGGCCCCTGGCCCTGACTGCAAAAAATCCTTATATCGAAGGATGGACCCCACACCGAAGTTGTCCCCACCTCAAACTTGTGCTGCCCTGATACACCCAAGGGAGCCCTACAAACTGACATCAGGAACCTGGACTGCTGAGTTTTCTTTCCCAGGGAAAATGGAAAAAGGATGTGCCCGGGGGCGCCTGGCCCTGGGCAGGGACCTCATTGCAAAAAATCCTTATATCGAAGGATGCACCCCACACCAAAGTTGTCCCCACCAAAAACTTGTGCTGCCCTGATAGACCCAAGGGAGCTCTACAAACTGACATCAGGAACCTGGACTGCTGAGTTTTCTTTCCCAGGGAAAATGGAAAAAGGATGTGCCCAGGGGCCCCTGGCCCTGACTGCAAAAAATCCTTATATCGAAGGATGGACCCCACACCGAAGTTGTCCCCACCTCAAACTTGTGCTGCCCTGATAGACCCAAGGGAGCTCTACAAACTGACATCAGGAACCTGGACTGCTGAGTTTTCTTTCCCAGGGAAAATGGAAAAAGGATGTGCCCAGGGGCCCCTGGCCCTGACTGCAAAAAATCCTTATATCGAAGGATGGACCCCACACCGAAGTTGTCCCCACCGCAAACTTGTGCTGCCCTGATACACCCAAGGGAGCCCTACAAACTGACATCAGGAACCTGGACTGCTGAGTTTTCTTTCCCAGGGAAAATGGAAAAAGGATGTGCCCAGGGGCCCCTGGCCCTGACTGCAAAAAATCCTTATATCGAAGGATGGACCCCACACCGAAGTTGTCCCCACCTCAAACTTGTGCTGCCCTGATACACCCAAGGGAGCCCTACAAACTGACATCAGGAACCTGGACTGCTGAGTTTTCTTTCCCAGGGAAAATGGAAAAAGGATGTGCCCAGGGGCCCCTGGCCCTGACTGCAAAAAATCCTTATATCGATGGATGCGCCCCACACCAAAGTTGTCCCCACCAAAAACTTGTGCTGCCCTGATAGACCCAAGGGAGCTCTACAAACTGACATCAGGAACCTGGACTGCTGAGTTTTCTTTCCCAGGGAAAATGGAAAAAGGATGTGCCCAGGGGCCCCTGGCCCTGACTGCAAAAAATCCTTATATCGAAGGATGGACCCCAGACCGAAGTTGTCCCCACCTCAAACTTGTGCTGCCCTGATAGACCCAAGGGAGCCCTACAAACTGACATCAGGAACCTGGACTGCTGAGTTTTCTTTCCCAGGGAAAATGGAAAAAGGATGTGCCCAGGGGCCCCTGGCCCTGACTGCAAAGAATCCTTATATCGAAGGATGGAGCCCACACCGAAGTTGTCCCCACCTCAAACTTGTGCTGCCCTGATACACCCAAGGGAGCCCTACAAACTGACATCAGGAACCTGGACTGCTGAGTTTTCTTTCCCAGGGAAAATGGAAAAAGGATGTGCCCAGAGGCCCCTGGCCCTGGGCAGGGTCCTCACTGCAAAGAATCCTTATATCGAAGGATGGAGCCCACACAGAAGTTGTCCGCACCTCAACCTTGTGCTGCCCTGATAGACCCAAGGGAGCCCTACAAACTGACATCAGGAACCTGGACTGCTGAGTTTTCTTTCCCAGGGAAAATGGAAAAAGGATGTGCCCAGGGGCCCCTGGCCCTGACTGCAAAACATCCTTATATCGAAGGATGGACCCCACACCGAAGTTGTCCCCACCTCAAACTTGTGCTGCCCTGATACACCCAAGGGAGCTCTACAAACTGACATCAGGAACCTGGACTGCTGAGTTTTCTTTCCCAGGGAAAATGGAAAAAGGATGTGCCCAGGGGCCCCTGGCCCTGGGCAGGGACCTCATCGCACAAAATCCTTATATCGAAGGATGGACCCCACACCGAAGTTGTCCCCACCTCAAACTTGTGCTGCCCTGATAGACCCAAGGGAGCCCTACAAACTGACATCAGGAACCTGGACTGCTGAGTTTTCTTTCCCAGGGAAAATGGAAAAAGGTTGTGCCCAGGGGCCCCTGGCCCTGACTGCAAAAAATCCTTATATCGAAGGATGGACCCCACACCGAAGTTGTCCCCACCTCAAACTTGTGCTGCCCTGATAGACCCAAGGGAGCCCTACAAACTGACATCAGGAACCTGGACTGCTGAGTTTTCTTTCCCAGGGAAAATGGCCAAAGGATGAGCCCGGGGGCCCCTGGCCCTGACTACAAAGAATCCTTATATCGAAGGATGGAACGCACACTGAAGCTGTCCCCACCTCAAACTTGTGCTGCCCTGATAGACCCAAGGGAGCCCTACAAACTGACATGAGGAACATGGATTGCTGAGTTTTCTTTCCCAGGGAAAATGGAAAAAGGATGTGCCCAGGGGCCCCTGGCCCTGGGCTGGGGCCTCTCTGCAAAGAATCCTTATATCGAAGGATGGACCCCACACCGAAGTTGTCCCCACCTCAAACTTGTGCTGCCCTGATACACCCAAGGGAGCCCTACAAACTGACATCAGGAACCTGGACTGCTGAGTTTTCTTTCCCAGGGAAAATGGCCAAAGGATGTGCCCAGGGGCCCCTGGCCCTGGGCTGGGACCTCAATGCAAAGAATCCTTATATCGAAGGATGGACCCCACACCGAAGTTGTCCCCACCTCAAACTTGTGCTGCCCTGATAGACCCAAGGGAGCCCTACAAACTGACATCAGGAACCTGGACTGCTGAGTTTTCTTTCCCAGGGAAAATGGCCAAAGGATGTGCCCAGGGGCCCCTGGCCCTGACTGGAAAGAATCCTTATATCGAAGGATGGACCCCACACCGAAGTTGTCCCCACCTCAAACTTGTGCTGCCCTGATAGACCCAAGGGAGCCCTACAAACTGACATCAGGAACCTGGACTGCTGAGTTTTCTTTCCCAGGGAAAATGGAAAAAGGATGTGCCCAGGGGCCCCTGGCCCTGGGCACCGACCTGACTGCAAAGAATCCTTATATCGAAGGATGGACCCCACACCGAAGTTGTCCCCACCTCAAACTTGTGCTGCCCTGATAGACCCAAGGGAGCCCTACAAACTGACATCAGGAACCTGGACTGCTGAGTTTTCTTTCCCAGGGAAAATGGAAAAAGGATGTGCCCAGGGGCCCCTGGCCCTGACTGCAAAAAATCCTTATATCGAAGGATGGACCCCACACCGAAGTTGTCCCCACCTCAAACGTGTGCTGCCCTGATAGACCCAAGGGAGCCCTACAAACTGACATCAGGAACCTGGACTGCTGAGTTTTCTTTCCCAGGGAAAATGGCCAAAGGATGAGCCCGGGGGCCCCTGGCCCTGACTGCAAAGAATCCTTATATCGAAGGATGGACCCCACACCGAAGTTGTCCCCACCTCAAACTTGTGCTGCCCTGATAGACCCAAGGGAGCCCTACAAACTGACATCAGGAACCTGGACTGCTGAGTTTTCTTTCCCAGGGAAAATGGAAAAAGGATGTGCCCAGGGGCCCCTGGCCCTGGGCTGGGACCTCAATGCAAAGAATCCTTATATCGAAGGATGGACCCCACACCGAAGTTGTCCCCACCTCAAACTTGTGCTGCCCTGATACACCCAAGGGAGCCCTACAAACTGACATCAGGAACCTGGACTGCTGAGTTTTCTTTCCCAGGGAAAATGGCCAAAGGATGTGCCCAGGGGCCCCTGGCCCTGACTGCAAAAATCCTTATATCGAAGCATGGACCCCACACTGAAGTTGTCCCCACCTCAAACTTGTGCTGCCCTGATAGACCCAAGGGAGCCCTACAAACTGACATCAGGAACCTGGAGTGCTGAGTTTTCTTTCCCAGGGAAAATGGAAAAAGGATGTGCCCAGGGGCCCCTGGCCCTGACTGCAAAGAATCCTTATATCGAAGGATGCACCCCACACCGAAGTTGTCCCCACCTCAAACTTGTGCTGCCCTGATAGACCCAAGGGAGCCCTACAAACTGACATCAAGAACCTGACCTGCTGAGTTTTCTTTCCCAGGGAAAATGGAAAAAGTATGTGCCCAGGGTCCCCTGGCCCTGGGCACCGACCTGACTGCAAAGAATCCTTATATCGAAGGATGGACCCCACACCGAAGTTGTCCCCACCTCAAACTTGTGCTACCCTGATAGACCCAAGGGAGCCCTACAAACTGACATCAGGAACCTGGACTGCTGAGTTTTCTTTCCCAGGGTAAATGGCCAAAGGATGAGCCCGGGGGCCCCTGGCCCTGACTGCAAAGAATCCTTATATCGAAGGATGGACCCCACACCGAAGTTGTCCCCCCTCAAACTTGTGCTGCCCTGATAGACCCAAGGGAGCCCTACAAACTGACATCAGGAACCTGACCTGCTGAGTTTTCTTTCCCAGGGAAAATGGAAAAAGGATGTGCCCAGGGGCCCCTGACCCTGGGCACCGACCTGACTGCAAAGAATCCTTATATCGAAGGATGGACCCCACACCAAAGTTGTCCCCACCTCAAACTTGTGCTACCCTGATAGACCCAAGGGAGCCCTGCAAACTGACATCAGGAACCTGGACTGCTGCGTTTTCTTTCCCAGGGAAAATGGAAAAAGGATGTGCCCAGGGGCCCCTGGCCCTGACTGCAAAAAATCCTTATATCGAAGGATGGACCCCACACCGAAGTTGTCCCCACCTCAAACTTGTGCTGCCCTGATAGACCCAAGGGAGCCCTACAAACTGACATCAGGAACCTGGACTGCTGAGTTTTCTTTCCCAGGGAAAATGGAAAAAGGATGTGCCCAGGGGCCCCTGGCCCTGACTGCAAAAAATCCTTATATCGAAGGATGGACCCCACACCGAAGTTGTCCCCACCTCAAACTTGTGCTGCCCTGATAGACCCAAGGGAGCCCTACAAACTGACATCAGGAACCTGGACTGCTGAGTTTTCTTTCCCAGGGAAAATGGAAAAAGGATGTGCCCAGGGGCCCCTGGCCCTGACTGCAAAAAATCCTTATATCGAAGGATGGACCCCACACCGAAGTTGTCCCCACCTCAAACTTGTGCTGCCCTGATAGACCCAAGGGAGCTCTACAAACTGACATCAGGAACCTGGACTGCTGAGTTTTCTTTCCCAGGGAAAATGGAAAAAGGATGTGCCCAGGGGCCGCTGGCCCTGACTGCAAAAAATCCTTATATCGAAGGATGGACCCCACACCGAAGTTGTCCCCACCTCAAACATGTGCTGCCCTGATACACCCAAGGGAGCCCTACAAACTGACATCAGGAACCTGGACTGCTAAGTTTTCTTTCCCAGGGAAAATGGAAAAAGGATGTGCCCGGGGGCCCCTGCCCCTGGGCAGGGACCTAATGCAAAAAATCCTTATATCGAAGGATGCACCCCACACCAAAGTTGTCCCCACCAAAAACTTGTGCTGCCCTGATAGACCCAAGGGAGCTCTACAAACTGACATCAGGAACCTGGACTGCTGAGTTTTCTTTCCCAGGGAAAATGGAAAAAGGATGTGCCCAGGGGCCCCTGGCCCTGACTGCAAAAAATCCTTATATCAAAGGATGGACCCCACACTGAAGTTGTCCCCACCTCAAACTTGTGCTGCCCTGATACACCCAAGGGAGCCCTACAAACTGACATCAGGAACCTGGACTGCTGAGTTTTCTTTCCCAGGGAAAATGGAAAAAGGATGTGCCAGGGGCCCCTGGCCCTGACTGCAAAAAATCCTTATATCGAAGGATGGACCCCACACCGAAGTTGTCCCCACCAAAAACTTGTGCTGCCCTGATAGACCCAAGGGAGCTCTACAAACTGACATCAGGAACCTGGACTGCTGAGTTTTCTTTCCCAGGGAAAATGGAAAAAGGATGTGCCCAGGGGCCCCTGGCCCTGACTGCAAAAAATCCTTATATCAAAGGATGGACCCCACACTGAAGTTCTCCCCACCTCAAACTTGTCCTGCCCTGATACACCCAAGGGAGCCCTACAAACTGACATCAGGAACCTGGACTGCTGAGTTTTCTTTCCCAGGGAAAATGGAAAAAGGATGTGCCCAGGGGCCCCTGGCCCTGACTGCAAAAAATCCTTATATCGAAGGATGGACCCCACACCGAAGTTGTCCCCACCTCAAACTTGTGCTGCCCTGATAGACCCAAGGGAGCCCTAAAAACTGACATCAGGAACCTGGACTGCTGAGTTTTCTTTCCCAGGGAAAATGGAAAAAGGATGTGCCCAGGGGCCCCTGGCCCTGACTGCAAAAAATCCTTATATCGAAGGATGGACCCCACACCGAAGTTGTCCCCACCTCAAACTTGTGCTGCCCTGATAGACCCAAGGGAGCCCTACAAACTGACATCAGGAACCTGGACTGCTGAGTTTTCTTTCCCAGGGAAAATGGAAAAAGGATGTGCCCAGGGGCCCCTGGCCCTGACTGCAAAGAATCCTTATATCGAAGGATGGACCCCACACCGAAGTTGTCCCCACCTCAAACTTGTGCTGCCCTGATAGACCCAAGGGAGCCCTACAAACTGACATCAGGAACCTGGACTGCTGAGTTTTCTTTCCCAGGGAAAATGGAAAAAGGATGTGCCCAGGGGCCCCTGGCCCTGGGCAGGGTCCTCACTGCAAAGAATCCTTATATTGAAGGATGGACCCCACTCCGAAGTTGTCCCCACCTCAAACTTGTGCTGCCCTGATAGACCCAAGGGAGCCCTACAAAATGACATCAGGAACCTGGACTGCTGAGTTTTCTTTCCCAGGGAAAATGGAAAAAGGATGTGCCCAGGGACCCCTGGCCCTGACTGCAAAAAATCCTTATATCGAAGGATGGACCCCACACCGACGTGGTCCCCACCTCAAACTTGTGCTGCCCTGATAGACCCAAGGGAGCCCTACAAACTGACATCAGGAACCTGGACTGCTGAGTTTTCTTTCCCAGGGAAAATGGAAAAGGATGTGCCCAGGGGGCCCCTGGCCCTGGGCAGGGAACACACTGCAAAAAATCCTTATATCGAAGGATGGACCCCACACCGAACTTGTTCCCACCAAAAACTTGTGCTGCCCTGATAGACCCAAGGGAGCTCTACAAACTGACATCAGGAACCTGGACTGCTGAGTTTTCTTTTGCAGGGGAAATGGAAAAAGGATGTGCCCAGGGGGCCCCTGGCCCTGGGCAGGGAACACACTGCAAAAAATCCTTATATCGAAGGATGGACCCCACACCGAACTTGTTCCCACCAAAAACTTGTGCTGCCCTGATAGACCCAAGGGAGCTCTACAAACTGACATCAGGAACCTGGACTGCTGAGTTTTCTTTCGCAGGGGAAATGGCCAAAGGTTGTGCCCGGGGGCCCCTGGCCCTGACTGCAAAAAATCCTTATATCGCAGGATGCACCCCACACCGAAGTTGTCCTCACCTCAAACTTGTGCTGCCCTGATAGACCCAAGGGAGCCCTACAAACTGACATCAGGAACCTGGACTGCTGAGTTTTCTTTCCCAGGGAAAATGGAAAAAGGATGTGCCCAGGGGCCCCTGGCCCTGACTGCAAAAAATCCTTATATCGAAGGATGGACCCCACACCGAAGTTGTCCCCACCTCAAACTTGTGCTGCCCTGATACACCCAAGGGAGCCCTACAAACTGACATCAGGAACCTGGACTGCTGAGTTTTCTTTCCCAGGGAAAATGGAAAAAGGATGTGCCCAGGGGCCCCTGGCCCTGACTGCAAAAAATCCTTATATCGAAGGATGGACCCCACACCGAAGTTGTCCCCACCTCAAACTTGTGCTGCCCTGATACACCCAAGGGAGCCCTACAAACTGACATCAGGAACCTGGACTGCTGAGTTTTCTTTCCCAGGGAAAATGGAAAAAGGATGTGCCCGGGGGCGCCTGGCCCTGGGCAGGGACCTCATTGCAAAAAATCCTTATATCGAAGGATGCACCCCACACCAAAGTTGTCCCCACCAAAAACTTGTGCTGCCCTGATAGACCCAAGGGAGCTCTACAAACTGACATCAGGAACCTGGACTGCTGAGTTTTCTTTCCCAGGGAAAATGGAAAAAGGATGTGCCCAGGGGCCCCTGGCCCTGACTGCAAAAAATCCTTATATCGAAGGATGGACCCCACACCGAAGTTGTCCCCACCTCAAACTTGTGCTGCCCTGATAGACCCAAGGGAGCTCTACAAACTGACATCAGGAACCTGGACTGCTGAGTTTTCTTTCCCAGGGAAAATGGAAAAAGGATGTGCCCAGGGGCCCCTGGCCCTGACTGCAAAGAATCCTTATATCGAAGGATGGACCCCACACCGAAGTTGTCCCCACCGCAAACTTGTGCTGCCCTGATACACCCAAGGGAGCCCTACAAACTGACATCAGGAACCTGGACTGCTGAGTTTTCTTTCCCAGGGAAAATGGAAAAAGGATGTGCCCGGGGGCGCCTGGCCCTGGGCAGGGACCTCATTGCAAAAAATCCTTATATTGAAGGATGCACCCCACACCAAAGTTGTCCCCACCAAAAACTTGTGCTGCCCTGATAGACCCAAGGGAGCTCTACAAACTGACATCAGGAACCTGGACTGCTGAGTTTTCTTTCCCAGGGAAAATGGAAAAAGGATGTGCCCGGGGGCCCCTGGCCCTGACTGCAAAAAATCCTTATATCGAAGGATGGACCCCACACCGAAGTTGTCCCCACCTCAAACTTGTGCTTCCCTGATAGACCCAAGGGAGCTCTTCAAACTGACATCAGGAACCTGCACTGCTGAGTTTTCTTTCCCAGGGAAAATGGAAAAAGGATGTGCCCAGGGGCCCCTGGCCCTGACTGCAAAGAATCCTTATATCGAAGGATGGACCCCACACCGAAGTTGTCCCCACCGCAAACTTGTGCTGCCCTGATACACCCAAGGGAGCCCTACAAACTGACATCAGGAACCTGGACTGCTGAGTTTTCTTTCCCAGGGAAAATGGAAAAAGGATGTGCCCGGGGGCGCCTGGCCCTGGGCAGGGACCTCATTGCAAAAAATCCTTATATCGAAGGATGCACCCCACACCAAAGTTGTCCCCACCAAAAACTTGTGCTGCCCTGATAGACCCAAGGGAGCTCTACAAACTGACATCAGGAACCTGGACTGCTGAGTTTTCTTTCCCAGGGAAAATGGAAAAAGGATGTGCCCAGGGGCCCCTGGCCCTGACTGCAAAGAATCCTTATATCGAAGGATGGACCCCACACCGAAGTTGTCCCCACCTCAAACTTGTGCTGCCCTGATAGACCCAAGGGAGCCCTACAAACTGACATCAGGAACCTGGACTGCTGAGTTTTCTTTCCCAGGGAAAATGGAAAAAGGATGTGCCCAGGGGCCCCTGGCCCTGACTGCAAAAAATCCTTATATCGAAGGATGGACCCCACACCGAAGTTGTCCCCACCTCAAACTTGTGCTGCCCTGATAGACCCAAGGGAGCTCTACAAACTGACATCAGGAACCTGGACTGCTGAGTTTTCTTTCCCAGGGAAAATGGAAAAAGGATGTGCCCAGGGGCCCCTGGCCCTGACTGCAAAGAATCCTTATATCGAAGGATGGACCCCACACCGAAGTTGTCCCCACCGCAAACTTGTGCTGCCCTGATACACCCAAGGGAGCCCTACAAACTGACATCAGGAACCTGGACTGCTGAGTTTTCTTTCCCAGGGAAAATGGAAAAAGGATGTGCCCAGGGGCCCCTGGCCCTGACTGCAAAAAATCCTTATATCGAAGGATGGACCCCACACCGAAGTTGTCCCCACCTCAAACTTGTGCTGCCCTGATAGACCCAAGGGAGCTCTACAAACTGACATCAGGAACCTGGACTGCTGAGTTTTCTTTCCCAGGGAAAATGGAAAAAGGATGTGCCCAGGGGCCCCTGGCCCTGACTGCAAAGAATCCTTATATCGAAGGATGGACCCCACACCGAAGTTGTCCCCACCGCAAACTTGTGCTGCCCTGATACACCCAAGGGAGCCCTACAAACTGACATCAGGAACCTGGACTGCTGAGTTTTCTTTCCCAGGGAAAATGGAAAAAGGATGTGCCCAGGGGCCCCTGCCCTGGGCAGGGACCTCATTGCACAAAATCCTTATATCGAAGGATGGACCCCACACCGAAGTTGTCCCCACCTCAAACGTGTGCTGCCCTGATACACCCAAGGGAGCTCTACAAACCGACATCAGGAACCTGGACGGCTGAGTTTTCTTTCCCAGGGAAAATGGAAAAAGGATGTGCCCAGGGGCCCCTGGCCCTGACTGCAAAAAATCCTTATATCGAAGGATGGAGCCCACACCGAAGTTGTCCCCACCTCAAACTTGTGCTGCCCTGATACACCCAAGGGAGCCCTACAAACTGACATCAGGAACCTGGACTGCTGAGTTTTCTTTCCCAGGGAAAATGGCCAAAGGTTGTGCCCGGGGGCCCCTGGCCCTGACTGCAAAAAATCCTTATATCGCAGGATGGACCCCACACCGAAGTTGTCCCCACCTCAAACTTGTGCTGCCCTGATAGACCCAAGGGAGCCCTACAAACTGACATCAGGAACCTGGACTGCTGAGTTTTCTTTCCCAGGGAAAATGGAAAAAGGATGTGCCCGGGGGCGCCTGGCCCTGGGCAGGGACCTCATTGCAAAAAATCCTTATATCGAAGGATGCACCCCACACCAAAGTTGTCCCCACCAAAAACTTGTGCTGCCCTGATAGACCCAAGGGAGCTCTACAAACTGACATCAGGAACCTGGACTGCTGAGTTTTCTTTCCCAGGGAAAATGGAAAAAGGATGTGCCCAGGGGCCCCTGGCCCTGACTGCAAAGAATCCTTATATCGAAGGATGGACCCCACACCGAAGTTGTCCCCACCTCAAACTTGTGCTGCCCTGATACACCCAAGGGAGCCCTACAAACTGACATCAGGAACCTGGACTGCTGAGTTTTCTTTCCCAGGGAAAATGGAAAAAGGATGTGCCCAGGGGCCCCTGGCCCTGACTGCAAAGAATCCTTATATCGAAGGATGGACCCCACACCGAAGTTGTCCCCACCGCAAACTTGTGCTGCCCTGATAGACCCAAGGGAGCCCTACAAACTGACATCAGGAACCTGGACTGCTGAGTTTTCTTTCCCAGGGAAAATGGAAAAAGGATGTGCCCGGGGGCGCCTGGCCCTGGGCAGGGACCTCATTGCAAAAAATCCTTATATCGAAGGATGCACCCCACACCAAAGTTGTCCCCACCAAAAACTTGTGCTGCCCTGATAGACCCAAGGGAGCTCTACAAACTGACATCAGGAACCTGGACTGCTGAGTTTTCTTTCCCAGGGAAAATGGAAAAAGGATGTGCCCAGGGGCCCCTGGCCCTGACTGCAAAGAATCCTTATATCGAAGGATGGACCCCACACCGAAGTTGTCCCCACCTCAAACTTGTGCTGCCCTGATAGACCCAAGGGAGCCCTACAAACTGACATCAGGAACCTGGACTGCTGAGTTTTCTTTCCCAGGGAAAATGGAAAAAGGATGTGCCCAGGGGCCCCTGGCCCTGACTGCAAAAAATCCTTATATCGAAGGATGGACCCCACACCGAAGTTGTCCCCACCTCAAACTTGTGCTGCCCTGATAGACCCAAGGGAGCTCTACAAACTGACATCAGGAACCTGGACTGCTGAGTTTTCTTTCCCAGGGAAAATGGAAAAAGGATGTGCCCAGGGGCCCCTGGCCCTGACTGCAAAGAATCCTTATATCGAAGGATGGACCCCACACCGAAGTTGTCCCCACCGCAAACTTGTGCTGCCCTGATACACCCAAGGGAGCCCTACAAACTGACATCAGGAACCTGGACTGCTGAGTTTTCTTTCCCAGGGAAAATGGAAAAAGGATGTGCCCAGGGGCCCCTGGCCCTGACTGCAAAAAATCCTTATATCGAAGGATGGACCCCACACCGAAGTTGTCCCCACCTCAAACTTGTGCTGCCCTGATAGACCCAAGGGAGCTCTACAAACTGACATCAGGAACCTGGACTGCTGAGTTTTCTTTCCCAGGGAAAATGGAAAAAGGATGTGCCCAGGGGCCCCTGGCCCTGACTGCAAAGAATCCTTATATCGAAGGATGGACCCCACACCGAAGTTGTCCCCACCGCAAACTTGTGCTGCCCTGATACACCCAAGGGAGCCCTACAAACTGACATCAGGAACCTGGACTGCTGAGTTTTCTTTCCCAGGGAAAATGGAAAAAGGATGTGCCCAGGGGCCCCAGCTCTGGGCAGGGACCTCATTGCACAAAATCCTTATATCGAAGGATGGACCCCACACCGAAGTTGTCCCCACCTCAAACGTGTGCTGCCCTGATACACCCAAGGGAGCTCTACAAACCGACATCAGGAACCTGGACGGCTGAGTTTTCTTTCAGAGGGAAAATGGAAAAAGGATGTGCCCAGGGGGCCCCTGGCCCTGACTGCAAAAAATCCTTATATCGAAGGATGGACCCCACACCGAACTTGTTCCCACAAAAAACTTGTGCTGCCCTGATAGACCCAAGGGAGCTCTACAAACTGACATCAGGAACCTGGACTGCTGAGTTTTCTTTCCCAGGGAAAATGGAAAAAGGATGTGCCCAGGGGCCCCTGGCCCTGGGCAGGGACCTCATTGCAAAAAATCCTTATATCGAAGGATGGACCCCACACCGAAGTTGTCCCCACCTCAAACTTGTGCTGCCCTGATACACCCAAGGGAGCCCTACAAACTGACATCAGGAACCTGGACTGCTGAGTTTTCTTTCCCAGGGAAAATGGAAAAAGGATGTGCCCAGGGGGCCCCTGGCCCTCGGCAGGGACCTCACTTGAAAAAATCCTTATATCGAAGGATGGATTCCACACCGAAGTTGTCCCCACCTCAAACTTGTGCTGCCCTGATACACCCAAGGGAGCCCTACAAACTGACATCAGGAACCTGGACTGCTGAGTTTTCTTTCCCAGGGAAAATGGAAAAAGGATGTGCCCAGGGGCCCCTGGCCCTGACTGCAAAAAATCCTTATATCGAAGGATGGAGCCCACACCGAAGTTGTCCCCACCTCAAACTTGTGCTGCCCTGATACACCCAAGGGAGCCCTACAAACTGACATCAGGAACCTGGACTGCTGAGTTTTCTTTCCCAGGGAAAATGGCCAAAGGTTGTGCCCGGGGGCCCCTGGCCCTGACTGCAAAAAATCCTTATATCGCAGGATGGACCCCACACCGAAGTTGTCCCCACCTCAAACTTGTGCTGCCCTGATAGACCCAAGGGAGCCCTACAAACTGACATCAGGAACCTGGACTGCTGAGTTTTCTTTCCCAGGGAAAATGGAAAAAGGATGTGCCCGGGGGCGCCTGGCCCTGGGCAGGGACCTCATTGCAAAAAATCCTTATATCGAAGGATGCACCCCACACCAAAGTTGTCCCCACCAAAAACTTGTGCTGCCCTGATAGACCCAAGGGAGCTCTACAAACTGACATCAGGAACCTGGACTGCTGAGTTTTCTTTCCCAGGGAAAATGGAAAAAGGATGTGCCCAGGGGCCCCTGGCCCTGACTGCAAAGAATCCTTATATCGAAGGATGGACCCCACACCGAAGTTGTCCCCACCTCAAACTTGTGCTGCCCTGATACACCCAAGGGAGCCCTACAAACTGACATCAGGAACCTGGACTGCTGAGTTTTCTTTCCCAGGGAAAATGGAAAAAGGATGTGCCCAGGGGCCCCTGGCCCTGACTGCAAAGAATCCTTATATCGAAGGATGGACCCCACACCGAAGTTGTCCCCACCTCAAACTTGTGCTGCCCTGATACACCCAAGGGAGCCCTACAAACTGACATCAGGAACCTGGACTGCTGAGTTTTCTTTCCCAGGGAAAATGGCCAAAGGATGTGGCCAGGGGCCCCTGGCCCTGACTGCAAAAAATCCTTATATCGAAGGATGGACCCCACACCGAAGTTGTCCCCACCTCAAACTTGTACTGCCCTGATACACCCAAGGGAGCCCTACAAACTGACATCAGGAACCTGGACTGCTGAGTTTTCTTTCCCAGGGAAAATGGAAAAAGGATGTGCCCGGGGGCGCCTGGCCCTGGGCAGGGACCTCATTGCAAAAAATCCTTATATCGAAGGATGCACCCCACACCAAAGTTGTCCCCACCAAAAACTTGTGCTGCCCTGATAGACCCAAGGGAGCTCTACAAACTGACATCAGGAACCTGGACTGCTGAGTTTTCTTTCGCAGGGGAAATGGCCAAAGGTTGTGCCCGGGGGCCCCTGGCCCTGACTGCAAAAAATCCTTATATCGCAGGATGCACCCCACACCGAAGTTGTCCTCACCTCAAACTTGTGCTGCCCTGATAGACCCAAGGGAGCCCTACAAACTGACATCAGGAACCTGGACTGCTGAGTTTTCTTTCCCAGGGAAAATGGAAAAAGGGTGTGCCCAGGGACCCCTGGCCCTGACTGCAAAAAATCCTTATATCGAAGGATGGACCCCACACCGACGTGGTACCCACCTCAAACTTGTGCTGCCCTGATACACCCAAGGGAGCCCTACAAACTGACATCAGGAACCTGGACTGCTGAGTTTTCTTTCCCAGGGAAAATGGAAAAAGGATGTGCCCAGGGGGCCCCTGGCCCTGGGCAGGGAACACACTGCAAAAAATCCTTATATCGAAGGATGGACCCCACACCGAACTTGTTCCCACCAAAAACTTGTGCTGCCCTGATAGACCCAAGGGAGCTCTACAAACTGACATCAGGAACCTGGACTGCTGAGTTTTCTTTCGCAGGGGAAATGGCCAAAGGTTGTGCCCGGGGGCCCCTGGCCCTGACTGCAAAAAATCCTTATATCGCAGGATGCACCCCACACCGAAGTTGTCCTCACCTCAAACTTGTGCTGCCCTGATAGACCCAAGGGAGCCCTACAAACTGACATCAGGAACCTGGACTGCTGAGTTTTCTTTCCCAGGGAAAATGGAAAAAGGTTGTGCCCAGGGGCCCCTGGCCCTGACTGCAAAAAATCCTTATATCGAAGGATGGACCCCACACCGAAGTTGTCCCCACCTCAAACTTGTGCTGCCCTGATACACCCAAGGGAGCCCTACAAACTGACATCAGGAACCTGGACTGCTGAGTTTTCTTTCCCAGGGAAAATGGAAAAAGGATGTGCCCGGGGGCGCCTGGCCCTGGGCAGGGACCTCATTGCAAAAAATCCTTATATCGAAGGATGCACCCCACACCAAAGTTGTCCCCACCAAAAACTTGTGCTGCCCTGATAGACCCAAGGGAGCTCTACAAACTGACATCAGGAACCTGGACTGCTGAGTTTTCTTTCCCAGGGAAAATGGAAAAAGGATGTGCCCAGGGGCCCCTGGCCCTGACTGCAAAAAATCCTTATATCGAAGGATGGACCCCACACCGAAGTTGTCCCCACCTCAAACTTGTGCTTCCCTGATAGACCCAAGGGAGCCCTACAAACTGACATCAGGAACCTGGACTGCTGAGTTTTCTTTCCCAGGGAAAATGGAAAAAGGATGTGCCCAGGGGCCCCTGGCCCTGACTGCAAAGAATCCTTATATCGAAGGATGGACCTCACACCGAAGTTGTCCCCACCGCAAACTTGTGCTGCCCTGATACACCCAAGGGAGCCCTACAAACTGACATCAGGAACCTGGACTGCTGAGTTTTCTTTCCCAGGGAAAATGGAAAAAGGATGTGCCCCGGGGCGCCTGGCCCTGGGCAGGGACCTCATTGCAAAAAATCCTTATATCGAAGGATGCACCCCACACCAAAGTTGTCCCCACCAAAAACTTGTGCTGCCCTGATAGACCCAAGGGAGCTCTACAAACTGACATCAGGAACCTGGACTGCTGAGTTTTCTTTCCCAGGGAAAATGGAAAAAGGATGTGCCCAGGGGCCCCTGGCCCTGACTGCAAAGAATCCTTATATCGAAGGATGGACCCCACACCGAAGTTGTCCCCACCTCAAACTTGTGCTGCCCTGATACACCCAAGGGAGCCCTACAAACTGACATCAGGAACCTGGACTGCTGAGTTTTCTTTCCCAGGGAAAATGGAAAAAGGATGTGCCCAGGGGCCCCTGGCCCTGACTGCAAAAAATCCTTATATCGAAGGATGGACCCCACACCGAAGTTGTCCCCACCTCAAACTTGTGCTGCCCTGATAGACCCAAGGGAGCCCTACAAACTGACATCAGGAACCTGGACTGCTGAGTTTTCTTTCCCAGGGAAAATGGAAAAAGGATGTGCCCAGGGGCCCCTGGCCCTGACTGCAAAGAATCCTTATATCGAAGGATGGACCCCACACCGAAGTTGTCCCCACCTCAAACTTGTGCTGCCCTGATACACCCAAGGGAGCCCTACAAACTGACATCAGGAACCTGGACTGCTGAGTTTTCTTTCCCAGGGAAAATGGAAAAAGGATGTGCCCAGGGGGCCCCTGGCCCTGGGCAGGGACCTCATTGCAAAAAATCCTTATATCGAAGGATGGATTCCACACCGAAGTTGTCCCCACCTCAAACTTGTGCTGCCCTGATAGACCCAAGGGAGCCCTACAAACTGACATCAGGAACCTGGACTGCTGAGTTTTCTTTCCCAGGGAAAATGGAAAAAGGATGTGCCCAGGGGCCCCTGGCCCTGACTGGAAAAAATCCTTATATCGAAGGATGGAGCCCACACCGAAGTTGTCCCCACCTCAAACTTGTGCTGCCCTGATACACCCAAGGGAGCCCTACAAACTGACATCAGGAACCTGGACTGCTGAGTTTTCTTTCCCAGGGAAAATGGCCAAAGGTTGTGCCCAGGGGCCCCTGGCCCTGACTGCAAAAAATCCTTATATCGCAGGATGGACCCCACACCGAAGTTGTCCCCACCTCAAACTTGTGCTGCCCTGATAGACCCAAGGGAGCCCTACAAACTGACATCAGCAACCTGGACTGCTGAGTTTTCTTTCCCAGGGAAAATGGAAAAAGGATGTGCCCGGGGGCGCCTGGCCCTGGGCAGGGACCTCATTGCAAAAAATCCTTATATCGAAGGATGCACCCCACACCAAAGTTGTCCCCACCAAAAACTTGTGCTGCTCTGATAGACCCAAGGGAGCTCTACAAACTGACATCAGGAACCTGGACTGCTGAGTTTTCTTTCCCAGGGAAAATGGAAAAAGGATGTGCCCAGGGGCCCCTGGCCCTGACTGCAAAAAATCCTTATATCGAAGGATGGACCCCACACCGAAGTTGTCCCCACCTCAAACTTGTGCTGCCCTGATAGACCCAAGGGAGCCCTACAAACTGACATCAGGAACCTGGACTGCTGAGTTTTCTTTCCCAGGGAAAATGGAAAAAGGATGTGCCCAGGGGCCCCTGGCCCTGACTGCAAAGAATCCTTATATCGAAGGATGGACCCCACACCGAAGTTGTCCCCACCTCAAACTTGTGCTGCCCTGATACACCCAAGGGAGCCCTACAAACTGACATCAGGAACCTGGACTGCTGAGTTTTCTTTCCCAGGGAAAATGGAAAAAGGATGTGCCCAGGGGCCCCTGGCCCTGGGCAGGGACCTCATTGCAAAAAATCCTTATATCGAAGGATGGATTCCACACCGAAGTTGTCCCCACCTCAAACTTGTGCTGCCCTGATAGACCCAAGGGAGCCCTACAAACTGACATCAGGAACCTGGACTGCTGAGTTTTCTTTCCCAGGGAAAATGGAAAAAGGATGTGCCCAGGGGCCCCTGGCCCTGACTGGAAAAAATCCTTATATCGAAGGATGGAGCCCACACCGAAGTTGTCCCCACCTCAAACTTGTGCTGCCCTGATACACCCAAGGGAGCCCTACAAACTGACATCAGGAACCTGGACTGCTGAGTTTTCTTTCCCAGGGAAAATGGCCAAAGGTTGTGCCCAGGGGCCCCTGGCCCTGACTGCAAAAAATCCTTATATCGCAGGATGGACCCCACACCGAAGTTGTCCCCACCTCAAACTTGTGCTGCCCTGATAGACCCAAGGGAGCCCTACAAACTGACATCAGGAACCTGGACTGCTGAGTTTTCTTTCCCAGGGAAAATGGAAAAAGGATGTGCCCGGGGGCGCCTGGCCCTGGGCAGGGACCTCATTGCAAAAAATCCTTATATCGAAGGATGCACCCCACACCAAAGTTTTCCCCACCAAAAACTTGTGCTGCTCTGATAGACCCAAGGGAGCTCTACAAACTGACATCAGGAACCTGGACTGCTGAGTTTTCTTTCCCAGGGAAAATGGAAAAAGGATGTGCCCAGGGGCCCCTGGCCCTGACTGCAAAAAATCCTTATATCGAAGGATGGACCCCACACCGAAGTTGTCCCCACCTCAAACTTGTGCTGCCCTGATACACCCAAGGGAGCCCTACAAACTGACATCAGGAACCTGGACTGCTGAGTTTTCTTTCGCAGGGGAAATGGCCAAAGGTTGTGCCCGGGGGCCCCTGGCCCTGACTGCAAAAAATCCTTATATCGCAGGATGCACCCCACACCAAAGTTGTCCTCACCTCAAACTTGTGCTGCCCTGATAGACCCAAGGGAGCCCTACAAACTGACATCAGGAACCTGGACTGCTGAGTTTTCTTTCCCAGGGAAAATGGAAAAAGGATGTGCCCAGGGGCCCCTGGCCCTGACTGCAAAAAATCCTTATATCGAAGGATGGACCCCACACCGACGTGGTCCCCACCTCAAACTTGTGCTGCCCTGATACACCCAAGGGAGCCCTACAAACTGACATCAGGAACCTGGACTGCTGAGTTTTCTTTCCCAGGGAAAATGGAAAAAGGATGTGCCCAGGGGGCCCCTGGCCCTGGGAAGGGAACACACTGCAAAAAATCCTTATATCGAAGGATGGACCCCACACCGAACTTGTTCCCACCAAAAACTTGTGCTGCCCTGATAGACCCAAGGGAGCTCTACAAACTGACATCAGGAACCTGGACTGCTGAGTTTTCTTTCGCAGGGGAAATGGCCAAAGGTTGTGCCCGGGGGCCCCTGGCCCTGACTGCAAAAAATCCTTATATCGCAGGATGCACCCCACACCGAAGTTGTCCTCACCTCAAACTTGTGCTGCCCTGATAGACCCAAGGGAGCCCTACAAACTGACATCAGGAACCTGGACTGCTGAGTTTTCTTTCCCAGGGAAAATGGAAAAAGGATGTGCCCAGGGGCCCCTGGCCCTGACTGCAAAAAATCCTTATATCGAAGGATGGACCCCACACCGAAGTTGTCCCCACCTCAAACTTGTGCTGCCCTGATACACCCAAGGGAGCCCTACAAACTGACATCAGGAACCTGGACTGCTGAGTTTTCTTTCCCAGGGAAAATGGAAAAAGGATGTGCCCAGGGGCCCCTGGCCCTGACTGCAAAAAATCCTTATATCGAAGGATGGACCCCACACCGAAGTTGTCCCCACCTCAAACTTGTGCTGCCCTGATACACCCAAGGGAGCCCTACAAACTGACATCAGGAACCTGGACTGCTGAGTTTTCTTTCCCAGGGAAAATGGAAAAAGGATGTGCCCGGGGGCGCCTGGCCCTGGGCAGGGACCTCATTGCAAAAAATCCTTATATCGAAGGATGCACCCCACACCAAAGTTGTCCCCACCAAAAACTTGTGCTGCCCTGATAGACCCAAGGGAGCTCTACAAACTGACATCAGGAACCTGGACTGCTGAGTTTTCTTTCCCAGGGAAAATGGAAAAAGGATGTGCCCAGGGGCCCCTGGCCCTGACTGCAAAAAATCCTTATATCGAAGGATGGACCCCACACCGAAGTTGTCCCCACCTCAAACTTGTGCTGCCCTGATAGACCCAAGGGAGCTCTACAAACTGACATCAGGAACCTGGACTGCTGAGTTTTCTTTCCCAGGGAAAATGGAAAAAGGATGTGCCCAGGGGCCCCTGGCCCTGACTGCAAAAAATCCTTATATCGAAGGATGGACCCCACACCGAAGTTGTCCCCACCGCAAACTTGTGCTGCCCTGATACACCCAAGGGAGCCCTACAAACTGACATCAGGAACCTGGACTGCTGAGTTTTCTTTCCCAGGGAAAATGGAAAAAGGATGTGCCCAGGGGCCCCTGGCCCTG
Source organism: Lonchura striata (assembly GCF_050655825.1). Classification (NCBI taxonomy): domain Eukaryota; kingdom Metazoa; phylum Chordata; class Aves; order Passeriformes; family Estrildidae; genus Lonchura; species Lonchura striata. The sequence goes on from NC_140716.1 coordinate 105,747, forward strand.
ACTGCAAAAAATCCTTATATCGAAGGATGGACCCCACACCGAAGTTGTCCCCACCTCAAACTTGTGCTGCCCTGATACACCCAAGGGAGCCCTACAAACTGACATCAGGAACCTGGACTGCTGAGTTTTCTTTCCCAGGGAAAATGGAAAAAGGATGTGCCCGGGGGCGCCTGGCCCTGGGCAGGGACCTCATTGCAAAAAATCCTTATATCGAAGGATGCACCCCACACCAAAGTTGTCCCCACCAAAAACTTGTGCTGCCCTGATAGACCCAAGGGAGCTCTACAAACTGACATCAGGAACCTGGACTGCTGAGTTTTCTTTCCCAGGGAAAATGGAAAAAGGATGTGCCCAGGGGCCCCTGGCCCTGACTGCAAAAAATCCTTATATCGAAGGATGGACCCCACACCGAAGTTGTCCCCACCTCAAACTTGTGCTGCCCTGATAGACCCAAGGGAGCCCTACAAACTGACATCAGGAACCTGGACTGCTGAGTTTTCTTTCCCAGGGAAAATGGAAAAAGGATGTGCCCAGGGGCGCCTGGCCCTGGGCAGGGACCTCATTGCAAAAAATCCTTATATCGAAGGATGGACCCCACACTGAAGTTGTCCCCACCTCAAACTTGTGCTGCCCTGATAGACCCAAGGGAGCCCTACAAACTGACATCAGGAACCTGGACTGCTGAGTTTTCTTTCCCAGGGAAAATGGAAAAAGGATGTGCCCAGGGACCCCTTGCCCTGACTGCAAAAAATCCTTATATCGAAGGATGGACCCCACACCGACGTGGTCCCCACCTCAAAGTTGTGCTGCCCTGATACACCCAAGGGAGCCCTACAAACTGACATCAGGAACCTGGACTGCTGAGTTTTCTTTCCCAGGGAAAATGGAAAAAGGATGTGCCCGGGGGCGCCTGGCCCTGGGCAAGGACCTCATTGCAAAAAATCCTTATATCGAAGGATGCACCCCACACCAAAGTTGTCCCCACCAAAAACTTGTGCTGCCCTGATAGACCCAAGGGAGCTCTACAAACTGACATCAGGAACCTGGACTGCTGAGTTTTCTTTCCCAGGGAAAATGGAAAAAGGATGTGCCCAGGGGCCCCTGCCCTGGGCAGGGACCTCATTGCACAAAATCCTTATATCGAAGGATGGACCCCACACCGAAGTTGTCCCCACCTCAAACTTGTGCTGCCCTGATACACCCAAGGGAGCTCTACAAACCGACATCAGGAACCTGGATGGCTGAGTTTTCTTTCCCAGGGAAAATGGAAAAAGGATGTGCCCAGGGGGCCCCTGGCCCTGACTGCAAAAAATCCTTATATCGAAGGATGGACACCACACCGAACTTGTTCCCACAAAAAACTTGTGCTGCCCTGATAGACCCAAGGGAGCTCTACAAACTGACATCAGGAACCTGGACTGCTGAGTTTTCTTTCCCAGGGAAAATGGAAAAAGGATGTGCCCAGGGGCCCCTGGCCCTGGGCAGGGACCTAATTGCAAAAAATCCTTATATCGAAGGATGGACCCCACACCGAAGTTGTCCCCACCAAAAACTTGTGCTGCCCTGATACACCCAAGGGAGCCCTACAAACTGACATCAGGAACCTGGACTGCTGAGTTTTCTTTCCCAGGGAAAATGGAAAAAGGATGTGCCCAGGGACCCGTGGCCCTGACTGCAAAAAATCCTTATATCGAAGGATGGACCCCACACCGACGTGGTCCCCACCTCAAACTTGTGCTGCCCTGATACACCCAAGGGAGCCCTACAAACTGACATCAGGAACCTGGACTGCTGAGTTTTCTTTCCCAGGGAAAATGGAAAAAGGATGTGCCCAGGGGCCCCTGGCCCTGACTGGAAAAAATCCTTATATCGAAGGATGGACCCCACACCGAAGTTGTCCCCACCTCAAACTTGTGCTGCCCTGATACACCCAAGGGAGCCCTACAAACTGACATCAGGAACCTGGACTGCTGAGTTTTCTTTCCCAGGGAAAATGGAAAAAGGATGTGCCCGGGGGCGCCTGGCCCTGGGCAGGGACCTCATTGCAAAAAATCCTTATATCGAAGGATGCACCCCACACCAAAGTTGTCCTCACCTCAAACTTGTGCTGCCCTGATAGACCCAAGGGAGCCCTACAAACTGACATCAGGAACCTGGACTGCTGAGTTTTCTTTCGCAGGGGAAATGGCCAAAGGTTGTGCCCGGGGTCCCCTGGCCCTGACTGCAAAAAATCCTTATATCGCAGGATGGACCCCACACCGAAGTTGTCCTCACCTCAAACTTGTGCTGCCCTGATAGACCCAAGGGAGCCCTACAAACTGACATCAGGAACCTGGACTGCTGAGTTTTCTTTCCCAGGGAAAATGGAAAAAGGATGTGCCCAGGGGCCCCTGGCCCTGACTGGAAAAAATCCTTATATCGAAGGATGGACCCCACACCGAAGTTGTCCCCACCTCAAACTTGTGCTGCCCTGATACACCCAAGGGAGCCCTACAAACTGACATCAGGAACCTGGACTGCTGAGTTTTCTTTCCCAGGGAAAATGGCCAAAGGATGTGCCCAGGGGCCCCTGGCCCTGACTGCAAAAAATCCTTATATCGAAGGATGGACCCCACACCGAAGTTGTCCCCACCTCAAACTTGTGCTGCCCTGATACACCCAAGGGAGCCCTACAAACTGACATCAGGAACCTGGACTGCTGAGTTTTCTTTCCCAGGGAAAATGGAAAAAGGATGTGCCCGGGGGCGCCTGGCCCTGGGCAGGGACCTCATTGCAAAAAATCCTTATATCGAAGGATGCACCCCACACCAAAGTTGTCCCCACCAAAAACTTGTGCTGCCTTGATAGACCCAAGGGAGCTCTACAAACTGACATCAGGAACCTGGACTGCTGAGTTTTCTTTCCCAGGGAAAATGGAAAAAGGATGTGCCCAGGGGCCCCTGGCCCTGACTGCAAAAAATCCTTATATCGAAGGATGGACCCCACACCGAAGTTGTCCCCACCTCAAACTTGTGCTGCCCTGATAGACCCAAGGGAGCTCTACAAACTGACATCAGGAACCTGGACTGCTGAGTTTTCTTTCCCAGGGAAAATGGAAAAAGGATGTGCCCAGGGGCCCCTGGCCTGGGCAGGGACCTCATTGCACAAAATCCTTATATCGAAGGATGGACCCCACACCGAAGTTGTCCCCACCTCAAACTTGTGCTGCCCTGATACACCCAAGGGAGCTCTACAAACCGACATCAGGAACCTGTATGGCTGAGTTTTCTTTCCCAGGGAAAATGGAAAAAGGATGTGCCCAGGGGGCCCCTGGCCCTGACTGCAAAAAATCCTTATATCGAAGGATGGACCCCACACCGAACTTGTTCCCACCAAAAACTTGTGCTGCCCTGATAGACCCAAGGGAGCCCTACAAACTGACATCAGGAACCTGGACTGCTGAGTTTTCTTTCCCAGGGAAAATGGAAAAAGGATGTGCCCAGGGGCCCCTGGCCCTGGGCAGGGACCTCATTGCAAAAAATCCTTATATCGAAGGATGCACCCCACACCAAAGTTGTCCCCACCAAAAACTTGTGCTGCCCTGATAGACCCAAGGGAGCTCTACAAACTGACATCAGGAACCTGGACTGCTGAGTTTTCTTTCCCAGGGAAAATGGAAAAAGGATGTGCCCAGGGGCCCCTGGCCCTGACTGCAAAAAATCCTTATATCGAAGGATGCACCCCACACCGAAGTTGTCCCCACCTCAAACTTGTGCTGCCCTGATAGACCCAAGGGAGCTCTACAAACTGACATCAGGAACCTGGACTGCTGAGTTTTCTTTCCCAGGGAAAATGGAAAAAGGATGTGCCCAGGGGCCCCTGGCCCTGACTGCAAAAAATCCTTATATCGAAGGATGGACCCCACACCGAAGTTGTCCCCACCTCAAACTTGTGCTGCCCTGATACACCCAAGGGAGCCCTACAAACTGACATCAGGAACCTGGACTGCTGAGTTTTCTTTCCCAGGGAAAATGGAAAAAGGATGTGCCCAGGGGCCCCTGGCCCTGACTGCAAAAAATCCTTATATCGAAGGATGGACCCCACACCGAAGTTGTCCCCACCTCAAACTTGTGCTGCCCTGATACACCCAAGGGAGCCCTACAAACTGACATCAGGAACCTGGACTGGTGAGTTTTCTTTCCCAGGGAAAATGGAAAAAGGATGTGCCCAGGGGCCCCTGGCCCTGGGCAGGGTCCTCACTGCAAGGAATCCTTATATCGAAGGATGGAGCCCACACCAAAGTTGTCCCCACCTCAAACTTGTGCTGCCCTGATACACCCAAGGGAGCCCTACAAACTGACATCAGCAACCTGGACTGCTGAGTTTTCTTTCCCAGGGAAAATGGAAAAAGGATGTGCCCAGGGGCCCCTGGCCCTGACTGCAAAAAATCCTTATATCGAAGGATGGACCCCACACCGAAGTTGTCCCCACCTCAAACTTGTGCTGCCCTGATACACCCAAGGGAGCCCTACAAACTGACATCAGGAACCTGGACTGCTGAGTTTTCTTTCCCAGGGAAAATGGCCAAAGGATGTGCCCAGGGGCCCCTGGCCCTGGGCAGGGACCTCATTGCAAAAAATCCTTATATCGAAGGATGCACCCCACACCGAAGTTGTCCCCACCTCAAACTTGTGCTGCCCTGATACACCCAAGGGAGCCCTACAAACTGACATCAGGAACCTGGACTGCTGAGTTTTCTTTCCCAGGGGAAATGGCCAATTATTGTGCCCGGGGGCCCCTGGCCCTGACTGGAAAAAATCCTTATATCGAAGGATGGACCCCACACCGAAGTTGTCCCCACCTCAAACTTGTGCTGCCCTGATACACCCAAGGGAGCCCTACAAACTGACATCAGGAACCTGGACTGCTGAGTTTTCTTTCCCAGGGAAAATGGCCAAAGGTTGTGCCCGGGGGCCCCTGGCCCTGACTGCAAAAAATCCTTATATCGAAGGATGGACCCCACACCGAAGTTGTCCCCACCTCAAACTTGTGCTGCCCTGATACACCCAAGGGAGCCCTACAAACTGACATCAGGAACCTGGACTGCTGAGTTTTCTTTCCCAGGGGAAATGGCCAAAGGTTGTGCCTGGGGGCCCCTGGCCCTGACTGCAAAAAATCCTTATATCGCAGGATGCACCCCACACCGAAGTTGTCCCCACCTCAAACTTGTGCTGCCCTGATACACCCAAGGGAGCCCTACAAACTGACATCAGGAACCTGGACTGCTGAGTTTTCTTTCCCAGGGAAAATGGAAAAAGGATGTGCCCAGGGGGCCCCTGGCCCTGGGCAGGGACCTCACTTGAAAAAATCCTTATATCGAAGGATGGATTCCACACCGAAGTTGTCCCCACCTCAAACTTGTGCTGCCCTGATAGACCCAAGGGAGCCCTACAAACTGACATCAGGAACCTGGACTGCTGAGTTTTCTTTCCCAGGGAAAATGGAAAAAGGATGTGCCCTGGGGCCCCTGGCCCTGACTGCAAAAAATCCTTATATCGAAGGATGGACCCCACACCGAAGTTGTCCCCACCTCAAACTTGTGCTGCCCTGATACACCCAAGGGAGCCCTACAAACTGACATCAGGAACCTGGACTGCTGAGTTTTCTTTCGCAGGGGAAATGGCCAAAGGTTGTGCCCGGGGGCCCCTGGCCCTGACTGCAAAAAATCCTTATATCGCAGGATGCACCCCACACCGAAGTTGTCCCCACCTCAAACTTGTGCTGCCCTGATACACCCAAGGGAGCCCTACAAACTGACATCAGGAACCTGGACTGCTGAGTTTTCTTTCCCAGGGAAAATGGAAAAAGGATGTGCCCGGGGGCGCCTGGCCCTGGGCAGGGACCTCATTGCAAAAAATCCTTATATCGAAGGATGCACCCCACACCAAAGTTGTCCCCACCTCAAACTTGTGCTGCCCTGATAGACCCAAGGGAGCTCTACAAACTGACATCAGGAACCTGGACTGCTGAGTTTTCTTTCCCAGGGAAAATGGAAAAAGGATGTGCCCAGGGGCCCCTGGCCCTGACTGCAAAAAATCCTTATATCGAAGGATGGACCCCACACCGAAGTTGTCCCCACCTCAAACTTGTGCTGCCCTGATACACCCAAGGGAGCCCTACAAACTGACATCAGGAACCTGGACTGCTGAGTTTTCTTTCCCAGGGAAAATGGAAAAAGGATGTGCCCAGGGGCCCCTGGCCCTGGGCAGGGTCCTCACTGCAAAAAATCCTTATATCGAAGGATGCACCCCACACCAAAGTTGTCCCCACCAAAAACTTGTGCTGCCCTGATAGACCCAAGGGAGCTCTACAAACTGACATCAGGAACCTGGACTGCTGAGTTTTCTTTCCCAGGGAAAATGGAAAAAGGATGTGCCCAGGGGCCCCTGGCCCTGACTGCAAAAAATCCTTATATCGAAGGATGCACCCCACACCGAAGTTGTCCCCACCTCAAACTTGTGCTGCCCTGATAGACCCAAGGGAGCTCTACAAACTGACATCAGGAACCTGGACTGCTGAGTTTTCTTTCCCAGGGAAAATGGAAAAAGGATGTGCCCGGGGGCGCCTGGCCCTGGGCAGGGACCTCATTGCAAAAAATCCTTATATCGAAGGATGCACCCCACACCAAAGTTGTCCCCACCAAAAACTTGTGCTGCCCTGATAGACCCAAGGGAGCTCTACAAACTGACATCAGGAACCTGGACTGCTGAGTTTTCTTTCCCAGGGAAAATGGAAAAAGGATGTGCCCAGGGGCCCCTGGCCCTGACTGCAAAGAATCCTTATATCGAAGGATGGAGCCCACACCGAAGTTGTCCCCACCTCAAACTTGTGCTGCCCTGATAGACCCAAGGGAGCTCTACAAACTGACATCAGGAACCTGGACTGCTGAGTTTTCTTTCCCAGGGAAAATGGAAAAAGGATGTGCCCAGGGGCCCCTGGCCCTGACTGGAAAAAATCCTTATATCGAAGGATGGACCCCACACCGAAGTTGTCCCCACCTCAAACTTGTGCTGCCCTGATACACCCAAGGGAGCCCTACAAACTGACATCAGGAACCTGGACTGCTGAGTTTTCTTTCCCAGGGAAAATGGAAAAAGGATGTGCCCAGGGGCCCCTGGCCCTGGGCAGGGTCCTCACTGCAAAGAATCCTTATATCGAAGGATGGACCCCACACCGAAGTTGTCCCCACCTCAAACTTGTGCTGCCCTGATACACCCAAGGGAGCCCTACAAACTGACATCAGGAACCTGGACTGCTGAGTTTTCTTTCCCAGGGAAAATGGAAAAAGGATGTGCCCAGGGGCCCCTGGCCCTGGGCAGGGACCTCATTGCAAAAAGTCCTTATATCGAAGGATGCACCCCACACCGAAGTTGTCCCCACCTAAAACTTGTGCTGCCCTGATAGACCCAAGGGAGCCCTACAAACTGACATCAGGAACCTGGACTGCTGAGTTTTCTTTCCCAGGGAAAATGGAAAAAGGATGTGCCCAGGGGCCCCTGGCCCTGGGCAGGGACCTCATTGCAAAAAATCCTTATATCGAAGGATGCACCCCACACCAAAGTTGTCCCCACCAAAAACTTGTGCTGCCCTGATAGACCCAAGGGAGCTCTACAAACTGACATCAGGAACCTGGACTGCTGAGTTTTCTTTCCCAGGGAAAATGGAAAAAGGATGTGCCCAGGGGCCCCTGGCCCTGACTGCAAAAAATCCTTATATCGAAGGATGCACCCCACACCGAAGTTGTCCCCACCTCAAACTTGTGCTGCCCTGATAGACCCAAGGGAGCTCTACAAACTGACATCAGGAACCTGGACTGCTGAGTTTTCTTTCCCAGGGAAAATGGAAAAAGGATGTGCCCAGGGGCCCCTGGCCCTGACTGCAAAAAATCCTTATATCGAAGGATGGACCCCACACCGAAGTTGTCCCCACCTCAAACTTGTGCTGCCCTGATACACCCAAGGGAGCCCTACAAACTGACATCAGGAACCTGGACTGCTGAGTTTTCTTTCCCAGGGAAAATGGAAAAAGGATGTGCCCAGGGGCCCCTGGCCCTGACTGCAAAAAATCCTTATATCGAAGGATGGACCCCACACCGAAGTTGTCCCCACCTCAAACTTGTGCTGCCCTGATACACCCAAGGGAGCCCTACAAACTGACATCAGGAACCTGGACTGGTGAGTTTTCTTTCCCAGGGAAAATGGAAAAAGGATGTGCCCAGGGGCCCCTGGCCCTGGGCAGGGTCCTCACTGCAAGGAATCCTTATATCGAAGGATGGAGCCCACACCAAAGTTGTCCCCACCTCAAACTTGTGCTGCCCTGATACACCCAAGGGAGCCCTACAAACTGACATCAGCAACCTGGACTGCTGAGTTTTCTTTCCCAGGGAAAATGGAAAAAGGATGTGCCCAGGGGCCCCTGGCCCTGACTGCAAAAAATCCTTATATCGAAGGATGGACCCCACACCGAAGTTGTCCCCACCTCAAACTTGTGCTGCCCTGATACACCCAAGGGAGCCCTACAAACTGACATCAGGAACCTGGACTGCTGAGTTTTCTTTCCCAGGGAAAATGGCCAAAGGATGTGCCCAGGGGCCCCTGGCCCTGGGCAGGGACCTCATTGCAAAAAATCCTTATATCGAAGGATGCACCCCACACCGAAGTTGTCCCCACCTCAAACTTGTGCTGCCCTGATACACCCAAGGGAGCCCTACAAACTGACATCAGGAACCTGGACTGCTGAGTTTTCTTTCCCAGGGGAAATGGCCAATTATTGTGCCCGGGGGCCCCTGGCCCTGACTGGAAAAAATCCTTATATCGAAGGATGGACCCCACACCGAAGTTGTCCCCACCTCAAACTTGTGCTGCCCTGATACACCCAAGGGAGCCCTACAAACTGACATCAGGAACCTGGACTGCTGAGTTTTCTTTCCCAGGGAAAATGGCCAAAGGTTGTGCCCGGGGGCCCCTGGCCCTGACTGCAAAAAATCCTTATATCGAAGGATGGACCCCACACCGAAGTTGTCCCCACCTCAAACTTGTGCTGCCCTGATACACCCAAGGGAGCCCTACAAACTGACATCAGGAACCTGGACTGCTGAGTTTTCTTTCCCAGGGGAAATGGCCAAAGGTTGTGCCTGGGGGCCCCTGGCCCTGACTGCAAAAAATCCTTATATCGCAGGATGCACCCCACACCGAAGTTGTCCCCACCTCAAACTTGTGCTGCCCTGATACACCCAAGGGAGCCCTACAAACTGACATCAGGAACCTGGACTGCTGAGTTTTCTTTCCCAGGGAAAATGGAAAAAGGATGTGCCCAGGGGGCCCCTGGCCCTGGGCAGGGACCTCACTTGAAAAAATCCTTATATCGAAGGATGGATTCCACACCGAAGTTGTCCCCACCTCAAACTTGTGCTGCCCTGATAGACCCAAGGGAGCCCTACAAACTGACATCAGGAACCTGGACTGCTGAGTTTTCTTTCCCAGGGAAAATGGAAAAAGGATGTGCCCTGGGGCCCCTGGCCCTGACTGCAAAAAATCCTTATATCGAAGGATGGACCCCACACCGAAGTTGTCCCCACCTCAAACTTGTGCTGCCCTGATACACCCAAGGGAGCCCTACAAACTGACATCAGGAACCTGGACTGCTGAGTTTTCTTTCGCAGGGGAAATGGCCAAAGGTTGTGCCCGGGGGCCCCTGGCCCTGACTGCAAAAAATCCTTATATCGCAGGATGCACCCCACACCGAAGTTGTCCCCACCTCAAACTTGTGCTGCCCTGATACACCCAAGGGAGCCCTACAAACTGACATCAGGAACCTGGACTGCTGAGTTTTCTTTCCCAGGGAAAATGGAAAAAGGATGTGCCCGGGGGCGCCTGGCCCTGGGCAGGGACCTCATTGCAAAAAATCCTTATATCGAAGGATGCACCCCACACCAAAGTTGTCCCCACCTCAAACTTGTGCTGCCCTGATAGACCCAAGGGAGCTCTACAAACTGACATCAGGAACCTGGACTGCTGAGTTTTCTTTCCCAGGGAAAATGGAAAAAGGATGTGCCCAGGGGCCCCTGGCCCTGACTGCAAAAAATCCTTATATCGAAGGATGGACCCCACACCGAAGTTGTCCCCACCTCAAACTTGTGCTGCCCTGATACACCCAAGGGAGCCCTACAAACTGACATCAGGAACCTGGACTGCTGAGTTTTCTTTCCCAGGGAAAATGGAAAAAGGATGTGCCCAGGGGCCCCTGGCCCTGGGCAGGGTCCTCACTGCAAAAAATCCTTATATCGAAGGATGCACCCCACACCAAAGTTGTCCCCACCAAAAACTTGTGCTGCCCTGATAGACCCAAGGGAGCTCTACAAACTGACATCAGGAACCTGGACTGCTGAGTTTTCTTTCCCAGGGAAAATGGAAAAAGGATGTGCCCAGGGGCCCCTGGCCCTGACTGCAAAAAATCCTTATATCGAAGGATGCACCCCACACCGAAGTTGTCCCCACCTCAAACTTGTGCTGCCCTGATAGACCCAAGGGAGCTCTACAAACTGACATCAGGAACCTGGACTGCTGAGTTTTCTTTCCCAGGGAAAATGGAAAAAGGATGTGCCCGGGGGCGCCTGGCCCTGGGCAGGGACCTCATTGCAAAAAATCCTTATATCGAAGGATGCACCCCACACCAAAGTTGTCCCCACCAAAAACTTGTGCTGCCCTGATAGACCCAAGGGAGCTCTACAAACTGACATCAGGAACCTGGACTGCTGAGTTTTCTTTCCCAGGGAAAATGGAAAAAGGATGTGCCCAGGGGCCCCTGGCCCTGACTGCAAAGAATCCTTATATCGAAGGATGGAGCCCACACCGAAGTTGTCCCCACCTCAAACTTGTGCTGCCCTGATAGACCCAAGGGAGCTCTACAAACTGACATCAGGAACCTGGACTGCTGAGTTTTCTTTCCCAGGGAAAATGGAAAAAGGATGTGCCCAGGGGCCCCTGGCCCTGACTGCAAAAAATCCTTATATCGAAGGATGGACCCCACACCGAAGTTGTCCCCACCTCAAACTTGTGCTGCCCTGATACACCCAAGGGAGCCCTACAAACTGACATCAGGAACCTGGACTGCTGAGTTTTCTTTCCCAGGGAAAATGGAAAAAGGATGTGCCCAGGGGCCCCTGGCCCTGGGCAGGGTCCTCACTGCAAAGAATCCTTATATCGAAGGATGGACCCCACACCGAAGTTGTCCCCACCTCAAACTTGTGCTGCCCTGATACACCCAAGGGAGCCCTACAAACTGACATCAGGAACCTGGACTGCTGAGTTTTCTTTCCCAGGGAAAATGGAAAAAGGATGTGCCCAGGGGCCCCTGGCCCTGGGCAGGGACCTCATTGCAAAAAGTCCTTATATCGAAGGATGCACCCCACACCGAAGTTGTCCCCACCTAAAACTTGTGCTGCCCTGATAGACCCAAGGGAGCCCTACAAACTGACATCAGGAACCTGGACTGCTGAGTTTTCTTTCGCAGGGGAAATGGCCAATGGTTGTGCCCAGGGGCCCCTGGCCCTGACTGCAAAAAATCCTTATATCGAAGGATGGACCCCACACCGAAGTTGTCCCCACCTCAAACTTGTGCTGCCCTGATACACCCAAGGGAGCCCTACAAACTGACATCAGGAACCTGGACTGCTGAGTTTTCTTTCCCAGGGAAAATGGAAAAAGGATGTGCCCGGGGGCGCCTGGCCCTGGGCAGGGACCTCATTGCAAAAAATCCTTATATCGAAGGATGCACCCCACACCAAAGTTGTCCCCACCAAAAACTTGTGCTGCCCTGATAGACCCAAGGGAGCTCTACAAACTGACATCAGGAACCTGGACTGCTGAGTTTTCTTTCCCAGGGAAAATGGAAAAAGGATGTGCCCAGGGGCCCCTGGCCCTGACTGCAAAAAATCCTTATATCGAAGGATGGACCCCACACCGAAGTTGTCCCCACCTCAAACTTGTGCTGCCCTGATACACCCAAGGGAGCCCTACAAACTGACATCAGGAACCTGGACTGCTGAGTTTTCTTACCCAGGGAAAATGGAAAAAGGATGTGCCCAGGGGCCCCTGGCCCTGACTGCAAAAAATCCTTATATCGAAGGATGGACCCCACACCGAAGTTGTCCCCACCTCAAACTTGTGCTGCCCTGATAGACCCAAGGGAGCCCTACAAACTGACATCAGGAACCTGGACTGCTGAGTTTTCTTTCCCAGGGAAAATGGAAAAAGGATGTGCCCAGGGGGCCCCTGGCCCTGGGCAGGGAACACACTGCAAAAAATCCTTATATCAAAGGATGGACCCCACACCGAACTTTTTCCCACCAAAAACTTCTGCTGCCCTGATAGACCCAAGGGAGCTCTACAAACTGACATCAGGAACCTGGACTGCTGAGTTTTCTTTCCCAGGGAAAATGGCCAAAGGTTGTGCCCGGGGGCCCCTGGCCCTGACTGCAAAAAAACCTTATATCGCAGGATGCACCCCACACCAAAGTTGTCCTCACCTCAAACTTGTGCTGCCCTGATAGACCCAAGGGAGCTCTACAAACTGACATCAGGAACCTGGACTGCTGAGTTTTCTTTCCCAGGGAAAATGGAAAAAGGATGTGCCCAGGGGCCCCTGGCCCTGACTGCAAAAAATCCTTATATGGAAGGATGGACCCCACACCGAAGTTGTCCCCACCTCAAACTTGTGCTGCCCTGATACACCCAAGGGAGCCCTACAAACTGACATCAGGAACCTGGACTGCTGAGTTTTCTTTCGCAGGGGAAATGGCCAAAGGTTGTGCCCGGGGGCCCCTGGCCCTGACTGCAAAAAATCCTTATATCGAAGGATGGACCCCACACCGAAGTTGTCCCCACCTCAAACTTGTACTGCCCTGATACACCCAAGGGAGCCCTACAAACTGACATCAGGAACCTGGACTGCTGAGTTTTCTTTCCCAGGGAAAATGGAAAAAGGATGTGCCCAGGGGCCCCTGGCCCTGACTGCAAAGAATCCTTATATCGAAGGATGGAGCCCACACCGAAGTTGTCCCCACCTCAAACTTGTGCTGCCCTGATAGACCCAAGGGAGCTCTACAAACTGACATCAGGAACCTGGACTGCTGAGTTTTCTTTCCCAGGGAAAATGGAAAAAGGATGTGCCCAGGGGGCCCCTGGCCCTGGGCAGGGAACACACTGCAAAAAATCCTTATATCAAAGGATGGACCCCACACCGAACTTGTTCCCACCAAAAACTTCTGCTGCCCTGATAGACCCAAGGGAGCTGTACAAACTGACATCAGGAACCTGGACTGCTGGGTTTTCTTTCCCAGGGAAAATGGCCAAAGGTTGTGCCCGGGGGCCCCTGGCCCTGACTGCAAAAAAACCTTATATCGCAGGATGCACCCCACACCGAAGTTGTCCCCACCTCAAACTTGTGCTGCCCTGATAGACCCAAGGGAGCCCTACAAACTGACATCAGGAACCTGGACTGCTGAGTTTTCTTTCCCAGGGAAAATGGAAAAAGGATGTGCCCGGGGGCGCCTGGCCCTGGGCAGGGACCTCATTGCCAAAAATCCTTATATCGAAGGATGCACCCCACACCAAAGTTGTCCCCACCAAAAACTTGTGCTGCCCTGATAGACCCAAGGGAGCTCTACAAACTGACATCAGGAACCTGGACTGCTGAGTTTTCTTTCGCAGGGGAAATGGCCAAAGGTTGTGCCCAGGGCCCCTGGCCCTGACTGCAAAAAATCCTTATATCGAAGGATGGACCCCACACCGAAGTTGTCCCCACCTCAAACTCGTGCTGCCCTGATACACCCAAGGGAGCTCTACAAACTGACATCAGGAACCTGGACTGCTGAGTTTTCTTTCCCAGGGAAAATGGAAAAAGGATGTGCCCAGGGGCCCCTGGCCCTGACTGCAAAGAATCCTGATATCGCAGGATGCACCCCACACCGAAGTTGTCCCCACCTCAAACTTGTGCTGCCCTGATACACCCAAGGGAGCCCTACAAACTGACATCAGGAACCTGGACTGCTGAGTTTTCTTTCCCAGGGAAAATGGAAAAAGGATGTGCCCGGGGGCGCCTGGCCCTGGGCAGGGACCTCATTGCAAAAAATCCTTATATGGAAGGATGCACCCCACACCAAAGTTGTCCCCACCAAAAACTTGTGCTGCCCTGATAGACCCAAGGGAGCTCTACAAACTGACATCAGGAACCTGGACTGCTGAGTTTTCTTTCCCAGGGAAAATGGAAAAAGGATGTGCCCAGGGGCCCCTGGCCCTGACTGCAAAAAATCCTTATATCGAAGGATGGAACCCACACCGAAGTTGTCCCCACCTCAAACTTGTGCTGCCCTGATAGACCCAAGGGAGCTCTACAAACTGACATCAGGAACCTGGACTGCTGAGTTTTCTTTCCCAGGGAAAATGGAAAAAGGATGTGCCCAGGGGCCCCTGGCCCTGACTGCAAAAAATCCTTATATCGAAGGATGGACCCCACACCAAAGTTGTCCCCACCTCAAACTTGTGCTGCCCTGATACACCCAAGGGAGCCCTACAAACTGACATCAGCAACCTGGACTGCTGAGTTTTCTTTCCCAGGGAAAATGGAAAAAGGATGTGCCCAGGGGCCCCTGGCCCTGGGCAGGGACCTCATTGCAAAAAATCCTTATATCGAAGGATGCACCCCACACCAAAGTTGTCCCCACCAAAAACTTGTGCTGCCCTGATAGACCCAAGGGAGCTCTACAAACTGACATCAGGAACCTGGACTGCTGAGTTTTCTTTCCCAGGGAAAATGGAAAAAGGATGTGCCCAGGGGCCCCTGGCCCTGACTGCAAAAAATCCTTATATCGAAGGATGCACCCCACACCGAAGTTGTCCCCACCTCAAACTTGTGCTGCCCTGATAGACCCAAGGGAGCTCTACAAACTGACATCAGGAACCTGGACTGCTGAGTTTTCTTTCCCAGGGAAAATGGAAAAAGGATGTGCCCAGGGGCCCCTGGCCCTGACTGCAAAAAATCCTTATATCGAAGGATGGACCCCACACCGAAGTTGTCCCCACCTCAAACTTGTGCTGCCCTGATACACCCAAGGGAGCCCTACAAACTGACATCAGGAACCTGGACTGCTGAGTTTTCTTTCCCAGGGAAAATGGAAAAAGGATGTGCCCAGGGGCCCCTGGCCCTGACTGCAAAAAATCCTTATATCGAAGGATGGACCCCACACCGAAGTTGTCCCCACCTCAAACTTGTGCTGCCCTGATACACCCAAGGGAGCCCTACAAACTGACATCAGGAACCTGGACTGCTGAGTTTTCTTTCCCAGGGAAAATGGAAAAAGGATGTGCCCAGGGGCCCCTGGCCCTGGGCAGGGTCCTCACTGCAAGGAATCCTTATATCGAAGGATGGAGCCCACACCAAAGTTGTCCCCACCTCAAACTTGTGCTGCCCTGATACACCCAAGGGAGCCCTACAAACTGACATCAGCAACCTGGACTGCTGAGTTTTCTTTCCCAGGGAAAATGGAAAAAGGATGTGCCCAGGGGCCCCTGGCCCTGACTGCAAAAAATCCTTATATCGAAGGATGGACCCCACACCGAAGTTGTCCCCACCTCAAACTTGTGCTGCCCTGATACACCCAAGGGAGCCCTACAAACTGACATCAGGAACCTGGACTGCTGAGTTTTCTTTCCCAGGGAAAATGGCCAAAGGATGTGCCCAGGGGCCCCTGGCCCTGGGCAGGGACCTCATTGCAAAAAATCCTTATATCGAAGGATGCACCCCACACCGAAGTTGTCCCCACCTCAAACTTGTGCTGCCCTGATACACCCAAGGGAGCCCTACAAACTGACATCAGGAACCTGGACTGCTGAGTTTTCTTTCCCAGGGGAAATGGCCAATTATTGTGCCCGGGGGCCCCTGGCCCTGACTGGAAAAAATCCTTATATCGAAGGATGGACCCCACACCGAAGTTGTCCCCACCTCAAACTTGTGCTGCCCTGATACACCCAAGGGAGCCCTACAAACTGACATCAGGAACCTGGACTGCTGAGTTTTCTTTCCCAGGGAAAATGGCCAAAGGTTGTGCCCGGGGGCCCCTGGCCCTGACTGCAAAAAATCCTTATATCGAAGGATGGACCCCACACCGAAGTTGTCCCCACCTCAAACTTGTGCTGCCCTGATACACCCAAGGGAGCCCTACAAACTGACATCAGGAACCTGGACTGCTGAGTTTTCTTTCCCAGGGGAAATGGCCAAAGGTTGTGCCTGGGGGCCCCTGGCCCTGACTGCAAAAAATCCTTATATCGCAGGATGCACCCCACACCGAAGTTGTCCCCACCTCAAACTTGTGCTGCCCTGATACACCCAAGGGAGCCCTACAAACTGACATCAGGAACCTGGACTGCTGAGTTTTCTTTCCCAGGGAAAATGGAAAAAGGATGTGCCCAGGGGGCCCCTGGCCCTGGGCAGGGACCTCACTTGAAAAAATCCTTATATCGAAGGATGGATTCCACACCGAAGTTGTCCCCACCTCAAACTTGTGCTGCCCTGATAGACCCAAGGGAGCCCTACAAACTGACATCAGGAACCTGGACTGCTGAGTTTTCTTTCCCAGGGAAAATGGAAAAAGGATGTGCCCTGGGGCCCCTGGCCCTGACTGCAAAAAATCCTTATATCGAAGGATGGACCCCACACCGAAGTTGTCCCCACCTCAAACTTGTGCTGCCCTGATACACCCAAGGGAGCCCTACAAACTGACATCAGGAACCTGGACTGCTGAGTTTTCTTTCGCAGGGGAAATGGCCAAAGGTTGTGCCCGGGGGCCCCTGGCCCTGACTGCAAAAAATCCTTATATCGCAGGATGCACCCCACACCGAAGTTGTCCCCACCTCAAACTTGTGCTGCCCTGATACACCCAAGGGAGCCCTACAAACTGACATCAGGAACCTGGACTGCTGAGTTTTCTTTCCCAGGGAAAATGGAAAAAGGATGTGCCCGGGGGCGCCTGGCCCTGGGCAGGGACCTCATTGCAAAAAATCCTTATATCGAAGGATGCACCCCACACCAAAGTTGTCCCCACCTCAAACTTGTGCTGCCCTGATAGACCCAAGGGAGCTCTACAAACTGACATCAGGAACCTGGACTGCTGAGTTTTCTTTCCCAGGGAAAATGGAAAAAGGATGTGCCCAGGGGCCCCTGGCCCTGACTGCAAAAAATCCTTATATCGAAGGATGGACCCCACACCGAAGTTGTCCCCACCTCAAACTTGTGCTGCCCTGATAGACCCAAGGGAGCCCTACAAACTGACATCAGGAACCTGGACTGCTGAGTTTTCTTTCCCAGGGAAAATGGAAAAAGGATGTGCCCAGGGGCCCCTGGCCCTGGGCAGGGTCCTCACTGCAAAAAATCCTTATATCGAAGGATGCACCCCACACCAAAGTTGTCCCCACCAAAAACTTGTGCTGCCCTGATAGACCCAAGGGAGCTCTACAAACTGACATCAGGAACCTGGACTGCTGAGTTTTCTTTCCCAGGGAAAATGGAAAAAGGATGTGCCCAGGGGCCCCTGGCCCTGACTGCAAAAAATCCTTATATCGAAGGATGCACCCCACACCGAAGTTGTCCCCACCTCAAACTTGTGCTGCCCTGATAGACCCAAGGGAGCTCTACAAACTGACATCAGGAACCTGGACTGCTGAGTTTTCTTTCCCAGGGAAAATGGAAAAAGGATGTGCCCGGGGGCGCCTGGCCCTGGGCAGGGACCTCATTGCAAAAAATCCTTATATCGAAGGATGCACCCCACACCAAAGTTGTCCCCACCAAAAACTTGTGCTGCCCTGATAGACCCAAGGGAGCTCTACAAACTGACATCAGGAACCTGGACTGCTGAGTTTTCTTTCCCAGGGAAAATGGAAAAAGGATGTGCCCAGGGGCCCCTGGCCCTGACTGCAAAGAATCCTTATATCGAAGGATGGAGCCCACACCGAAGTTGTCCCCACCTCAAACTTGTGCTGCCCTGATAGACCCAAGGGAGCTCTACAAACTGACATCAGGAACCTGGACTGCTGAGTTTTCTTTCCCAGGGAAAATGGAAAAAGGATGTGCCCAGGGGCCCCTGGCCCTGACTGCAAAAAATCCTTATATCGAAGGATGGACCCCACACCGAAGTTGTCCCCACCTCAAACTTGTGCTGCCCTGATACACCCAAGGGAGCCCTACAAACTGACATCAGGAACCTGGACTGCTGAGTTTTCTTTCCCAGGGAAAATGGAAAAAGGATGTGCCCAGGGGCCCCTGGCCCTGGGCAGGGTCCTCACTGCAAAGAATCCTTATATCGAAGGATGGACCCCACACCGAAGTTGTCCCCACCTCAAACTTGTGCTGCCCTGATACACCCAAGGGAGCCCTACAAACTGACATCAGGAACCTGGACTGCTGAGTTTTCTTTCCCAGGGAAAATGGAAAAAGGATGTGCCCAGGGGCCCCTGGCCCTGGGCAGGGACCTCATTGCAAAAAGTCCTTATATCGAAGGATGCACCCCACACCGAAGTTGTCCCCACCTAAAACTTGTGCTGCCCTGATAGACCCAAGGGAGCCCTACAAACTGACATCAGGAACCTGGACTGCTGAGTTTTCTTTCGCAGGGGAAATGGCCAATGGTTGTGCCCAGGGGCCCCTGGCCCTGACTGCAAAAAATCCTTATATCGAAGGATGGACCCCACACCGAAGTTGTCCCCACCTCAAACTTGTGCTGCCCTGATACACCCAAGGGAGCCCTACAAACTGACATCAGGAACCTGGACTGCTGAGTTTTCTTTCCCAGGGAAAATGGAAAAAGGATGTGCCCGGGGGCGCCTGGCCCTGGGCAGGGACCTCATTGCAAAAAATCCTTATATCGAAGGATGCACCCCACACCAAAGTTGTCCCCACCAAAAACTTGTGCTGCCCTGATAGACCCAAGGGAGCTCTACAAACTGACATCAGGAACCTGGACTGCTGAGTTTTCTTTCCCAGGGAAAATGGAAAAAGGATGTGCCCAGGGGCCCCTGGCCCTGACTGCAAAAAATCCTTATATCGAAGGATGGACCCCACACCGAAGTTGTCCCCACCTCAAACTTGTGCTGCCCTGATACACCCAAGGGAGCCCTACAAACTGACATCAGGAACCTGGACTGCTGAGTTTTCTTACCCAGGGAAAATGGAAAAAGGATGTGCCCAGGGGCCCCTGGCCCTGACTGCAAAAAATCCTTATATCGAAGGATGGACCCCACACCGAAGTTGTCCCCACCTCAAACTTGTGCTGCCCTGATAGACCCAAGGGAGCTCTACAAACTGACATCAGGAACCTGGACTGCTGAGTTTTCTTTCCCAGGGAAAATGGAAAAAGGATGTGCCCAGGGGGCCCCTGGCCCTGGGCAGGGAACACACTGCAAAAAATCCTTATATCAAAGGATGGACCCCACACCGAACTTTTTCCCACCAAAAACTTCTGCTGCCCTGATAGACCCAAGGGAGCTCTACAAACTGACATCAGGAACCTGGACTGCTGAGTTTTCTTTCCCAGGGAAAATGGCCAAAGGTTGTGCCCGGGGGCCCCTGGCCCTGACTGCAAAAAAACCTTATATCGCAGGATGCACCCCACACCAAAGTTGTCCTCACCTCAAACTTGTGCTGCCCTGATAGACCCAAGGGAGCTCTACAAACTGACATCAGGAACCTGGACTGCTGAGTTTTCTTTCCCAGGGAAAATGGAAAAAGGATGTGCCCAGGGGCCCCTGGCCCTGACTGCAAAAAATCCTTATATGGAAGGATGGACCCCACACCGAAGTTGTCCCCACCTCAAACTTGTGCTGCCCTGATACACCCAAGGGAGCCCTACAAACTGACATCAGGAACCTGGACTGCTGAGTTTTCTTTCGCAGGGGAAATGGCCAAAGGTTGTGCCCGGGGGCCCCTGGCCCTGACTGCAAAAAATCCTTATATCGAAGGATGGACCCCACACCGAAGTTGTCCCCACCTCAAACTTGTACTGCCCTGATACACCCAAGGGAGCCCTACAAACTGACATCAGGAACCTGGACTGCTGAGTTTTCTTTCCCAGGGAAAATGGAAAAAGGATGTGCCCAGGGGCCCCTGGCCCTGACTGCAAAGAATCCTTATATCGAAGGATGGAGCCCACACCGAAGTTGTCCCCACCTCAAACTTGTGCTGCCCTGATAGACCCAAGGGAGCTCTACAAACTGACATCAGGAACCTGGACTGCTGAGTTTTCTTTCCCAGGGAAAATGGAAAAAGGATGTGCCCAGGGGGCCCCTGGCCCTGGGCAGGGAACACACTGCAAAAAATCCTTATATCAAAGGATGGACCCCACACCGAACTTGTTCCCACCAAAAACTTCTGCTGCCCTGATAGACCCAAGGGAGCTCTACAAACTGACATCAGGAACCTGGACTGCTGAGTTTTCTTTCCCAGGGAAAATGGCCAAAGGTTGTGCCCGGGGGCCCCTGGCCCTGACTGCAAAAAAACCTTATATCGCAGGATGCACCCCACACCGAAGTTGTCCCCACCTCAAACTTGTGCTGCCCTGATAGACCCAAGGGAGCCCTACAAACTGACATCAGGAACCTGGACTGCTGAGTTTTCTTTCCCAGGGAAAATGGAAAAAGGATGTGCCCGGGGGCGCCTGGCCCTGGGCAGGGACCTCATTGCCAAAAATCCTTATATCGAAGGATGCACCCCACACCAAAGTTGTCCCCACCAAAAACTTGTGCTGCCCTGATAGACCCAAGGGAGCTCTACAAACTGACATCAGGAACCTGGACTGCTGAGTTTTCTTTCGCAGGGGAAATGGCCAAAGGTTGTGCCCAGGGCCCCTGGCCCTGACTGCAAAAAATCCTTATATCGAAGGATGGACCCCACACCGAAGTTGTCCCCACCTCAAACTCGTGCTGCCCTGATACACCCAAGGGAGCTCTACAAACTGACATCAGGAACCTGGACTGCTGAGTTTTCTTTCCCAGGGAAAATGGAAAAAGGATGTGCCCAGGGGCCCCTGGCCCTGACTGCAAAGAATCCTGATATCGCAGGATGCACCCCACACCGAAGTTGTCCCCACCTCAAACTTGTGCTGCCCTGATACACCCAAGGGAGCCCTACAAACTGACATCAGGAACCTGGACTGCTGAGTTTTCTTTCCCAGGGAAAATGGAAAAAGGATGTGCCCGGGGGCGCCTGGCCCTGGGCAGGGACCTCATTGCAAAAAATCCTTATATGGAAGGATGCACCCCACACCAAAGTTGTCCCCACCAAAAACTTGTGCTGCCCTGATAGACCCAAGGGAGCTCTACAAACTGACATCAGGAACCTGGACTGCTGAGTTTTCTTTCCCAGGGAAAATGGAAAAAGGATGTGCCCAGGGGCCCCTGGCCCTGACTGCAAAAAATCCTTATATCGAAGGATGGACCCCACACCGAAGTTGTCCCCACCTCAAACTTGTGCTGCCCTGATAGACCCAAGGGAGCTCTACAAACTGACATCAGGAACCTGGACTGCTGAGTTTTCTTTCCCAGGGAAAATGGAAAAAGGATGTGCCCAGGGGCCCCTGGCCCTGACTGCAAAAAATCCTTATATCGAAGGATGGACCCCACACCGAAGTTGTCCCCACCTCAAACTTGTGCTGCCCTGATACACCCAAGGGAGCCCTACAAACTGACATCAGGAACCTGGACTGCTGAGTTTTCTTTCCCAGGGAAAATGGAAAAAGGATGTGCCCAGGGGCCCCTGGCCCTGGGCAGGGTCCTCACTGCAAAGAATCCTTATATCGAAGGATGGACCCCACACCGAAGTTGTCCCCACCTCAAACTTGTGCTGCCCTGATACACCCAAGGGAGCCCTACAAACTGACATCAGGAACCTGGACTGCTGAGTTTTCTTTCCCAGGGAAAATGGAAAAAGGATGTGCCCAGGGGCCCCTGGCCCTGGGCAGGGACCTCATTGCAAAAAGTCCTTATATCGAAGGATGCACCCCACACCGAAGTTGTCCCCACCTAAAACTTGTGCTGCCCTGATAGACCCAAGGGAGCCCTACAAACTGACATCAGGAACCTGGACTGCTGAGTTTTCTTTCGCAGGGGAAATGGCCAATGGTTGTGCCCAGGGGCCCCTGGCCCTGACTGCAAAAAATCCTTATATCGAAGGATGGACCCCACACCGAAGTTGTCCCCACCTCAAACTTGTGCTGCCCTGATACACCCAAGGGAGCCCTACAAACTGACATCAGGAACCTGGACTGCTGAGTTTTCTTTCCCAGGGAAAATGGAAAAAGGATGTGCCCGGGGGCGCCTGGCCCTGGGCAGGGACCTCATTGCAAAAAATCCTTATATCGAAGGATGCACCCCACACCAAAGTTGTCCCCACCAAAAACTTGTGCTGCCCTGATAGACCCAAGGGAGCTCTACAAACTGACATCAGGAACCTGGACTGCTGAGTTTTCTTTCCCAGGGAAAATGGAAAAAGGATGTGCCCAGGGGCCCCTGGCCCTGACTGCAAAAAATCCTTATATCGAAGGATGGACCCCACACCGAAGTTGTCCCCACCTCAAACTTGTGCTGCCCTGATACACCCAAGGGAGCCCTACAAACTGACATCAGGAACCTGGACTGCTGAGTTTTCTTACCCAGGGAAAATGGAAAAAGGATGTGCCCAGGGGCCCCTGGCCCTGACTGCAAAAAATCCTTATATCGAAGGATGGACCCCACACCGAAGTTGTCCCCACCTCAAACTTGTGCTGCCCTGATAGACCCAAGGGAGCCCTACAAACTGACATCAGGAACCTGGACTGCTGAGTTTTCTTTCCCAGGGAAAATGGAAAAAGGATGTGCCCAGGGGGCCCCTGGCCCTGGGCAGGGAACACACTGCAAAAAATCCTTATATCAAAGGATGGACCCCACACCGAACTTTTTCCCACCAAAAACTTCTGCTGCCCTGATAGACCCAAGGGAGCTCTACAAACTGACATCAGGAACCTGGACTGCTGAGTTTTCTTTCCCAGGGAAAATGGCCAAAGGTTGTGCCCGGGGGCCCCTGGCCCTGACTGCAAAAAAACCTTATATCGCAGGATGCACCCCACACCAAAGTTGTCCTCACCTCAAACTTGTGCTGCCCTGATAGACCCAAGGGAGCTCTACAAACTGACATCAGGAACCTGGACTGCTGAGTTTTCTTTCCCAGGGAAAATGGAAAAAGGATGTGCCCAGGGGCCCCTGGCCCTGACTGCAAAAAATCCTTATATCGAAGGATGGACCCCACACCGAAGTTGTCCCCACCTCAAACTTGTGCTGCCCTGATAGACCCAAGGGAGCTCTACAAACTGACATCAGGAACCTGGACTGCTGAGTTTTCTTTCCCAGGGAAAATGGAAAAAGGATGTGCCCAGGGGCCCCTGGCCCTGACTGCAAAAAATCCTTATATCGAAGGATGGACCCCACACCGACGTGGTCCCCACCTCAAACTTGTGCTGCCCTGATAGACCCAAGGGAGCCCTACAAACTGACATCAGGAACCTGGACTGCTGAGTTTTCTTACCCAGGGAAAATGGAAAAAGGATGTGCCCAGGGGCCCCTGGCCCTGACTGCAAAAAATCCTTATATCGAAGGATGGACCCCACACCGAAGTTGTCCCCACCTCAAACTTGTGCTGCCCTGATACACCCAAGGGAGCCCTACAAACTGACATCAGGAACCTGGACTGCTGAGTTTTCTTTCCCAGGGAAAATGGAAAAAGGATGTGCCCAGGGGGCCCCTGGCCCTGGGCAGGGAACACACTGCAAAAAATCCTTATATCAAAGGATGGACCCCACACCGAACTTGTTCCCACCAAAAACTTCTGCTGCCCTGATAGACCCAAGGGAGCTCTACAAACTGACATCAGGAACCTGGACTGCTGAGTTTTCTTTCCCAGGGAAAATGGCCAAAGGTTGTGCCCGGGGGCCCCTGGCCCTGACTGCAAAAAAACCTTATATCGCAGGATGCACCCCACACCGAAGTTGTCCCCACCTCAAACTTGTGCTGCCCTGATAGACCCAAGGGAGCCCTACAAACTGACATCAGGAACCTGGACTGCTGAGTTTTCTTTCCCAGGGAAAATGGAAAAAGGATGTGCCTGGGGGCGCCTGGCCCTGGGCAGGGACCTCATTGCCAAAAATCCTTATATCGAAGGATGCACCCCACACCAAAGTTGTCCCCACCAAAAACTTGTGCTGCCCTGATAGACCCAAGGGAGCTCTACAAACTGACATCAGGAACCTGGACTGCTGAGTTTTCTTTCGCAGGGGAAATGGCCAAAGGTTGTGCCCGGGGCCCCTGGCCCTGACTGCAAAAAATCCTTATATCGAAGGATGGACCCCACACCGAAGTTGTCCCCACCTCAAACTCGTGCTGCCCTGATACACCCAAGGGAGCTCTACAAACTGACATCAGGAACCTGGACTGCTGAGTTTTCTTTCCCAGGGAAAATGGAAAAAGGATGTGCCCAGGGGCCCCTGGCCCTGACTGCAAAGAATCCTTATATCGCAGGATGCACCCCACACCGAAGTTGTCCCCACCTCAAACTTGTGCTGCCCTGATACACCCAAGGGAGCCCTACAAACTGACATCAGGAACCTGGACTGCTGAGTTTTCTTTCCCAGGGAAAATGGAAAAAGGATGTGCCCGGGGGCGCCTGGCCCTGGGCAGGGACCTCATTGCAAAAAATCCTTATATGGAAGGATGCACCCCACACCAAAGTTGTCCCCACCAAAAACTTGTGCTGCCCTGATAGACCCAAGGGAGCTCTACAAACTGACATCAGGAACCTGGACTGCTGAGTTTTCTTTCCCAGGGAAAATGGAAAAAGGATGTGCCCGGGGGCGCCTGGCCCTGGGCAGGGACCTCATTGCAAAAAATCCTTATATCGAAGGATGGACCCCACACCGAAGTTGTCCCCACCTCAAACTTGTGCTGCCCTGATAGACCCAAGGGAGCCCTACAAACTGACATCAGCAACCTGGACTGCTGAGTTTTCTTTCCCAGGGAAAATGGAAAAAGGATGTGCCCAGGGGCCCCTGGCCCTGACTGCAAAAAATCCTTATATCGAAGGATGGACCCCACACCGAAGTTGTCCCCACCTCAAACTTGTGCTGCCCTGATACACCCAAGGGAGCCCTACAAACTGACATCAGGAACCTGGACTGCTGAGTTTTCTTTCCCAGGGAAAATGGAAAAAGGATGTGCCCAGGGGCCCCTGGCCCTGACTGCAAAAAATCCTTATATCGAAGGATGGACCCCACACCGAAGTTGTCCCCACCTCAAACTTGTGCTGCCCTGATAGACCCAAGGGATCCCTACAAACTGACATCAGGAACCTGGACTGGTGAGTTTTCTTTCCCAGGGAAAATGGAAAAAGGATGTGCCCAGGGGCCCCTGGCCCTGGGCAGGATCCTCACTGCAAAGAATCCTTATATCGAAGGATGGAGCCCACACCGAAGTTGTCCCCACCTCAAACTTGTGCTGCCCTGATACACCCAAGGGAGCCCTACAAACTGACATCAGCAACCTGGACTGCTGAGTTTTCTTTCCCAGGGAAAATGGAAAAAGGATGTGCCCAGGGGCCCCTGGCCCTGACTGCAAAAAATCCTTATATCGAAGGATGGACCCCACACCGAAGTTGTCCCCACCTCAAACTTGTGCTGCCCTGATACACCCAAGGGAGCCCTACAAACTGACATCAGGAACCTGGACTGCTGAGTTTTCTTTCCCAGGGAAAATGGCCAAAGGATGTGCCCAGGGGCCCCTGGCCCTGGGCAGTGACCTCATTGCAAAAAATCCTTATATCGAAGGATGCACCCCACACCAAAGTTGTCCCCACCTCAAACTTGTGCTGCCCTGATACACCCAAGGGAGCCCTACAAACTGACATCAGGAACCTGGACTGCTGAGTTTTCTTTCCCAGGGGAAATGGCCAATGGTTGTGCCCGGGGGCCCCTGGCCCTGACTGCAAAAAATCCTTATATCGAAGGATGGACCCCACACCGAAGTTGTCCCCACCTCAAACTTGTGCTGCCCTGATACACCCAAGGGAGCCCTACAAACTGACATCAGGAACCTGGACTGCTGAGTTTTCTTTCGCAGGGGAAATGGCCAAAGGTTGTGCCCGGGGGCCCCTGGCCCTGACTGCAAAAAATCCTTATATCGCAGGATGCACCCCACACCGAAGTTGTCCCCACCTCAAACTTGTGCTGCCCTGATACACCCAAGGGAGCCCTACAAACTGACATCAGGAACCTGGACTGCTGAGTTTTCTTTCCCAGGGAAAATGGAAAAAGGATGTGCCCGGGGGCGCCTGGCCCTGGGCAGGGACCTCATTGCAAAAAATCCTTATATCGAAGGATGCACCCCACACCAAAGTTGTCCCCACCAAAAACTTGTGCTGCCCTGATAGACCCAAGGGAGCTCTACAAACTGACATCAGGAACCTGGACTGCTGAGTTTTCTTTCCCAGGGAAAATGGAAAAAGGATGTGCCCAGGGGCCCCTGGCCCTGACTGCAAAAAATCCTTATATCGAAGGATGGACCCCACACCGAAGTTGTCCCCACCTCAAACTTGTGCTGCCCTGATACACCCAAGGGAGCTCTACAAACTGACATCAGGAACCTGGACTGCTGAGTTTTCTTTCCCAGGGAAAATGGAAAAAGGATGTGCCCAGGGGCCCCTGGCCCTGACTGCAAAAAATCCTTATATCGAAGGATGGACCCCACACCGAAGTTGTCCCCACCTCAAACTTGTGCTGCCCTGATAGACCCAAGGGTGCCCTACAAACTGACATTACGAACCTGGACTGCTGAGTTTTCTTTCCCAGGGGAAATGGCCAAAGGATGTGCCCAGGGGCCCCTGGCCCTGGGCAGGGACCTCATTGCAAAAAATCCTTATATCGAAGGATGCACCCCACACCAAAGTTGTCCCCACCTCAAACTTGTGCTGCCCTGATACACCCAAGGGAGCCCTACAAACTGACATCAGGAACCTGGACTGCTGAGTTTTCTTTCCCAGGGAAAATGGCCAATGGTTGTTCCCGGGGGCCCCTGGCCCTGACTGGAAAAAATCCTTATATCGAAGGATGCACCCCACACCGAAGTTGTCCCCACCTCAAACTTGTGCTGCCCTGATACACCCAAGGGAGCCCTACAAACTGACATCAGGAACCTGGACTGCTGAGTTTTCTTTCCCAGGGGAAATGGCCAAAGGTTGTGCCCGGGGGCCCCTGGCCCTGACTGCAAAAAATCCTTATATCGCAGGATGCACCCCACACCGAAGTTGTCCCCACCTCAAACTTGTGCTGCCCTGATACACCCAAGGGAGCCCTACAAACTGACATCAGGAACCTGGACTGCTGAGTTTTCTTTCCCAGGGAAAATGGAAAAAGGATGTGCCCGGGGGCGCCTGGCCCTGGGCAGGGACCTCATTGCAAAAAATCCTTATATCGAAGGATGCACCCCACACCAAAGTTGTCCCCACCAAAAACTTGTGCTGCCCTGATAGACCCAAGGGAGCTCTACAAACTGACATCAGGAACCTGGACTGCTGAGTTTTCTTTCCCAGGGAAAATGGAAAAAGGATGTGCCCAGGGGCCCCTGGCCCTGACTGCAAAAAATCCTTATATCGAAGGATGGACCCCACACCGAAGTTGTCCCCACCTCAAACTTGTGCTGCCCTGATACACCCAAGGGAGCCCTACAAACTGACATCAGGAACCTGGACTGCTGAGTTTTCTTTCCCAGGGAAAATGGAAAAAGGATGTGCCCAGGGGCCCCTGGCCCTGACTGGAAAAAATCCTTATATCGAAGGATGGACCCCACACCGAAGTTGTCCCCACCTCAAACTTGTGCTGCCCTGATAGACCCAAGGGAGCTCTACAAACTGACATCAGGAACCTGGACTGCTGAGTTTTCTTTCCCAGGGAAAATGGAAAAAGGATGTGCCCAGGGGCCCCTGGCCCTGGGCAGGGAACACACTGCAAAAAATCCTTATATCGAAGGATGGACCCCACACCGAACTTGTTCCCACCAAAAACTTGTGCTGCCCTGATAGACCCAAGGGAGCTCTACAAACTGACATCAGGAACCTGGACTGCTGAGTTTTCTTTCGCAGGGGAAATGGCCAAAGGTTGTGCCTGGGGGCCCCTGGCCCTGACTGCAAAAAATCCTTATATCGCAGGATGCACCCCACACCGAAGTTGTCCCCACCTCAAACTTGTGCTGCCCTGATAGACCCAAGGGAGCCCTACAAACTGACATCAGGAACCTGGACTGCTGAGTTTTCTTTCCCAGGGAAAATGGAAAAAGGATGTGCCCGGGGGCGCCTGGCCCTGGGCAGGGACCTCATTGCAAGAAATCCTTATATCGAAGGATGCACCCCACACCAAAGTTGTCCCCACCAAAAACTTGTGCTGCCCTGATAGACCCAAGGGAGCTCTACAAACTGACATCAGGAACCTGGACTGCTGAGTTTTCTTTCCCAGGGAAAATGGAAAAAGGATGTGCCCAGGGGCCCCTGGCCCTGACTGCAAAGAATCCTTATATCGAAGGATGGACCCCACACCGAAGTTGTCCCCACCTCAAACTTGTGCTGCCCTGATAGACCCAAGGGAGCTCTACAAACTGACATCAGGAACCTGGACTGCTGAGTTTTCTTTCCCAGGGAAAATGGAAAAAGGATGTGCCCAGGGGCCCCTGGCCCTGACTGCAAAAAATCCTTATATCGAAGGATGGACCCCACACCGAAGTTGTCCCCACCTCAAACTTGTGCTGCCCTGATACACCCAAGGGAGCCCTACAAACTGACATCAGGAACCTGGACTGCTGAGTTTTCTTTCCCAGGGAAAATGGAAAAAGGATGTGCCCAGGGGCCCCTGGCCCTGGGCAGGGACCTCATTGCAAAAAGTCCTTATATCGAAGGATGCACCCCACACCGAAGTTGTCCCCACCTAAAACTTGTGCTGCCCTGATAGACCCAAGGGAGCCCTACAAACTGACATCAGCAACCTGGACTGCTGAGTTTTCTTTCGCAGGGGAAATGGCCAATGGTTGTGCCCGGGGGCCCCTGGCCCTGACTGCAAAAAATCCTTATATCGAAGGATGGACCCCACACCGAAGTTGTCCCCACCTCAAACTTGTGCTGCCCTGATACACCCAAGGGAGCCCTACAAACTGACATCAGGAACCTGGACTGCTGAGTTTTCTTTCCCAGGGAAAATGGAAAAAGGATGTGCCCGGGGGCGCCTGGCCCTGGGCAGGGACCTCATTGCAAAAAATCCTTATATCGAAGGATGCACCCCACACCGAAGTTGTCCCCACCTCAAACTTGTGCTGCCCTGATAGACCCAAGGGAGCTCTACAAACTGACATCAGGAACCTGGACTGCTGAGTTTTCTTTCCCAGGGAAAATGGAAAAAGGATGTGCCCAGGGGCCCCTGGCCCTGACTGCAAAAAATCCTTATATCGAAGGATGGACCCCACAGCGCCGTGGTCCCCACCTCAAACTTGTGCTGCCCTGATAGACCCAAGGGAGCCCTACAAACTGACATCAGGAACCTGGACTGCTGAGTTTTCTTTCCCAGGGAAAATGGAAAAAGGATGTGCCCAGGGGCCCCTGGCCCTGACTGCAAAAAATCCTTATATCGAAGGATGGAGCCCACACCGAAGTTGTCCCCACCTCAAACTTGTGCTGCCCTGATAGACCCAAGGGAGCCCTACAAACTGACATCAGGAACCTGGACTGCTGAGTTTTCTTTCCCAGGGAAAATGGAAAAAGGATGTGCCCAGGGGGCCCCTGGCCCTGGGCAGGGAACACACTGCAAAAAATCCTTATATCAAAGGATGGACCCCACACCGAACTTGTTCCCACCAAAAACTTCTGCTGCCCTGATAGACCCAAGGGAGCTCTACAAACTGACATCAGCAACCTGGACTGCTGAGTTTTCTTTCCCAGGGAAAATGGAAAAAGGATGTGCCCAGGGGGCCCCTGGCCCTGACTGCAAAAAATCCTTATATCGAAGGATGGACCCCACACCGAACTTGTTCCCACCAAAAACTTGTGCTGCCCTGATAGACCCAAGGGAGCTCTACAAACTGACATCAGGAACCTGGACTGCTGAGTTTTCTTTCGCAGGGGAAATGGCCAATGGTTGTGCCCGGGGGCCCCTGGCCCTGACTGGAAAAAATCCTTATATCGAAGGATGGACCCCACACCGAAGTTGTCCCCACCTCAAACTTGTGCTGCCCTGATACACCCAAGGGAGCCCTACAAACTGACATCAGGAACCTGGACTGCTGAGTTTTCTTTCGCAGGGGAAATGGCCAAAGGTTGTGCCCGGGGGCCCCTGGCCCTGACTGCAAAAAATCCTTATATCGAAGGATGGACCCCACACCGAAGTTGTCCCCACCTCAAACTTGTACTGCCCTGATACACCCAAGGGAGCCCTACAAACTGACATCAGGAACCTGGACTGCTGAGTTTTCTTTCCCAGGGAAAATGGAAAAAGGATGTGCCCGGGGGCCCCTGGCCCTGGGCAGGGACCTCACTTGAAAAAATCCTTATATCGAAGGATGGACCCCACACCGAAGTTGTCCCCACCTCAAACTTGTGCTGCCCTGATACACCCAAGGGAGCCCTACAAACTGACATCAGGAACCTGGACTGCTGAGTTTTCTTTCGCAGGGGAAATGGCCAAAGGTTGTGCCCGGGGGCCCCTGGCCCTGACTGCAAAAAATCCTTATATCGCAGGATGCACCCCACACCGAAGTTGTCCCCACCTCAAACTTGTGCTGCCCTGATAGACCCAAGGGAGCCCTACAAACTGACATCAGGAACCTGGACTGCTGAGTTTTCTTTCCCAGGGAAAATGGAAAAAGGATGTGCCCGGGGGCGCCTGGCCCTGGGCAGGGACCTCATTGCAAAAAATCCTTATATCGAAGGATGCACCCCACACCAAAGTTGTCCCCACCAAAAACTTGTGCTGCCCTGATAGACCCAAGGGAGCTCTACAAACTGACATCAGGAACCTGGACTGCTGAGTTTTCTTTCGCAGGGGAAATGGCCAAGGTTGTGCCCGGGGCCCCTGGCCCTGACTGCAAAAAATCCTTATATCGAAGGATGGACCCCACACCGAAGTTGTCCCCACCTCAAACTTGTGCTGCCCTGATACACCCAAGGGAGCTCTACAAACTGACATCAGGAACCTGGACTGCTGAGTTTTCTTTCCCAGGGAAAATGGAAAAAGGATGTGCCCAGGGGCCCCTGGCCCTGACTGCAAAGAATCCTTATATCGCAGGATGCACCCCACACCGAAGTTGTCCCCACCTCAAACTTGTGCTGCCCTGATACACCCAAGGGAGCCCTACAAACTGACATCAGGAACCTGGACTGCTGAGTTTTCTTTCCCAGGGAAAATGGAAAAAGGATGTGCCCGGGGGCGCCTGGCCCTGGGCAGGGACCTCATTGCAAAAAATCCTTATATCGAAGGATGCACCCCACACCAAAGTTGTCCCCACCAAAAACTTGTGCTGCCCTGATAGACCCAATGGAGCTCTACAAACTGACATCAGGAACCTGGACTGCTGAGTTTTCTTTCCCAGGGAAAATGGAAAAAGGATGTGCCCAGGGGCCCCTGGCCCTGACTGCAAAAAATCCTTATATCGAAGGATGGACCCCACACCGAAGTTGTCCCCACCTAAAACTTGTGCTGCCCTGATACACCCAAGGGAGCTCTACAAACTGACATCAGGAACCTGGACTGCTGAGTTTTCTTTCCCAGGGAAAATGGAAAAAGGATGTGCCCAGGGGCCCCTGGCCCTGACTGCAAAGAATCCTTATATCGCAGGATGCACCCCACACCGAAGTTGTCCCCACCTCAAACTTGTGCTGCCCTGATACACCCAAGGGAGCCCTACAAACTGACATCAGGAACCTGGACTGCTGAGTTTTCTTTCCCAGGGAAAATGGAAAAAGGATGTGCCCGGGGGCCCCTGGCCCTGGGCAGGGACCTCACTTGAAAAAATCCTTATATCGAAGGATGGACCCCACACCGAAGTTGTCCCCACCTCAAACTTGTGCTGCCCTGATACACCCAAGGGAGCCCTACAAACTGACATCAGGAACCTGGACTGCTGAGTTTTCTTTCGCAGGGGAAATGGCCAAAGGTTGTGCCCGGGGGCCCCTGGCCCTGACTGCAAAAAATCCTTATATCGCAGGATGCACCCCACACCGAAGTTGTCCCCACCTCAAACTTGTGCTGCCCTGATAGACCCAAGGGAGCCCTACAAACTGACATCAGGAACCTGGACTGCTGAGTTTTCTTTCCCAGGGAAAATGGAAAAAGGATGTGCCCGGGGGCGCCTGGCCCTGGGCAGGGACCTCATTGCAAAAAATCCTTATATCGAAGGATGCACCCCACACCAAAGTTGTCCCCACCAAAAACTTGTGCTGCCCTGATAGACCCAAGGGAGCTCTACAAACTGACATCAGGAACCTGGACTGCTGAGTTTTCTTTCGCAGGGGAAATGGCCAAGGTTGTGCCCGGGGCCCCTGGCCCTGACTGCAAAAAATCCTTATATCGAAGGATGGACCCCACACCGAAGTTGTCCCCACCTCAAACTTGTGCTGCCCTGATACACCCAAGGGAGCTCTACAAACTGACATCAGGAACCTGGACTGCTGAGTTTTCTTTCCCAGGGAAAATGGAAAAAGGATGTGCCCAGGGGCCCCTGGCCCTGACTGCAAAGAATCCTTATATCGCAGGATGCACCCCACACCGAAGTTGTCCCCACCTCAAACTTGTGCTGCCCTGATACACCCAAGGGAGCCCTACAAACTGACATCAGGAACCTGGACTGCTGAGTTTTCTTTCCCAGGGAAAATGGAAAAAGGATGTGCCCGGGGGCGCCTGGCCCTGGGCAGGGACCTCATTGCAAAAAATCCTTATATCGAAGGATGCACCCCACACCAAAGTTGTCCCCACCAAAAACTTGTGCTGCCCTGATAGACCCAATGGAGCTCTACAAACTGACATCAGGAACCTGGACTGCTGAGTTTTCTTTCCCAGGGAAAATGGAAAAAGGATGTGCCCAGGGGCCCCTGGCCCTGACTGCAAAAAATCCTTATATCGAAGGATGGACCCCACACCGAAGTTGTCCCCACCTAAAACTTGTGCTGCCCTGATACACCCAAGGGAGCTCTACAAACTGACATCAGGAACCTGGACTGCTGAGTTTTCTTTCCCAGGGAAAATGGAAAAAGGATGTGCCCAGGGGCCCCTGGCCCTGACTGCAAAGAATCCTTATATCGCAGGATGCACCCCACACCGAAGTTGTCCCCACCTCAAACTTGTGCTGCCCTGATAGACCCAAGGGAGCCCTACAAACTGACATCAGGAACCTGGACTGCTGAGTTTTCTTTCCCAGGGAAAATGGAAAAAGGATGTGCCCAGGGGCCCCTGGCCCTGACTGCAAAAAATCCTTATATCGAAGGATGGACCCCACACCGACGTGGTCCCCACCTCAAACTTGTGCTGCCCTGATAGACCCAAGGGAGCCCTACAAACTGACATCAGGAACCTGGACTGCTGAGTTTTCTTTCCCAGGGAAAATGGAAAAAGGATGTGCCCAGGGGCCCCTGGCCCTGGGCAGGGACCTCATTGCAAAAAATCCTTATATCGAAGGATGGACCCCACACCAAAGTTGTCCCCACCAAAAACTTGTGCTGCCCTGATAGACCCAAGGGAGCTCTACAAACTGACATCAGGAACCTGGACTGCTGAGTTTTCTTTCCCAGGGAAAATGGAAAAAGGATGTGCCCAGGGGCCCCTGGCCCTGACTGCAAAAAATCCTTATATCGAAGGATGGACCCCACACCGAAGTTGTCCCCACCTCAAACTTGTGCTGCCCTGATACACCCAAGGGAGCCCTACAAACTGACATCAGGAACCTGGACTGCTGAGTTTTCTTTCCCAGGGAAAATGGAAAAAGGATGTGCCCAGGGGCCCCTGGCCCTGACTGCAAAAAATCCTTATATCGAAGGATGGACCCCACACCGAAGTTGTCCCCACCTCAAACTTGTGCTGCCCTGATACACCCAAGGGAGCCCTACAAACTGACATCAGGAACCTGGACTGCTGAGTTTTCTTTCCCAGGGAAAATGGAAAAAGGATGTGCCCAGGGGGCCCCTGGCCCTGGGCAGGGAACACACTGCAAAAAATCCTTATATCAAAGGATGGACCCCACACCGAACTTGTTCCCACCAAAAACTTCTGCTGCCCTGATAGACCCAAGGGAGCTCTACAAACTGACATCAGGAACCTGGACTGCTGAGTTTTCTTTCCCAGGGAAAATGGAAAAAGGGTGTGCCCAGGGGCCCCTGGCCCTGACTGCAAAAAATCCTTATATCGCAGGATGCACCCCACACCAAAGTTGTCCTCACCTCAAACTTGTGCTGCCCTGATAGACCCAAGGGAGCCCTACAAACTGACATCAGGAACCTGGACTGCTGAGTTTTCTTTCCCAGGGAAAATGGAAAAAGGATGTGCCCAGGGGCCCCTGGCCCTGGGCAGGGTCCTCACTGCAAAGAATCCTTATATCGAAGGATGGACCCCACACCGAAGTTGTCCCCACCTCAAACTTGTGCTGCCCTGATAGACCCAAGGGAGCCCTACAAACTGACATCAGCAACCTGGACTGCTGAGTTTTCTTTCCCAGGGAAAATGGAAAAAGGATGTGCCCAGGGGCCCCTGGCCCTGACTGCAAAAAATCCTTATATCGAAGGATGCACCCCACACCGAACTTGTCCCCACCTCAAACTTGTGCTGCCCTGATAGACCCAAGGGAGCCCTACAAACTGACATCAGGAACCTGGACTGCTGAGTTTTCTTTCCCAGGGAAAATGGCCAAAGGATGTGCCCAGGGGCCCCTGGCCCTGACTGCAAAAAATCCTTATATCGAAGGATGGACCCCACACCGAAGTTGTCCCCACCTCAAACTTGTGCTGCCCTGATACACCCAAGGGAGCCCTACAAACTGACATCAGGAACCTGGACTGCTGAGTTTTCTTTCGCAGGGGAAATGGCCAAAGGTTGTGCCCGGGGGCCCCTGGCACTGACTGCAAAAAATCCTTATATCGAAGGATGGACCCCACACCGAAGTTGTCCCCACCTCAAACTTGTACTGCCCTGATACACCCAAGGGAGCCCTACAAACTGACATCAGGAACCTGGACTGCTGAGTTTTCTTTCCCAGGGAAAATGGAAAAAGGATGTGCCCGGGGGCCCCTGGCCCTGGGCAGGGACCTCACTTGAAAAAATCCTTATATCGAAGGATGGACCCCACACCGAAGTTGTCCCCACCTCAAACTTGTGCTGCCCTGATACACCCAAGGGAGCCCTACAAACTGACATCAGGAACCTGGACTGCTGAGTTTTCTTTCGCAGGGGAAATGGCCAAAGGTTGTGCCCGGGGGCCCCTGGCCCTGACTGCAAAAAATCCTTATATCGCAGGATGCACCCCACACCGAAGTTGTCCCCACCTCAAACTTGTGCTGCCCTGATAGACCCAAGGGAGCCCTACAAACTGACATCAGGAACCTGGACTGCTGAGTTTTCTTTCCCAGGGAAAATGGAAAAAGGATGTGCCCGGGGGCGCCTGGCCCTGGGCAGGGACCTCATTGCAAAAAATCCTTATATCGAAGGATGCACCCCACACCAAAGTTGTCCCCACCAAAAACTTGTGCTGCCCTGATAGACCCAAGGGAGCTCTACAAACTGACATCAGGAACCTGGACTGCTGAGTTTTCTTTCCCAGGGAAAATGGAAAAAGGATGTGCCCAGGGGCCCCTGGCCCTGACTGCAAAAAATCCTTATATCGAAGGATGGACCCCACACCGAAGTTGTCCCCACCTCAAACTTGTGCTGCCCTGATACACCCAAGGGAGCCCTACAAACTGACATCAGGAACCTGGACTGCTGAGTTTTCTTTCCCAGGGAAAATGGAAAAAGGATGTGCCCAGGGGGCCCCTGGCCCTGGGCAGGGACCTCACTTGAAAAAATCCTTATATCGAAGGATGGATTCCACACCGAAGTTGTCCCCACCTCTAACTTGTGCTGCCCTGATAGACCCAAGGGAGCCCTACAAACTGACATCAGGAACCTGGACTGCTGAGTTTTCTTTCCCAGGGAAATTGGAAAAAGGATGTGCCCAGGGACCCCTGGCCCTGACTGCAAAAAATCCTTATATCGAAGGATGGACCCCACACCGACGTGGTCCCCACCTCAAACTTGTGCTGCCCTGATACACCCAAGGGAGCCCTACAAACTGACATCAGGAACCTGGACTGCTGAGTTTTCTTTCCCAGGGAAAATGGAAAAAGGATGTGCCCAGGGGCCCCTGGCCCTGACTGCAAAAAATCCTTATATCGAAGGATGGACCCCACACCGAAGTTGTCCCCACCTCAAACTTGTGCTGCCCTGATAGACCCAAGGGAGCCCTACAAACTGACATCAGGAACCTGGACTGCTGAGTTTTCTTTCCCAGGGAAAATGGAAAAAGGATGTGCCCAGGGGCCCCTGGCCCTGACTGCAAAAAATCCTTATATCGAAGGATGGACCCCACACCGAAGTTGTCCCCACCAAAAACTTGTGCTGCCCTGATAGACCCAAGGGAGCTCTACAAACTGACATCAGGAACCTGGACTGCTGAGTTTTCTTTCCCAGGGAAAATGGAAAAAGGATGTGCCCAGGGGCCCCTGGCCCTGACTGCAAAGAATCCTTATATCGCAGGATGCACCCCACACCGAAGTTGTCCCCACCTCAAACTTGTGCTGCCCTGATACACCCAAGGGAGCCCTACAAACTGACATCAGGAACCTGGACTGCTGAGTTTTCTTTCCCAGGGAAAATGGAAAAAGGATGTGCCCGGGGGCCCCTGGCCCTGGGCAGGGACCTCACTTGAAAAAATCCTTATATCGAAGGATGGACCCCACACCGAAGTTGTCCCCACCTCAAACTTGTGCTGCCCTGATACACCCAAGGGAGCCCTACAAACTGACATCAGGAACCTGGACTGCTGAGTTTTCTTTCGCAGGGGAAATGGCCAAAGGTTGTGCCCGGGGGCCCCTGGCCCTGACTGCAAAAAATCCTTATATCGCAGGATGCACCCCACACCGAAGTTGTCCCCACCTCAAACTTGTGCTGCCCTGATAGACCCAAGGGAGCCCTACAAACTGACATCAGGAACCTGGACTGCTGAGTTTTCTTTCCCAGGGAAAATGGAAAAAGGATGTGCCCGGGGGCGCCTGGCCCTGGGCAGGGACCTCATTGCAAAAAATCCTTATATCGAAGGATGCACCCCACACCAAAGTTGTCCCCACCAAAAACTTGTGCTGCCCTGATAGACCCAAGGGAGCTCTACAAACTGACATCAGGAACCTGGACTGCTGAGTTTTCTTTCGCAGGGGAAATGGCCAAGGTTGTGCCCGGGGCCCCTGGCCCTGACTGCAAAAAATCCTTATATCGAAGGATGGACCCCACACCGAAGTTGTCCCCACCTCAAACTTGTGCTGCCCTGATACACCCAAGGGAGCTCTACAAACTGACATCAGGAACCTGGACTGCTGAGTTTTCTTTCCCAGGGAAAATGGAAAAAGGATGTGCCCAGGGGCCCCTGGCCCTGACTGCAAAGAATCCTTATATCGCAGGATGCACCCCACACCGAAGTTGTCCCCACCTCAAACTTGTGCTGCCCTGATACACCCAAGGGAGCCCTACAAACTGACATCAGGAACCTGGACTGCTGAGTTTTCTTTCCCAGGGAAAATGGAAAAAGGATGTGCCCGGGGGCGCCTGGCCCTGGGCAGGGACCTCATTGCAAAAAATCCTTATATCGAAGGATGCACCCCACACCAAAGTTGTCCCCACCAAAAACTTGTGCTGCCCTGATAGACCCAATGGAGCTCTACAAACTGACATCAGGAACCTGGACTGCTGAGTTTTCTTTCCCAGGGAAAATGGAAAAAGGATGTGCCCAGGGGCCCCTGGCCCTGACTGCAAAAAATCCTTATATCGAAGGATGGACCCCACACCGAAGTTGTCCCCACCTAAAACTTGTGCTGCCCTGATACACCCAAGGGAGCTCTACAAACTGACATCAGGAACCTGGACTGCTGAGTTTTCTTTCCCAGGGAAAATGGAAAAAGGATGTGCCCAGGGGCCCCTGGCCCTGACTGCAAAGAATCCTTATATCGCAGGATGCACCCCACACCGAAGTTGTCCCCACCTCAAACTTGTGCTGCCCTGATAGACCCAAGGGAGCCCTACAAACTGACATCAGGAACCTGGACTGCTGAGTTTTCTTTCCCAGGGAAAATGGAAAAAGGATGTGCCCAGGGGCCCCTGGCCCTGACTGCAAAAAATCCTTATATCGAAGGATGGACCCCACACCGACGTGGTCCCCACCTCAAACTTGTGCTGCCCTGATAGACCCAAGGGAGCCCTACAAACTGACATCAGGAACCTGGACTGCTGAGTTTTCTTTCCCAGGGAAAATGGAAAAAGGATGTGCCCAGGGGCCCCTGGCCCTGGGCAGGGACCTCATTGCAAAAAATCCTTATATCGAAGGATGGACCCCACACCAAAGTTGTCCCCACCAAAAACTTGTGCTGCCCTGATAGACCCAAGGGAGCTCTACAAACTGACATCAGGAACCTGGACTGCTGAGTTTTCTTTCCCAGGGAAAATGGAAAAAGGATGTGCCCAGGGGCCCCTGGCCCTGACTGCAAAAAATCCTTATATCGAAGGATGGACCCCACACCGAAGTTGTCCCCACCTCAAACTTGTGCTGCCCTGATACACCCAAGGGAGCCCTACAAACTGACATCAGGAACCTGGACTGCTGAGTTTTCTTTCCCAGGGAAAATGGAAAAAGGATGTGCCCAGGGGCCCCTGGCCCTGACTGCAAAAAATCCTTATATCGAAGGATGGACCCCACACCGAAGTTGTCCCCACCTCAAACTTGTGCTGCCCTGATACACCCAAGGGAGCCCTACAAACTGACATCAGGAACCTGGACTGCTGAGTTTTCTTTCCCAGGGAAAATGGAAAAAGGATGTGCCCAGGGGGCCCCTGGCCCTGGGCAGGGAACACACTGCAAAAAATCCTTATATCAAAGGATGGACCCCACACCGAACTTGTTCCCACCAAAAACTTCTGCTGCCCTGATAGACCCAAGGGAGCTCTACAAACTGACATCAGGAACCTGGACTGCTGAGTTTTCTTTCCCAGGGAAAATGGAAAAAGGGTGTGCCCAGGGGCCCCTGGCCCTGACTGCAAAAAATCCTTATATCGCAGGATGCACCCCACACCAAAGTTGTCCTCACCTCAAACTTGTGCTGCCCTGATAGACCCAAGGGAGCCCTACAAACTGACATCAGGAACCTGGACTGCTGAGTTTTCTTTCCCAGGGAAAATGGAAAAAGGATGTGCCCAGGGGCCCCTGGCCCTGGGCAGGGTCCTCACTGCAAAGAATCCTTATATCGAAGGATGGACCCCACACCGAAGTTGTCCCCACCTCAAACTTGTGCTGCCCTGATAGACCCAAGGGAGCCCTACAAACTGACATCAGCAACCTGGACTGCTGAGTTTTCTTTCCCAGGGAAAATGGAAAAAGGATGTGCCCAGGGGCCCCTGGCCCTGACTGCAAAAAATCCTTATATCGAAGGATGCACCCCACACCGAACTTGTCCCCACCTCAAACTTGTGCTGCCCTGATAGACCCAAGGGAGCCCTACAAACTGACATCAGGAACCTGGACTGCTGAGTTTTCTTTCCCAGGGAAAATGGCCAAAGGATGTGCCCAGGGGCCCCTGGCCCTGACTGCAAAAAATCCTTATATCGAAGGATGGACCCCACACCGAAGTTGTCCCCACCTCAAACTTGTGCTGCCCTGATACACCCAAGGGAGCCCTACAAACTGACATCAGGAACCTGGACTGCTGAGTTTTCTTTCGCAGGGGAAATGGCCAAAGGTTGTGCCCGGGGGCCCCTGGCACTGACTGCAAAAAATCCTTATATCGAAGGATGGACCCCACACCGAAGTTGTCCCCACCTCAAACTTGTACTGCCCTGATACACCCAAGGGAGCCCTACAAACTGACATCAGGAACCTGGACTGCTGAGTTTTCTTTCCCAGGGAAAATGGAAAAAGGATGTGCCCGGGGGCCCCTGGCCCTGGGCAGGGACCTCACTTGAAAAAATCCTTATATCGAAGGATGGACCCCACACCGAAGTTGTCCCCACCTCAAACTTGTGCTGCCCTGATACACCCAAGGGAGCCCTACAAACTGACATCAGGAACCTGGACTGCTGAGTTTTCTTTCGCAGGGGAAATGGCCAAAGGTTGTGCCCGGGGGCCCCTGGCCCTGACTGCAAAAAATCCTTATATCGCAGGATGCACCCCACACCGAAGTTGTCCCCACCTCAAACTTGTGCTGCCCTGATAGACCCAAGGGAGCCCTACAAACTGACATCAGGAACCTGGACTGCTGAGTTTTCTTTCCCAGGGAAAATGGAAAAAGGATGTGCCCGGGGGCGCCTGGCCCTGGGCAGGGACCTCATTGCAAAAAATCCTTATATCGAAGGATGCACCCCACACCAAAGTTGTCCCCACCAAAAACTTGTGCTGCCCTGATAGACCCAAGGGAGCTCTACAAACTGACATCAGGAACCTGGACTGCTGAGTTTTCTTTCCCAGGGAAAATGGAAAAAGGATGTGCCCAGGGGCCCCTGGCCCTGACTGCAAAAAATCCTTATATCGAAGGATGGACCCCACACCGAAGTTGTCCCCACCTCAAACTTGTGCTGCCCTGATACACCCAAGGGAGCCCTACAAACTGACATCAGGAACCTGGACTGCTGAGTTTTCTTTCCCAGGGAAAATGGAAAAAGGATGTGCCCAGGGGGCCCCTGGCCCTGGGCAGGGACCTCACTTGAAAAAATCCTTATATCGAAGGATGGATTCCACACCGAAGTTGTCCCCACCTCTAACTTGTGCTGCCCTGATAGACCCAAGGGAGCCCTACAAACTGACATCAGGAACCTGGACTGCTGAGTTTTCTTTCCCAGGGAAATTGGAAAAAGGATGTGCCCAGGGACCCCTGGCCCTGACTGCAAAAAATCCTTATATCGAAGGATGGACCCCACACCGACGTGGTCCCCACCTCAAACTTGTGCTGCCCTGATACACCCAAGGGAGCCCTACAAACTGACATCAGGAACCTGGACTGCTGAGTTTTCTTTCCCAGGGAAAATGGAAAAAGGATGTGCCCAGGGGCCCCTGGCCCTGACTGCAAAAAATCCTTATATCGAAGGATGGACCCCACACCGAAGTTGTCCCCACCTCAAACTTGTGCTGCCCTGATACACCCAAGGGAGCCCTACAAACTGACATCAGGAACCTGGACTGCTGAGTTTTCTTTCCCAGGGAAAATGGCCAAAGGATGTGCCCAGGGGCCCCTGGCCCCGACTGCAAAAAATCCTTATATTGAAGGATGGACCCCACACCGAAGTTGTCCCCACCTCAAACTTGTGCTGCCCTGATAGACCCAAGGGAGCCCTACAAACTGACATCAGGAACCTGGACTGCTGAGTTTTCTTTCCCAGGGAAAATGGAAAAAGGATGTGCCCAGGGGCCCCTGGCCCTGACTGCAAAAAATCCTTATATCGAAGGATGGACCCCACACCGAAGTTGTCCCCACCAAAAACTTGTGCTGCCCTGATAGACCCAAGGGAGCTCTACAAACTGACATCAGCAACCTGGACTGCTGAGTTTTCTTTCCCAGGGAAAATTGAAAAAGGATGTGCCCGGGGGGGCCTGGCCCTGGGCAGGGACCTCATTGCAAAAAATCCTTATATCGAAGGATGCACCCCACACCAAAGTTGTC
Organism: Lonchura striata; assembly: GCF_050655825.1. Taxonomy (NCBI): domain Eukaryota; kingdom Metazoa; phylum Chordata; class Aves; order Passeriformes; family Estrildidae; genus Lonchura; species Lonchura striata. The sequence goes on from NC_140716.1 coordinate 147,813, forward strand.
CCCACCAAAAACTTGTGCTGCCCTGATAGACCCAAGGGAGCCCTACAAACTGACATCAGGAACCTGGACTGCTGAGTTTTCTTTCCCAGGGAAAATGGAAAAAGGATGTGCCCAGGGGCCCCTGGCCCTGACTGCAAAAAATCCTTATATCGAAGGATGGAGCCCACACCGAAGTTGTCCCCACCTCAAACTTGTGCTGCCCTGATACACCCAAGGGAGCCCTACAAACTGACATCAGGAACCTGGACTGCTGAGTTTTCTTTCCCAGGGAAAATGGAAAAAGGATGTGCCGAGGGGCCCCTGGCCCTGACTGCAAAGAATCCTTATATCAAAGGATGGACCCCACACCGAAGTTGTCCCCACCTCAAACTTGTGCTGCCCTGATAGACCCAAGGGAGCCCTACAAACTGACATCAGGAACCTGGACTGCTGAGTTTTCTTTCCCAGGGAAAATGGAAAAAGGATGTGCCCAGGGGCCCCTGGCCCTGACTGGAAAAAATCCTTATATCGAAGGATGGAGCCCACACCGAAGTTGTCCCCACCTCAAACTTGTGCTGCCCTGATACACCCAAGGGAGCCCTACAAACTGACATCAGGAACCTGGACTGCTGAGTTTTCTTTCCCAGGGAAAATGGAAAAAGGATGTGCCCAGGGGCCCCTGGCCCTGGGCAGGGTCCTCACTGCAAAGAATCCTTATATCGAAGGATGGACCCGACACCGAAGTTGTCCCCACCTCAAATTTGTGCTGCCCTGATACACCCAAGGGAGCCCTACAAACTGACATCAGGAACCTGGACTGCTGAGTTTTCTTTCCCAGGGAAAATGGAAAAAGGATGTGCCCAGGGACCCCTGGCCCTGACTGCAAAAAATCCTTATATTGAAGGATGGACCCCACACCGAAGTTGTCCCCACCTCAAACTTGTGCTGCCCTGATACACCCAAGGGAGCCCTACAAACTGACATCAGGAACCTGGACTGCTGAGTTTTCTTTCCCAGGGAAAATGGAAAAAGGATGTGCCCAGGGGCCCCTGGCCCTGACTGCAAAAAATCCTTATATCGAAGGATGGACCCCACACCGAAGTTGTCCCCACCAAAAACTTGTGCTGCCCTGATAGACCCAAGGGAGCTCTACAAACTGACATCAGGAACCTGGACTGCTGAGTTTTCTTTCCCAGGGAAAATGGAAAAAGGGTGTGCCCAGGGGGCCCCTGGCCCTGACTGCAAAAAATCCTTATATCGAAGGATGGACCCCACACCGAAGTTGTCCCCACCTCAAACTTGTGCTGCCCTGATACACCCAAGGGAGCCCTACAAACTGACATCAGGAACCTGGACTGCTGAGTTTTCTTTCCCAGGGAAAATGGAAAAAGGATGTGCCCAGGGGGCCCCTGGCCCTGGGCAGGGACCTCACTTGAAAAAATCCTTATATCGAAGGATGGATTCCACACCGAAGTTGTCCCCACCTCAAACTTGTGCTGCCCTGATAGACCCAAGGGAGCCCTACAAACTGACATCAGGAACCTGGACTGCTGAGTTTTCTTTCCCAGGGAAAATGGAAAAAGGATGTGCCCAGGGACCCCTGGCCCTGACTGCAAAAAATCCTTATATCGAAGGATGGACCCCACACCGACGTGGTCCCCACCTCAAACTTGTGCTGCCCTGATACACCCAAGGGAGCCCTACAAACTGACATCAGGAACCTGGACTGCTGAGTTTTCTTTCCCAGGGAAAATGGAAAAAGGATGTGCCCAGGGCCCCCTGGCCCTGACTGCAAAAAATCCTTATATCGAAGGATGGACCCCACACCGAAGTTGTCCCCACCTCAAACTTGTGCTGCCCTGATAGACCCAAGGGAGCTCTACAAACTGACATCAGGAACCTGGACTGCTGAGTTTTCTTTCCCAGGGAAAATGGAAAAAGGATGTGCCCAGGAGCCCCTGGCCCTGACTGCAAAAAATCCTTATATCGAAGGATGGACCCCACACCGAACTTGTCCCCACCAAAAACTTGCGCTTCCCTGATAGACCCAAGGGAGCTCTACAAACTGACATCAGCAACCTGGACTGCTGAGTTTTCTTTCCCAGGGAAAATGGAAAAAGGATGTGCCCAGGGGCCCCTGGCTCTGACTGCAAAGAATCCTTATATCGAAGGATGGACCCCACACCGAAGTTGTCCCCACCTCAAACTTGTGCTGCCCTGATACACCCAAGGGAGCCCTACAAACTAACATCAGGAACCTGGACTGCTGAGTTTTCTTTCCCAAGGAAAATGGAAAAAGGATGTGCCCAGCGGGGCCCTGGCCCTGGGCAGGGACCTCACTTGAAAAAATCCTTATATCAAAGGATGGATTCCACACCGAAGTTGTCCCCACCTCAAACTTGTGCTGCCCTGATAGACCCAAGGGAGCCCTACAAACTGACATCAGGAACCTGGACTGCTGAGTTTTCTTTCCCAGGGAAAATGGAAAAAGGATGTGCCCAGGGGCCCCTGGCCCTGACTGCAAAAAATCCTTATATCGAAGGATGGACCCCACACCGAAGTTGTCCCCACCTCAAACTTGTGCTGCCCTGATACACGCAAGGGAGCCCTACAAACTGACATCAGGAACCTGGACTGCTGAGTTTTCTTTCCCAGGGAAAATGGAAAAAGGATGTGCCCAGGGGCCCCTGGCCCTGACTGCAAAAAATCCTTATATCGAAGGATGGACCCCACACCGAAGTTGTCCCCACCAAAAACTTGTGCTGCCCTGATAGACCCAAGGGAGCTCTACAAACTGACATCAGGAACCTGGACTGCTGAGTTTTCTTTCCCAGGGAAAATTGAAAAAGGATGTGCCCGGGGGGGCCTGGCCCTGGGCAGGGACCTCATTGCAAAAAATCCTTATATCGAAGGATGCACCCCACACCAAAGTTGTCCCCACCAAAAACTTGTGCTGCCCTGATAGACCCAAGGGAGCCCTACAAACTGACATCAGGAACCTGGACTGCTGAGTTTTCTTTCCCAGGGAAAATGGAAAAAGGGTGTGCCCAGGGGCCCCTGGCCCTGACTGCAAAAAATCCTTATATCGAAGGATGGACCCCACACCGAAGTTGTCCCCACCTCAAACTTGTGCTGCCCTGATAGACCCAAGGGAGCCCTACAAACTGACATCAGGAACCTGGACTGCTGAGTTTTCTTTCCCAGGGAAAATGGAAAAAGGATGTGCCCAGGGGCCCCTGGCCCTGACTGCAAAAAATCCTTATATCGAAGGATGGAGCCCACACCGAAGTTGTCCCCACCTCAAACTTGTGCTGCCCTGATAGACCCAAGGGAGCCCTACAAACTGACATCAGGAACCTGGACTGCTGAGTTTTCTTTCGCAGGGGAAATGGCCAAAGGTTGTGCCCGGGGGCCCCTGGCCCTGACTGCAAAAAATCCTTATATCGCAGGATGCACCCCACACCGAAGTTGTCCCCACCTCAAACTTGTGCTGCCCTGATAGACCCAAGGGAGCCCTACAAACTGACATCAGGAACCTGGACTGCTGAGTTTTCCTTCCCAGGGAAAATGGAAAAAGGATGTTCCCGGGGGCGCCTGGCCCTGGGCAGGGACCTCATTGCAAAAAATCCTTATATGGAAGGATGCACCCCACACCAAAGTTGTCCCCACCAAAAACTTGTGCTGCCCTGATAGACCCAAGGGAGCTCTACAAACTGACATCAGGAACCTGGACAACTGAGTTTTCTTTCCCAGGGAAAATGGAAAAAGGATGTGCCCAGGGGCCCCTGGCCCTGACTGCAAAAAATCCTTATATCGAAGGATGGACCCCACACCGAAGTTGTCCCCACCTCAAACTTGTGCTGCCCTGATACACCCAAGGGAGCCCTACAAACTGACATCAGGAACCTGGACTGCTGAGTTTTCTTTCCCAGGGAAAATGGAAAAAGGATGTGCCCAGGGGCCCCTGGCCCTGACTGCAAAGAATCCTTATATCAAAGGATGGATTCCACACCGAAGTTGTCCCCACCTCAAACTTGTGCTGCCCTGATAGACCCAAGGGAGCCCTACAAACTGACATCAGGAACCTGGACTGCTGAGTTTTCTTTCCCAGGGAAAATGGAAAAAGGATGTGCCCAGGGGCCCCTGGCCCTGACTGGAAAAAATCCTTATATCGAAGGATGGACCCCACACCGAAGTTGTCCCCACCTCAAACTTGTGCTGCCCTGATAGACCCAAGGGAGCCCTACAAACTGACATCAGGAACCTGGACTGCTGAGTTTTCTTTCCCAGGGAAAATGGAAAAAGGATGTGCCCAGGGGCCCCTGGCCCTGACTGCAAAAAATCCTTATATAGAAGGATGGACCCCACACCGAAGTTGTCCCCACCTCAAACTTGTGCTGCCCTGATACACCCAAGGGAGCCCTACAGACTGACATCAGGAACCTGGACTGCTGAGTTTTCTTTCCCAGGGAAAATGGAAAAAGGATGTGCCCAGGGGGCCCCTGGCCCTGGGCAGGGAACACACAGCAAAAAATCCTTATATCGAAGGATGGACCCCACACCGAACTTGTTCCCACCAAATATTTGTGCTGCCCTGATAGACCCAAGGGAGCTCTACAAACTGACATCAGCAACCTGGACTGCTGAGTTTTCTTTCCCAGGGAAAATGGCCAAAGGTTGTGCCCGGGGGGCCCCTGGCCCTGACTGCAAAGAATCCTTATATCGAAGGATGGACCCCACACCGAAGTTGTCCCCACCTCAAACTTGTGCTGCCCTGATAGACCCAAGGGAGCTCTACAAACTGACATCAGGAACCTGGACTGGTGAGTTTTCTTTCCCAGGGAAAATTGAAAAAGGATGTGCCCGGGGGGGCCTGGCCCTGGGCAGGGACCTCATTGCAAAAAATCCTTATATCGAAGGATGCACCCCACACCAAAGTTGTCCCCACCAAAAACTTGTGCTGCCCTGATAGACCCAAGGGAGCTCTACAAACTGACATCAGGAACCTGGACTGCTGAGTTTTCTTTCCCAGGGAAAATGGAAAAAGGGTGTGCCCAGGGGCCCCTGGCCCTGACTGCAAAAAATCCTTATATCGAAGGATGGACCCCACACCGAAGTTGTCCCCACCTCAAACTTGTGCTGCCCTGATACACCCAAGGGAGCCCTACAAACTGACATCAGGAACCTGGACTGCTGAGTTTTCTTTCCCAGGGAAAATGGAAAAAGGATGTGCCCAGGGGCCCCTGGCCCTGACTGCAAAAAATCCTTATATCGAAGGATGGACCCCACACCGAAGTTGTCCCCACCTCAAACTTGTGCTGCCCTGATAGACCCAAGGGAGCCCTACAAACTGACATCAGGAACCTGGACTGCTGAGTTTTCTTTCCCAGGGAAAATGGAAAAAGGATGTGCCCAGGGACCCCTGGCCCTGGCTGCAAAAAAATCCTTATATCGAAGGATGGACCCCACACCGACGTGGTCCCCACCTCAAACTTGTGCTGCCCTGATAGACCCAAGGGAGCTCTACAAACTGACATCAGGAACCTGGACTGCTGAGTTTTCTTTCCCAGGGAAAATGGCCAAAGGATGTGCCCAGGGGCCCTTGGCCCTGACTGCAAAAAAATCCTTATATCGAAGGATGGACCCCACACCGAAGTTGTCCCCACCTCAAACATGTGCTGCCCTGATAGACCCAAGGGAGCCCTACAAACTGACATCAGCAACCTGGACTGTTGAGTTTTCTTTCCCAGGGAAAATTAAAAAAGGATGTGCCCGGGGGCGCCTGGCCCTGGGCAGGAACCTCATTGCAAAAAATCCTTATATCGAAGGATGCACCCCACACCAAAGTTGTCCCCACCTCAAACTTGTGCTGCCCTGATAGACCCAAGGGAGCTCTACAAACTGACATCAGGAACCTGGACTGCTGAGTTTTCTTTCCCAGGGAAAATGGAAAAAGGATGTGCCCAGGGGCCCCTGGCCCTGACTGCAAAAAATCCTTATATCGAAGGATGGACCCCACACCGAACTTGTCCCCACCAAAAACTAACGCTTCCCTGATAGACCCAAGGGAGCTCTACAAACTGACATCAGCAACCTGGACTGCTGAGTTTTCTTTCCCAGGGAAAATGGCCAAAGGTTGTGCCCGGGGGCCCCTGGCCCTGACTGCAAAGAATCCTTATATCGAAGGATGGACCCCACACCGAAGTTGTCCCCACCTCAAACTTGTGCTGCCCTGATAGACCCAAGGGAGCCCTACAAACTGACATCAGGAACCTGGACTGCTGAGTTTTCTTTCCCAGGGAAAATGGAAAAAGGATGTGCCCAGGGGGGCCCTGGCCCTGGGCAGGGACCTCACTTGAAAAAATCCTTATATCGAAGGATGGATTCCACACCGAAGTTGTCCCCACCTCAAACTTGTGCTGCCCTGATAGACCCAAGGGAGCCCTACAAACTGACATCAGGAACCTGGACTGCTGAGTTTTCTTTCCCAGGGAAAATGGAAAAAGGATGTGCCCAGGGGCCCCTGGCCCTGACTGCAAAAAATCCTTATATCGAAGGATGGACCCCACACCGAAGTTGTCCCCACCTCAAACTTGTGCTGCCCTGATACACCCAAGGGAGCCCTACAAACTGACATCAGGAACCTGGACTGCTGAGTTTTCTTTCCCAGGGAAAATGGAAAAAGGATGTGCCCAGGGGCCCCTGGCCCTGACTGCAAAAAATCCTTATATCGAAGGATGGACCCCACACCGAAGTTGTCCCCACCTCAAACTTGTGCTGCCCTGATACACCCAAGGGAGCCCTACAAACTGACATCAGGAACCTGGACTGCTGAGTTTTCTTTCCCAGGGAAAATGGAAAAAGGATGTGCCCAGGGACCCCTGGCCCTGGCTGCAAAAAAATCCTTATATCGAAGGATGGACCCCACACCGACGTGGTCCCCACCTCAAACTTGTGCTGCCCTGATAGACCCAAGGGAGCTCTACAAACTGACATCAGGAACCTGGACTGCTGAGTTTTCTTTCCCAGGGAAAATGGCCAAAGGATGTGCCCAGGGGCCCTTGGCCCTGACTTCAAAAAAATCCTTATATCGAAGGATGGACCCCACACCGAAGTTGTCCCCACCTCAAACATGTGCTGCCCTGATAGACCCAAGGGAGCCCTACAAACTGACATCAGCAACCTGGACTGTTGAGTTTTCTTTCCCAGGGAAAATTAAAAAAGGATGTGCCCGGGGGCGCCTGGCCCTGGGCAGGAACCTCATTGCAAAAAATCCTTATATCGAAGGATGCACCCCACACCAAAGTTGTCCCCACCTCAAACTTGTGCTGCCCTGATAGACCCAAGGGAGCTCTACAAACTGACATCAGGAACCTGGACTGCTGAGTTTTCTTTCCCAGGGAAAATGGAAAAAGGATGTGCCCAGGGGCCCCTGGCCCTGACTGCAAAAAATCCTTATATCGAAGGATGGACCCCACACCGAACTTGTCCCCACCAAAAACTAACGCTTCCCTGATAGACCCAAGGGAGCTCTACAAACTGACATCAGCAACCTGGACTGCTGAGTTTTCTTTCCCAGGGAAAATGGCCAAAGGTTGTGCCCGGGGGCCCCTGGCCCTGACTGCAAAGAATCCTTATATCGAAGGATGGACCCCACACCGAAGTTGTCCCCACCTCAAACTTGTGCTGCCCTGATAGACCCAAGGGAGCCCTACAAACTGACATCAGGAACCTGGACTGCTGAGTTTTCTTTCCCAGGGAAAATGGAAAAAGGATGTGCCCAGGGGGGCCCTGGCCCTGGGCAGGGACCTCACTTGAAAAAATCCTTATATCGAAGGATGGATTCCACACCGAAGTTGTCCCCACCTCAAACTTGTGCTGCCCTGATAGACCCAAGGGAGCCCTACAAACTGACATCAGGAACCTGGACTGCTGAGTTTTCTTTCCCAGGGAAAATGGAAAAAGGATGTGCCCAGGGGCCCCTGGCCCTGACTGCAAAAAATCCTTATATCGAAGGATGGACCCCACACCGAAGTTGTCCCCACCTCAAACTTGTGCTGCCCTGATACACCCAAGGGAGCCCTACAAACTGACATCAGGAACCTGGACTGCTGAGTTTTCTTTCCCAGGGAAAATGGAAAAAGGATGTGCCCAGGGGCCCCTGGCCCTGACTGCAAAAAATCCTTATATCGAAGGATGGACCCCACACCGAAGTTGTCCCCACCTCAAACTTGTGCTGCCCTGATACACCCAAGGGAGCCCTACAAACTGACATCAGGAACCTGGACTGCTGAGTTTTCTTTCCCAGGGAAAATGGAAAAAGGATGTGCCCGGGGGCGCCTGGCCCTGGGCAGGGACCTCATTGCAAAAAATCCTTATATCGAAGGATGCACCCCACACCAAAATTGTCCCCACCTCAAACTTGTGCTGCCCTGATAGACCCAAGGGAGCCCTACAAACTGACATCAGGAACCTGGACTGCTGAGTTTTCTTTCCCAGGGAAAATGGAAAAAGGATGTGCCCTGGGACCCCTGGCCCTGACTGCAAAAAATCCTTATATCGAAGGATGGACCCCACACCGAAGTTGTCCCCACCAAAAACTTGTGCTGCCCTGATAGACCCAAGGGAGCGCTACAAACTGACATCAGGAACCTGGACTGCTGAGTTTTCTTTCCCAGGGAAAATGGAAAAAGGATGTGCCCAGGGGGCCCCTGGCCGTGGGCAGGGTCCTCACTGCAAAGAATCCTTATATCGAAGGATGGACCCCACACCGAAGTTGTCCCCACCTCAAACTTGTGCTGCCCTGATAGACCCAAGGGAGCTCTACAAACTGACATCAGGAACCTGGACTGCTGAGTTTTCTTTCCCAGGGAAAATGGAAAAAGGATGTGCCCAGGGGGCCCCTGGCCCTGGGCAGGGAACACACTGCAAAAAATCCTTATATCGAAGGATGGACCCCACACCGAACTTGTTCCCACCAAAAACTTGTGCTGCCCTGATAGACCCAAGGGAGCTCTACAAACTGACATCAGGAACCTGGACTGCTGAGTTTTCTTTCCCAGGGAAAATGGCCAAAGGTTGTGCCCGGGGCCCCGGGCCCTGACTGCAAAAAATCCTTATATCGAAGGATGCACCCCACACCAAAGTTGTCCCCACCAAAAACTTGTGCTGCCCTGATAGACCCAAGGGAGCCCTACAAACTGACATCAGGAACCTGGACTGCTGAGTTTTCTTTCCCAGGGAAAATGGAAAAAGGATGTGCCCAGGGGCCCCTGGCCCTGACTGCAAAAAATCCTTATATAGAAGGATGGACCCCACACCGAAGTTGTCCCCACCTCAAACTTGTGCTGCCCTGATACACCCAAGGGAGCCCTACAGACTGACATCAGGAACCTGGACTGCTGAGTTTTCTTTCCCAGGGAAAATGGAAAAAGGATGTGCCCAGGGGGCCCCTGGCCCTGGGCAGGGAACACACAGCAAAAAATCCTTATATCGAAGGATGGACCCCACACCGAACTTGTTCCCACCAAATATTTGTGCTGCCCTGATAGACCCAAGGGAGCTCTACAAACTGACATCAGCAACCTGGACTGCTGAGTTTTCTTTCCCAGGGAAAATGGCCAAAGGTTGTGCCGGGGGGCCCCTGGCCCTGACTGCAAAGAATCCTTATATCGAAGGATGGACCCCACACCGAAGTTGTCCCCACCTCAAACTTGTGCTGCCCTGATAGACCCAAGGGAGCCCTACAAACTGACATCAGGAACCTGGACTGCTGAGTTTTCTTTCCCAGGGAAATTGGAAAAAGGATGTGCCCGGGGGCCACTGGCCCTGGGCAGGGACCTCATTGCAAAAAATCCTGATATCGAAGGATGGACCCCACACCGAAGTTGTCCCCACCTCAAACTTGTGCTGCCCTGATACACCCAAGGGAGCCCTACAAACTGACATCAGGAACCTGGACTGCTGAGTTTTCTTTCCCAGGGAAAATGGAAAAAGGATGTGCCCAGGGGCCCCTGGCCCTGACTGCAAAAAATCCTTATATCGAAGGATGGACCCCACACCGAAGTTGTCCCCACCTCAAACTTGTGCTGCCCTGATAGACCCAAGGGAGCCCTACAAACTGACATCAGGAACCTGGACTGCTGAGTTTTCTTTCCCAGGGAAAATGGAAAAAGGACGTGCCCAGGGACCCCTGGCCCTGGCTGCAAAAAAATCCTTATATCGAAGGATGGACCCCACACCGAAGTTGTCCCCACCTCAAACTTGTGCTGCCCTGATAGACCCAAGGGAGCTCTACAAACTGACATCAGGAACCTGGACTGCTGAGTTTTCTTTCCCAGGGAAAATGGCCAAAGGATGTGCCCAGGGGCCCTTGGCCCTGACTGCAAAAAAATCCTTATATCGAAGGATGGACCCCACACCGAAGTTGTCCCCACCTCAAACATGTGCTGCCCTGATAGACCCAAGGGAGCCCTACAAACTGACATCAGCAACCTGGACTGTTGAGTTTTCTTTCCCAGGGAAAATTAAAAAAGGATGTGCCCGGGGGCGCCTGGCCCTGGGCAGGAACCTCATTGCAAAAAATCCTTATATCGAAGGATGCACCCCACACCAAAGTTGTCCCCACCTCAAACTTGTGCTGCCCTGATAGACCCAAGGGAGCTCTACAAACTGACATCAGGAACCTGGACTGCTGAGTTTTCTTTCCCAGGGAAAATGGAAAAAGGATGTGCCCAGGGGCCCCTGGCCCTGACTGCAAAAAATCCTTATATCGAAGGATGGACCCCACACCGAACTTGTCCCCACCAAAAACTTGCGCTTCCCTGATAGACCCAAGGGAGCCCTACAAACTGACATCAGGAACCTGGACTGCTGAGTTTTCTTTCCCAGGGAAAATGGAAAAAGGATGTGCCCAGGGGCCCCTGGCCCTGACTGCAAAAAATCCTTATATCGAAGGATGGACCCCACACCGAAGTTGTCCCCACCTCAAACTTGTGCTGCCCTGATACACCCAAGGGAGCCCTACAAACTGACATCAGAAACCTGGACTGCTGAGTTTTCTTTCCCAGGGAAATGGAAAAAGGATGTGCCCGGGGGCGCCTGGCCCTGGGCAGGGACCTCATTGCAAAAAATCCTTATATCGAAGGATGCACCCCACACCAAAGTTGTCCCCACCAAAAACTTGTGCTGCCCTGATAGACCCAAGGGAGCTCTACAAACTGACATCAGCAACCTGGACTGCTGAGTTTTCTTTCCCAGGGAAAATGGAAAAAGGATGTGCCCAGGGGCCCCTGGCCCTGACTGCAAAAAATCCTTATATCGAAGGATGGACCCCACACCGAAGTTGTCCCCACCTCATACTTGTGCTGCCCTGATACACCCAAGGGAGCCCTACAAACTGACATCAGGAACCTGGACTGCTGAGTTTTCTTTCCCAGGGAAAATGGAAAAAGGATGTGCCCGGGGGCGCCTGGCCCTGGGCAGGGACCTCATTGCAAAAAATCCTTATATCGAAGGATGCACCCCACACCAAAGTTGTCCCCACCAAAAACTTGTGCTGCCCTGATAGACCCAAGGGAGCTCTACAAACTGACATCAGGAACCTGGACTGCTGAGTTTTCTTTCCCAGGGAAAATGGAAAAAGGATGTGCCCAGGGGCCCCTGGCCCTGACTGCAAAAAATCCTTATATCGAAGGATGGACCCCACACCGAAGTTGTCCCCACCTCAAACTTGTGCTGCCCTGATACACCCAAGGGAGCCCTACAAACTGACATCAGGAACCTGGACTGCTGAGTTTTCTTTCCCAGGGAAAATGGAAAAAGGATGTGCCCGGGGGCGCCAGGCCCTGGGCAGGGACCTCATTGCAAAAAATCCTTATATCGAAGGATGCACCCCACACCAAAGTTGTCCCCACCAAAAACTTGTGCTGCCCTGATAGACCCAAGGGAGCTCTACAAACTGACATCAGGAACCTGGACTGCTGAGTTTTCTTTCCCAGGGAAAATGGAAAAAGGATGTGCCCAGGGGCCCCTGGCCCTGACTGCAAAAAATCCTTATATCGAAGGATGGACCCCACACCGAAGTTGTCCCCACCTCAAACTTCTGCTGCCCTGATACACCCAAGGGAGCCCTACAAACTGACATCAGGAACCTGGACTGCTGAGTTTTCTTTCCCAGGGAAAATGGAAAAAGGATGTGCCCAGGGACCCCTGGCCCTGACTGCAAAAAATCCTTATATCGAAGGATGGACCCCACACCGAAGTTGTCCCCACCTCAAACTTGTGCTGCCCTGATAGACCCAAGGGAGCTCTACAAACTGACATCAGGAACCTGGACTGCTGAGTTTTCTTTCCCAGGGAAAATGGAAAAAGGATGTGCCCAGGGGCCCCTGGCCCTGACTGCAAAAAATCCTTATATCGAAGGATGGACCCCACACCGAAGTTGTCCCCACCAAAAACTTGCGCTTCCCTGATAGACCCAAGGGAGCTCTACAAACTGACATCAGCAACCTGGACTGCTGAGTTTTCTTTCCCAGGGAAAATGGCCAAAGGTTGTGCCCGGGGGCCCCTGGCCCTGACTGGAAAGAATCCTTATATCGAAGGATGGACCCCACACCGAAGTTGTCCCCACCTCAAACTTGTGCTGCCCTGATACACCCAAGGGAGCCCTACAAACTGACATCAGGAACCTGGACTGCTGAGTTTTCTTTCCCAGGGAAAATGGAAAAAGGATGTGCCCAGGGGGGCCCTGGCCCTGGGCAGGGACCTCATTGCAAAAAATCCTTATATCGAAGGATGGATTCCACACCGAAGTTGTCCCCACCTAAAACTTGTGCTGCCCTGATAGACCCAAGGGAGCCCTACAAACTGACATCAGGAACCTGGACTGCTGAGTTTTCTTTCCCAGGGAAAATGGAAAAAGGATGTGCCCAGGGGCCCCTGGCCCTGACTGCAAAAAATCCTTATATAGAAGGATGGACCCCACACCGAAGTTGTCCCCACCTCAAACTTGTGCTGCCCTGATACACCCAAGGGAGCCCTACAAACTGACATCAGGAACCTGGACTGCTGAGTTTTCTTTCCCAGGGAAAATGGAAAAAGGATGTGCCCGGGGGCGCCTGGCCCTGGGCAGGGACCTCATTGCAAAAAATCCTTATATCGAAGGATGCACCCCACACCAAAGTTGTCCCCACCTCAAACTTGTGCTGCCCTGATAGACCCAAGGGAGCCCTACAAACTGACATCAGGAACCTGGACTGCTGAGTTTTCTTTCCCAGGGAAAATGGAAAAAGGATGTGCCCAGGGGGGCCCTGGCCCTGGGCAGGGACCTCATTGCAAAAAATCCTTATATCGAAGGATGGATTCCACACCGAAGTTGTCCCCACCTAAAACTTGTGCTGCCCTGATAGACCCAAGGGAGCCCTACAAACTGACATCAGGAACCTGGACTGCTGAGTTTTCTTTCCCAGGGAAAATGGAAAAAGGATGTGCCCAGGGGCCCCTGGCCCTGACTGCAAAAAATCCTTATATAGAAGGATGGACCCCACACCGAAGTTGTCCCCACCTCAAACTTGTGCTGCCCTGATACACCCAAGGGAGCCCTACAAACTGACATCAGGAACCTGGACTGCTGAGTTTTCTTTCCCAGGGAAAATGGAAAAAGGATGTGCCCGGGGGCGCCTGGCCCTGGGCAGGGACCTCATTGCAAAAAATCCTTATATCGAAGGATGCACCCCACACCAAAGTTGTCCCCACCTCAAACTTGTGCTGCCCTGATAGACCCAAGGGAGCCCTACAAACTGACATCAGGAACCTGGACTGCTGAGTTTTCTTTCCCAGGGAAAATGGAAAAAGGATGTGCCCTGGGACCCGTGGCCCTGACTGCAAAAAATCCTTATATCGAAGGATGGACCCCACACCGAAGTTGTCCCCACCAAAAACTTGCGCTGCCCTGATACACCCTAGGGAGCCCTACAAACTGACATCAGGAACCTGGACTGCTGAGTTTTCTTTCCCAGGGAAAATGGAAAAAGGATGTGCCCAGGGGGCCCCTGGCCCTGGGCAGGGAACACACTGCAAAAAATCCTTATATCGAAGGATGGACCCCACACCGAACTTGTTCCCACCAAAAACTTGTGCTGCCCTGATAGACCCAAGGGAGCTCTACAAACTGACATCAGGAACCTGGACTGCTGAGTTTTCTTTCCCAGGGAAAATGGAAAAAGGATGTGCCCGGGGCCCACTGGCCCTGGGCAGGGACCTCATTGCAAAAAATCCTGATATCGAAGGATGGACCCCACACCGAAGTTGTCCCCACCAAAAACTTGTGCTGCCCTGATAGACCCAAGGGAGCTCTACAAACTGACATCAGGAACCTGGACTGCTGAGTTTTCTTTCCCAGAGAAAATGGAAAAAGGGTGTGCCCAGGGGCCCCTGGCCCTGACTGCAAGAAATCCTTATATCGAAGGATGGACCCCACACCGAAGTTGTCCCCACCTCAAACTTGTGCTGCCCTGATACACCCAAGGGAGCCCTACAAACTGACATCAGGAACCTGGACTGCTGAGTTTTCTTTCCCAGGGAAAATGGAAAAAGGGTGTGCCCAGGGGCCCCTGGCCCTGACTGCAAAAAATCCTTATATCGAAGGATGGACCCCACACCGAAGTTGTCCCCACCTCAAACTTGTGCTGCCCTGATACACCCAAGGGAGCCCTACAAACTGACATCAGGAACCTGGACTGCTGAGTTTTCTTTCCCAGGGAAAATGGAAAAAGGATGTGCCCAGGGGGCCCCTGGCCCTGGGTAGGGAACACACAGCAAAAAATCCTTATATCGAAGGATGGACCCCACACCGAACTTGTTCCCACCAAATATTTGTGCTGCCCTGATAGACCCAAGGGAGCTCTACAAACTGACATCAGCAACCTGGACTGCTGAGTTTTCTTTCCCAGGGAAATTGGAAAAAGGATGTGCCCGGGGGCCACTGGCCCTGGGCAGGGACCTCATTGCAAAAAATCCTGATATCGAAGGATGGACCGCACACCGAAGTTGTCCCCACCAAAAACTTGTGCTGCCCTGATAGACCCAAGGGAGCTCTACAAACTGACATCAGGAACCTGGACTGCTGAGTTTTCTTTCCCAGGGAAAATGGAAAAAGGGTGTGCCCAGGGGCCCCTGGCCCTGACTGCAAAAAATCCTTATATCGAAGGATGGACCCCACACCGAAGTTGTCCCCACCTCAAACTTGTGCTGCCCTGATAGACCCAAGGGAGCGCTACAAACTGACATCAGGAACCTGGACTGCTGAGTTTTCTTTCCCAGGGAAAATTGAAAAAGGATGTGCCCAGGGGCCCCTGGCCCTGACTGCAAAAAATCCTTATATCGAAGGATGGACCCCACACCGAAGTTGTCCCCACCTCAAACTTGTGCTGCCCTGATAGACCCAAGGGAGCCCTACAAACTGACATCAGGAACCTGGACTGCTGAGTTTTCTTTCCCAGGGAAAATGGAAAAAGGATGTGCCCGGGGGCGCCTGGCCCTGGCTGCAAAAAAATCCTTATATCGAAGGATGGACCCCACACCGACGTGGTCCCCACCTCAGACTTGTGCTGCCCTGATAGACCCAAGGGAGCTCTACAAACTGACATCAGGAACCTGGACTGCTGAGTTTTCTTTCCCAGGGAAAATGGAAAAAGGATGTGCCCAGGGGCCCCTGGCCCTGACTGCAAAAAATCCTTATATCGAAGGATGGACCCCACACCGAAGTTGTTCCCACCAAAAACTTGCGCTTCCCTGATAGACCCAAGGGAGCTCTACAAACTGACATCAGCAACCTGGACTGCTGAGTTTTCTTTCCCAGGGAAAATGGCCAAAGGTTGTGCCCGGGGGCCCCTGGCCCTGACTGCAAAGAATCCTTATATCGAAGGATGGACCCCACACCGAAGTTGTCCCCACCTCAAACTTGTGCTGCCCTGATACACCCAAGGGAGCCCTACAAACTGACATCAGAAACCTGGACTGCTGAGTTTTCTTTCCCAGGGAAAATGGCCAAAGGTTGTGCCCGGGGGCGCCTGGCCCTGGGCAGGGACCTCATTGCAAAAAATCCTTATATCGAAAGATGCACCCCACACCAAAGTTGTCCCCACCAAAAACTTGTGCTGCCCTGATAGACCCAAGGGAGCTCTACAAACTGACATCAGCAACCTGGACTGCTGAGTTTTCTTTCCCAGGGAAAATGGAAAAAGGATGTGCCCAGGGGCCCCTGGCCCTGACTGCAAAAAATCCTTATATCGAAGGATGGACCCCACACCGAAGTTGTCCCCACCTCAAACTTGTGCTGCCCTGATACACCCAAGGGAGCCCTACAAACTGACATCAGGAACCTGGACTGCTGAGTTTTCTTTCGCAGGGGAAATGGCCAAAGGTTGTGCCCGGGGGCCCCTGGCCCTGACTGCAAAAAATCCTTATATCGCAGGATGCACCCCACACTGAAGTTGTCCCCACCTCAAACTTGTGCTGCCCTGATAGACCCAAGGGAGCCCTACAAACTGACATCAGGAACCTGGACTGCTGAGTTTTCTTTCCCAGGGAAAATGGAAAAAGGATGTGCCCGGGGGCGCCTGGCCCTGGGCAGGGACCTCATTGCAAAAAATCCTTATATCGAAGGATGCACCCCACACCAAAGTTGTCCCCACCTCAAACTTGTGCTGCCCTGATAGACCCAAGGGAGCTCTACAAACTGACATCAGGAACCTGGACTGCTGAGTTTTCTTTCCCAGGGAAAATGGAAAAAGGATGTGCCCAGGGGCCCCTGGCCCTGACTGCAAAAAATCCTTATATCGAAGGATGGACCCCACACCGAAGTTGTCCCCACCTCAAACTTGTGCTGCCCTGATACACCCAAGGGAGCCCTACAAACTGACATCAGGAACCTGGACTGCTGAGTTTTCTTTCCCAGGGAAAATGGAAAAAGGATGTGCCCTGGGACCCCTGGCCCTGACTGCAAAAAATCCTTATATCGAAGGATGGACCCCACACCGAAGTTGTCCCCACCTCAAACTTGTGCTGCCCTGATACACCCAAGGGAGCCCTACAAACTGACATCAGGAACCTGGACTGCTGAGTTTTCTTTCCCAGGGAAAATGGCCAAAGGTTGTGCCCGGGGGCCCCTGGCCCTGACTGCAAAGAATCCTTATATCGAAGGATGGACCCCACACCGAAGTTGTCCCCACCTCAAACTTGTGCTGCCCTGATACACCCAAGGGAGCCCTACAAACTGACATCAGGAACCTGGACTGCTGAGTTTTCTTTCCCAGGGAAAATGGAAAAAGGATGTGCCCAGGGGGGCCCTGGCCCTGGGCAGGGACCTCATTGCAAAAAATCCTTATATCGAAGGATGGATTCCACACCGAAGTTGTCCCCACCTAAAACTTGTGCTCCCCTGATAGACCCAAGGGAGCCCTACAAACTGACATCAGGAACCTGGACTGCTGAGTTTTCTTTCCCAGGGAAAATGGAAAAAGGATGTGCCCAGGGGCCCCTGGCCCTGACTGCAAAAAATCCTTATATAGAAGGATGGACCCCACACCGAAGTTGTCCCCACCTCAAACTTGTGCTGCCCTGATACACCCAAGGGAGCCCTACAAACTGACATCAGAAACCTGGACTGCTGAGTTTTCTTTCCCAGGGAAATGGAAAAAGGATGTGCCCGGGGGCGCCTGGCCCTGGGCAGGGACCTCATTGCAAAAAATCCTTATATCGAAGGATGCACCCCACACCAAAGTTGTCCCCACCAAAAACTTGTGCTGCCCTGATAGACCCAAGGGAGCTCTACAAACTGACATCAGCAACCTGGACTGCTGAGTTTTCTTTCCCAGGGAAAATGGAAAAAGGATGTGCCCAGGGGCCCCTGGCCCTGACTGCAAAAAATCCTTATATCGAAGGATGGACCCCACACCGAAGTTGTCCCCACCTCAAACTTGTGCTGCCCTGATACACCCAAGGGAGCCCTACAAACTGACATCAGGAACCTGGACTGCTGAGTTTTCTTTCGCAGGGGAAATGGCCAAAGGTTGTGCCCGGGGCCCCTGGCCCTGACTGCAAAAAATCCTTATATCGCAGGATGCACCCCACACTGAAGTTGTCCCCACCTCAAACTTGTGCTGCCCTGATAGACCCAAGGGAGCCCTACAAACTGACATCAGGAACCTGGACTGCTGAGTTTTCTTTCCCAGGGAAAATGGAAAAAGGATGTGCCCGGGGGCGCCGGGCCCTGGGCAGGGACCTCATTGCAAAAAATCCTTATATCGAATGATGCACCCCACACCAAAGTTGTCCCCACCAAAAACTTGTGCTGCCCTGATAGACCCAAGGGAGCTCTACAAACTGACATCAGGAACCTGGACTGCTGAGTTTTCTTTCCCAGGGAAAATGGAAAAAGGATGTGCCCAGGGGCCCCTGGCCCTGACTGCAAAAAATCCTTATATCGAAGGATGGACCCCACACCGAAGTTGTCCCCACCTCAAACTTGTGCTGCCCTGATACACCCAAGGGAGCCCTACAAACTGACATCAGGAACCTGGACTGCTGAGTTTTCTTTCCCAGGGAAAATGGAAAAAGGATGTGCCCTGGGACCCCTGGCCCTGACTGCAAAAAATCCTTATATCGAAGGATGGACCCCACACCGAAGTTGTCCCCACCTCAAACTTGTGCTGCCCTGATACACCCAAGGGAGCGCTACAAACTGACATCAGGAACCTGGACTGCTGAGTTTTCTTTCCCAGGGAAAATGGAAAAAGGATGTGCCCAGGGGCCCCTGGCCCTGACTGCAAAAAATCCTTATATCGAAGGATGGACCCCACACCGAACTTGTCCCCACCAAAAACTTGCGCTTCCCTGATAGACCCAAGGGAGCTCTACAAACTGACATCAGCAACCTGGACTGCTGAGTTTTCTTTCCCAGGGAAAATGGCCAAAGGTTGTGCCCGGGGGCCCCTGGCCCTGACTGCAAAGAATCCTTATATCGAAGGATGGACCCCACACCGAAGTTGTCCCCACCTCAAACTTGTGCTGCCCTGATAGACCCAAGGGAGCCCTACAAACTGACATCAGGAACCTGGACTGCTGAGTTTTCTTTCCCAGGGAAAATGGAAAAAGGATGTGCCCAGGGGGGCCCTGGCCCTGGGCAGGGACCTCACTTGAAAAAATCCTTATATCGAAGGATGGATTCCACACCGAAGTTGTCCCCACCTCAAACTTGTGCTGCCCTGATAGACCCAAGGGAGCCCTACAAACTGACATCAGGAACCTGGACTGCTGAGTTTTCTTTCCCAGGGAAAATGGAAAAAGGATGTGCCCAGGGGCCCCTGGCCCTGACTGCAAAAAATCCTTATATAGAAGGATGGACCCCACACCGAAGTTGTCCCCACCTCAAACTTGTGCTGCCCTGATACACCCAAGGGAGCCCTACAAACTGACATCAGGAACCTGGACGGCTGAGTTTTCTTTCCCAGGGAAAATGGAAAAAGGATGTGCCCAGGGGCCCCTGGCCCTGACTGCAAAAAATCCTTATATCGAAGGATGGACCCCACACCGAAGTTGTCCCCACCTCAAACTTGTGCTGCCCTGATACACCCAAGGGAGCCCTACAAACTGACATCAGGAACCTGGACTGCTGAGTTTTCTTTCCCAGGGAAAATGGAAAAAGGATGTGCCCGGGGGCGCCTGGCCCTGGGCAGGGACCTCATTGCAAAAAATCCTTATATCGAAGGATGCACCCCACACCAAAGTTGTCCCCACCTCAAACTTGTGCTGCCCTGATACACCCAAGGGAGCCCTACAAACTGACATCAGGAACCTGGACTGCTGAGTTTTCTTTCCCAGGGAAAATGGAAAAAGGATGTGCCCTGGGACCCCTGGCCCTGACTGCAAAAAATCCTTATATCGAAGGATGCACCCCACACCGAAGTTGTCCCCACCAAAAACTTGCGCTGCCCTGATACACCCTAGGGAGCCCTACAAACTGACATCAGGAACCTGGACTGCTGAGTTTTCTTTCCCAGGGAAAATGGAAAAAGGATGTGCCCAGGAGCCCCTGGCCCTGACTGCAAAAAATCCTTATATCAAAGGATGGACCCCACACCGAAGTTGTCCCCACCTCAAACTTGTGCTGCCCTGATAGACCCAAGGGAGCGCTACAAACTGACATCAGGAACCTGGACTGCTGAGTTTTCTTTCCCAGGGAAAATGGAAAAAGGATGTGCCCAGGGGGCCCCTGGCCGTGGGCAGGGTCCTCACTGCAAAGAATCCTTATATCGAAGGATGGACCCCACACCGAAGTTGTCCCCACCTCAAACTTGTGCTGCCCTGATAGACCCAAGGGAGCCCTACAAACTGACATCAGGAACCTGGACGGCTGAGTTTCCTTTCCCAGGGAAAATGGAAAAAGGATGTGCCCAGGGGCCCCTGGCCCTGACTGCAAAAAATCCTTATATCGAAGGATGGACCCCACACCGAAGTTGTCCCCACCTCAAACTTGTGCTGCCCTGATAGACCCAAGGTAGCCCTACAAACTGACATCAGGAACCTGGACTGCTGAGTTTTCTTTCCCAGGGAAAATGGAAAAAGGATGTGCCCAGGGGCCCCTGGCCCTGACTGCAAAAAATCCTTATATCGAAGGATGGACCCCACACCGAAGTTGTCCCCACCTCAAACTTGTGCTGCCCTGATACACCCAAGGGAGCCCTACAAACTGACATCAGGAACCTGGACTGCTCAGTTTTCTTTCCCAGGGAAAATGGAAAAAGGATGTGCCCAGGGGGCCCCTGGCCCTGGGCAGGGAACACACAGCAAAAAATCCATATATCGAAGGATGGACCCCACACCGAACTTGTTCCCACCAAATATTTGTGCTGCCCTGATAGACCCAAGGGAGCTCTACAAACTGACATCAGCAACCTGGACTGCTGAGTTTTCTTTCCCAGGGAAAATGGCCAAAGGTTGTGCCCGGGGGCCCCTGGCCCTGACTGCAAAGAATCCTTATATCGAAGGATGGACCCCACACCGAAGTTGTCCCCACCTCAAACTTGTGCTGCCCTGATAGACCCAAGGGAGCCCTATAAACTGACATCAGGAACCTGGACTGCTGAGTTTTCTTTCCCAGGGAAATTGGAAAAAGGATGTGCCCGGGGGCCACTGGCCCTGGGCAGGGACCTCATTGCAAAAAATCCTGATATCGAAGGATGGACCCCACACCGAAGTTGTCCCCACCAAAAACTTGTGCTGCCCTGATAGACCCAAGGGAGCTCTACAAACTGACATCAGGAACCTGGACTGCTGAGTTTTCTTTCCCAGAGAAAATGGAAAAAGGGTGTGCCCAGGGGCCCCTGGCCCTGACTGCAAAAAATCCTTATATCGAAGGATGGACCCCACACCGAAGTTGTCCCCACCTCAAACTTGTGCTGCCCTGATACACCCAAGGGAGCCCTACAAACTGACATCAGGAACCTGGACTGCTGAGTTTTCTTTCCCAGGGAAAATGGAAAAAGGATGTGCCCAGGGGCCCCTGGCCCTGACTGCAAAAAATCCTTATATCGAAGGATGGACCCCACACCGAAGTTGTCCCCACCTCAAACTTGTGCTGCCCTGATAGACCCAAGGGAGCCCTACAAACTGACATCAGGAACCTGGACTGCTGAGTTTTCTTTCCCAGGGAAAATGGAAAAAGGGTGTGCCCAGGGGCCCCTGGCCCTGACTGCAAAAAATCCTTATATCGAAGGATGGACCCCACACCGAAGTTGTCCCCACCTCAAACTTGTGCTGCCCTGATAGACCCAAGGGAGCCCTACAAACTGACATCAGGAACCTGGACTGCTGAGTTTTCTTTCCCAGGGAAAAAGGAAAAAGGATGTGCTCAGGGGCCCCTGGCCCTGGGCTGGGACCTGACTGCAAAGAATCCTTATATCGAAGGATGGACCCCACACCAAAGTTGTCCCCACCTCAAACTTGTGCTGCCCTGATAGACCCAAGGGAGCCCTACAAACTGACATCAGGAACTTGGACTGCTGAGTTTTCTTTCCCAGGGAAAATGGCCAAAGGATGTGCCCAGGGGCCCCTGGGCCTGACTGCAAAAAATCCTTATATCGAAGGATGGACCCCACACCGAAGTTGTCCCCACCTCAAACTTGTGCTGCCCTGATAGACCCAATGGAGCCCTACAAACTGACATCAGGAACCTGGACTGCTGAGTTTTCTTTCCCAGGGAAAATGGCCAAAGGATGTGCCCAGGGGCCCCTGGCCCTGGGCAGGGTCCTCACTGCAAACAATCCTTATATCGAAGGATGGACCCCACACCGAAGTTGTACCCACCTCAAACTTGTGCTGCCCTGATAGACCCAAGGGAGCCCTACAAACTGACATCAGGAACCTGGACTGCTGAGTTTTCTTTCCCAGGGAAAAAGGAAAAAGGATGTGCTCAGGGGCCCCTGGCCCTGGGCTGGGACCTGACTGCAAAGAATCCTCATATCGAAGGATGGACCCCACACCGAAGTTGTCCCCACCTCAAACTTGTGCTGCCCTGATAGACCCAAGGGAGCCCTACAAACTGACATCAGGAACCTGGACTGCTGAGTTTTCTTTCCCAGGGAAAATGGAAAAAGGATGTGCCCGGGGGCCCTTGGTCCTGACTGCAAAAAATCCTTATATCGAAGGATGGACCCCACACCAAAGTTGTCCCCACCTCAAACTTGTGCTGCCCTGATACACCCAAGGGAGCCCTACAAACTGACATCAGGAACCTGGACTGCTGAGTTTTCTTTCCCAGGGAAAATGGAAAAAGGATGTGCCCAGGGGCCCCTGGCCCTGGGCCCCTGGCCCTGACTGCAAAGAATCCTTATATCGAAGAATGGACCCCACACCGAAGTTGTCCCCACCTCAAACCTGTGCTGCCCTGATACACCCAAGGGAGCCCTACAAACTGACATCAGCAACCTGGACTGCTGAGTTTTCTTTCCCAGGGAAAATGGCCAAACTTTGTGCCCAGGGGCACCTGGCCCTGGGCAGGGCCCCCACTGCAAAAAATCCTTATATCGAAGGATGGACCCCACACCGAAGTCGTCCCCACCTCAAACTTGTGCTGCCCTGATAGACCCAAGGGAGCCCTACAAACTGACATCAGGAACCTGGACTGCTGAGTTTTCTTTCCCAGGGAAAATGGAAAAAGGATGTGCCCAGGGGGGCCCTGGCCCTGGGCAGGGACCTCACTTGAAAAAATCCTTATATCGAAGGATGGATTCCACACCGAAG
The DNA here is from genome assembly GCF_050655825.1 of Lonchura striata. NCBI lineage: Eukaryota > Metazoa > Chordata > Aves > Passeriformes > Estrildidae > Lonchura > Lonchura striata. The sequence continues at coordinate 171,093 of NC_140716.1, forward strand.
TTGTCCCCACCTCAAACTTGTGCTGCCCTGATAGACCCAAGGGAGCCCTACAAACTGACATCAGGAACCTGGACTGCTGAGTTTTCTTTCCCAGGGAAAATGGAAAAAGGATGTGCCCAGGGGCCCCTGGCCCTGACTGCAAAAAATCCTTATATCGAAGGATGGACCCCACACCGAAGTTGTCCCCACCTCAAACTTGTGCTGCCCTGATACACCCAAGGGAGCCCTACAAACTGACATCAGGAACCTGGACTGCTGAGTTTTCTTTCCCAGGGAAAATGGAAAAAGGATGTGCCCAGGGGCCCCTGGCCCTGACTGCAAAAAATCCTTATATCGAAGGATGGACCCCACACCGAAGTTGTCCCCACCTCAAACTTGTGCTGCCCTGATACACCCAAGGGAGCCCTACAAACTGACATCAGGAACCTGGACTGCTGAGTTTTCTTTCCCAGGGAAAATGGAAAAAGGATGTGCCCGGGGGCGCCTGGCCCTGGGCAGGGACCTCATTGCAAAAAATCCTTATATCGAAGGATGCACCCCACACCAAAGTTGTCCCCACCTCAAACTTGTGCTGCCCTGATAGACCCAAGGGAGCCCTACAAACTGACATCAGGAACCTGGACTGCTGAGTTTTCTTTCCCAGGGAAAATGGAAAAAGGATGTGCCCTGGGACCCCTGGCCCTGACTGCAAAAAATCCTTATATCGAAGGATGGACCCCACACCGAAGTTGTCCCCACCAAAAACTTGTGCTGCCCTGATACACCCAAGGGAGCCCTACAAACTGACATCAGGAACCTGGACTGCTGAGTTTTCTTTCCCAGGGAAAATGGAAAAAGGATGTGCCCAGGAGCCCCTGGCCCTGACTGCAAAAAATCCTTATATCAAAGGATGGACCCCACACCGAAGTTGTCCCCACCTCAAACTTGTGCTGCCCTGATAGACCCAAGGGAGCGCTACAAACTGACATCAGGAACCTGGACTGCTGAGTTTTCTTTCCCAGGGAAAATGGAAAAAGGATGTGCCCAGGGGGCCCCTGGCCGTGGGCAGGGTCCTCACTGCAAAGAATCCTTATATCGAAGGATGGACCCCACACCGAAGTTGTCCCCACCTCAAACTTGTGCTGCCCTGATAGACCCAAGGGAGCCCTACAAACTGACATCAGGAACCTGGACGGCTGAGTTTTCTTTCCCAGGGAAAATGGAAAAAGGATGTGCCCAGGGGCCCCTGGCCCTGACTGCAAAAAATCCTTATATCGAAGGATGGACCCCACACCGAAGTTGTCCCCACCTCAAACTTGTGCTGCCCTGATAGACCCAAGGGAGCCCTACAAACTGACATCAGGAACCTGGACTGCTGAGTTTTCTTTCCCAGGGAAAATGGAAAAAGGATGTGCCCAGGGGCCCCTGGCCCTGACTGCAAAAAATCCTTATATCGAAGGATGGACCCCACACCAAAGTTGTCCCCACCTCAAACTTGTGCTGCCCTGATAGACCCAAGGGAGCCCTACAAACTGACATCAGGAACCTGGACTGCTGAGTTTTCTTTCCCAGGGAAAATGGAAAAAGGATGTGCCCAGGGGCCCCTGGCCCTGACTGCAAAAAATCCTTATATAGAAGGATGGACCCCACACCGAAGTTGTCCCCACCTCAAACTTGTGCTGCCCTGATACACCCAAGGGAGCCCTACAAACTGACATCAGGAACCTGGACTGCTGAGTTTTCTTTCCCAGGGAAAATGGAAAAAGGATGTGCCCAGGGGGCCCCTGGCCCTGGGCAGGGAACACACAGCAAAAAATCCATATATCGAAGGATGGACCCCACACCGAACTTGTTCCCACCAAATATTTGTGCTGCCCTGATAGACCCAAGGGAGCTCTACAAACTGACATCAGCAACCTGGACTGCTGAGTTTTCTTTCCCAGGGAAAATGGCCAAAGGTTGTGCCCGGGGGCCCCTGGCCCTGACTGCAAAGAATCCTTATATCGAAGGATGGACCCCACACCGAAGTTGTCCCCACCTCAAACTTGTGCTGCCCTGATAGACCCAAGGGAGCCCTATAAACTGACATCAGGAACCTGGACTGCTGAGTTTTCTTTCCCAGGGAAATTGGAAAAAGGATGTGCCCGGGGGCCACTGGCCCTGGGCAGGGACCTCATTGCAAAAAATCCTGATATCGAAGGATGGACCCCACACCGAAGTTGTCCCCACCTCAAACTTGTGCTGCCCTGATAGACCCAAGGGAGCCCTACAAACTGACATCAGGAACCTGGACTGCTGAGTTTTCTTTCCCAGGGAAAATGGAAAAAGGATGTGCCCAGGGGCCCCTGGCCCTGACTGCAAAAAATCCTTATATCGAAGGATGGACCCCACACCGAAGTTGTCCCCACCTCAAACTTGTGCTGCCCTGATAGACCCAAGGGAGCCCTACAAACTGACATCAGGAACCTGGACTGCTGAGTTTTCTTTCCCAGGGAAAATGGAAAAAGGGTGTGCCCAGGGGCCCCTGGCCCTGACTGCAAAAAATCCTTATATCGAAGGATGGACCCCACACCGAAGTTGTCCCCACCTCAAACTTGTGCTGCCCTGATAGACCCAAGGGAGCCCTACAAACTGACATCAGGAACCTGGACTGCTGAGTTTTCTTTCCCAGGGAAAATGGAAAAAGGATGTGCCCAGGGGCCCCTGGCCCTGACTGCAAAAAATCCTTATATCGAAGGATGGACCCCACACCAAAGTTGTCCCCACCTCAAACTTGTGCTGCCCTGATAGACCCAAGGGAGCCCTACAAACTGACATCAGGAACCTGGACTGCTGAGTTTTCTTTCCCAGGGAAAATGGAAAAAGGATGTGCCCAGGGGCCCCTGGCCCTGACTGCAAAAAATCCTTATATAGAAGGATGGACCCCACACCGAAGTTGTCCCCACCTCAAACTTGTGCTGCCCTGATACACCCAAGGGAGCCCTACAAACTGACATCAGGAACCTGGACTGCTGAGTTTTCTTTCCCAGGGAAAATGGAAAAAGGATGTGCCCAGGGGGCCCCTGGCCCTGGGCAGGGAACACACAGCAAAAAATCCATATATCGAAGGATGGACCCCACACCGAACTTGTTCCCACCAAATATTTGTGCTGCCCTGATAGACCCAAGGGAGCTCTACAAACTGACATCAGCAACCTGGACTGCTGAGTTTTCTTTCCCAGGGAAAATGGCCAAAGGTTGTGCCCGGGGGCCCCTGGCCCTGACTGCAAAGAATCCTTATATCGAAGGATGGACCCCACACCGAAGTTGTCCCCACCTCAAACTTGTGCTGCCCTGATAGACCCAAGGGAGCCCTATAAACTGACATCAGGAACCTGGACTGCTGAGTTTTCTTTCCCAGGGAAATTGGAAAAAGGATGTGCCCGGGGGCCACTGGCCCTGGGCAGGGACCTCATTGCAAAAAATCCTGATATCGAAGGATGGACCCCACACCGAAGTTGTCCCCACCTCAAACTTGTGCTGCCCTGATAGACCCAAGGGAGCCCTACAAACTGACATCAGGAACCTGGACTGCTGAGTTTTCTTTCCCAGGGAAAATGGAAAAAGGATGTGCCCAGGGGCCCCTGGCCCTGACTGCAAAAAATCCTTATATCGAAGGATGGACCCCACACCGAAGTTGTCCCCACCTCAAACTTGTGCTGCCCTGATAGACCCAAGGGAGCCCTACAAACTGACATCAGGAACCTGGACTGCTGAGTTTTCTTTCCCAGGGAAAATGGAAAAAGGGTGTGCCCAGGGGCCCCTGGCCCTGACTGCAAAAAATCCTTATATCGAAGGATGGACCCCACACCGAAGTTGTCCCCACCTCAAACTTGTGCTGCCCTGATAGACCCAAGGGAGCCCTACAAACTGACATCAGGAACCTGGACTGCTGAGTTTTCTTTCCCAGGGAAAAAGGAAAAAGGATGTGCTCAGGGGCCCCTGGCCCTGGGCTGGGACCTGACTGCAAAGAATCCTTATATCGAAGGATGGACCCCACACCAAAGTTGTCCCCACCTCAAACTTGTGCTGCCCTGATAGACCCAAGGGAGCCCTACAAACTGACATCAGGAACTTGGACTGCTGAGTTTTCTTTCCCAGGGAAAATGGCCAAAGGATGTGCCCAGGGGCCCCTGGGCCTGACTGCAAAAAATCCTTATATCGAAGGATGGACCCCACACCGAAGTTGTCCCCACCTCAAACTTGTGCTGCCCTGATAGACCCAATGGAGCCCTACAAACTGACATCAGGAACCTGGACTGCTGAGTTTTCTTTCCCAGGGAAAATGGCCAAAGGATGTGCCCAGGGGCCCCTGGCCCTGGGCAGGGTCCTCACTGCAAACAATCCTTATATCGAAGGATGGACCCCACACCGAAGTTGTCCCCACCTCAAACTTGTGCTGCCCTGATAGACCCAAGGGAGCCCTACAAACTGACATCAGGAACCTGGACTGCTGAGTTTTCTTTCCCAGGGAAAAAGGAAAAAGGATGTGCTCAGGGGCCCCTGGCCCTGGGCTGGGACCTGACTGCAAAGAATCCTCATATCGAAGGATGGACCCCACACCGAAGTTGTCCCCACCTCAAACTTGTGCTGCCCTGATAGACCCAAGGGAGCTCTACAAACTGACATCAGCAACCTGGACTGCTGAGTTTTCTTTCCCAGGGAAAATGGAAAAAGGATGTGCCCAGGGGCCCCTGGCCCTGACTGCAAAAAATCCTTATATCGAAGGATGGACCCCACACCGAAGTTGTCCCCACCTCAAACTTGTGCTGCCCTGATACACCCAAGGGAGCCCTACAAACTGACATCAGGAACCTGGACTGCTGAGTTTTCTTTCGCAGGGGAAATGGCCAAAGGTTGTGCCCGGGGCCCCTGGCCCTGACTGCAAAAAATCCTTATATCGCAGGATGCACCCCACACTGAAGTTGTCCCCACCTCAAACTTGTGCTGCCCTGATAGACCCAAGGGAGCCCTACAAACTGACATCAGGAACCTGGACTGCTGAGTTTTCTTTCCCAGGGAAAATGGAAAAAGGATGTGCCCGGGGGCGCCGGGCCCTGGGCAGGGACCTCATTGCAAAAAATCCTTATATCGAAGGATGCACCCCACACCAAAGTTGTCCCCACCAAAAACTTGTGCTGCCCTGATAGACCCAAGGGAGCTCTACAAACTGACATCAGGAACCTGGACTGCTGAGTTTTCTTTCCCAGGGAAAATGGAAAAAGGATGTGCCCAGGGGCCCCTGGCCCTGACTGCAAAAAATCCTTATATCGAAGGATGGACCCCACACCGAAGTTGTCCCCACCTCAAACTTGTGCTGCCCTGATACACCCAAGGGAGCCCTACAAACTGACATCAGGAACCTGGACTGCTGAGTTTTCTTTCCCAGGGAAAATGGAAAAAGGATGTGCCCTGGGACCCCTGGCCCTGACTGCAAAAAATCCTTATATCGAAGGATGGACCCCACACCGAAGTTGTCCCCACCTCAAACTTGTGCTGCCCTGATAGACCCAAGGGAGCTCTACAAACTGACATCAGGAACCTGGACTGCTGAGTTTTCTTTCCCAGGGAAAATGGAAAAAGGATGTGCCCAGGGGCCCCTGGCCCTGACTGCAAAAAATCCTTATATCGAAGGATGGACCCCACACCGAAGTTGTCCCCACCTCAAACTTGTGCTGCCCTGATACACCCAAGGGAGCCCTACAAACTGACATCAGAAACCTGGACTGCTGAGTTTTCTTTCCCAGGGAAAATGGAAAAAGGATGTGCCCGGGGGCGCCTGGCCCTGGGCAGGGACCTCATTGCAAAAAATCCTTATATCGAAGGATGCACCCCACACCAAAGTTGTCCCCACCAAAAACTTGTGCTGCCCTGATAGACCCAAGGGAGCCCTACAAACTGACATCAGGAACCTGGACTGCTGAGTTTTCTTTCCCAGGGAAAATGGAAAAAGGATGTGCCCAGGGGCCCCTGGCCCTGACTGCAAAAAATCCTTATATCGAAGGATGGACCCCACACCGAAGTTGTCCCCACCTCAAACTTGTGCTGCCCTGATACACCCAAGGGAGCGCTACAAACTGACATCAGGAACCTGGACTGCTGAGTTTTCTTTCCCAGGGAAAATGGAAAAAGGATGTGCCCAGGGGCCCCTGGCCCTGACTGCAAAAAATCCTTATATCGAAGGATGGACCCCACACCGAACTTGTCCCCACCAAAAACTTGCGCTTCCCTGATAGACCCAAGGGAGCTCTACAAACTGACATCAGCAACCTGGACTGCTGAGTTTTCTTTCCCAGGGAAAATGGCCAAAGGTTGTGCCCGGGGGCCCCTGGCCCTGACTGCAAAGAATCCTTATATCGAAGGATGGACCCCACACCGAAGTTGTCCCCACCTCAAACTTGTGCTGCCCTGATAGACCCAAGGGAGCCCTACAAACTGACATCAGGAACCTGGACTGCTGAGTTTTCTTTCCCAGGGAAAATGGAAAAAGGATGTGCCCAGGGGGGCCCTGGCCCTGGGCAGGGACCTCACTTGAAAAAATCCTTATATCGAAGGATGGATTCCACACCGAAGTTGTCCCCACCTCAAACTTGTGCTGCCCTGATAGACCCAAGGGAGCCCTACAAACTGACATCAGGAACCTGGACTGCTGAGTTTTCTTTCCCAGGGAAAATGGAAAAAGGATGTGCCCAGGGGCCCCTGGCCCTGACTGCAAAAAATCCTTATATAGAAGGATGGACCCCACACCGAAGTTGTCCCCACCTCAAACTTGTGCTGCCCTGATACACCCAAGGGAGCCCTACAAACTGACATCAGGAACCTGGACGGCTGAGTTTTCTTTCCCAGGGAAAATGGAAAAAGGATGTGCCCAGGGGCCCCTGGCCCTGACTGCAAAAAATCCTTATATCGAAGGATGGACCCCACACCGAAGTTGTCCCCACCTCAAACTTGTGCTGCCCTGATACACCCAAGGGAGCCCTACAAACTGACATCAGGAACCTGGACTGCTGAGTTTTCTTTCCCAGGGAAAATGGAAAAAGGATGTGCCCGGGGGCGCCTGGCCCTGGGCAGGGACCTCATTGCAAAAAATCCTTATATCGAAGGATGCACCCCACACCAAAGTTGTCCCCACCTCAAACTTGTGCTGCCCTGATACACCCAAGGGAGCCCTACAAACTGACATCAGGAACCTGGACTGCTGAGTTTTCTTTCCCAGGGAAAATGGAAAAAGGATGTGCCCTGGGACCCCTGGCCCTGACTGCAAAAAATCCTTATATCGAAGGATGGACCCCACACCGAAGTTGTCCCCACCAAAAACTTGCGCTGCCCTGATACACCCTAGGGAGCCCTACAAACTGACATCAGGAACCTGGACTGCTGAGTTTTCTTTCCCAGGGAAAATGGAAAAAGGATGTGCCCAGGAGCCCCTGGCCCTGACTGCAAAAAATCCTTATATCAAAGGATGGACCCCACACCGAAGTTGTCCCCACCTCAAACTTGTGCTGCCCTGATAGACCCAAGGGAGCGCTACAAACTGACATCAGGAACCTGGACTGCTGAGTTTTCTTTCCCAGGGAAAATGGAAAAAGGATGTGCCCAGGGGGCCCCTGGCCGTGGGCAGGGTCCTCACTGCAAAGAATCCTTATATCGAAGGATGGACCCCACACCGAAGTTGTCCCCACCTCAAACTTGTGCTGCCCTGATAGACCCAAGGGAGCCCTACAAACTGACATCAGGAACCTGGACGGCTGAGTTTTCTTTCCCAGGGAAAATGGAAAAAGGATGTGCCCAGGGGCCCCTGGCCCTGACTGCAAAAAATCCTTATATCGAAGGATGGACCCCACACCGAAGTTGTCCCCACCTCAAACTTGTGCTGCCCTGATAGACCCAAGGGAGCCCTACAAACTGACATCAGGAACCTGGACTGCTGAGTTTTCTTTCCCAGGGAAAATGGAAAAAGGATGTGCCCAGGGGCCCCTGGCCCTGACTGCAAAAAATCCTTATATCGAAGGATGGAGCCCACACCAAAGTTGTCCCCACCTCAAACTTGTGCTGCCCTGATAGACCCAAGGGAGCCCTACAAACTGACATCAGGAACCTGGACTGCTGAGTTTTCTTTCCCAGGGAAAATGGAAAAAGGGTGTGCCCAGGGGCCCCTGGCCCTGACTGCAAAAAATCCTTATATCGAAGGATGGACCCCACACCGAAGTTGTCCCCACCTCAAACTTGTGCTGCCCTGATAGACCCAAGGGAGCCCTACAAACTGACATCAGGAACCTGGACTGCTGAGTTTTCTTTCCCAGGGAAAATGGAAAAAGGATGTGCCCAGGGGCCCCTGGCCCTGGGCTGGGACCTGACTGCAAAGAATCCTTATATCGAAGGATGGACCCCACACCAAAGTTGTCCCCACCTCAAACTTGTGCTGCCCTGATAGACCCAAGGGAGCCCTACAAACTGACATCAGGAACTTGGACTGCTGAGTTTTCTTTCCCAGGGAAAATGGCCAAAGGATGTGCCCAGGGGCCCCTGGGCCTGACTGCAAAAAATCCTTATATCGAAGGATGGACCCCACACCGAAGTTGTCCCCACCTCAAACTTGTGCTGCCCTGATAGACCCAATGGAGCCCTACAAACTGACATCAGGAACCTGGACTGCTGAGTTTTCTTTCCCAGGGAAAATGGCCAAAGGATGTGCCCAGGGGCCCCTGGCCCTGGGCAGGGTCCTCACTGCAAACAATCCTTATATCGAAGGATGGACCCCACACCGAAGTTGTCCCCACCTCAAACTTGTGCTGCCCTGATAGACCCAAGGGAGCCCTACAAACTGACATCAGGAACCTGGACTGCTGAGTTTTCTTTCCCAGGGAAAAAGGAAAAAGGATGTGCTCAGGGGCCCCTGGCCCTGGGCTGGGACCTGACTGCAAAGAATCCTCATATCGAAGGATGGACCCCACACCGAAGTTGTCCCCACCTCAAACTTGTGCTGCCCTGATAGACCCAAGGGAGCTCTACAAACTGACATCAGCAACCTGGACTGCTGAGTTTTCTTTCCCAGGGAAAATGGAAAAAGGATGTGCCCAGGGGCCCCTGGCCCTGACTGCAAAAAATCCTTATATCGAAGGATGGACCCCACACCGAAGTTGTCCCCACCTCAAACTTGTGCTGCCCTGATACACCCAAGGGAGCCCTACAAACTGACATCAGGAACCTGGACTGCTGAGTTTTCTTTCGCAGGGGAAATGGCCAAAGGTTGTGCCCGGGGCCCCTGGCCCTGACTGCAAAAAATCCTTATATCGCAGGATGCACCCCACACTGAAGTTGTCCCCACCTCAAACTTGTGCTGCCCTGATAGACCCAAGGGAGCCCTACAAACTGACATCAGGAACCTGGACTGCTGAGTTTTCTTTCCCAGGGAAAATGGAAAAAGGATGTGCCCGGGGGCGCCGGGCCCTGGGCAGGGACCTCATTGCAAAAAATCCTTATATCGAAGGATGCACCCCACACCAAAGTTGTCCCCACCAAAAACTTGTGCTGCCCTGATAGACCCAAGGGAGCTCTACAAACTGACATCAGGAACCTGGACTGCTGAGTTTTCTTTCCCAGGGAAAATGGAAAAAGGATGTGCCCAGGGGCCCCTGGCCCTGACTGCAAAAAATCCTTATATCGAAGGATGGACCCCACACCGAAGTTGTCCCCACCTCAAACTTGTGCTGCCCTGATACACCCAAGGGAGCCCTACAAACTGACATCAGGAACCTGGACTGCTGAGTTTTCTTTCCCAGGGAAAATGGAAAAAGGATGTGCCCTGGGACCCCTGGCCCTGACTGCAAAAAATCCTTATATCGAAGGATGGACCCCACACCGAAGTTGTCCCCACCTCAAACTTGTGCTGCCCTGATAGACCCAAGGGAGCTCTACAAACTGACATCAGGAACCTGGACTGCTGAGTTTTCTTTCCCAGGGAAAATGGAAAAAGGATGTGCCCAGGGGCCCCTGGCCCTGACTGCAAAAAATCCTTATATCGAAGGATGGACCCCACACCGAAGTTGTCCCCACCTCAAACTTGTGCTGCCCTGATACACCCAAGGGAGCCCTACAAACTGACATCAGAAACCTGGACTGCTGAGTTTTCTTTCCCAGGGAAAATGGAAAAAGGATGTGCCCGGGGGCGCCTGGCCCTGGGCAGGGACCTCATTGCAAAAAATCCTTATATCGAAGGATGCACCCCACACCAAAGTTGTCCCCACCAAAAACTTGTGCTGCCCTGATAGACCCAAGGGAGCCCTACAAACTGACATCAGGAACCTGGACTGCTGAGTTTTCTTTCCCAGGGAAAATGGAAAAAGGATGTGCCCAGGGGCCCCTGGCCCTGACTGCAAAAAATCCTTATATCGAAGGATGGACCCCACACCGAAGTTGTCCCCACCTCAAACTTGTGCTGCCCTGATACACCCAAGGGAGCGCTACAAACTGACATCAGGAACCTGGACTGCTGAGTTTTCTTTCCCAGGGAAAATGGAAAAAGGATGTGCCCAGGGGCCCCTGGCCCTGACTGCAAAAAATCCTTATATCGAAGGATGGACCCCACACCGAACTTGTCCCCACCAAAAACTTGCGCTTCCCTGATAGACCCAAGGGAGCTCTACAAACTGACATCAGCAACCTGGACTGCTGAGTTTTCTTTCCCAGGGAAAATGGCCAAAGGTTGTGCCCGGGGGCCCCTGGCCCTGACTGCAAAGAATCCTTATATCGAAGGATGGACCCCACACCGAAGTTGTCCCCACCTCAAACTTGTGCTGCCCTGATAGACCCAAGGGAGCCCTACAAACTGACATCAGGAACCTGGACTGCTGAGTTTTCTTTCCCAGGGAAAATGGAAAAAGGATGTGCCCAGGGGGGCCCTGGCCCTGGGCAGGGACCTCACTTGAAAAAATCCTTATATCGAAGGATGGATTCCACACCGAAGTTGTCCCCACCTCAAACTTGTGCTGCCCTGATAGACCCAAGGGAGCCCTACAAACTGACATCAGGAACCTGGACTGCTGAGTTTTCTTTCCCAGGGAAAATGGAAAAAGGATGTGCCCAGGGGCCCCTGGCCCTGACTGCAAAAAATCCTTATATAGAAGGATGGACCCCACACCGAAGTTGTCCCCACCTCAAACTTGTGCTGCCCTGATACACCCAAGGGAGCCCTACAAACTGACATCAGGAACCTGGACGGCTGAGTTTTCTTTCCCAGGGAAAATGGAAAAAGGATGTGCCCAGGGGCCCCTGGCCCTGACTGCAAAAAATCCTTATATCGAAGGATGGACCCCACACCGAAGTTGTCCCCACCTCAAACTTGTGCTGCCCTGATACACCCAAGGGAGCCCTACAAACTGACATCAGGAACCTGGACTGCTGAGTTTTCTTTCCCAGGGAAAATGGAAAAAGGATGTGCCCGGGGGCGCCTGGCCCTGGGCAGGGACCTCATTGCAAAAAATCCTTATATCGAAGGATGCACCCCACACCAAAGTTGTCCCCACCTCAAACTTGTGCTGCCCTGATACACCCAAGGGAGCCCTACAAACTGACATCAGGAACCTGGACTGCTGAGTTTTCTTTCCCAGGGAAAATGGAAAAAGGATGTGCCCAGGAGCCCCTGGCCCTGACTGCAAAAAATCCTTATATCAAAGGATGGACCCCACACCGAAGTTGTCCCCACCTCAAACTTGTGCTGCCCTGATAGACCCAAGGGAGCGCTACAAACTGACATCAGGAACCTGGACTGCTGAGTTTTCTTTCCCAGGGAAAATGGAAAAAGGATGTGCCCAGGGGGCCCCTGGCCGTGGGCAGGGTCCTCACTGCAAAGAATCCTTATATCGAAGGATGGACCCCACACCGAAGTTGTCCCCACCTCAAACTTGTGCTGCCCTGATAGACCCAAGGGAGCCCTACAAACTGACATCAGGAACCTGGACTGCTGAGTTTTCTTTCCCAGGGAAAATGGAAAAAGGATGTGCCCAGGGGCCCCTGGCCCTGACTGCAAAAAATCCTTATATCGAAGGATGGACCCCACACCAAAGTTGTCCCCACCTCAAACTTGTGCTGCCCTGATAGACCCAAGGGAGCCCTACAAACTGACATCAGGAACCTGGACTGCTGAGTTTTCTTTCCCAGGGAAAATGGAAAAAGGATGTGCCCAGGGGCCCCTGGCCCTGACTGCAAAAAATCCTTATATAGAAGGATGGACCCCACACCGAAGTTGTCCCCACCTCAAACTTGTGCTGCCCTGATACACCCAAGGGAGCCCTACAAACTGACATCAGGAACCTGGACTGCTGAGTTTTCTTTCCCAGGGAAAATGGAAAAAGGATGTGCCCAGGGGGCCCCTGGCCCTGGGCAGGGAACACACAGCAAAAAATCCATATATCGAAGGATGGACCCCACACCGAACTTGTTCCCACCAAATATTTGTGCTGCCCTGATAGACCCAAGGGAGCTCTACAAACTGACATCAGCAACCTGGACTGCTGAGTTTTCTTTCCCAGGGAAAATGGCCAAAGGTTGTGCCCGGGGGCCCCTGGCCCTGACTGCAAAGAATCCTTATATCGAAGGATGGACCCCACACCGAAGTTGTCCCCACCTCAAACTTGTGCTGCCCTGATAGACCCAAGGGAGCCCTATAAACTGACATCAGGAACCTGGACTGCTGAGTTTTCTTTCCCAGGGAAATTGGAAAAAGGATGTGCCCGGGGGCCACTGGCCCTGGGCAGGGACCTCATTGCAAAAAATCCTGATATCGAAGGATGGACCCCACACCGAAGTTGTCCCCACCAAAAACTTGTGCTGCCCTGATAGACCCAAGGGAGCTCTACAAACTGACATCAGGACCCTGGACTGCTGAGTTTTCTTTCCCAGAGAAAATGGAAAAAGGGTGTGCCCAGGGGCCCCTGGCCCTGACTGCAAAAAATCCTTATATCGAAGGATGGACCCCACACCGAAGTTGTCCCCACCTCAAACTTGTGCTGCCCTGATACACCCAAGGGAGCCCTACAAACTGACATCAGGAACCTGGACTGCTGAGTTTTCTTTCCCAGGGAAAATGGAAAAAGGATGTGCCCAGGGGCCCCTGGCCCTGACTGCAAAAAATCCTTATATCGAAGGATGGACCCCACACTGAAGTTGTCCCCACCTCAAACTTGTGCTGCCCTGATAGACCCAAGGGAGCCCTACAAACTGACATCAGGAACCTGGACTGCTGAGTTTTCTTTCCCAGGGAAAATGGAAAAAGGGTGTGCCCAGGGGCCCCTGGCCCTGACTGCAAAAAATCCTTATATCGAAGGATGGACCCCACACCGAAGTTGTCCCCACCTCAAACTTGTGCTGCCCTGATAGACCCAAGGGAGCCCTACAAACTGACATCAGGAACCTGGACTGCTGAGTTTTCTTTCCCAGGGAAAAAGGAAAAAGGATGTGCTCAGGGGCCCCTGGCCCTGGGCTGGGACCTGACTGCAAAGAATCCTTATATCGAAGGATGGACCCCACACCAAAGTTGTCCCCACCTCAAACTTGTGCTGCCCTGATAGACCCAAGGGAGCCCTACAAACTGACATCAGGAACTTGGACTGCTGAGTTTTCTTTCCCAGGGAAAATGGCCAAAGGATGTGCCCAGGGGCCCCTGGGCCTGACTGCAAAAAATCCTTATATCGAAGGATGGACCCCACACCGAAGTTGTCCCCACCTCAAACTTGTGCTGCCCTGATAGACCCAATGGAGCCCTACAAACTGACATCAGGAACCTGGACTGCTGAGTTTTCTTTCCCAGGGAAAATGGCCAAAGGATGTGCCCAGGGGCCCCTGGCCCTGGGCAGGGTCCTCACTGCAAACAATCCTTATATCGAAGGATGGACCCCACACCGAAGTTGTCCCCACCTCAAACTTGTGCTGCCCTGATAGACCCAAGGGAGCCCTACAAACTGACATCAGGAACCTGGACTGCTGAGTTTTCTTTCCCAGGGAAAAAGGAAAAAGGATGTGCTCAGGGGCCCCTGGCCCTGGGCTGGGACCTGACTGCAAAGAATCCTCATATCGAAGGATGGACCCCACACCGAAGTTGTCCCCACCTCAAACTTGTGCTGCCCTGATAGACCCAAGGGAGCCCTACAAACTGACATCAGGAACCTGGACTGCTGAGTTTTCTTTCCCAGGGAAAATGGAAAAAGGATGTGCCCGGGGGCCCTTGGTCCTGACTGCAAAAAATCCTTATATCGAAGGATGGACCCCACACCAAAGTTGTCCCCACCTCAAACTTGTGCGGCCCTGATACACCCAAGGGAGCCCTACAAACTGACATCAGGAACCTGGACTGCTGAGTTTTCTTTCCCAGGGAAAATGGAAAAAGGATGTGCCCAGGGGCCCCTGGCCCTGGGCCCCTGGCCCTGACTGCAAAGAATCCTTATATCGAAGAATGGACCCCACACCGAAGTTGTCCCCACCTCAAACCTGTGCTGCCCTGATACACCCAAGGGAGCCCTACAAACTGACATCAGCAACCTGGACTGCTGAGTTTTCTTTCCCAGGGAAAATGGCCAAACTTTGTGCCCAGGGGCACCTGGCCCTGGGCAGGGCCCCCACTGCAAAAAATCCTTATATCGAAGGATGGACCCCACACCGAAGTCGTCCCCACCTCAAACTTGTGCTGCCCTGATAGACCCAAGGGAGCCCTACAAACTGACATCAGGAACCTGGACTGCTGAGTTTTCTTTCCCAGGGAAAATGGAAAAAGGATGTGCCCAGGGGGGCCCTGGCCCTGGGCAGGGACCTCACTTGAAAAAATCCTTATATCGAAGGATGGATTCCACACCGAAGTTGTCCCCACCTCAAACTTGTGCTGCCCTGATAGACCCAAGGGAGCCCTACAAACTGACATCAGGAACCTGGACTGCTGAGTTTTCTTTCCCAGGGAAAATGGAAAAAGGATGTGCCCAGGGGCCCCTGGCCCTGACTGCAAAAAATCCTTATATCGAAGGATGGACCCCACACCGAAGTTGTCCCCACCTCAAACTTGTGCTGCCCTGATACACCCAAGGGAGCCCTACAAACTGACATCAGGAACCTGGACGGCTGAGTTTTCTTTCCCAGGGAAAATGGAAAAAGGATGTGCCCAGGGGCCCCTGGCCCTGACTGCAAAAAATCCTTATATCGAAGGATGGACCCCACACCGAAGTTGTCCCC
Source organism: Lonchura striata (assembly GCF_050655825.1). NCBI lineage: Eukaryota > Metazoa > Chordata > Aves > Passeriformes > Estrildidae > Lonchura > Lonchura striata. Next base: position 186,327 of record NC_140716.1, read on the forward strand.
ACCTCAAACTTGTGCTGCCCTGATACACCCAAGGGAGCCCTACAAACTGACATCAGGAACCTGGACTGCTGAGTTTTCTTTCCCAGGGAAAATGGAAAAAGGATGTGCCCGGGGGCGCCTGGCCCTGGGCAGGGTCCTCACTGCAAAGAATCCTTATATCGAAGGATGGACCCCACACCGAAGTTGTCCCCACCTCAAACTTGTGCTGCCCTGATAGACCCAAGGGAGCCCTACAAACTGACATCAGGAACCTGGACGGCTGAGTTTTCTTTCCCAGGGAAAATGGAAAAAGGATGTGCCCAGGGGCCCCTGGCCCTGACTGCAAAAAATCCTTATATCGAAGGATGGACCCCACACCGAAGTTGTCCCCACCTCAAACTTGTGCTGCCCTGATAGACCCAAGGGAGCCCTACAAACTGACATCAGGAACCTGGACTGCTGAGTTTTCTTTCCCAGGGAAAATGGAAAAAGGATGTGCCCAGGGGCCCCTGGCCCTGACTGCAAAAAATCCTTATATCGAAGGATGGACCCCACACCAAAGTTGTCCCCACCTCAAACTTGTGCTGCCCTGATAGACCCAAGGGAGCCCTACAAACTGACATCAGGAACCTGGACTGCTGAGTTTTCTTTCCCAGGGAAAATGGAAAAAGGATGTGCCCAGGGGCCCCTGGCCCTGACTGCAAAAAATCCTTATATAGAAGGATGGACCCCACACCGAAGTTGTCCCCACCTCAAACTTGTGCTGCCCTGATACACCCAAGGGAGCCCTACAAACTGACATCAGGAACCTGGACTGCTGAGTTTTCTTTCCCAGGGAAAATGGAAAAAGGATGTGCCCAGGGGGCCCCTGGCCCTGGGCAGGGAACACACAGCAAAAAATCCTTATATCGAAGGATGGACCCCACACCGAACTTGTTCCCACCAAATATTTGTGCTGCCCTGATAGACCCAAGGGAGCTCTACAAACTGACATCAGCAACCTGGACTGCTGAGTTTTCTTTCCCAGGGAAAATGGCCAAAGGTTGTGCCCGGGGGCCCCTGGCCCTGACTGCAAAGAATCCTTATATCGAAGGATGGACCCCACACCGAAGTTGTCCCCACCTCAAACTTGTGCTGCCCTGATAGACCCAAGGGAGCCCTATAAACTGACATCAGGAACCTGGACTGCTGAGTTTTCTTTCCCAGGGAAATTGGAAAAAGGATGTGCCCGGGGGCCACTGGCCCTGGGCAGGGACCTCATTGCAAAAAATCCTGATATCGAAGGATGGACCCCACACCGAAGTTGTCCCCACCTCAAACTTGTGCTGCCCTGATAGACCCAAGGGAGCCCTACAAACTGACATCAGGAACCTGGACTGCTGAGTTTTCTTTCCCAGGGAAAATGGAAAAAGGATGTGCCCAGGGGCCCCTGGCCCTGACTGCAAAAAATCCTTATATCGAAGGATGGACCCCACACCGAAGTTGTCCCCACCTCAAACTTGTGCTGCCCTGATAGACCCAAGGGAGCCCTACAAACTGACATCAGGAACCTGGACTGCTGAGTTTTCTTTCCCAGGGAAAATGGAAAAAGGGTGTGCCCAGGGGCCCCTGGCCCTGACTGCAAAAAATCCTTATATCGAAGGATGGACCCCACACCGAAGTTGTCCCCACCTCAAACTTGTGCTGCCCTGATAGACCCAAGGGAGCCCTACAAACTGACATCAGGAACCTGGACTGCTGAGTTTTCTTTCCCAGGGAAAAAGGAAAAAGGATGTGCTCAGGGGCCCCTGGCCCTGGGCTGGGACCTGACTGCAAAGAATCCTTATATCGAAGGATGGACCCCACACCAAAGTTGTCCCCACCTCAAACTTGTGCTGCCCTGATAGACCCAAGGGAGCCCTACAAACTGACATCAGGAACTTGGACTGCTGAGTTTTCTTTCCCAGGGAAAATGGCCAAAGGATGTGCCCAGGGGCCCCTGGGCCTGACTGCAAAAAATCCTTATATCGAAGGATGGACCCCACACCGAAGTTGTCCCCACCTCAAACTTGTGCTGCCCTGATAGACCCAATGGAGCCCTACAAACTGACATCAGGAACCTGGACTGGTGAGTTTTCTTTCCCAGGGAAAATGGCCAAAGGATGTGCCCAGGGGCCCCTGGCCCTGGGCAGGGTCCTCACTGCAAACAATCCTTATATCGAAGGATGGACCCCACACCGAAGTTGTCCCCACCTCAAACTTGTGCTGCCCTGATAGACCCAAGGGAGCCCTACAAACTGACATCAGGAACCTGGACTGCTGAGTTTTCTTTCCCAGGGAAAAAGGAAAAAGGATGTGCTCAGGGGCCCCTGGCCCTGGGCTGGGACCTGACTGCAAAGAATCCTCATATCGAAGGATGGACCCCACACCGAAGTTGTCCCCACCTCAAACTTGTGCTGCCCTGATAGACCCAAGGGAGCCCTACAAACTGACATCAGGAACCTGGACTGCTGAGTTTTCTTTCCCAGGGAAAATGGAAAAAGGATGTGCCCGGGGGCCCTTGGTCCTGACTGCAAAAAATCCTTATATCGAAGGATGGACCCCACACCAAAGTTGTCCCCACCTCAAACTTGTGCTGCCCTGATACACCCAAGGGAGCCCTACAAACTGACATCAGGAACCTGGACTGCTGAGTTTTCTTTCCCAGGGAAAATGGAAAAAGGATGTGCCCAGGGGCCCCTGGCCCTGACTGCAAAAAATCCTTATATAGAAGGATGGACCCCACACCGAAGTTGTCCCCACCTCAAACTTGTGCTGCCCTGATACACCCAAGGGAGCCCTACAAACTGACATCAGGAACCTGGACGGCTGAGTTTTCTTTCCCAGGGAAAATGGAAAAAGGATGTGCCCAGGGGCCCCTGGCCCTGACTGCAAAAAATCCTTATATCGAAGGATGGACCCCACACCGAAGTTGTCCCCACCTCAAACTTGTGCTGCCCTGATACACCCAAGGGAGCCCTACAAACTGACATCAGGAACCTGGACTGCTGAGTTTTCTTTCCCAGGGAAAATGGAAAAAGGATGTGCCCGGGGGCGCCTGGCCCTGGGCAGGGACCTCATTGCAAAAAATCCTTATATCGAAGGATGCACCCCACACCAAAGTTGTCCCCACCTCAAACTTGTGCTGCCCTGATAGACCCAAGGGAGCCCTACAAACTGACATCAGGAACCTGGACTGCTGAGTTTTCTTTCCCAGGGAAAATGGAAAAAGGATGTGCCCTGGGACCCCTGGCCCTGACTGCAAAAAATCCTTATATCGAAGGATGGACCCCACACCGAAGTTGTCCCCACCAAAAACTTGCGCTGCCCTGATACACCCTAGGGAGCCCTACAAACTGACATCAGGAACCTGGACTGCTGAGTTTTCTTTCCCAGGGAAAATGGAAAAAGGATGTGCCCAGGGGCCCCTGGCCCTGACTGCAAAAAATCCTTATATCGAAGGATGGACCCCACACCGAAGTTGTCCCCACCTCAAACTTGTGCTGCCCTGATAGACCCAAGGGAGCCCTACAAACTGACATCAGGAACCTGGACTGCTGAGTTTTCTTTCCCAGGGAAAATGGAAAAAGGATGTGCCCAGGGGCCCCTGGCCCTGACTGCAAAAAATCCTTATATAGAAGGATGGACCCCACACCGAAGTTGTCCCCACCTCAAACTTGTGCTGCCCTGATACACCCAAGGGAGCCCTACAAACTGACATCAGGAACCTGGACTGCTGAGTTTTCTTTCCCAGGGAAAATGGAAAAAGGATGTGCCCAGGGGGCCCCTGGCCCTGGGCAGGGAACACACAGCAAAAAATCCATATATCGAAGGATGGACCCCACACCGAACTTGTTCCCACCAAATATTTGTGCTGCCCTGATAGACCCAAGGGAGCTCTACAAACTGACATCAGCAACCTGGACTGCTGAGTTTTCTTTCCCAGGGAAAATGGCCAAAGGTTGTGCCCGGGGGCCCCTGGCCCTGACTGCAAAGAATCCTTATATCGAAGGATGGACCCCACACCGAAGTTGTCCCCACCTCAAACTTGTGCTGCCCTGATAGACCCAAGGGAGCCCTATAAACTGACATCAGGAACCTGGACTGCTGAGTTTTCTTTCCCAGGGAAATTGGAAAAAGGATGTGCCCGGGGGCCACTGGCCCTGGGCAGGGACCTCATTGCAAAAAATCCTGATATCGAAGGATGGACCCCACACCGAAGTTGTCCCCACCAAAAACTTGTGCTGCCCTGATAGACCCAAGGGAGCTCTACAAACTGACATCAGGAACCTGGACTGCTGAGTTTTCTTTCCCAGAGAAAATGGAAAAAGGGTGTGCCCAGGGGCCCCTGGCCCTGACTGCAAAAAATCCTTATATCGAAGGATGGACCCCACACCGAAGTTGTCCCCACTTCAAACTTGTGCTGCCCTGATACACCCAAGGGAGCCCTACAAACTGACATCAGGAACCTGGACTGCTGAGTTTTCTTTCCCAGGGAAAATGGAAAAAGGATGTGCCCAGGGGCCCCTGGCCCTGACTGCAAAAAATCCTTATATCGAAGGATGGACCCCACACCGAAGTTGTCCCCACCTCAAACTTGTGCTGCCCTGATAGACCCAAGGGAGCCCTACAAACTGACATCAGGAACCTGGACTGCTGAGTTTTCTTTCCCAGGGAAAATGGAAAAAGGGTGTGCCCAGGGGCCCCTGGCCCTGACTGCAAAAAATCCTTATATCGAAGGATGGACCCCACACCGAAGTTGTCCCCACCTCAAAGTTGTGCTGCCCTGATAGACCCAAGGGAGCCCTACAAACTGACATCAGGAACCTGGACTGCTGAGTTTTCTTTCCCAGGGAAAAAGGAAAAAGGATGTGCTCAGGGGCCCCTGGCCCTGGGCTGGGACCTGACTGCAAAGAATCCTTATATCGAAGGATGGACCCCACACCAAAGTTGTCCCCACCTCAAACTTGTGCTGCCCTGATAGACCCAAGGGAGCCCTACAAACTGACATCAGGAACCTGGACTGCTGAGTTTTCTTTCCCAGGGAAAATGGAAAAAGGATGTGCCCTGGGACCCCTGGCCCTGACTGCAAAAAATCCTTATATCGAAGGATGGACCCCACACCGAAGTTGTCCCCACCAAAAACTTGTGCTGCCCTGATACACCCAAGGGAGCCCTACAAACTGACATCAGGAACCTGGACTGCTGAGTTTTCTTTCCCAGGGAAAATGGAAAAAGGATGTGCCCAGGAGCCCCTGGCCCTGACTGCAAAAAATCCTTATATCAAAGGATGGACCCCACACCGAAGTTGTCCCCACCTCAAACTTGTGCTGCCCTGATAGACCCAAGGGAGCGCTACAAACTGACATCAGGAACCTGGACTGCTGAGTTTTCTTTCCCAGGGAAAATGGAAAAAGGATGTGCCCAGGGGGCCCCTGGCCGTGGGCAGGGTCCTCACTGCAAAGAATCCTTATATCGAAGGATGGACCCCACACCGAAGTTGTCCCCACCTCAAACTTGTGCTGCCCTGATAGACCCAAGGGAGCCCTACAAACTGACATCAGGAACCTGGACGGCTGAGTTTTCTTTCCCAGGGAAAATGGAAAAAGGATGTGCCCAGGGGCCCCTGGCCCTGACTGCAAAAAATCCTTATATCGAAGGATGGACCCCACACCGAAGTTGTCCCCACCTCAAACTTGTGCTGCCCTGATAGACCCAAGGGAGCCCTACAAACTGACATCAGGAACCTGGACTGCTGAGTTTTCTTTCCCAGGGAAAATGGAAAAAGGATGTGCCCAGGGGCCCCTGGCCCTGACTGCAAAAAATCCTTATATCGAAGGATGGACCCCACACCAAAGTTGTCCCCACCTCAAACTTGTGCTGCCCTGATAGACCCAAGGGAGCCCTACAAACTGACATCAGGAACCTGGACTGCTGAGTTTTCTTTCCCAGGGAAAATGGAAAAAGGATGTGCCCAGGGGCCCCTGGCCCTGACTGCAAAAAATCCTTATATAGAAGGATGGACCCCACACCGAAGTTGTCCCCACCTCAAACTTGTGCTGCCCTGATACACCCAAGGGAGCCCTACAAACTGACATCAGGAACCTGGACTGCTGAGTTTTCTTTCCCAGGGAAAATGGAAAAAGGATGTGCCCAGGGGGCCCCTGGCCCTGGGCAGGGAACACACAGCAAAAAATCCTTATATCGAAGGATGGACCCCACACCGAACTTGTTCCCACCAAATATTTGTGCTGCCCTGATAGACCCAAGGGAGCTCTACAAACTGACATCAGCAACCTGGACTGCTGAGTTTTCTTTCCCAGGGAAAATGGCCAAAGGTTGTGCCCGGGGGCCCCTGGCCCTGACTGCAAAGAATCCTTATATCGAAGGATGGACCCCACACCGAAGTTGTCCCCACCTCAAACTTGTGCTGCCCTGATAGACCCAAGGGAGCCCTATAAACTGACATCAGGAACCTGGACTGCTGAGTTTTCTTTCCCAGGGAAATTGGAAAAAGGATGTGCCCGGGGGCCACTGGCCCTGGGCAGGGACCTCATTGCAAAAAATCCTGATATCGAAGGATGGACCCCACACCGAAGTTGTCCCCACCTCAAACTTGTGCTGCCCTGATAGACCCAAGGGAGCCCTACAAACTGACATCAGGAACCTGGACTGCTGAGTTTTCTTTCCCAGGGAAAATGGAAAAAGGATGTGCCCAGGGGCCCCTGGCCCTGACTGCAAAAAATCCTTATATCGAAGGATGGACCCCACACCGAAGTTGTCCCCACCTCAAACTTGTGCTGCCCTGATAGACCCAAGGGAGCCCTACAAACTGACATCAGGAACCTGGACTGCTGAGTTTTCTTTCCCAGGGAAAATGGAAAAAGGGTGTGCCCAGGGGCCCCTGGCCCTGACTGCAAAAAATCCTTATATCGAAGGATGGACCCCACACCGAAGTTGTCCCCACCTCAAACTTGTGCTGCCCTGATAGACCCAAGGGAGCCCTACAAACTGACATCAGGAACCTGGACTGCTGAGTTTTCTTTCCCAGGGAAAAAGGAAAAAGGATGTGCTCAGGGGCCCCTGGCCCTGGGCTGGGACCTGACTGCAAAGAATCCTTATATCGAAGGATGGACCCCACACCAAAGTTGTCCCCACCTCAAACTTGTGCTGCCCTGATAGACCCAAGGGAGCCCTACAAACTGACATCAGGAACTTGGACTGCTGAGTTTTCTTTCCCAGGGAAAATGGCCAAAGGATGTGCCCAGGGGCCCCTGGGCCTGACTGCAAAAAATCCTTATATCGAAGGATGGACCCCACACCGAAGTTGTCCCCACCTCAAACTTGTGCTGCCCTGATAGACCCAATGGAGCCCTACAAACTGACATCAGGAACCTGGACTGGTGAGTTTTCTTTCCCAGGGAAAATGGCCAAAGGATGTGCCCAGGGGCCCCTGGCCCTGGGCAGGGTCCTCACTGCAAACAATCCTTATATCGAAGGATGGACCCCACACCGAAGTTGTCCCCACCTCAAACTTGTGCTGCCCTGATAGACCCAAGGGAGCCCTACAAACTGACATCAGGAACCTGGACTGCTGAGTTTTCTTTCCCAGGGAAAAAGGAAAAAGGATGTGCTCAGGGGCCCCTGGCCCTGGGCTGGGACCTGACTGCAAAGAATCCTCATATCGAAGGATGGACCCCACACCGAAGTTGTCCCCACCTCAAACTTGTGCTGCCCTGATAGACCCAAGGGAGCCCTACAAACTGACATCAGGAACCTGGACTGCTGAGTTTTCTTTCCCAGGGAAAATGGAAAAAGGATGTGCCCGGGGGCCCTTGGTCCTGACTGCAAAAAATCCTTATATCGAAGGATGGACCCCACACCAAAGTTGTCCCCACCTCAAACTTGTGCTGCCCTGATACACCCAAGGGAGCCCTACAAACTGACATCAGGAACCTGGACTGCTGAGTTTTCTTTCCCAGGGAAAATGGAAAAAGGATGTGCCCAGGGGCCCCTGGCCCTGACTGCAAAAAATCCTTATATAGAAGGATGGACCCCACACCGAAGTTGTCCCCACCTCAAACTTGTGCTGCCCTGATACACCCAAGGGAGCCCTACAAACTGACATCAGGAACCTGGACGGCTGAGTTTTCTTTCCCAGGGAAAATGGAAAAAGGATGTGCCCAGGGGCCCCTGGCCCTGACTGCAAAAAATCCTTATATCGAAGGATGGACCCCACACCGAAGTTGTCCCCACCTCAAACTTGTGCTGCCCTGATACACCCAAGGGAGCCCTACAAACTGACATCAGGAACCTGGACTGCTGAGTTTTCTTTCCCAGGGAAAATGGAAAAAGGATGTGCCCGGGGGCGCCTGGCCCTGGGCAGGGACCTCATTGCAAAAAATCCTTATATCGAAGGATGCACCCCACACCAAAGTTGTCCCCACCTCAAACTTGTGCTGCCCTGATAGACCCAAGGGAGCCCTACAAACTGACATCAGGAACCTGGACTGCTGAGTTTTCTTTCCCAGGGAAAATGGAAAAAGGATGTGCCCTGGGACCCCTGGCCCTGACTGCAAAAAATCCTTATATCGAAGGATGGACCCCACACCGAAGTTGTCCCCACCAAAAACTTGCGCTGCCCTGATACACCCTAGGGAGCCCTACAAACTGACATCAGGAACCTGGACTGCTGAGTTTTCTTTCCCAGGGAAAATGGAAAAAGGATGTGCCCAGGGGCCCCTGGCCCTGACTGCAAAAAATCCTTATATCGAAGGATGGACCCCACACCGAAGTTGTCCCCACCTCAAACTTGTGCTGCCCTGATAGACCCAAGGGAGCCCTACAAACTGACATCAGGAACCTGGACTGCTGAGTTTTCTTTCCCAGGGAAAATGGAAAAAGGATGTGCCCAGGGGCCCCTGGCCCTGACTGCAAAAAATCCTTATATAGAAGGATGGACCCCACACCGAAGTTGTCCCCACCTCAAACTTGTGCTGCCCTGATACACCCAAGGGAGCCCTACAAACTGACATCAGGAACCTGGACTGCTGAGTTTTCTTTCCCAGGGAAAATGGAAAAAGGATGTGCCCAGGGGGCCCCTGGCCCTGGGCAGGGAACACACAGCAAAAAATCCATATATCGAAGGATGGACCCCACACCGAACTTGTTCCCACCAAATATTTGTGCTGCCCTGATAGACCCAAGGGAGCTCTACAAACTGACATCAGCAACCTGGACTGCTGAGTTTTCTTTCCCAGGGAAAATGGCCAAAGGTTGTGCCCGGGGGCCCCTGGCCCTGACTGCAAAGAATCCTTATATCGAAGGATGGACCCCACACCGAAGTTGTCCCCACCTCAAACTTGTGCTGCCCTGATAGACCCAAGGGAGCCCTATAAACTGACATCAGGAACCTGGACTGCTGAGTTTTCTTTCCCAGGGAAATTGGAAAAAGGATGTGCCCGGGGGCCACTGGCCCTGGGCAGGGACCTCATTGCAAAAAATCCTGATATCGAAGGATGGACCCCACACCGAAGTTGTCCCCACCAAAAACTTGTGCTGCCCTGATAGACCCAAGGGAGCTCTACAAACTGACATCAGGAACCTGGACTGCTGAGTTTTCTTTCCCAGAGAAAATGGAAAAAGGGTGTGCCCAGGGGCCCCTGGCCCTGACTGCAAAAAATCCTTATATCGAAGGATGGACCCCACACCGAAGTTGTCCCCACTTCAAACTTGTGCTGCCCTGATACACCCAAGGGAGCCCTACAAACTGACATCAGGAACCTGGACTGCTGAGTTTTCTTTCCCAGGGAAAATGGAAAAAGGATGTGCCCAGGGGCCCCTGGCCCTGACTGCAAAAAATCCTTATATCGAAGGATGGACCCCACACCGAAGTTGTCCCCACCTCAAACTTGTGCTGCCCTGATAGACCCAAGGGAGCCCTACAAACTGACATCAGGAACCTGGACTGCTGAGTTTTCTTTCCCAGGGAAAATGGAAAAAGGGTGTGCCCAGGGGCCCCTGGCCCTGACTGCAAAAAATCCTTATATCGAAGGATGGACCCCACACCGAAGTTGTCCCCACCTCAAAGTTGTGCTGCCCTGATAGACCCAAGGGAGCCCTACAAACTGACATCAGGAACCTGGACTGCTGAGTTTTCTTTCCCAGGGAAAAAGGAAAAAGGATGTGCTCAGGGGCCCCTGGCCCTGGGCTGGGACCTGACTGCAAAGAATCCTTATATCGAAGGATGGACCCCACACCAAAGTTGTCCCCACCTCAAACTTGTGCTGCCCTGATAGACCCAAGGGAGCCCTACAAACTGACATCAGGAACTTGGACTGCTGAGTTTTCTTTCCCAGGGAAAATGGCCAAAGGATGTGCCCAGGGGCCCCTGGGCCTGACTGCAAAAAATCCTTATATCGAAGGATGGACCCCACACCGAAGTTGTCCCCACCTCAAACTTGTGCTGCCCTGATAGACCCAATGGAGCCCTACAAACTGACATCAGGAACCTGGACTGCTGAGTTTTCTTTCCCAGGGAAAATGGCCAAAGGATGTGCCCAGGGGCCCCTGGCCCTGGGCAGGGTCCTCACTGCAAACAATCCTTATATCGAAGGATGGACCCCACACCGAAGTTGTCCCCACCTCAAACTTGTGCTGCCCTGATAGACCCAAGGGAGCCCTACAAACTGACATCAGGAACCTGGACTGCTGAGTTTTCTTTCCCAGGGAAAAAGGAAAAAGGATGTGCTCAGGGGCCCCTGGCCCTGGGCTGGGACCTGACTGCAAAGAATCCTCATATCGAAGGATGGACCCCACACCGAAGTTGTCCCCACCTCAAACTTGTGCTGCCCTGATAGACCCAAGGGAGCCCTACAAACTGACATCAGGAACCTGGACTGCTGAGTTTTCTTTCCCAGGGAAAATGGAAAAAGGATGTGCCCGGGGGCCCTTGGTCCTGACTGCAAAAAATCCTTATATCGAAGGATGGACCCCACACCAAAGTTGTCCCCACCTCAAACTTGTGCTGCCCTGATACACCCAAGGGAGCCCTACAAACTGACATCAGGAACCTGGACTGCTGAGTTTTCTTTCCCAGGGAAAATGGAAAAAGGATGTGCCCAGGGGCCCCTGGCCCTGGGCCCCTGGCCCTGACTGCAAAGAATCCTTATATCGAAGAATGGACCCCACACCGAAGTTGTCCCCACCTCAAACCTGTGCTGCCCTGATACACCCAAGGGAGCCCTACAAACTGACATCAGCAACCTGGACTGCTGAGTTTTCTTTCCCAGGGAAAATGGCCAAACTTTGTGCCCAGGGGCACCTGGCCCTGGGCAGGGCCCCCACTGCAAAAAATCCTTATATCGAAGGATGGACCCCACACCGAAGTCGTCCCCACCTCAAACTTGTGCTGCCGTGATAAACCCAAGGGAGCCCTACAAACTGACATCAGGAACCTGGACTGCTGAGTTTTCTTTCCCAGGGAAAATGGAAAAAGGATGTGCCCAGGGGCCCCTGGCCCTGACTGCAAAAAATCCTTATATCGAAGGATGGACCCCACACCGAAGTTGTCCCCACCTCAAACTTGTGCTGCCCTGATAGACCCAAGGGAGCCCTACAAACTGACATCAGGAACCTGGACTGCTGAGTTTTCTTTCCCAGGGAAAATGGAAAAAGGATGTGCCCAGGAGCCCCTGGCCCTGACTGCAAAAAATCCTTATATCGAAGGATGGACCCCACACCGAAGTTGTCCCCACCTCAAACTTGTGCTGCCCTGATAGACCCAAGGGAGCGCTACAAACTGACATCAGGAACCTGGACTGCTGAGTTTTCTTTCCCAGGGAAAATGGAAAAAGGATGTGCCCAGGGGCCCCTGGCCCTGACTGCAAAAAATCCTTATATCGAAGGATGGACCCCACACCGAACTTGTCCCCACCAAAAACTTGCGCTTCCCTGATAGACCCAAGGGAGCTCTACAAACTGACATCAGCAACCTGGACTGCTGAGTTTTCTTTCCCAGGGAAAATGGCCAAAGGTTGTGCCCGGGGGCCCCTGGCCCTGACTGCAAAGAATCCTTATATCGAAGGATGGACCCCACACCGAAGTTGTCCCCACCTCAAACTTGTGCTGCCCTGATAGACCCAAGGGAGCCCTACAAACTGACATCAGGAACCTGGACTGCTGAGTTTTCTTTCCCAGGGAAAATGGAAAAAGGATGTGCCCAGGGGCCCCTGGCCCTGACTGCAAAAAATCCTTATATCGAAGGATGGACCCCACACCGAAGTTGTCCCCACCTCAAACTTGTGCTGCCCTGATAGACCCAAGGGAGCCCTACAAACTGACATCAGGAACCTGGACTGCTGAGTTTTCTTTCCCAGGGAAAATGGAAAAAGGATGTGCCCAGGGGGCCCCTGGCCCTGGGCAGGGAACACACTGCAAAAAATCCTTATATCGAAGGATGGACCCCACACCGAACTTGTTCCCACCAAAAACTTGTGCTGCCCTGATAGACCCAAGGGAGCTCTACAAACTGACATCAGCAACCTGGACTGCTGAGTTTTCTTTCCCAGGGAAAATGGCCAAAGGTTGTGCATGGGGCCCCGGGCCCTGACTGCAAAAAATCCTTATATCGAAGGATGCACCCCACACCGAAGTTGTCCCCACCTCAAACTTGTGCTGCCCTGATACACCCAAGGGAGCCCTACAAACTGACATCAGGAACCTGGACTGCTGAGTTTTCTTTCCCAGGGAAAATGGAAAAAGGATGTGCCCAGGGGCCCCTGGCCCTGACTGCAAAAAATCCTTTTATCGAAGGATGGACCCCACACCGAAGTTGTCCCCACCTCAAACTTGTGCTGCCCTGATAGACCCAAGGGAGCCCTACAAACTGACATCAGGAACCTGGACTGCTGAGTTTTCTTTCCCAGGGAAAATGGAAAAAGGATGTGCCCAGGGGCCCCTGGCCCTGACTGCAAAAAATCCTTATATAGAAGGATGGACCCCACACCGAAGTTGTCCCCACCTCAAACTTGTGCTGCCCTGATACACCCAAGGGAGCCCTACAAACTGACATCAGGAACCTGGACTGCTGAGTTTTCTTTCCCAGGGAAAATGGAAAAAGGATGTGCCCAGGGGGCCCCTGGCCCTGGGCACGGAACACACAGCAAAAAATCCTTATATCGAAGGATGGACCCCACACCGAACTTGTTCCCACCAAATATTTGTGCTGCCCTGATAGACCCAAGGGAGCTCTACAAACTGACATCAGCAACCTGGACTGCTGAGTTTTCTTTCCCAGGGAAAATGGCCAAAGGTTGTGCCCGGGGGCCCCTGGCCCTGACTGCAAAGAATCCTTATATCGAAGGATGGACCCCACACCGAAGTTGTCCCCACCTCAAACTTTTGCTGCCCTGATAGACCCAAGGGAGCCCTACAAACTGACATCAGGAACCTGGACTGCTGAGTTTTCTTTCCCAGGGAAATTGGAAAAAGGATGTGCCCGGGGGCCACTGGCCCTGGGCAGGGACCTCATTGCAAAAAATCCTGATATCGAAGGATGGACCCCACACCGAAGTTGTCCCCACCAAAAACTTGTGCTGCCCTGATAGACCCAAGGGAGCTCTACAAACTGACATCAGGAACCTGGACTGCTGAGTTTTCTTTCCCAGAGAAAATGGAAAAAGGATGTGCCCAGGGGCCCCTGGCCCTGACTGCAAAAAATCCTTATATCGAAGGATGGACCCCACACCGAAGTTGTCCCCACCTCAAACTTGTGCTGCCCTGATAGACCCAAGGGAGCCCTACAAACTGACATCAGGAACCTGGACTGCTGAGTTTTCTTTCCCAGGGAAAATGGAAAAAGGATGTGCCCAGGGGCCCCTGGCCCTGACTGCAAAAAATCCTTATATCGAAGGATGGACCCCACACCGAAGTTGTCCCCACCTCAAACTTGTGCTGCCCTGATAGACCCAAGGGAGCCCTACAAACTGACATCAGGAACCTGGACTGCTGAGTTTTCTTTCCCAGGGAAAATGGAAAAAGGATGTGCCCAGGGGCCCCTGGCCCTGGGCCCCTGGCCCTGACTGCAAAGAATCCTTATATCGAAGAATGGACCCCACACCGAAGTTGTCCCCACCTCAAACCTGTGCTGCCCTGATACACCCAAGGGAGCCCTACAAACTGACATCAGCAACCTGGACTGCTGAATTTTCTTTCCCAGGGAAAATGGCCAAACTTTGTGCCCAGGGGCACCTGGCCCTGGGCAGGGCCCCCACTGCAAAAAATCCTTATATCGAAGGATGGACCCCACACCGAAGTCGTCCCCACCTCAAACTTGTGCTGCCGTGATAGACCCAAGGGAGCCCTACAAACTGACATCAGGAACCTGGACTGCTGAGTTTTCTTTCCCAGGGAAAATGGCCAAAGGTTGTGCCCGGGGGCCCCTGGCCCTGACTGCAAAGAATCCTTATATCGAAGGATGGACCCCACACCGAAGTTGTCCCCACCTCAAACTTGTGCTGCCCTGATAGACCCAAGGGAGCCCTACAAACTGACATCAGGAACCTGGACTGCTGAGTTTTCTTTCCCAGGGAAAATGGAAAAAGGATGTGCCCAGGGGCCCCTGGCCCTGACTGCAAAAAATCCTTATATCGAAGGATGGACCCCACACCGAAGTTGTCCCCACCTCAAACTTGTGCTGCCCTGATAGACCCAAGGGAGCCCTACAAACTGACATCAGGAACCTGGACTGCTGAGTTTTCTTTCCCAGGGAAAATGGCCAAAGGTTGTGCCCGGGGCCCCGGGCCCTGACTGCAAAAAATCCTTATATCGAAGGATGCACCCCACACCGAAGTTGTCCCCACCTCAAACTTGTGCTGCCCTGATACACCCAAGGGAGCCCTACAAACTGACATCAGGAACCTGGACTGCTGAGTTTTCTTTCCCAGGGAAAATGGAAAAAGGATGTGCCCAGGGGCCCCTGGCCCTGACTGCAAAAAATCCTTATATCGAAGGATGGACCCCACACCAAAGTTGTCCCCACCTCAAACTTGTGCTGCCCTGATAGACCCAAGGGAGCCCTACAAACTGACATCAGGAACCTGGACTGCTGAGTTTTCTTTCCCAGGGAAAATGGAAAAAGGATGTGCCCAGGGGCCCCTGGCCCTGACTGCAAAAAATCCTTATATAGAAGGATGGACCCCACACCGAAGTTGTCCCCACCTCAAACTTGTGCTGCCCTGATACACCCAAGGGAGCCCTACAAACTGACATCAGGAACCTGGACTGCTGAGTTTTCTTTCCCAGGGAAAATGGAAAAAGGATGTGCCCAGGGGGCCCCTGGCCCTGGGCAGGGAACACACAGCAAAAAATCCTTATATCGAAGGATGGACCCCACACCGAACTTGTTCCCACCAAATATTTGTGCTGCCCTGATAGACCCAAGGAAGCTCTACAAACTGACATCAGCAACCTGGACTGCTGAGTTTTCTTTCCCAGGGAAAATGGCCAAAGGTTGTGCCCGGGGGCCCCTGGCCCTGACTGCAAAGAATCCTTATATCGAAGGATGGACCCCACACCGAAGTTGTCCCCACCTCAAACTTTTGCTGCCCTGATAGACCCAAGGGAGCCCTACAAACTGACATCAGGAACCTGGACTGCTGAGTTTTCTTTCCCAGGGAAATTGGAAAAAGGATGTGCCCGGGGGCCACTGGCCCTGGGCAGGGACCTCATTGCAAAAAATCCTGATATCGAAGGATGGACCCCACACCGAAGTTGTCCCCACCAAAAACTTGTGCTGCCCTGATAGACCCAAGGGAGCCCTACAAACTGACATCAGGAACCTGGACTGCTGAGTTTTCTTTCCCAGGGAAAATGGAAAAAGGATGTGCCCAGGGGCCCCTGGCCCTGGGCTGGGACCTGACTGCAAAGAATCCTTATATCGAAGGATGGACCCCACACCAAAGTTGTCCCCACCTCAAACTTGTGCTGCCCTGATAGACCCAAGGGAGCCCTACAAACTGACATCAGGAACTTGGACTGCTGAGTTTTCTTTCCCAGGGAAAATGGCCAAAGGATGTGCCCAGGGGCCCCTGGGCCTGACTGCAAAAAATCCTTATATCGAAGGATGGACCCCACACCGAAGTTGTCCCCACCTCAAACTTGTGCTGCCCTGATAGACCCAATGGAGCCCTACAAACTGACATCAGGAACCTGGACTGCTGAGTTTTCTTTCCCAAGGAAAATGGCCAAAGGATGTGCCCAGGGGCCCCTGGCCCTGGGCAGGGTCCTCACTGCAAACAATCCTTATATCGAAGGATGGACCCCACACCGAAGTTGTCCCCACCTCAAACTTGTGCTGCCCTGATAGACCCAAGGGAGCGCTACAAACTGACATCAGGAACCTGGACTGCTGAGTTTTCTTTCCCAGGGAAAATGGAAAAAGGATGTGCCCAGGGGCCCCTGGCCCTGACTGCAAAAAATCCTTATATCGAAGGATGGACCCCACACCGAACTTGTCCCCACCAAAAACTTGCGCTTCCCTGATAGACCCAAGGGAGCTCTACAAACTGACATCAGCAACCTGGACTGCTGAGTTTTCTTTCCCAGGGAAAATGGCCAAAGGTTGTGCCCGGGGGCCCCTGGCCCTGACTGCAAAGAATCCTTATATCGAAGGATGGACCCCACACCGAAGTTGTCCCCACCTCAAACTCGTGCTGCCCTGATAGACCCAAGGGAGCCCTACAAACTGACATCAGGAACCTGGACTGCTGAGTTTTCTTTCCCAGGGAAAAAGGAAAAAGGATGTGCCCGGGGGCGCCTGGCCCTGTGCAGGGACCTCATTGCAAAAAATCCTTATATCGAAGGATGCACCCCACACCAAAGTTGTCCCCACCAAAAACTTGTGCTGCCCTGATAGACCCAAGGGAGCTCTACAAACTGACATCAGGAACCTGGACTGCTGAGTTTTCTTTCCCAGGGAAAATGGAAAAAGGATGTGCCCAGGGGCCCCTGGCCCTGACTGCAAAAAATCCTTATATAGAAGGATGGACCCCACACCAAAGTTGTCCCCACCTCAAACTTGTGCTGCCCTGATACACCCAAGGGAGCCCTACAAACTGACATCAGGAACCTGGACTGCTGAGTTTTCTTTCCCAGGGAAAATGGAAAAAGGATGTGCCCAGGGGCCCCTGGCCCTGGGCCCCTGGCCCTGACTGCAAAGAATCCTTATATCGAAGAATGGACCCCACACCGAAGTTGTCCCCACCTCAAACCTGTGCTGCCCTGATACACCCAAGGGAGCCCTACAAACTGACATCAGCAACCTGGACTGCTGAGTTTTCTTTCCCAGGGAAAATGGCCAAACTTTGTGCCCAGGGGCACCTGGCCCTGGGCAGGGCCCCCACTGCAAAAAATCCTTATATCGAAGGATGGACCCCACACCGAAGTCGTCCCCACCTCAAACTTGTGCTGCCGTGATAAACCCAAGGGAGCCCTACAAACTGACATCAGGAACCTGGACTGCTGAGTTTTCTTTCCCAGGGAAAATGGAAAAAGGATGTGCCCAGGGGCCCCTGGCCCTGACTGCAAAAAATCCTTATATCGAAGGATGGACCCCACACCGAAGTTGTCCCCACCTCAAACTTGTGCTGCCCTGATAGACCCAAGGGAGCCCTACAAACTGACATCAGGAACCTGGACTGCTGAGTTTTCTTTCCCAGGGAAAATGGAAAAAGGATGTGCCCAGGAGCCCCTGGCCCTGACTGCAAAAAATCCTTATATCGAAGGATGGACCCCACACCGAAGTTGTCCCCACCTCAAACTTGTGCTGCCCTGATAGACCCAAGGGAGCGCTACAAACTGACATCAGGAACCTGGACTGCTGAGTTTTCTTTCCCAGGGAAAATGGAAAAAGGATGTGCCCAGGGGCCCCTGGCCCTGACTGCAAAAAATCCTTATATCGAAGGATGGACCCCACACCGAACTTGTCCCCACCAAAAACTTGCGCTTCCCTGATAGACCCAAGGGAGCTCTACAAACTGACATCAGGAACCTGGACTGCTGAGTTTTCTTTCCCAGGGAAAATGGCCAAAGGTTGTGCCCGGGGGCCCCTGGCCCTGACTGCAAAGAATCCTTATATCGAAGGATGGACCCCACACCGAAGTTGTCCCCACCTCAAACTCGTGCTGCCCTGATAGACCCAAGGGAGCCCTACAAACTGACATCAGGAACCTGGACTGCTGAGTTTTCTTTCCCAGGGAAAATGGAAAAAGGATGTGCCCAGGGGGCCCCTGGCCCTGGGCAGGGAACACACTGCAAAAAATCCTTATATCGAAGGATGGACCCCACACCGAACTTGTTCCCACCAAAAACTTGTGCTGCCCTGATAGACCCAAGGGAGCTCTACAAACTGACATCAGCAACCTGGACTGCTGAGTTTTCTTTCCCAGGGAAAATGGCCAAAGGTTGTGCCCGGGGCCCCAGGCCCTGACTGCAAAAAATCCTTATATCGAAGGATGCACCCCACACCGAAGTTGTCCCCACCTCAAACTTGTGCTGCCCTGATACACCCAAGGGAGCCCTACAAACTGACATCAGGAACCTGGACTGCTGAGTTTTCTTTCCCAGGGAAAATGGAAAAAGGATGTGCCCAGGGGCCCCTGGCCCTGACTGCAAAAAATCCTTATATAGAAGGATGGACCCCACACCGAAGTTGTCCCCACCTCAAACTTGTGCTGCCCTGATACACCCAAGGGAGCCCTACAAACTGACATCAGGAACCTGGACTGCTGAGTTTTCTTTCCCAGGGAAAATGGAAAAAGGATGTGCCCAGGGGGCCCCTGGCCCTGGGCAGGGAACACACAGCAAAAAATCCATATATCGAAGGATGGACCCCACACCGAACTTGTTCCCACCAAATATTTGTGCTGCCCTGATAGACCCAAGGGAGCTCTACAAACTGACATCAGCAACCTGGACTGCTGAGTTTTCTTTCCCAGGGAAAATGGCCAAAGGTTGTGCCCGGGGGCCCCTGGCCCTGACTGCAAAGAATCCTTATATCGAAGGATGGACCCCACACCGAAGTTGTCCCCACCTCAAACTTTTGCTGCCCTGATAGACCCAAGGGAGCCCTACAAACTGACATCAGGAACCTGGACTGCTGAGTTTTCTTTCCCAGGGAAATTGGAAAAAGGATGTGCCCGGGGGCCACTGGCCCTGGGCAGGGACCTCATTGCAAAAAATCCTGATAACGAAGGATGGACCCCACACCGAAGTTGTCCCCACCAAAAACTTGTGCTGCCCTGATAGACCCAAGGGAGCTCTACAAACTGACATCAGGAACCTGGACTGCTGAGTTTTCTTTCCCAGAGAAAATGGAAAAAGGATGTGCCCAGGGGCCCCTGGCCCTGACTGCAAAAAATCCTTATATCGAAGGATGGACCCCACACCGAAGTTGTCCCCACCTCAAACTTGTGCTGCCCTGATAGACCCAAGGGAGCCCTACAAACTGACATCAGGAACCTGGACTGCTGAGTTTTCTTTCCCAGGGAAAATGGAAAAAGGATGTGCCCAGGGGCCCCTGGCCCTGACTGCAAAAAATCCTTATATCGAAGGATGGACCCCACACCGAAGTTGTCCCCACCTCAAACTTGTGCTGCCCTGATAGACCCAAGGGAGCCCTACAAACTGACATCAGGAACCTGGACTGCTGAGTTTTCTTTCCCAGGGAAAATGGAAAAAGGATGTGCCCAGGGGCCCCTGGCCCTGGGCCCCTGGCCCTGACTGCAAAGAATCCTTATATCGAAGAATGGACCCCACACCGAAGTTGTCCCCACCTCAAACCTGTGCTGCCCTGATACACCCAAGGGAGCCCTACAAACTGACATCAGCAACCTGGACTGCTGAGTTTTCTTTCCCAGGGAAAATGGCCAAACTTTGTGCCCAGGGGCACCTGGCCCTGGGCAGGGCCCCCACTGCAAAAAATCCTTATATCGAAGGATGGACCCCACACCGAAGTCGTCCCCACCTCAAACTTGTGCTGCCGTGATAGACCCAAGGGAGCCCTACAAACTGACATCAGGAACCTGGACTGCTGAGTTTTCTTTCCCAGGGAAATTGGAAAAAGGATGTGCCCGGGGGCCACTGGCCCTGGGCAGGGACCTCATTGCAAAAAATCCTGATATCGAAGGATGGACCCCACACCGAACTTGTTCCCACCAAAAACTTGTGCTGCCCTGATAGACCCAAGGGAGCTCTACAAACTGACATCAGCAACCTGGACTGCTGAGTTTTCTTTCCCAGGGAAAATGGCCAAAGGTTGTGCATGGGGCCCCGGGCCCTGACTGCAAAAAATCCTTATATCGAAGGATGCACCCCACACCGAAGTTGTCCCCACCTCAAACTTGTGCTGCCCTGATACACCCAAGGGAGCCCTACAAACTGACATCAGGAACCTGGACTGCTGAGTTTTCTTTCCCAGGGAAAATGGAAAAAGGATGTGCCCAGGGGCCCCTGGCCCTGACTGCAAAAAATCCTTTTATCGAAGGATGGACCCCACACCGAAGTTGTCCCCACCTCAAACTTGTGCTGCCCTGATAGACCCAAGGGAGCCCTACAAACTGACATCAGGAACCTGGACTGCTGAGTTTTCTTTCCCAGGGAAAATGGAAAAAGGATGTGCCCAGGGGCCCCTGGCCCTGACTGCAAAAAATCCTTATATAGAAGGATGGACCCCACACCGAAGTTGTCCCCACCTCAAACTTGTGCTGCCCTGATACACCCAAGGGAGCCCTACAAACTGACATCAGGAACCTGGACTGCTGAGTTTTCTTTCCCAGGGAAAATGGAAAAAGGATGTGCCCAGGGGGCCCCTGGCCCTGGGCACGGAACACACAGCAAAAAATCCTTATATCGAAGGATGGACCCCACACCGAACTTGTTCCCACCAAATATTTGTGCTGCCCTGATAGACCCAAGGGAGCTCTACAAACTGACATCAGCAACCTGGACTGCTGAGTTTTCTTTCCCAGGGAAAATGGCCAAAGGTTGTGCCCGGGGGCCCCTGGCCCTGACTGCAAAGAATCCTTATATCGAAGGATGGACCCCACACCGAAGTTGTCCCCACCTCAAACTTTTGCTGCCCTGATAGACCCAAGGGAGCCCTACAAACTGACATCAGGAACCTGGACTGCTGAGTTTTCTTTCCCAGGGAAATTGGAAAAAGGATGTGCCCGGGGGCCACTGGCCCTGGGCAGGGACCTCATTGCAAAAAATCCTGATATCGAAGGATGGACCCCACACCGAAGTTGTCCCCACCAAAAACTTGTGCTGCCCTGATAGACCCAAGGGAGCTCTACAAACTGACATCAGGAACCTGGACTGCTGAGTTTTCTTTCCCAGAGAAAATGGAAAAAGGATGTGCCCAGGGGCCCCTGGCCCTGACTGCAAAAAATCCTTATATCGAAGGATGGACCCCACACCGAAGTTGTCCCCACCTCAAACTTGTGCTGCCCTGATAGACCCAAGGGAGCCCTACAAACTGACATCAGGAACCTGGACTGCTGAGTTTTCTTTCCCAGGGAAAATGGAAAAAGGATGTGCCCAGGGGCCCCTGGCCCTGACTGCAAAAAATCCTTATATCGAAGGATGGACCCCACACCGAAGTTGTCCCCACCTCAAACTTGTGCTGCCCTGATAGACCCAAGGGAGCCCTACAAACTGACATCAGGAACCTGGACTGCTGAGTTTTCTTTCCCAGGGAAAATGGAAAAAGGATGTGCCCAGGGGCCCCTGGCCCTGGGCCCCTGGCCCTGACTGCAAAGAATCCTTATATCGAAGAATGGACCCCACACCGAAGTTGTCCCCACCTCAAACCTGTGCTGCCCTGATACACCCAAGGGAGCCCTACAAACTGACATCAGCAACCTGGACTGCTGAATTTTCTTTCCCAGGGAAAATGGCCAAACTTTGTGCCCAGGGGCACCTGGCCCTGGGCAGGGCCCCCACTGCAAAAAATCCTTATATCGAAGGATGGACCCCACACCGAAGTCGTCCCCACCTCAAACTTGTGCTGCCGTGATAGACCCAAGGGAGCCCTACAAACTGACATCAGGAACCTGGACTGCTGAGTTTTCTTTCCCAGGGAAAATGGCCAAAGGTTGTGCCCGGGGGCCCCTGGCCCTGACTGCAAAGAATCCTTATATCGAAGGATGGACCCCACACCGAAGTTGTCCCCACCTCAAACTTGTGCTGCCCTGATAGACCCAAGGGAGCCCTACAAACTGACATCAGGAACCTGGACTGCTGAGTTTTCTTTCCCAGGGAAAATGGAAAAAGGATGTGCCCAGGGGCCCCTGGCCCTGACTGCAAAAAATCCTTATATCGAAGGATGGACCCCACACCGAAGTTGTCCCCACCTCAAACTTGTGCTGCCCTGATAGACCCAAGGGAGCCCTACAAACTGACATCAGGAACCTGGACTGCTGAGTTTTCTTTCCCAGGGAAAATGGCCAAAGGTTGTGCCCGGGGCCCCGGGCCCTGACTGCAAAAAATCCTTATATCGAAGGATGCACCCCACACCGAAGTTGTCCCCACCTCAAACTTGTGCTGCCCTGATACACCCAAGGGAGCCCTACAAACTGACATCAGGAACCTGGACTGCTGAGTTTTCTTTCCCAGGGAAAATGGAAAAAGGATGTGCCCAGGGGCCCCTGGCCCTGACTGCAAAAAATCCTTATATCGAAGGATGGACCCCACACCGAAGTTGTCCCCACCTCAAACTTGTGCTGCCCTGATAGACCCAAGGGAGCCCTACAAACTGACATCAGGAACCTGGACTGCTGAGTTTTCTTTCCCAGGGAAAATGGAAAAAGGATGTGCCCAGGGGCCCCTGGCCCTGACTGCAAAAAATCCTTATATAGAAGGATGGACCCCACACCGAAGTTGTCCCCACCTCAAACTTGTGCTGCCCTGATACACCCAAGGGAGCCCTACAAACTGACATCAGGAACCTGGACTGCTGAGTTTTCTTTCCCAGGGAAAATGGAAAAAGGATGTGCCCAGGGGGCCCCTGGCCCTGGGCAGGGAACACACAGCAAAAAATCCTTATATCGAAGGATGGACCCCACACCGAACTTGTTCCCACCAAATATTTGTGCTGCCCTGATAGACCCAAGGAAGCTCTACAAACTGACATCAGCAACCTGGACTGCTGAGTTTTCTTTCCCAGGGAAAATGGCCAAAGGTTGTGCCCGGGGGCCCCTGGCCCTGACTGCAAAGAATCCTTATATCGAAGGATGGACCCCACACCGAAGTTGTCCCCACCTCAAACTTTTGCTGCCCTGATAGACCCAAGGGAGCCCTACAAACTGACATCAGGAACCTGGACTGCTGAGTTTTCTTTCCCAGGGAAATTGGAAAAAGGATGTGCCCGGGGGCCACTGGCCCTGGGCAGGGACCTCATTGCAAAAAATCCTGATATCGAAGGATGGACCCCACACCGAAGTTGTCCCCACCAAAAACTTGTGCTGCCCTGATAGACCCAAGGGAGCCCTACAAACTGACATCAGGAACCTGGACTGCTGAGTTTTCTTTCCCAGGGAAAATGGAAAAAGGATGTGCCCAGGGGCCCCTGGCCCTGGGCTGGGACCTGACTGCAAAGAATCCTTATATCGAAGGATGGACCCCACACCAAAGTTGTCCCCACCTCAAACTTGTGCTGCCCTGATAGACCCAAGGGAGCCCTACAAACTGACATCAGGAACTTGGACTGCTGAGTTTTCTTTCCCAGGGAAAATGGCCAAAGGATGTGCCCAGGGGCCCCTGGGCCTGACTGCAAAAAATCCTTATATCGAAGGATGGACCCCACACCGAAGTTGTCCCCACCTCAAACTTGTGCTGCCCTGATAGACCCAATGGAGCCCTACAAACTGACATCAGGAACCTGGACTGCTGAGTTTTCTTTCCCAAGGAAAATGGCCAAAGGATGTGCCCAGGGGCCCCTGGCCCTGGGCAGGGTCCTCACTGCAAACAATCCTTATATCGAAGGATGGACCCCACACCGAAGTTGTCCCCACCTCAAACTTGTGCTGCCCTGATAGACCCAAGGGAGCGCTACAAACTGACATCAGGAACCTGGACTGCTGAGTTTTCTTTCCCAGGGAAAATGGAAAAAGGATGTGCCCAGGGGCCCCTGGCCCTGACTGCAAAAAATCCTTATATCGAAGGATGGACCCCACACCGAACTTGTCCCCACCAAAAACTTGCGCTTCCCTGATAGACCCAAGGGAGCTCTACAAACTGACATCAGCAACCTGGACTGCTGAGTTTTCTTTCCCAGGGAAAATGGCCAAAGGTTGTGCCCGGGGGCCCCTGGCCCTGACTGCAAAGAATCCTTATATCGAAGGATGGACCCCACACCGAAGTTGTCCCCACCTCAAACTCGTGCTGCCCTGATAGACCCAAGGGAGCCCTACAAACTGACATCAGGAACCTGGACTGCTGAGTTTTCTTTCCCAGGGAAAAAGGAAAAAGGATGTGCCCGGGGGCGCCTGGCCCTGTGCAGGGACCTCATTGCAAAAAATCCTTATATCGAAGGATGCACCCCACACCAAAGTTGTCCCCACCAAAAACTTGTGCTGCCCTGATAGACCCAAGGGAGCTCTACAAACTGACATCAGGAACCTGGACTGCTGAGTTTTCTTTCCCAGGGAAAATGGAAAAAGGATGTGCCCAGGGGCCCCTGGCCCTGACTGCAAAAAATCCTTATATAGAAGGATGGACCCCACACCAAAGTTGTCCCCACCTCAAACTTGTGCTGCCCTGATACACCCAAGGGAGCCCTACAAACTGACATCAGGAACCTGGACTGCTGAGTTTTCTTTCCCAGGGAAAATGGAAAAAGGATGTGCCCAGGGGCCCCTGGCCCTGGGCCCCTGGCCCTGACTGCAAAGAATCCTTATATCGAAGAATGGACCCCACACCGAAGTTGTCCCCACCTCAAACCTGTGCTGCCCTGATACACCCAAGGGAGCCCTACAAACTGACATCAGCAACCTGGACTGCTGAGTTTTCTTTCCCAGGGAAAATGGCCAAACTTTGTGCCCAGGGGCACCTGGCCCTGGGCAGGGCCCCCACTGCAAAAAATCCTTATATCGAAGGATGGACCCCACACCGAAGTCGTCCCCACCTCAAACTTGTGCTGCCGTGATAAACCCAAGGGAGCCCTACAAACTGACATCAGGAACCTGGACTGCTGAGTTTTCTTTCCCAGGGAAAATGGAAAAAGGATGTGCCCAGGGGCCCCTGGCCCTGACTGCAAAAAATCCTTATATCGAAGGATGGACCCCACACCGAAGTTGTCCCCACCTCAAACTTGTGCTGCCCTGATAGACCCAAGGGAGCCCTACAAACTGACATCAGGAACCTGGACTGCTGAGTTTTCTTTCCCAGGGAAAATGGAAAAAGGATGTGCCCAGGAGCCCCTGGCCCTGACTGCAAAAAATCCTTATATCGAAGGATGGACCCCACACCGAAGTTGTCCCCACCTCAAACTTGTGCTGCCCTGATAGACCCAAGGGAGCGCTACAAACTGACATCAGGAACCTGGACTGCTGAGTTTTCTTTCCCAGGGAAAATGGAAAAAGGATGTGCCCAGGGGCCCCTGGCCCTGACTGCAAAAAATCCTTATATCGAAGGATGGACCCCACACCGAACTTGTCCCCACCAAAAACTTGCGCTTCCCTGATAGACCCAAGGGAGCTCTACAAACTGACATCAGGAACCTGGACTGCTGAGTTTTCTTTCCCAGGGAAAATGGCCAAAGGTTGTGCCCGGGGGCCCCTGGCCCTGACTGCAAAGAATCCTTATATCGAAGGATGGACCCCACACCGAAGTTGTCCCCACCTCAAACTCGTGCTGCCCTGATAGACCCAAGGGAGCCCTACAAACTGACATCAGGAACCTGGACTGCTGAGTTTTCTTTCCCAGGGAAAATGGAAAAAGGATGTGCCCAGGGGGCCCCTGGCCCTGGGCAGGGAACACACTGCAAAAAATCCTTATATCGAAGGATGGACCCCACACCGAACTTGTTCCCACCAAAAACTTGTGCTGCCCTGATAGACCCAAGGGAGCTCTACAAACTGACATCAGCAACCTGGACTGCTGAGTTTTCTTTCCCAGGGAAAATGGCCAAAGGTT
Source organism: Lonchura striata (assembly GCF_050655825.1). Lineage (NCBI taxonomy): Eukaryota > Metazoa > Chordata > Aves > Passeriformes > Estrildidae > Lonchura > Lonchura striata. The sequence continues at coordinate 212,517 of NC_140716.1, forward strand.
GTGCCCGGGGCCCCAGGCCCTGACTGCAAAAAATCCTTATATCGAAGGATGCACCCCACACCGAAGTTGTCCCCACCTCAAACTTGTGCTGCCCTGATACACCCAAGGGAGCCCTACAAACTGACATCAGGAACCTGGACTGCTGAGTTTTCTTTCCCAGGGAAAATGGAAAAAGGATGTGCCCAGGGGCCCCTGGCCCTGACTGCAAAAAATCCTTATATAGAAGGATGGACCCCACACCGAAGTTGTCCCCACCTCAAACTTGTGCTGCCCTGATACACCCAAGGGAGCCCTACAAACTGACATCAGGAACCTGGACTGCTGAGTTTTCTTTCCCAGGGAAAATGGAAAAAGGATGTGCCCAGGGGGCCCCTGGCCCTGGGCAGGGAACACACAGCAAAAAATCCATATATCGAAGGATGGACCCCACACCGAACTTGTTCCCACCAAATATTTGTGCTGCCCTGATAGACCCAAGGGAGCTCTACAAACTGACATCAGCAACCTGGACTGCTGAGTTTTCTTTCCCAGGGAAAATGGCCAAAGGTTGTGCCCGGGGGCCCCTGGCCCTGACTGCAAAGAATCCTTATATCGAAGGATGGACCCCACACCGAAGTTGTCCCCACCTCAAACTTTTGCTGCCCTGATAGACCCAAGGGAGCCCTACAAACTGACATCAGGAACCTGGACTGCTGAGTTTTCTTTCCCAGGGAAATTGGAAAAAGGATGTGCCCGGGGGCCACTGGCCCTGGGCAGGGACCTCATTGCAAAAAATCCTGATAACGAAGGATGGACCCCACACCGAAGTTGTCCCCACCAAAAACTTGTGCTGCCCTGATAGACCCAAGGGAGCTCTACAAACTGACATCAGGAACCTGGACTGCTGAGTTTTCTTTCCCAGAGAAAATGGAAAAAGGATGTGCCCAGGGGCCCCTGGCCCTGACTGCAAAAAATCCTTATATCGAAGGATGGACCCCACACCGAAGTTGTCCCCACCTCAAACTTGTGCTGCCCTGATAGACCCAAGGGAGCCCTACAAACTGACATCAGGAACCTGGACTGCTGAGTTTTCTTTCCCAGGGAAAATGGAAAAAGGATGTGCCCAGGGGCCCCTGGCCCTGACTGCAAAAAATCCTTATATCGAAGGATGGACCCCACACCGAAGTTGTCCCCACCTCAAACTTGTGCTGCCCTGATAGACCCAAGGGAGCCCTACAAACTGACATCAGGAACCTGGACTGCTGAGTTTTCTTTCCCAGGGAAAATGGAAAAAGGATGTGCCCAGGGGCCCCTGGCCCTGGGCCCCTGGCCCTGACTGCAAAGAATCCTTATATCGAAGAATGGACCCCACACCGAAGTTGTCCCCACCTCAAACCTGTGCTGCCCTGATACACCCAAGGGAGCCCTACAAACTGACATCAGCAACCTGGACTGCTGAGTTTTCTTTCCCAGGGAAAATGGCCAAACTTTGTGCCCAGGGGCACCTGGCCCTGGGCAGGGCCCCCACTGCAAAAAATCCTTATATCGAAGGATGGACCCCACACCGAAGTCGTCCCCACCTCAAACTTGTGCTGCCGTGATAGACCCAAGGGAGCCCTACAAACTGACATCAGGAACCTGGACTGCTGAGTTTTCTTTCCCAGGGAAATTGGAAAAAGGATGTGCCCGGGGGCCACTGGCCCTGGGCAGGGACCTCATTGCAAAAAATCCTGATATCGAAGGATGGACCCCACACCGAAGTTGTCCCCACCAAAAACTTGTGCTGCCCTGATAGACCCAAGGGAGCTCTACAAACTGACATCAGGAACCTGGACTGCTGAGTTTTCTTTCCCAGAGAAAATGGAAAAAGGATGTGCCCAGGGGCCCCTGGCCCTGACTGCAAAAAATCCTTATATCGAAGGATGGACCCCACACCGAAGTTGTCCCCACCTCAAACTTGTGCTGCCCTGATAGACCCAAGGGAGCCCTACAAACTGACATCAGGAACCTGGACTGCTGAGTTTTCTTTCCCAGGGAAAATGGAAAAAGGATGTGCCCAGGGGCCCCTGGCCCTGACTGCAAAAAATCCTTATATCGAAGGATGGACCCCACACCGAAGTTGTCCCCACCTCAAACTTGTGCTGCCCTGATAGACCCAAGGGAGCCCTACAAACTGACATCAGGAACCTGGACTGCTGAGTTTTCTTTCCCAGGGAAAATGGAAAAAGGGTGTGCCCAGGGGCCCCTGGCCCTGACTGCAAAAAATCCTTATATCGAAGGATGGACCCCACACCGAAGTTGTCCCCACCTCAAACTTGTGCTGCCCTGATAGACCCAAGGGAGCCCTACAAACTGACATCAGGAACCTGGACTGCTGAGTTTTCTTTCCCAGGGAAAATGGAAAAAGGATGTGCCCAGGGGCCCCTGGCCCTGGGCTGGGACCTGACTGCAAAGAATCCTTATATCGAAGGATGGACCCCACACCAAAGTTGTCCCCACCTCAAACTTGTGCTGCCCTGATAGACCCAAGGGAGCCCTACAAACTGACATCAGGAACTTGGACTGCTGAGTTTTCTTTCCCAGGGAAAATGGCCAAAGGATGTGCCCAGGGGCCCCTGGGCCTGACTGCAAAAAATCCTTATATCGAAGGATGGACCCCACACCGAAGTTGTCCCCACCTCAAACTTGTGCTGCCCTGATAGACCCAAGGGAGCCCTACAAACTGACATCAGGAACCTGGACTGCTGAGTTTTCTTTCCCAGGGAAAAAGGAAAAAGGATGTGCCCGGGGGCGCCTGGCCCTGTGCAGGGACCTCATTGCAAAAAATCCTTATATCGAAGGATGCACCCCACACCAAAGTTGTCCCCACCAAAAACTTGTGCTGCCCTGATAGACCCAAGGGAGCTCTACAAACTGACATCAGGAACCTGGACTGCTGAGTTTTCTTTCCCAGGGAAAATGGAAAAAGGATGTGCCCAGGGGCCCCTGGCCCTGACTGCAAAAAATCCTTATATAGAAGGATGGACCCCACACCGAACTTGTCCCCACCTCAAACTTGTGCTGCCCTGATACACCCAAGGGAGCCCTACAAACTGACATCAGGAACCTGGACTGCTGAGTTTTCTTTCCCAGGGAAAATGGAAAAAGGATGTGCCCAGGGGCCCCTGGCCCTGACTGCAAAAAATCCATATATCGAAGGATGGACCCCACACCGAAGTTGTCCCCACCTCAAACTTGTGCTGCCCTGATACACCCAAGGGAGCGCTACAAACTGACATCAGGAACCTGGACTGCTGAGTTTTCTTTCCCAGGGAAAATGGAAAAAGGATGTGCCCAGGGACCCCTGGCCCTGACTGCAAAAAATCCTTATATCGAAGGATGGACCCCACACCGACGTGGTCCCCACCTCAAACTTGTGCTGCCCTGATACACCCAAGGGAGCTCTACAAACTGACATCAGGAACCTGGACTGCTGAGTTTTCTTTCCCAGGGAAAATGGAAAAAGGATGTGCCCAGGGGCCCCTGGCCCTGACTGCAAAAAATCCTTATATCGAAGGATGGACCCCACACCAAAGTTGTCCCCACCTCAAACTTGTGCTGCCCTGATAGACCCAAGGGAGCCCTACAAACTGACATCAGGAACCTGGACTGCTGAGTTTTCTTTCCCAGGGAAAATGGAAAAAGGATGTGCCCAGGGGGCCCCTGGCCCTGGGCAGGGAACACACTGCAAAAAATCCTTATATCGAAGGATGGACCCCACACCGAACTTGTTCCCACCAAAAACTTGTGCTGCCCTGATAGACCCAAGGGAGCTCTACAAACTGACATCAGCAACCTGGACTGCTGAGTTTTCTTTCCCAGGGAAAATGGCCAAAGGTTGTGCATGGGGCCCCGGGCCCTGACTGCAAAAAATCCTTATATCGAAGGATGCACCCCACACCGAAGTTGTCCCCACCTCAAACTTGTGCTGCCCTGATAGACCCAAGGGAGCCCTACAAACTGACATCAGGAACCTGGACTGCTGAGTTTTCTTTCCCAGGGAAAATGGAAAAAGGATGTGCCCAGGGGCCCCTGGCCCTGACTTGAAAAAATCCTTATATCGAAGGATGGACCCCACACCGAAGTTGTCCCCACCTCAAACTTGTGCTGCCCTGATAGACCCAAGGGAGCTCTACAAACTGACATCAGGAACCTGGACTGCTGAGTTTTCTTTCCCAGGGAAAATGGAAAAAGGATGTGCCCAGGGGCCCCTGGCCCTGACTGCAAAAAATCCTTATATCGAAGGATGGACCCCACACCAAAGTTGTCCCCACCTCAAACGTGTGCTGCCCTGATACACCCAAGGGAGCCCTACAAACTGACATCAGGAACCTGGACTGCTGAGTTTTCTTTCCCAGGGAAAATGGAAAAAGGATGTGCCCAGGGGCCCCTGGCCCTGACTGCAAAAAATCCTTATATCGAAGGATGGACCCCACACCGAAGTTGTCCCCACCTCAAACTTGTGCTGCCCTGATACACCCAAGGGAGCCCTACAAACTGACATCAGGAACCTGGACTGCTGAGTTTTCTTTCCCAGGGAAAATGGAAAAAGGATGTGCCCAGGGGCCCCTGGCCGTGGGCAGGGTCCTCAGTGCAAAGAATCCTTATATCGAAGGATGGACCCCACACCGAAGTTGTCCCCACCTCAAACTTGTGCTGCCCTGATACACCCAAGGGAGCCCTACAAACTGACATCAGGAACCTGGACTGCTGAGTTTTCTTTCCCAGGGAAAATGTGCCCAGGGACCCCTGGCCCTGACTGCAAAAAATCCTTATATCGAAGGATGGACCCCACACCGACGTGGTCCCCACCTCAAACTTGTGCTGCCCTGATACACCCAAGGGAGCCCTACAAAGTGACATCAGGAACCTGGACTGCTGAGTTTTCTTTCCCAGGGAAAATGGAAAAAGGATGTGCCCAGGGGGCCCCTGGCCCTGGGCAGGGAACACACTGCAAAAAATCCTTATATCGAAGGATGGACCCCACACCGAACTTGTCCCCACCAAAAACTTGTGCTGCCCTGATAGACCCAAGGGAGCTCTACAAACTGACATCAGCAACCTGGACTGCTGAGTTTTCTTTCCCAGGGAAAATGGCCAAAGGTTGTGCCCGGGGCCCCGGGCCCTGACTGCAAAGAATCCTTATATCGAAGGATGGACCCCACACCGAAGTTGTCCCCACCTCAAAGTTGTGCTGCCCTGATAGACCCAAGGGAGCTCTACAAACTGACATCAGGAACCTGGACTGCTGAGTTTTCTTTCCCAGGGAAAATGGAAAAAGGATGTGCCAAGGAGCCCCTGGCCCTGACTGCAAAAAATCCTTATATCGAAGGATGGACCCCACACCGAAGTTGTCCCCACCTCAAAGTTGTGCTACCCTGATAGACCCAAGGGAGCTCTACAAACTGACATCAGGAACCTGGACTGCTGAGTTTTCTTTCCCAGGGAAAATGGAAAAAGGATGTGCCCAGGGGCCCCTGGCCCTGGGCAGGGTCCTCACTGCAAACAATCCTTATATCGAAGGATGGACCCCACACCGAAGTTGTCCCCACCTCAAACTTGTGCTGCCCTGATAGACCCAAGGGAGCCCTACAAACTGACATCAGGAACCTGGACTGCTGAGTTTTCTTTCCCAGGGAAAATGGAAAAAGGATGTGCCCAGGGGCCCCTGGCCCTGACTGCAAAAAATCCTTATATCGAAGGATGGACCCCACACCGAAGTTGTCCCCACCTCAAACTTGTGCTGCCCTGATAGACCCAAGGGAGCTCTACAAACTGACATCAGGAACCTGGACTGCTGAGTTTTCTTTCCCAGGGAAAAAGGATGTGCTCAGGGGCCACTGGCCCTGGGCTGGGACCTGACTGCAAAGAATCCTTATATCGAAGGATGGACCCCACACCAAAGTTGTCCCCACCTCAAACTTGTGCTGCCCTGATAGACCCAAGGGAGCCCTACAAACTGACATCAGGAACCTGGACTGCTGTGTTTTCTTTCCCAGGGAAAATGGAAAAAGGATGTGCCCGGGGGCCCTTGGCCCTGACTGCAAAAAATCCTTATATCGAAGGATGGACCCCACACCAAAGTTGTCCCCACCTCAAACTTGTGCTGCCCTGATACACCCAAGGGAGCCCTACAAACTGACATCAGGAACCTGGACTGCTGAGTTTTCTTTCCCAGGGAAAATGGAAAAAGGATGTGCCCAGGGGCCCCTGGCCCAGGGCAGGGAACACACTGCAAAAAATCCTTATATCGAAGGATGGACCCCACACCGAACTTGTTCCCACCAAAAACTTGTGCTGCCCTGATAGACCCAAGGGAGCTCTACAAACTGACATCAGGAACCTGGACTGCTGAGTTTTCTTTCCCAGGGAAAATGGCCAAAGGTTGTGCCCGGGGCCCCGGGCCCTGACTGCAAAAAATCCTTATATCGAAGGATGCACCCCACACCGAAGTCGTCCCCACCTCAAAGTTGTGCTGCCCTGATAGACCCAAGGGAGCCCTACAAACTGACATCAGGAACCTGGACTGCTGAGTTTTCTTTCCCAGGGAAAATGGAAAAAGGATGTGCCCAGGGGCCCCTGGCCCTGACTGCAAAAAATCCTTATATCGAAGGATGGACCCCACACCGAAGTTGTCCCCACCTCAAACTTGTGCTGCCCTGATAGACCCAAGGGAGCCCTACAAACTGACATCAGGAACCTGGACTGCTGAGTTTTCTTTCCCAGGGAAAATGGAAAAAGGATGTGCCCAGGGGCCCCTGGCCCTGACTGCAAAAAATCCTTATATCGAAGGATGGACCCCACACCGAAGTTGTCCCCACCTCAAACTTGTGCTGCCCTGATACACCCAAGGGAGCCCTACAAACTGACATCAGGAACCTGGACTGATGAGTTTTCTTTCCCAGGGAAAATGGAAAAAGGATGTGCCCAGGGGCCCCTGGCCCTGACTGTAAAAAATACGTATATCGAAGGATGGACCCCACACCGAAGTTGTCCCCACCTCAAACTTGTGCTGCCCTGATAGACCCAAGGGAGCCCTACAAACTGACATCAGGAACCTGGACTGCTGAGTTTTCTTTCCCAGGGAAAATGGAAAAAGGATGTGCCCAGGGGCCCCTGGCCCTGACTGCAAAAAATCCTTATATCGAAGGATGGACCCCACACCGAAGTTGTCCCCACCTCAAACTTGTGCTGCCCTGATAGACCCAAGGGAGCCCTACAAACTGACATCAGGAACCTGGACTGCTGAGTTTTCTTTCCCAGGGAAAATGGAAAAAGGATGTGCCCAGGGGGCCCCTGGCCCTGGGCAGGGAACACACTGCAAAAAATCCTTATATCGAAGGATGGACCCACACCGAACTTGTTCCCACCAAAAACTTCTGCTGCCCTGATAGACCCAAGGGAGCTCTACAAACTGACATCAGGAACCTGGACTGCTGAGTTTTCTTTCCCAGGGAAAATGGCCAAAGGTTGTGCCCGGGGCCCCGGGCCCTGACTGCAAAAAATCCTTATATCGAAGGATGCACCCCACACCGAAGTCGTCCCCACCTCAAACTTGTGCTGCCCTGATAGACCCAAGGGAGCCCTACAAACTGACATCAGGAACCTGGACTGCTGAGTTTTCTTTCCCAGGGAAAATGGAAAAAGGATGTGCCCAGGGGCCCCTGGCCCTGGGCAGGGTCCTCACTGCAAACAATCCTTATATCGAAGGATGGACCCCACACCGAAGTTGTCCCCACCTCAAACTTGTGCTGCCCTGATAGACCCAAGGGAGCCCTACAAACTGACATCAGGAACCTGGACTGCTGAGTTTTCTTTCCCAGGGAAAATGGAAAAAGGATGTGCCCAGGGGCCCCTGGCCCTGACTGCAAAAAATCCTTATATCGAAGGATGGACCCCACACCGAAGTTGTCCCCACCTCAAACTTGTGCTGCCCTGATAGACCCAAGGGAGCTCTACAAACTGACATCAGGAACCTGGACTGCTGAGTTTTCTTTCCCAGGGAAAATGGCCAAAGGTTGTGCCCGGGGCCCCGGGCCCTGACTGCAAAAAATCCTTATATCGAAGGATGCACCCCACACCGAAGTCGTCCCCACCTCAAACTTGTGCTGCCCTGATAGACCCAAGGGAGCTCTACAAACTGACATCAGGAACCTGGACTGCTGAGTTTTCTTTCCCAGGGAAAAAGGATGTGCTCAGGGGCCCCTGGCCCTGGGCTGGGACCTGACTGCAAAGAATCCTTATATCGAAGGATGGACCCCACACCAAAGTTGTCCCCACCTCAAACTTGTGCTGCCGTGATAGACCCAAGGGAGCCCTACAAACTGACATCAGGAACTTGGACTGCTGAGTTTTCTTTCCCAGGGAAAATGGCCAAAGGATGTGCCCAGGGGCCCCTGGCCCTGACTGCAAAAAATCCTTATATCGAAGGATGGACCCCACACCGAAGTTGTCCCCACCTCAAACTTGTGCTGCCCTGATAGACCCAAGGGAGCCCTACAAACTGACATCAGGAACCTGGACTGCTGAGTTTTCTTTCCCAGGGAAAATGGAAAAAGGATGTGCCCGGGGGCCCTTGGCCCTGACTGCAAAAAATCCTTATATCGAAGGATGGACCCCACACTGAAGTTGTCCCCACCTCAAACTTGTGCTGCCCTGATAGACCCAAGGGAGCCCTACAAACTGACATCAGGAACCTGGACTGCTGAGTTTTCTTTCCCAGGGAAAACGGAAAAAGGGTGTGCCCAGGGGCCCCTGGCCCTGGTCAGCGACCTCACTGGAAAAAATCCTTATATCGAAGGATGGATTCCACACCGAAGTTGTCCCCACCTCAAACTTGTGCTGCCCTGATAGACCCAAGGGAGCCCTACAAACTGACATCAGGAACCTGGACTGCTGAGTTTTCTTTCCCAGGGAAAATGGAAAAAGGATGTGCCCAGGGGCCCCTGGCCCTGACTGCAAAAAATCCTTATATCGAAGGATGGACCCCACACCGAAGTTGTCCCCACCTCAAACTTGTGCTGCCCTGATAGACCCAAGGGAGCCCTACAAACTGACATCAGGAACCTGGACTGCTGAGTTTTCTTTCCCAGGGAAAATGGAAAAAGGATGTGCCCAGGGGGCCCCTGGCCCTGGGCAGGGAACACACTGCAAAAAATCCTTATATCGAAGGATGGACCCACACCGAACTTGTTCCCACCAAAAACTTCTGCTGCCCTGATAGACCCAAGGGAGCTCTACAAACTGACATCAGGAACCTGGACTGCTGAGTTTTCTTTCCCAGGGAAAATGGCCAAAGGTTGTGCCCGGGGCCCCGGGCCCTGACTGCAAAAAATCCTTATATCGAAGGATGCACCCCACACCGAAGTCGTCCCCACCTCAAACTTGTGCTGCCCTGATAGACCCAAGGGAGCCCTACAAACTGACATCAGGAACCTGGACTGCTGAGTTTTCTTTCCCAGGGAAAATGGAAAAAGGATGTGCCCAGGGGCCCCTGGCCCTGACTGCAAAAAATCCTTATATCGAAGGATGGACCCCACACCGAAGTTGTCCCCACCTCAAACTTGTGCTGCCCTGATAGACCCAAGGGAGCTCTACAAACTGACATCAGGAACCTGGACTGCTGAGTTTTCTTTCCCAGGGAAAATGGCCAAAGGTTGTGCCCGGGGCCCCGGGCCCTGACTGCAAAAAATCCTTATATCGAAGGATGCACCCCACACCGAAGTCGTCCCCACCTCAAACTTGTGCTGCCCTGATACACCCAAGGGAGCCCTACAAACTGACGTCAGGAACCTGGACTGCTGAGTTTTCTTTCCCAGGGAAAATGGAAAAAGGATGTGCCCAGGGGCCCCTGGCCCTGACTGCAAAGAATCCTTATATCGAAGGATGGACCCCACACCGAAGTTGTCCCCACCTCAAACTTGTGCTGCCCTGATAGACCCAAGGGAGCTCTACAAACTGACATCAGGAACCTGGACTGCTGAGTTTTCTTTCCCAGGGAAAAAGGATGTGCTCAGGGGCCCCTGGCCCTGGGCTGGGACCTGACTGCAAAGAATCCTTATATCGAAGGATGGACCCCACACCAAAGTTGTCCCCACCTCAAACTTGTGCTGCCGTGATAGACCCAAGGGAGCCCTACAAACTGACATCAGGAACTTGGACTGCTGAGTTTTCTTTCCCAGGGAAAATGGCCAAAGGATGTGCCCAGGGGCCCCTGGCCCTGACTGCAAAAAATCCTTATATCGAAGGATGGACCCCACACCGAAGTTGTCCCCACCTCAAACTTGTGCTGCCCTGATAGACCCAAGGGAGCCCTACAAACTGACATCAGGAACCTGGACTGCTGAGTTTTCTTTCCCAGGGAAAATGGAAAAAGGATGTGCCCGGGGGCCCTTGGCCCTGACTGCAAAAAATCCTTATATCGAAGGATGGACCCCACACTGAAGTTGTCCCCACCTCAAACTTGTGCTGCCCTGATAGACCCAAGGGAGCCCTACAAACTGACATCAGGAACCTGGACTGCTGAGTTTTCTTTCCCAGGGAAAACGGAAAAAGGGTGTGCCCAGGGGCCCCTGGCCCTGGTCAGCGACCTCACTGGAAAAAATCCTTATATCGAAGGATGGATTCCACACCGAAGTTGTCCCCACCTCAAACTTGTGCTGCCCTGATAGACCCAAGGGAGCCCTACAAACTGACATCAGGAACCTGGACTGCTGAGTTTTCTTTCCCAGGGAAAATGGCCAAAGGATGTGCCCAGGGGCCCCTGGCCCTGACTGCAAAAAATCCTTATATCGAAGGATGGACCCCACACCGAAGTTGTCCCCACCTCAAACTTGTGCTGCCCTGATAGACCCAAGGGAGCTCTACAAACTGACATCAGGAACCTGGACTGCTGAGTTTTCTTTCCCAGGGAAAATGGAAAAAGGATGTTGCCGGCAGCCCTTGGCCCTGACTGCAAAAAATCCTTATATCGAAGGATGGACCCCACACCAAAGTTGTCCCCACCTCAAACTTGTGCTGCCCTGATACACCCAAGGGAGCCCTACAAACTGACATCAGGAACCTGGACTGCTGAGTTTTCTTTCCCAGGGAAAATGGAAAAAGGATGTGCCCAGGGGCCCCTGGCCCTGGGCCCCTGGCCCTGACTGCAAAAAATCCTTATATCGAAGGATGGACCCCACACCGAAGTTGTCCCCACCTCAAACTTGTGCTGCCCTGATACACCCAAGGGAGCCCTACAAACTGACATCAGGAACCTGGACTGCTGAGTTTTCTTTCCCAGGGAAAATGGAAAAAGGATGTGCCCAGGGGCCCCTGGCCCTGACTGCAAAAAATCCTTATATCGAAGGATGGACCCCACACCGAAGTTGTCCCCACCTCAAACTTGTGCTGCCCTGATACACCCAAGGGAGCCCTACAAACTGACATCAGCAACCTGGACTGCTGAGTTTTCTTTCCCAGGGAAAATGGCCAAAGGATGTGCCCAGGGGCCCCTGGCCCTGACTGCAAAAAATCTTTATATCGAAGGATGGACCCCACACCGAAGTTGTCCCCACCTCAAACTTGTGCTGCCCTGATACACCCAAGGGAGCCCTACAAACTGACATCAGGAACCTGGACTGCTGAGTTTTCTTTCCCAGGGAAAAAGGAAAAAGGATGTGCTCAGGGGCCCCTGGCCCTGGGCTGGGACCTGACTGCAAAGAATCCTCATATCGAAGGATGGACCCCACACCGAAGTTGTCCCCACCTCAAACTTGTGCTGCCCTGATACACCCAAGGGAACCCTACAAACTGACATCAGCAACCTGGACTGCTGAGTTTTCTTTCCCAGGGAAAAAGGGAAAAGGATGTGCTCAGGGGCCCCTGGCCCTGGGCTGGGACCTGACTGCAAGGAATCCTCATATCGAAGGATGGACCCCACACCGAAGTTGTCCCCACCTCAAACTTGTGCTGCCCTGATAGACCCAAGGGAGCCCTACAAACTGACATCAGGAACCTGGACTGCTGAGTTTTCTTTCCCAGGGAAAATGGAAAAAGGATGTGCCCAGGGGCCCCTGGCCCTGACTGCAAAAAATCCTTATATCGAAGGATGGACCCCACACCGAAGTTGTCCCCACCTCAAACTTGTGCTGCCCTGATAGACCCAAGGGAGCCCTACAAACTGACATCAGGAACCTGGACTGCTGAGTTTTCTTTCCCAGGGAAAATGGCCAAAGGATGTGCCCAGGGGCCCCTGGCCCTGGGCAGGGCCCTCACTGCAAAAAATCCTTATATCGAAGGATGGACCCCACACCGAAGTTGTCCCCACCTCAAACTTGTGCTGCCCTGATACACCCAAGGGAGCCCTACAAACTGACATCAGGAACCTGGACTGATGAATTTTCTTTCGCAGGGGAAATGGCCAAAGGATGTGCCCGGGGGCCCCTGGCCCTGACTGCAAAAAATCCTTATATCGAAGGATGGAGCCCACACCAAAGTTGTCCCCACCTCAAACTTGTGCTGCCCTGATACACCCAAGGGAGCCCTACAAACTGACATCAGGAACCTGGACTGCTGAGTTTTCTTTCCCAGGGAAAATGGCCAAAGGATTTGCCCAGGGGCCCCTGGCCCTGACTGCAAGAAATCTTTATATCGAAGGATGGACACCACACCGAAGTTGTCCCCACCTCAAAATTGTGCTGCCCTGATAGACCCAAGGGAGCCCTACAAACTGACATCAGGAACCTGGACTGCTGAGTTTTCTTTCCCAGGGAAAATGGAAAAAGGATGTGCCCAGGGGCCCCTGGCCCTGACTGCAAAGAATCCTTATATCGAAGGATGGAGCCCAGACCAAAGTTGTCCCCACCTCAAACTTGTGCTGCCCTGATAGACCCAAGGGAGCCCTACAAACTGACATCAGGAATCTGGGCTTCTGAATTTGCTTTCACTATGTAGATATCCCTCATTCATTGGCAGGGCATTGCGATCCCCTTGGTTTTCAGGTCCCACGTTTCCTTTTGCGTCCTCAATGTCAAAACCTCACTGGATTTCCCTCATCTTGCATCTCCCACCCCCAAGTACTCAGGGATTTTTTTTCATGCCAAATACCTGTGGTAATCTGACAGTAGAAAGCTTCGGCTTGATTTTTTCTGTGCTGGATTTCTCCTTGGGAAATCTGCCACCATATAACCCTAACCACAACCACCTTGCTTTGCTCAGAATTCACAATCTTCAGACCAGCATCATGGCACCTTACCCACTGGCCCTCCACTGGCACCTTCCCAAAGCATTCCAGTAATGCTCCACATTTTCAGTGGGCATCCTGTCTCACCCTCATCCTGACCCTAAAAATACACCAAGGAATTCTAAAATAGCCATTAGGAAGGTATAACAATTCTCTAAAAGATGCCAGAGAAAGCCTTCAAAAATCCCCTAATAGCCCTGCAAAAAAAAACACTCAAGGAAGCCTGCTCTGCCTCCAAACCCCTTCCTGTTGCTCTCTAGCCCACAGATGTCATCCCTACCTTTTCGCAGTGGGTCCTGCTGTCCTCTGAGGGTTCTGGCGTTGTCCTGGTGCGAGGGTCGCTGCCCTGTCCCACTGGGAGGCTTCCGGTGTGGTCTCGCTGTCAGGCTTGCTGTGCTGTGCTGCTGTTGTTAGGGGGGAAAAGGGAAAAGGCTGCTTAGGGTGAGGTTAGGGCTGGGTGAGGGGTGCCACACCTGTACCCTAACTTGCCTCCTAAGCTGTACCCTGTAGCCCTGATCCCCACTGGACTGTCCAGCGCTCAGACCCTCTCCCTTCACCCCTGACCCCTCCCTCAGCCCCCCAGCCCTCAGGCTCTGGCTGTCACCCTCGAACCCCCCTTTGCCCCTCAAGCCCCCTCTCAGCTGCCCCTCAGCTCCTGTGTGCCACCCTTAATCCCTCTCCTCTGCCCCTCAGCCCCCAGCTTCTCTGTGTCACCCTCCAGCTGCCCCTGCCCCCCTCAGCATCTCTCTGTGTCACTCACTGTCCCCTCCCCTGTTCCTCCCTCAGCTCCCAGCCTCTGTCACCCTCAAGCTGTCCCTCAGCCTCTATGCCATGAAAAGACCCTAAAAAACCCACAAAAATGCTCTAAAAAACCCCTCATCTTCAAAATGTCTTAAAACCCCGACAAAAACATGAAAATAGCCTCAGAATGCCCTTAAAATACAATAAAAATACTCTACTTTAAAAAGCCCCTAAAACACCCCTAAAAACCCCCAAAGAACCTTTAAAAAAAATCTCTAAATATTCCTAGAAGAGCTCTAAAAATAGCCCCAAAATCCTTAAAACACATTGATGAGACCCTAAAGAAACACCGCAGCGAGGAAGGCTGGAGAACGCGAAGCCGCGCTCCCGGCCCCGGGCGCAGCGCGGCTCCGGCAGGAAAGCGGCTCCTCCGGCAGGCAGAGGCGGCGCCGCGCCGGGAGACCACCGCCCGCTGCCCCCGGCCCGGTGGGGCGGCCACCGGGCCCGGGGGGCCCCGGCGGCGCCCGAGCCCCGCGCCCGGAGCGGACGGAGCGGCGGCACCGGCCGGCACCGGCGCGGCGCCCGCGCCGCCTCCCCCGCCCGCCGGCCCGGCCAAAGCTCCGCTCGGCTCCGCACGGCTCGCACCGGCGCGGCTCCGGCGGGCCCGCGGCAGCCCAGCCGCGCCCAGCTCCCCTTCCGCCCCGGCCAGCCCCGGCACTGCCGGCAGGGCTCCGCGCCGGACCCTTCGCTGCCGGGCCGGGGGCAGAAGAAGCGCCCCGAATGCAGCGGCACAGCGCGATCCCCGCCCTGCCAGCACTGCCACGGCTGCAGCTCCCTTCCTCTGCAGCCCCGACACTGACGCCACGCTCCGGCGCTCACCTCACCCCAACAAGGGAAAAGAAATGTAGGCTTCCCTTCAACTGCGTCCCCTAGAAGAACAGAAAAGAAGCGGCTTGCCTCAAATGATGGCAAAAGGGGGCTTTTTACCTCAGTCCAAACCCCTTAAGAGGGGGGACAACAGGACTGCCCCCTCCAATTCAACCTCAGGATGACGAAATTTCAAAGGGAAAGGGGAAAAGTCCCCGTTATAAAAGCGCACCGGCTCACCTGCTTGGCTGCTGCTTCTCGGCACAAAGGTTTGTCCCTCAGCTCCTCCTTTGAGCAATGTTCCACGTATCCAAGTGTGTATCCAGGGGATTCCCCGGACCCTGTCCAAAGTGCCCACCGTCCTTCCAGGAGACAGCCCCGGGAGCCCCCCACAAACTCCTCTTCTCCAGCAGCTCCGTGCAAAACCTGGCTGAGGCAAACCCCCACCGTTAAATAACCTCCCCCTGGCAGGACACGCCCCTCGTCATCATCCTGACAGCTCACACCTGTGGCTGCTCTGAGCCCTCATTATCTTAACAACTCACACCTGTGGCTGCTCTGAGCCCTCATCATCTTAACAACTCACACCTGTGCCTGCTCTGAGCCCTCATCATCTTAACAACTCACACCTGCCACTGTTGCCACTCTCCAACAGCGTCTCTCCGTCTCCAGCACACAGCCCACTTCTCACAGACACTGATCCAACACAAATCTGCTACAGGTGTCGGCTTTTCTTAATGCACCTGGTTACACGATTAAAACACATACATGCATTGATGGTCATTGAGAGAAAGCTTTCCCCTGGAGAAAACAGTCCTTTTGCTGGCACACTTTGATACACCATGGCAAAAAGCAGAATCTGCACCAACTCCTAAGACCCCTGCCGAGGAACCCAGCCCTGCCTGGGACACCCAAAGCAGCAGACCTCGAAAAAGGAGGGGAAAAGTCAAGGTTGGAGTGGAAAAAGAGGACAGAAGTACAGCAGCCTTTAAAAATGCCTGCACGGAGCAATAGTGGGAACCAGTCACATTTCTTCCTTCCTTGCTTTCTGTGATGACATAAATAGGAAGTAAGAACACGTTAAACAAAAGGCAGAGCTAGGATTTTACAGGTCTTTATTTTGGCAGGCTGCATGACAAACACCTCTTCCAGGACTGCGACGCCTTTTGGGGAATGGCAGAGAACGGAGGCAAAAGGTGCCGGAAGCCCTTTCTGTTCCCTTCAGCCCCTGCAGCCCCTCCGGAGCTTTCAGGGCACTCTCTTGGTTCGTTCCTAGAGAAAAAGGCTAGGGCATGATTTTCAAAACTACTGCCCGTCCCCAGTCAGAGTTTCCTACATTCCTGGGCACAAATGAGTGGATGGAGAGAGTGGATGGATGCTGTCCAGCAGTGTCCCCAGGGGCATCTGGAGTGTTCACACTGCTGAGCTGAGAAAAACTCACCAAACCCAGCCCAGGGGCCTGTGATCCTCCACCCACCCGGGGGAACTCCGGGCGCTGTAAACAGAGGCCACAGCGCACACCAGGCTCTGCTGTGCCCAGTGAGGAGTCTCTGTATGAGCCCTGAGCCCTGGCATCGCGTCCCAAACACCACAGAGACCTCTTGTGTCAACAGAGAAAAGCCCTGGAGCAAACGTGTGTCCCCAGCACGATCAACAAGAGATGCAGAATTACCTCCTCAATAAAAACACTGTTTCTGATGGAAATGTTACCTCTGTCAACTGCGAGGATTTTATAGGAATACTGGCTCAAGAATTCAGTGACTTCAGGGATTCCATACCACAGGTTCCTGGGACTGCTTGGGCATCCAGAGCCTATAGTATTGGTTAAACTGGTAGAGCTGAGGATACTTAGCAGCTTTGTCACAGAGCTGGAACGCCACGCAGGGAGCAACGGGTTCTCTCAGAGAGTGCAGGAGGCCAGTGAAAACAGCACCAAGGGCCTCCACGACGTCTGCTCCTAGAAAAGCCAAATAAATTAAACTATTGACATGAGCACAGACACTGGGGCAACCTTCCTCACTTTGGGCCTTGCCAGCAGCCCACAGAGCCTCACACAGAAAAGAACTGAACGAGATCAAAAAGTGTTCCTAGTGACCTAGACAGGTGCTCCTGGCCGCTGAGGAACCTGAAAAACCCTCCAGACATCATCAGCTCTTGCTGAAGCAAATAATCCACCTTCACTGTGTTGTGCCAAAAACATGCCCGGCCCTTAACAGGGAGAGACCCTGCCAGGCACCGCCTCAGAGAAGAACTGAGCTGTACTGGGGGGACACACCCAGCCAACGTGTACGAGTTAAACAGAATTTTCTCTCAGAACTGGGACTTTCAGCACCCCCCAGGTGCTACTCGACTGCCACAGACACACAGAGGGCTTCGTGAGGTGCTCTGCGGTTGGCCAGTCCTGCTCCAAGCCCTGCTGATGCCCCGGTGGTTTTAAGGATGTCCTCAAGGAGGTGGTAGAACCTCACAGTGTTTGCCCCTGGAGCTTAATTTCTGAAGTTTTCCTTGGGAAACGCACCCACTTCCTACTTAACAATGCAGACCCCTCTCCCTGCTCTCGGGAAGAGCTGCCCACAGGCACGGGAACCACCTTCCTCTCCTGATCGCCACGCTCTGCCCTTAAAACGCTGTGTTACTGAGGCCAGCTACTTCCACACCAAGACTGTCCATGCAGGGACAGTGTCCCTTCTCTTCAGGGTCAGGGAAAAAGGGCAGAAGCACCTACAGAGCTTCAATGCCCCTCCTGAGCACAAAGCACCGTGAATCTGAACCTCCTGCGGCCTGCAGGGAAGATAATAAAATGTCTCAAGGTAAAAAATGATAAATGGTAAAAAATTATTACAAGAGGGTAGAAATGATGCCGCTTTCACTCCACTGCTAGAAATGACACATAAAACATAAAAAAACCTGTACCTGTTCCGTTTTCAGACTGAAACAACAGCATATTCCTGGCTGCTAATGCAGCAGGGACAACAGCACTGAAGGGAAATGTTTGGATAATCACGTCTTCATTCAAAGAGAACACAATTCCTTCATCTAAGCCATCACTGCCCTCCATCAGAACAGCCAGCATATCCACGACATCTAATAAGCGAAGGAAAAAATGTAAGCAGAGGATCCAGACTAACTGGGAAAACAACAGAGGTAGAATGCAACATTCCAGGAACACAAGGTAGCTTTTCAGTCACAAAAAAATGAAAAAAAAAAAAAACCACCCAAAAAAACTAAAAAAAAAAAAAAAACAAAAAACCCCCAAAGGCACATTTGCCAGGCAATACAATGTTAAGGGCAGCACAAAAATCCCAGCTGTACTTCACTCTGCCTTTCAAAGCTGCTGTCCAGCACAGGTTGCCCACAGAAGCTGTGGCTGCCCCCGGATCCCTGGAAGTGTCCAAGGCCAGGCTGGACAGGGCTTGGAGCACCCTGGCATGGTGGAAGGTGTCCCTGCCCATGGCAGGGGTGGAACGGGACGAGCTTTAAATAAAGGTGCCTTCCCATCCAAACCCTTCTGGGATTCCACGATTCTGTGAGCAGCCCCAGGCAGAAGGGCTAAATTTCCATTGTGGTTCGAAAATGCTGCTGCAAGAACACGAAGAGAGATTTCAAATACTGTTCAAGTGGCACAACCACATCAAAAATTACCTGACCCTGACCCTGACCCTAACCCTAACCCTGACCCTAACCCTAACCTGACCCTAACCCTAACCCTAACCCAAACCCTAACCCTAACCCTAACCCTAACCCTAACCCTAACCCTAACCCTAACCCTAACCCCTAACCGCTAACCCTAACCCCTAACCCTAACCCTAACCTTAACCCTAACCCTAACCCCTAACCCTAACCCTAACCCCTAACCCTAACCCTAACCCTAACGGCCAACTAACCCTAACCCTAACCCTAACCCTAACCCTAAAGTGGGGGGGGGGGGGGGTCCTGGGGGATTGTGGAAGGCCTTTGGGGCATCCCAGGACGAATTTTGGGGTGTCAGATATTTTTGGGGAGTCGTGAAGAGCAATCTGGGGTCTCAGGGAGTTTTTGCGGGTCCCAGGAGGAATTTCGGGGACCCTGATGGGAATTTTGGGGGTCCCAGGGGGGGTTTTAAGGTCCTGGAGAGGTTTTTGGGGGGCTCTCAGGAAGTTTTTGGGGTCCCAGGAGGAATTTCAGGGGTCCTAAAGGGAAATTTGCAGGTCCTGGTGGGTGTTTTGGGGTCCCAAAGGGAATTTTGGGCATACCAGGGGGGATTTTGGAGTCCTGGGGAGAACTTTGGGGGTCTCAGAGAGTTTTTGGGGTCCCAGGAGGAATTTTAGGGGTACTAAAGGGATATTTGGAGGTCCTGGGTGATGTTTTGGGGTCCTGAAGGTAATTTTGGGCGTCCCAGGGGGGGTTTTGGAGTCCTGGGGAGAATTTTGGGGGTCTCAGGGGGTTTTTGGGAGGAATTTTGGGGGTCCCGAGTAGAATTTTGGGGGCCCTGGTGGGGGTTTTGGGTTCCGGAAGAGAATTCTGCGGGTCTCAGGGGGCTTTTGGGGGTCCCAGGAGGAATTTTGGGGACCATGATGAGAATTTTGCGGGTCTCAGGGTGGTTTTTGGGGTCCCAAAGGGAATTTTGGGCGTCCCAGGGGGAGTTTTGGAGCATTGGGGAGAATTCTGGGGATCTCGGGTGGTTTTTGGGAGGAATTTTGGGGGTCCCGAATAGAATTTTGAAGGTCCTGGGGGGGTTTTGGGGTCCTGAAACAATTCTGGGGGTCTCAGGAGGCCTTTTGGGGGTCCCAGGAGGAATTTTGGGGACCCTGATGGGAATTTTGCGGGTCTCAGGGTGGTTTTTGGGGTCCCAAAGGGAATTTTAGGAGTCCCAGGGGGAGTTTTGGAGCACTGGGGAGAATTTTGGGGGTCTCAGGGGGTTTTTGGGAGGAATTTTGGGGGTCCTGAGTAAAATTTTGGGGGTCCTGGGTGGGGTTTTGGGTTCCTAAAAAGAATTCTGGGGGTTTCAGGGGGCTTTTGGGCGTCCCAGGAGGAATTTCAGGGGTCCTAAAGGGAAATTTGCAGGTCCTGGGGGGTGTTTTGGGGTCACAATGGGAATTTTGGGCATCCCAGGGGGAGTTTTGGAGTCCTGGGGAGAATTTTGGGGGTCTCAGGGTGTTTTTGGTAGGAATTTTGGGGGGCCCGAGTAGAATTTTGGGGGTCCTGGGCGGTTTTTGGGTTCCTGAAGAGAATTCTGGGGGTCTCAGGGGGCTTTTGGGGGTCCCAGGAGGAATTTTGGGGACCCTGATGGGAATTTTGCAGGTCTCAGGGTGTTTTTTGGGGTCCCAAAGGGAATTTTGGGAGTCCCAGGGGGGGTTTTGGAGTCCTGGGGAGAATTTTGGGGGTCTCAGGGTGTTTTTGGTAGAAATTTTGGGGGTCCCGAGTAGAATTTTGGGGGTCCTGGGGGGTTTTTGGGTTCCTGAAGAGAATTCTGGGGGTCTCAGAAGGCTTTTGGGCGTCCCAGGAGGAATTTTGGGGACCCTGATGGGAATTTTGCGGGTCCCAGGGTGTTTTTGGGAGAAATTTTGCGGGTCCCAAATAGATTTTTGAAGGTCCTGGGGGGTTTTGGGGTCCTGAAGGGATATTCTGGAGGTCTCAGGGGGTTTTTGGGGGTTACAGGAGGAATTTTGGGGACCCTGATGGGAATTTTGGGGGTCTCAGGGGGGTTTTTGGAGTCCCAAAGGGAATTTTGGGCATCCTGGGGTGGGTTTTGCATTCCTGGGGAGAATTTTGGGGATCTCAGGGGGGGGGTTTTGGGAAGAATTTTGGGGGTCCCGAGTAAAATTTTGGGGTCCTGGGGGGGGGTTAGGGTCCTGAAGGGAATTTTGGGGGTCTCAGGAGGTTTTTGGGGATCACGATGAGATAAGTGGAAGATCATTTGTTCACTGTGATATGCTCGATTACCTTGGTTTGCATAAGAATGTACTGGTGTGTCTTTGAAATGCTTATTTGCTTACAAGGTGATAAGGAGGTTGAGATTAGAGTCCTGGGTGCATGTATCTGGTCTGCTTGCTGTATCTCAAAAGAAGAGACTTAGAAGCTATCACAACGACCAGACTCAGACTACATCTGGAGAGTCACGCCTGCAAGGAGAAGGGGGGGGATAAAAGGAAGGTTGGGACAGAACATTTTGTGTTCTGTCCCAACCCAGCGCTGTGCTTTGCCTGCCTTACTCGCTTGCTATTTTCAATAAAATTGCTTTATTGGATTAAGACACTTCAAATTGCCGTGTCACAATTTATAACAACGAGAGGGTTTTGGGGTTCCGAATGGAATTTTGGGGGTCCCAGGGGGATTTTTGGGGCTCCTGAAGGGAATTTTTGGATTCCCGAGGCTGTTTTTGGGGGATCCCGTTGGGTTTCTTTGGTGGTCCCGGGGCTGTTTTTCGGGGATCCCGCTGGGTTTCTTTGGGGGTCCCGGGGGTGTTTTTGGGGTCCCCCTCTCACCAGTCCATGGCCGCTTCCACTCCCCGGTTCCCGGTCAGCGCCAGCGCCTTCGCCCTGCGGGACCGGGGGGCTCCCGGTTATTTTTGCGGGGTTCCCGGGAGGGTCCTGAGGCGTCCCGGGAGTCCCGGAGTCTCCGGGGCCTTTCCGTGTCTACCCCCGCCCCCCCACCCCCCCAATAATCCCATTCCCGGTCCCGGTGCCGTTACCGGGTCCCCTCCGGCTGCTCCCGCCCGCCCTCCCCCGCTGTCCCCGGCACTCCTTCGGTGTCCCAGCGGTGCCGCCGCCCTCGCGCGCGCCGGGTCCCGAATCCCATCTCCAGCAGCGCCTCCAGGGCGAGCCCGGGCCCGGTCCCACCGCCCTCCGCCATCACGGCGGCGCCGGGCTCGCGACACGTGGAGGACGACGGCCGGCGCGAGACAGAAATGCAGAAGGCGTTCCGGTACGGACGGCGGCCTCGGAGGGATAAAAAGCCTCAACTGCGTTCTCGGACGGACGGCGTCTAGAGAGGGACAGAAATCCTAAAATGCGTTGTGGTACGCACGGTGGCTGTACAGGGACAAAAATACTCAAATGCGTTGTGGTACGGACGGCGTCCGGAGAGGGACAGGAAGCTTAAAAGCATTTTCGTACGGACGGCGGCCGGACAGGGACAGAAAGTATCAAATTCGTTATGGTACGGACGGCGTCTGGAGAGGGACAGAAAGACTCA
The DNA here is from genome assembly GCF_050655825.1 of Lonchura striata. Taxonomy (NCBI): domain Eukaryota; kingdom Metazoa; phylum Chordata; class Aves; order Passeriformes; family Estrildidae; genus Lonchura; species Lonchura striata. The sequence goes on from NC_140716.1 coordinate 234,538, forward strand.
AAGCGTTCTCGTACGGCCGGCGGCCGGCGTGGGACAGGAAGCCGCTCGCGCCGCCGCCATCCCCGGCGCCGCGGAGCCGCCTCCAGCCCTCCCCTCACTCACAGACACCGCCCCGCTCGCCGCTCGCTCCCTCCCCTCGCCCCTCCCGCCCCGTCTCGGCGGGTTTTGCAGGGCGCTGGCTGGGGGGCTGCAGTACCCCTTTCTGTCCACAAGGCGGCAGCACTGCCGCACGCCACCGCCGGGGGCCGCCGCTCGCCTCGGGGCCGCGGGCGGGGCAGGCGGCAAAAAGAACGGGCGCCGTCCCCTGCGGAACGTCCTCGGTTGCAAATGCCCCGAAACATCTCGCGCGGAAAAGAACGCCAACAAAAAAAACCCCTGCCTCTAACCCAACAAGAAACAAAAGAAAAAAACCTTTTCTTTTAAACTGCATTTCAATGTATTTCATTTTTGTATTATTTATATTCACATTCGGATTTATAATTCGGATTTAAAGGCCGGCAGGGGAGGGAAGAGGGACGGGGCACAGAGGAGGGAGAGAGGGGGAATGGAACGGAGTAGCGGGGCAGGGACAGGATAGGAAGGAGCCGGGTTTGTGGGGGACACGGAAACGGGGGAAAGAGAGGTAACTGAACACGGGCAGGAGGATGGAGCGGTAGAGATAGGGACAGGAGGGGATCCTCCCGGCGCCCCGGCTCCGCCCCGGCTCAGCCCCGCCCTGCCCGGGCTGCTGCGCTCGGCAGAGCTCGGCTAGGTTCGGCTGGACTCGGCTCCTCGGCCAGCTTCGGCTACTTTCGGCCACGCTCGGCTATTTCCGGCCGCATTCGCCTCTTCGGCAAAGCTCGGCTCGCCTCGGCTGAACTCGGCAAAGCTCGGCTCCGCTCGCCTCCTCGGGCCCTTTCGGCCGCTTTCGGCCACGCTCGGCTATTCCCGCCCGCACCCGCCTCCATTCGCCCATTCCCACAGCTCGGCTCCCTCCGCCCGGCCTCGGCTCCCTCCGGCTCACACATTTCCTCAGGGCACCTCAGCACAGGGCACACAAACTGCAGCCTCTACAAGGCTTGCGGCTCTTTCAACACACACACACTTGCTCCTTTAGGACAAGAATAGTTACATCTAAAAGCAATTCCCTCATTTTGCATCTCCTTTTTATTTAACCTCCCCAAAATCCCATACATATCACAAGGAATGTGCAGTTCTGGTTCCCCCACCCTCCGTACCCTATTTGTACAAAGGACCTGGGCGCAGCACACACTCGAAATTCAACTGAATAAAGCCCGGCTTCAATAATCAGAACAACTGACGTTTGTTTACAAATTAGGTGCAGTTTTGTACGGTGCTGCGTGCCCTCAGAGCCGAGTCGAGGAAAAAGAGCTACAGCACTAGAACCTAAGTTTTAGCAGCCAAGTCATTTGTAATTTGTGCCATAAAGTAAACAAAGCATAACTACAGTATTATCTGCTGAAGTTCTCCACTGTGGATTTCGGGTACAGCAGCACGTGCTTTACTCCCAGCAAAAGCTGCTCAGGTGGGGGGAGCCAGGAAGCCAAGTCTCTCCACTTTGCTGAAAGGAGCCTGGGAGAGAAGAAGCAGTACCTTCCTGGAAGATGGTGTTCAGACAAAGTGGCAAATACAGAATCCGGTGCCACAGGAGGCTCTTGGCTTAACTCCTTGTGGTTTTCAACCTGTTTAAAGCGAAACAAAAAGCAGAAGAGAAAAACAGTGATGAGTATGAAACAAAAATCTCTTCAGCTGCCTTTGTTTTGAGATGAGCTCTGAACTGAGGCTCTGGGAGCACAGGCGTGCAGTCCTGCTAGAACAGAGCTGCCCAGCAGTCTCCCCAGGGGCATCTGGAGTGTTCACACTGCTGAGCTGAGAAAAACTCACCAAACCCAGCCCAGGGGCCTGTGATCCTCCACCCACCCGGGGGAACTCCGGGCGCTGTAAACAGAGGCCACAGCGCACACCAGGCTCTGCTGTGCCCAGTGAGGAGTCTCTGTATGAGCCCTGAGCCCTGGCATTGCCTCCCAAACACCACAGAGACCTCTTGTGTCAACAGAGAAAAGCCCTGGAGCAAACGTGTGTCCCCAGCAGGATCAACAAGAGATGCAGAATTACCTCCTCAATAAAAACGCTGTTTCTGATGGAAATGTAACCTCTGTCGACTGCGAGGATTTCATAGGAATACTGGCTCAAGAATTCAGTGACTTCAGGGATTCCATACCACAGGTTCCTGGGACTGCTTGGGCATCCAGAGCCTATAGTATCGGTTAAACTGGTAGAGCTGAGGATAATTAGCAGCTTTCAGGGACTCGGGATCTTTGTCACAGAGATGGAACGTCAAGCAGGGAGCAAGGGGTTCTCTCGGAGGGTGCAGGAGGCCAGTGAAAACAGCACCAAGGGCCTCCACGACGTCTGCTCCTAGAAAAGCCAAATAAATTAAACTATTGACATGAGCATGGACACTGGGGCAACCTTCCTTACTTTGGGCCTTGCCAGCAGCCCACACAGCCTCATGCAGAAAAGAACTGAACGAGATCAAAAAGTGTTCCTAGTGACCTAGACACGTGCTCCTGGCCGCTGAGGTACCTGAAAAACCCTCCAGACATCATCAGCTCTTGCTGAAGCAAATAATCCACCTTCACTGTGTTGTGCCAAAAACACGCCCGGCCCTTAACAGGGAGAGACCCTGCCAGGCACCGCCTCAGAGAAGAACTGAGCTGTACTGGGGGGGGCACACCCAGCCAACGTGTACGAGTTAAACAGAATTTTCTCTCAGAACTGGGACTTTCAGCACCCCCCAGGTGCTACTCGACTGCCACAGACACACAGAGGGCTTCGTCAGGTGCTCTGCGGTTGGCCAGTCCTGCTCCAAGCCCTGCTGATGCCCCTGTGGTTTTAACGCTGTCCTCAAGGAGGTGGTAGAACCTCACAGTGTTTGCCCCTGGAGCTCAATTTCTGAAGTTTTCCTTGGGAAATGCACCCACTTCCTACTTAGCAATGCAGTCCCCTCTCCCTGCTCTCGGGAAGAGCTGCCCACAGGCACGGGAACCACCTTCCTCTCCTGATCGCCACGCTCTGCCCTTAAAACGCTGTGTTACTGAGGCCAGCTACTTCCACACCAAGACTGTCCATGCAGGGACAGTGTCCCTTCTCTTCAGGGTCAGGGAAAAAGGGCAGAAGCACCTACAGAGCTTCAATGCCCCTCTTGAGCACAACGCACCGTGAATCTGAACCTCCTGCGGCCTGCAGGGAAGATAATAAAATGTCTCAAGGTAAAAAATGATAAATGGTAAAAAATTATTACAAGAGGGTAGAAATGATGCCGCTTTCACTCCACTGCTAGAAATGACACATAAAACATAAAAAAACCTGTACCTGTTCCGTTTTCAGACTGAAACAACAGCATATTCCTGGCTGCTAATGCAGCAGGGACAACAGCACTGAAGGGAAATGTTTGGATAATCACGTCTTCATTCAAAGAGAACACAATTCCTTCATCTAAGCCATCACTGCCCTCCATCAGAACAGCCAGCATATCCACGACATCTAATAAGCGAAGGAAAAAATGTAAGCAGAGGATCCAGACTAACTGGGAAAACAACAGAGGTAGAATGCAACATTCCAGGAACACAAGGTTATCTTTTCAGTTCCCAAAAAAAAAGAAAAAAACACAAAAAACAAAACAAACAAAAAACCCCACAAAAAACCTGGCATGGTGGAAGGTGTCCCTGCCCATGGCAGGGGTGGAACTTTAAATAAAGGTGCCTTCCCATCCAAACCCTTCTGGGATTCCACGATTCTGTGAGCAGCCCCAGGCAGAAGGGCTAAATTTCCATTGTGGTTCGGAAATGCTGCTGCAAGAACACAAACAGATTTCAAATACTGTTAAAGTGGCACAACCACATCAAAAATTACGTCTGGGGGTAAAGCGGCAACTCTGCAATTCCAACCTCTGATACCAAGGACACATGGAGTGCTCAATCCGGGGGGAGTTCGGGGTCCAAGTCGGGGTTGTCCTCATGAGCCACCAGCCTGGGGACCCAAAAATCAGGGTGAACCCTGAACTGGGGGGGGGACCCAAAATTGGGGGGGGGTCCTGGGAGGTTCTGGAGGGTCTTTGCAACATCCCAGGAGGAATTCTGGGGTGTCAGAGGGTTTTTGGGGAGTCGTGAAGGGAATTTTGGGGGTCTCAGGGAGTTTTTGGGGGGTCCCAGGAGGAATTTCGGGGACCCTGATGGGAATTTTGGGGGTCCCAGGGGGGGTTTTGGAGTCCTGGGGAGAACTTTGGGGGTCTCAGGGGGTTTTGGGGGGGAATTTTGGGGGTCTCGAGTAGAATTTTGGGGGTTCTGGGGGGGTTTTGGGGTCCTGATGGGAATTTTGGGGGCCTCAGGGAGTTTTTGGGGGGGTCCCAGGAGGAATTTTGGGGACCCTGATTGGAATTTTGGGGGTCCCTGGGGGGTTTTGGAGTCCTGGGGAGAATTTTGGGGGTCTCAGGGGGTTTTTGGTAGAAATTTTGGGGGTCCCGAGGAGAATTTTGGGGGTCCTGGGGGGTTTTTGGGTTCCTGAAGAGAATTCTGGGGGTCTCAGAAGGCTTTTGGGCGTCCCAGGAGGAATTTTGGGGACCCTGATGGGAATTTTGCGGGTCTCAGGGTGGTTTTTGGGTCCCAAAGGGAATTTTGGGAGTCCCAGGGGGAGTTTTGGAGTCCTGGGGAGAATTTTGGGGGTCTCAGGGGTTTTTTGGGAGGAATTTTGGGGGTCCCGAGTAGAATTTTGGGGGTCCTGGGTGGAGTTTTGGGTTCCTAAAAAGAATTCTGGGGGTTTCAGGGGGCTTTTGGGGGTCCCAGGAGGAATTTTGGGGACCCTGATGGGAATTTTGCGGGTCTCAGGGTGGTTTTTGGGGTCCCAAAGGGAATTTTGGGAGTCCCAGGGGGAGTTTTGGAGCACTGGGGAGAATTTTGGGGGTCTCAGGGGGTTTTTGGGAGGAATTTTGGGGACCCTGATGGGAATTTTGGGGGTCTCAGGGGGGTTTTTGGAGTCCCAAAGGGAATTTTGGGCATCCTGGGGTGGGTTTTGCATTCCTGGGGAGAATTTTGGGGATCTCGGGGGGGGGTTTTGGGAAGAATTTTGGGGGTCCCGAGTAAAATTTTGGGGTCCTGGGGGGGGTTTAGGGTCCTGAAGGGAATTTTGGGGGTCTCAGGAGGTTTTTGGGGATCACGATGAGATAAGTGGAAGATCATCTGTTCACTGTGATATGCTCGATTACCTTGGTTTGCATAAGAATGTACTGGTGTGTCTTTGAAATGCTTATTTGCTTACAAGGTGATAAGGAGGTTGAGATTAGAGTCCTGGGTGCATGTATCTGGTCTGCTTGCTGTATCTCAAAAGAAGAGACTTAGAAGCTATCACAACGACCAGACTCAGACTACATCTGGAGAGTCACGCCTGCAAGGAGAAGGGGGGGGATAAAAGGAAGGTTGGGACAGAACAAAACATTTTGTGTTCTGTCCCAACCCAGCGCTGTGCTTTGCCTGCCTTACTCGCTTGCTATTTTCAATAAAATTGCTTTATTGGATTAAGACACTTCAAATTGCCGTGTCACAATTTATAACAACGAGAGGGTTTTGGGGTTCCGAATGGAATTTTGGGGGTCCCAGGGGGATTTTTGGGGCTCCTGAAGGGAATTTTTGGATTCCCGAGGCTGTTTTTGGGGGATCCCGTTGGGTTTCTTTGGTGGTCCCGGGGCTGTTTTTCGGGGATCCCGCTGGGTTTCTTTGGGGGTCCGGGGGGTGTTTTTGGGGTCCCCCTCTCACCAGTCCATGGCCGCTTCCACTCCCCGGTTCCCGGTCAGCGCCAGCGCCTTCGCCCTGCGGGACCGGGGGGCTCCCGGTTATTTTTGCAGGGGTCGCGGGAGGGGCCTGAGGCGTCCCGGGAGTCCCGGAGTCTCCGGGGCCTTTCCGTGTCTACCCCCGCCCCCCCACCCCCCCAATAATCCCATTCCCGGTCCCGGTGCCGTTACCGGGTCCCCTCCGGCTGCTCCCGCCCGCCCTCCCCCGCTGTCCCCGGCACTCCTTCGGTGTCCCAGCGGTGCCGCCGCCCTCGCGCGCGCCGGGTCCCGAATCCCATCTCCAGCAGCGCCTCCAGGGCGAGCCCGGGCCCGGTCACACCGCTCGCCGCCATCACGGCGGCGCCGGGCTCGCGACACGTGGGGGACAGCGGCCGGCGCGAGACAGAAAGGCAGAAACCGTTCCGGTACGGACAGCGGCCGGAGAGGGCCCGAAAAGAACGAATGCGTTCCAATACGGACGGCGGCCTCCGAGAGATAAAAAGCATCAACTGCGTTCTCGAACGGACGGCGTCCAGAGAGAGGCAAAAAGTCTAAACTGCGTTCTCGTACGGACGGCGGCCGTAAAGGGACAAAAACCTAGAAATGCGTTCTCGTACGGACGGCGCTCGTACAGGGACAAAAAGTCTAAACTGCGTTCTCGTACGGACGGCGCTCGTACAGGGACAAAAAGTCTAAACTGCGTTCTCGTACGGACGGCGGCCGTACAGGCACAGAAAGCTTGAAATGCGTTCTCGTACGGACGGCGGCCGTACAGGCACAGAAAGCTTGAAATGCGTTCTCGTACGGACGGCGGCCGTACAGGGACAGAAAGCTTGAAATGCGTTCTCGTACGGACGGCGGCCGTACAGGCACAGAAAGCTTGAAATGCGTTCTCGTACGGACGGCGGCCGTACAGGCACAGAAAGCTTGAAATGCGTTCTCGTACGGACGGCGGCCGTACAGGCACAGAAAGCTTGAAATGCGTTCTCGTACGGACGGCGGCCGTACAGGGACAGAAAGCTTGAAATGCGTTCTCGTACGGACGGCGGCCGTACAGGCACAGAAAGCTTGAAATGCGTTCTCGTACGGACGGCGGCCGTACAGGGACAAAAAGTCTAAACTGCGTTCTCGTACGGACGGCGGCCGTACAGGCACAGAAAGCTTGAAATGCGTTCTCGTACGGACGGCGGCCGTACAGGGACAGAAAGCTTGAAATGCGTTCTCGTACGGACGGCGGCCGTACAGGGACAGAAAGTCTAAACTGCGTTCTCGTACGGACGGCGGCCGTACAGGCACAGAAAGCTTGAAATGCGTTCTCGTACGGACGGCGCTCGTACAGGGACAAAAAGTCTAAACTGCGTTCTCGTACGGACGGCGGCCGTACAGGCACAGAAAGCTTGAAATGCGTTCTCGTACGGACGGCGGCCGTACAGGGACAAAAACCTAGAAATGCGTTCTCGTACGGACGGCGCTCGTACAGGGACAAAAAGTCTAAACTGCGTTCTCGTACGGACGGCGGCCGTACAGGCACAGAAAGCTTGAAATGCGTTCTCGTACGGACGGCGGCCGTACAGGGACAGAAAGCTTGAAATGCGTTCTCGTACGGACGGCGCTCGTACAGGGACAAAAAGCCTAAACTGCGTTCTCGTACGGACGGCGGCCGTACAGGCACAGAAAGCTTGAAATGCGTTCTCGTACGGACGGCGGCCGTACAGGGACAGAAAGCTTGAAATGCGTTCTCGTACGGACGGCGCTCGTACAGGGACAAAAAGTCTAAACTGCGTTCTCGTACGGACGGCGGTCGTACAGGCACAGAAAGCTTGAAATGCGTTCTCGTACGGACGGCGGCCGTACAGGGACAGAAAGCTTGAAATGCGTTCTCGTACGGACGGCGGCCGTACAGGGACAGAAAGTCTAAACTGCGTTCTCGTACGGACGGCGGCCGTACAGGGACAGAAAGCTTGAAATGCGTTCTCGTACGGACGGCGGCCGTACAGGGACAAAAACCTAGAAATGCGTTCTCGTACGGACGGCGCTCGTACAGGGACAAAAAGCCTAAACTGCGTTCTCGTACGGACGGCGCTCGTACAGGGACAAAAAGTCTAAACTGCGTTCTCGTACGGACGGCGGCCGTACAGGCACAGAAAGCTTGAAATGCGTTCTCGTACGGACGGCGGCCGTACAGGGACAGAAAGCTTGAAATGCGTTCTCGTACGGACGGCGGCCGTACAGGGACAGAAAGCTTGAAATGCGTTCTCGTACGGACGGCGGCCGTACAGGCACAGAAAGCTTGAAATGCGTTCTCGTACGGACGGCGGCCGTACAGGGACAAAAACCTAGAAATGCGTTCTCGTACGGACGGTGCTCGTACATGGACAAAAAGTCTAAACTGCGTTCTCGTACGGACGGCGGCCGTACAGGCACAAAAACCTAGAAATGCGTTCTCGTACGGACGGCGGCCGTACAGGCACAGAAAGCTTGAAATGCGTTCTCGTACGGACGGCGGCCGTACAGGGACAGAAAGCTTGAAATGCGTTCTCGTACGGACGGCGGCCGTACAGGGACAGAAAGTCTAAACTGCGTTCTTGTACGAACGGTGGCCGTGCAGGGACAAAAAGTCTCAAATGCGTTGTCGTACGGCCAGCGGCCGGCGTGGGACAGGAAGCCGCTCGCGCCGCCGCTATCCTCGGCGCCGCGGAGCCGCCTCCAGCCCTCCCCTCACTCACAGACACCGCCCCGCTCGCCGCTCGCTCCCGCCTCTCACCCCTCCCGCCCCGTCTCGGTGGTTTTTGGGCCGCTCTGGCTCCTCCCGCCCCGTCTCGGTGGTTTTGCCGGGCGCTGGCTGGGGGCTGCAGTACCGCTCTCTGTCCACAAGGCGGCAGCACTGCCGCCCGCCACCGCCGGGAGCCGCCGCTCGCCTCGGGGCCGCGGGCGGGGCCGGCGGCAAAAAAGAACGGGCGCCGTCCCCTGCGGAATGTCCTCGGTAGCAAATGCCCCGAAACATCTCGCGCGGAAAAGAACGCAAACAAAAAAAACCCTGCCTCTAACCCAACAAGAACCAAAAGAAAAAACCTTTTCTTTTAAACTGCATTTCAATGTATTTTATTTTTGTATTTTTCATATTTATATTCACATTCGGATTTATAATTCGGATTTAAAGGCCGGCAGGGGAGGGAAGAGGGACGGGGCACAGAGGAGGGAGAGAGGGGTAATGGACGGAGCAGCGGGGCAGGGACAGGATAGGAAGGAGCCGGGTTTGGGGGGGACACGGAAACGGGGGAAAGAGAGGTAACTGAATACGGGCAGGAGCATGGAGCGGGAGAGAGAGGGACAGGAGGGGATCCCTCCCGGCGCCCCGCCCTGCCAGGGCTGCTGCGCTCGGCAGAGCTCGGCTCGGTTCGGCTGGACTCGGCAAAGCTCGGCTCCGCTCGCCTCCTCGGCCCCTTTCGGCCGCTTTCGGCCACGCTCGGCTATTCCCGCCCGCACCCGCCTCCATTCGCCCATTCCCACAGCTCGGCTCCCTCCGCCCGGCCTCGGCTCCCTCCGGCTCACACATTTCCTCAGGGCACCTCAGCACAGGGCACACAAACTGCAGCCTCTACAAGGCTTGCGGCTCTTTCAACACACACACACTTGCTCCTTTAGGACAAGAATAGTTACATCTAAAAGCAATTCCCTCATTTTGCATCTCCTTTTTATTTAACCTCCCCAAAATCCCATACATATCACAAGGAATGTGCAGTTCTGGTTCCCCCACCCTCCGTACCCTATTTGTACAAAGGACCTGGGCGCAGCACACACTCGAAATTCAACTGAATAAAGCCCGGCTTCAATAATCAGAACAACTGACGTTTGTTTACAAATTAGGTGCAGTTTTGTACGGTGCTGCGTGCCCTCAGAGCCGAGTCGAGGAAAAAGAGCTACAGCACTAGAACCTAAGTTTTAGCAGCCAAGTCATTTGTAATTTGTGCCATAAAGTAAACAAAGCATAACTACAGTATTATCTGCTGAAGTTCTCCACTGTGGATTTCGGGTACAGCAGCACGTGCTTTACTCCCAGCAAAAGCTGCTCAGGTGGGGGGAGCCAGGAAGCCAAGTCTCTCCACTTTGCTGAAAGGAGCCTGGGAGAGAAGAAGCAGTACCTTCCTGGAAGATGGTGTTCAGACAAAGTGGCAAATACAGAATCCGGTGCCACAGGAGGCTCTTGGCTTAACTCCTTGTGGTTTTCAACCTGTTTAAAGCGAAACAAAAAGCAGAAGAGAAAAACAGTGATGAGTATGAAACAAAAATCTCTTCAGCTGCCTTTGTTTTGAGATGAGCTCTGAACTGAGGCTCTGGGAGCACAGGCGTGCAGTCCTGCTAGAACAGAGCTGCCCAGCAGTCTCCCCAGGGGCATCTGGAGTGTTCACACTGCTGAGCTGAGAAAAACTCACCAAACCCAGCCCAGGGGCCTGTGATCCTCCACCCACCCGGGGGAACTCCGGGCGCTGTAAACAGAGGCCACAGCGCACACCAGGCTCTGCTGTGCCCAGTGAGGAGTCTCTGTATGAGCCCTGAGCCCTGGCATTGCCTCCCAAACACCACAGAGACCTCTTGTGTCAACAGAGAAAAGCCCTGGAGCAAACGTGTGTCCCCAGCAGGATCAACAAGAGATGCAGAATTACCTCCTCAATAAAAACGCTGTTTCTGATGGAAATGTAACCTCTGTCGACTGCGAGGATTTCATAGGAATACTGGCTCAAGAATTCAGTGACTTCAGGGATTCCATACCACAGGTTCCTGGGACTGCTTGGGCATCCAGAGCCTATAGTATCGGTTAAACTGGTAGAGCTGAGGATAATTAGCAGCTTTCAGGGACTCGGGATCTTTGTCACAGAGATGGAACGTCAAGCAGGGAGCAAGGGGTTCTCTCGGAGGGTGCAGGAGGCCAGTGAAAACAGCACCAAGGGCCTCCACGACGTCTGCTCCTAGAAAAGCCAAATAAATTAAACTATTGACATGAGCATGGACACTGGGGCAACCTTCCTTACTTTGGGCCTTGCCAGCAGCCCACACAGCCTCATGCAGAAAAGAACTGAACGAGATCAAAAAGTGTTCCTAGTGACCTAGACACGTGCTCCTGGCCGCTGAGGTACCTGAAAAACCCTCCAGACATCATCAGCTCTTGCTGAAGCAAATAATCCACCTTCACTGTGTTGTGCCAAAAACACGCCCGGCCCTTAACAGGGAGAGACCCTGCCAGGCACCGCCTCAGAGAAGAACTGAGCTGTACTGGGGGGGGCACACCCAGCCAACGTGTACGAGTTAAACAGAATTTTCTCTCAGAACTGGGACTTTCAGCACCCCCCAGGTGCTACTCGACTGCCACAGACACACAGAGGGCTTCGTCAGGTGCTCTGCGGTTGGCCAGTCCTGCTCCAAGCCCTGCTGATGCCCCTGTGGTTTTAACGCTGTCCTCAAGGAGGTGGTAGAACCTCACAGTGTTTGCCCCTGGAGCTCAATTTCTGAAGTTTTCCTTGGGAAATGCACCCACTTCCTACTTAGCAATGCAGTCCCCTCTCCCTGCTCTCGGGAAGAGCTGCCCATAGGCACGGGAACCACCTTCCTCTCCTGATCGCCACGCTCTGCCCTTAAAACGCTGTGTTACTGAGGCCAGCTACTTCCACACCAAGACTGTCCATGCAGGGACAGTGTCCCTTCTCTTCAGGGTCAGGGAAAAAGGGCAGAAGCACCTACAGAGCTTCAATGCCCCTCTTGAGCACAACGCACCGTGAATCTGAACCTCCTGCGGCCTGCAGGGAAGATAATAAAATGTCTCAAGGTAAAAAATGATAAATGGTAAAAAATTATTACAAGAGGGTAGAAATGATGCCGCTTTCACTCCACTGCTAGAAATGACACATAAAACATAAAAAAACCTGTACCTGTTCCGTTTTCAGACTGAAACAACAGCATATTCCTGGCTGCTAATGCAGCAGGGACAACAGCACTGAAGGGAAATGTTTGGATAATCACGTCTTCATTCAAAGAGAACACAATTCCTTCATCTAAGCCATCACTGCCCTCCATCAGAACAGCCAGCATATCCACGACATCTAATAAGCGAAGGAAAAAATGTAAGCAGAGGATCCAGACTAACTGGGAAAACAACAGAGGTAGAATGCAACATTCCAGGAACACAAGGTTATCTTTTCAGTTCCCAAAAAAAAAGAAAAAAACACAAAAAACAAAACAAACAAAAAACCCCACAAAAAACCTGGCATGGTGGAAGGTGTCCCTGCCCATGGCAGGGGTGGAACTTTAAATAAAGGTGCCTTCCCATCCAAACCCTTCTGGGATTCCACGATTCTGTGAGCAGCCCCAGGCAGAAGGGCTAAATTTCCATTGTGGTTCGGAAATGCTGCTGCAAGAACACAAACAGATTTCAAATACTGTTAAAGTGGCACAACCACATCAAAAATTACGTCTGGGGGTAAAGCGGCAACTCTGCAATTCCAACCTCTGATACCAAGGACACATGGAGTGCTCAATCCGGGGGGAGTTCGGGGTCCAAGTCGGGGTTGTCCTCATGAGCCACCAGCCTGGGGACCCAAAAATCAGGGTGAACCCTGAACTGGGGGGGGGACCCAAAATTGGGGGGGGTCCTGGGAGGTTCTGGAGGGTCTTTGCAACATCCCAGGAGGAATTCTGGGGTGTCAGAGGGTTTTTGGGGAGTCGTGAAGGGAATTTTGGGGGTCTCAGGGAGTTTTTGGGGGGTCCCAGGAGGAATTTCGGGGACCCTGATGGGAATTTTGGGGGTCCCAGGGGGGGTTTTGGAGTCCTGGGGAGAACTTTGGGGGTCTCAGGGGGTTTTGGGGGGGAATTTTGGGGGTCTCGAGTAGAATTTTGGGGGTTCTGGGGGGGTTTTGGGGTCCTGATGGGAATTTTGGGGGCCTCAGGGAGTTTTTGGGGGGGTCCCAGGAGGAATTTTGGGGACCCTGATTGGAATTTTGGGGGTCCCTGGGGGGTTTTGGAGTCCTGGGGAGAATTTTGGGGGTCTCAGGGGGTTTTTGGTAGAAATTTTGGGGGTCCCGAGGAGAATTTTGGGGGTCCTGGGGGGTTTTTGGGTTCCTGAAGAGAATTCTGGGGGTCTCAGAAGGCTTTTGGGCGTCCCAGGAGGAATTTTGGGGACCCTGATGGGAATTTTGCGGGTCTCAGGGTGGTTTTTGGGTCCCAAAGGGAATTTTGGGAGTCCCAGGGGGAGTTTTGGAGTCCTGGGGAGAATTTTGGGGGTCTCAGGGGTTTTTTGGGAGGAATTTTGGGGGTCCCGAGTAGAATTTTGGGGGTCCTGGGTGGAGTTTTGGGTTCCTAAAAAGAATTCTGGGGGTTTCAGGGGGCTTTTGGGGGTCCCAGGAGGAATTTTGGGGACCCTGATGGGAATTTTGCGGGTCTCAGGGTGGTTTTTGGGGTCCCAAAGGGAATTTTGGGAGTCCCAGGGGGAGTTTTGGAGCACTGGGGAGAATTTTGGGGGTCTCAGGGGGTTTTTGGGAGGAATTTTGGGGGTCCCGAGTAGAATTTTGGGGGTTCTGGGGGGTTTTTGCGGGTCCTAGGTGGAATTTCAGGTGTCCTGGGGATAATTTTGGGGGTTCCAGAGGGGTTTTGGGGGTCCCAGGGGGATTTTGGGGTCCCGGGGTTTTTCTGGGGGTCCTGGGGGTGTTTTTGGGGGATCCCGCTGGGTTTCTTTGGTGGTCCCGGGGCTGTTTTTGGGGGATCCCGCTGGGTATTTTTGGGGGTCCCGGGAGTGTTTTTGGGGTCCCCCCCTCACCAGTCCCTAGCCGGTTCCACTCCCCGGTTCCCGGTCAGCGCCAGCGCCTTCGCCCTGCGGGACCGGGGGGCTCCCGGTTATGTCTGGGAGGTTTTTTGGCCTTTTCCCCATTTTTTGCCTTTCCCGCATTTTTGGGCTCCTAAACCGTTTCTTTGAGCGATTTTGCACATTTCCAGATCTTTTTCCCACTTTTCGGCTCTTTCGCCGACTTTGGTCGCTCCCCGCCAATTTCCGAGCTCCCCGATCCCATTTTCGCCCTTTCTTCCCCAATTTTTGGGCTCTTTTCCCATTTTTGGTCACTCTCCCCCCATTTCCGCGTTCCCCCATCCCGATTCCGGCCTCTTTTTCCCGCTTTTTGGCCTTGTTTTCCCGTTTTTTACCTTTTTTTCCCCATTTTTCTGGGCTCTCGCCCGGCACATTTCCCGCGTCCGGGCCCTCCAATGGAGGCCGCGCATGCGCAGGAGCGACCACAGAGACGGTCCATAGAGATGAATGGGAGGTCCTCCAGGACCATAGAGATGAGCCGGAAATGCTTTAAAACCATAGAGACGAACAGGAAGTCCGCCGAAAACCATAGAGACTAACCGGAAATTCTTTTAAAACCATAGAGACGAACCGGAAGTCCGCTGAAAACCATAGAGATGAACCGGAAGTTCCATAATACCATAGAGACGAACCGGAAGTTCGCCAGAAACCATAGAGATGAGCCGGAAATTCTATAAAACCATAGATATGAACTGAAAAGCGTCCAGAAACCATAGAGACGAGCCGGAAGTTCAATTTTTGTGGAGAAATGACGGGAGACAAGCCTATTTTATAATGCTAATAAGTTTCAGTTTATTCCAAGCACGCATGTACAGTTATACCCGTTATAATGAAGCTCATGCATAATGCAAAACTGAAGCTCCTCATTGGTGTCTCTAGAACAGGTCGAGCCCGCCTTTGGGGCTTTCTCTGCTTGCTTTGTTTTCCCTCACACTTATCTCTTTGCTGACCGTTCCGCTGCTGGGAACCAGCTCACCCAAGGATGTAAGGCGCCACCACCGAGCTGCCTTCAGCCCAAAACCGACCCAAAAGTACCCCTAAATCGTCCTAAAAATACCCCCAAAAAACACACCCAAAAATACCCAAGTCCTCCTAAAAACACCCAAAAACCTCACCATAAAATGCCCCAAAACCCACCAAAAAATACCCCAAAGCCCTCTCAAGAATACCCAAAAACAATGCCCAAAACCACCCTGAAACCCCAAATTAACCACTCTGAACCCCAAAACATCCCTGAGCTCCCCATACCCCAAAATTTCCTCCCCAAACCCCAAAATTCTCCCCCGACCCCCAAAATTCACTTCTGGGTCTCGTCCTTGGTGTCCGGCGGCTGCCGGGGCCCCCCCAGGCCCGCGGGCGGCGCCCCCAAACCCGGGGGGAGTTCGGGGTCCGAGTCGGGGTCGTCCTCATGAGCCACCAGCCCAAAAATCGCCAAAAACCCGCACGCTCGCGGCGCTGCTGACCCCACGGCCCGTGTTCACGGCATCGTAACCGCCGCGGAAAATCCCGTCGGGGGGCGCCGGCGGTGCGGGCAATTCAGGCAGTGTAAAAAACAGACACGGGTCCTCGAATTTCAATGTCCTCGTTTTCGCGCCCTCTCGAGAAGGTCAAGCGAGTCCGCGCCACGCCACTCCCAAGATGGCGGCCGCGGGCGGCGGGCTGCAGTGCTGCTCTCTGCCCACACGGCGGCAGCACCGCGCCGTCAGCAGCGAATGCCCCAAAGATCCGCGCGGGAAAGAACGGAACAAAAAACCTGCCTCTGACCCGATAGGAACCGAAAGAAAAAACCTTTCCTCTTAAACTGCATTTCAACAGAGTTTATTTTTATATTTTTCATATTTATATTCACATTCGGATTTGTAATGGATACTGATGGAAAATTGTATTTCTTATATTTATTCCTATTCTATTTTATTCTATTTTATATTTTTATACATATCTTAATAGATTGCTTACATATTTCTATAGTTAGATTTAGATTTCTAAAAGGTTTATATTGCTTAAAATAAAACCCTGCCTCTATCCAAGTAAAAATCTTTTTAAAAACACCTATATTTGAACTCCGTTTAAATTTATTTCTATTTTTCGCATTTATAGTCAAATTTACATTTTACATGTAGATTGATGTATGGTGTTATTTATAGTCTATCTCTTCCTAATACTTATTTTTATTTCTATTTTATATTTGTGTATATATATCTGTATACATTGAATATATATTCCCAAATTTAGAACGATATAAAAATAAAATGTATATTCATACTTTTTCCATTAAAGCCCTCCCTCTAACCAAAAAAAACAATAAAAAGCCCTTTCTATAAACGATACTTGAATATTTATGTATTTTTTTCATCATTACAGTCACATTTGCATTTCTACTTTATATTGATGCCTTTATAAATATATATTATATATAATGATGTAGCAAGATAGATAAATTTTTATTTAAATTCTGTTTTGTACATACTGCTAATACTTATATTTACCCACCTTTGAATTTTTATATAGATCTTAACGTATTTAAAATATATTTATATACCAAGATTTCTTATTTTATTTTAATTTTATTCATAATTACTTCAATAAAACCCCTACCTACTACCAAATAGAAAATAAAATCCCCTTTATTTTAAACTATATTTAAATATTTCTTTATTTCTATTTTTGATTTTTACAAGTACTTATATATTCTATCACAATATTTTGAAGTACTACATTTCAATATATAATATTTATGACATGGAATGTGTTATAATAAGACACATGCAGTAAAACATGCATTATGTACTATATTGACTCCTATTACTTTGTAATTTTTATATATCCACATGTATTAATTATACATTTCTATATGCATATTTATCGTTATAATCTATATTTATATGCATATAAACATATAAAATACTCTATATCAAATAATGTAATACCTAATAGTAATGGATAGCATTATTTATGTTACATGTTTAATTTATATGTTTTCCGTTTATATTTAAAATTGAAGTTTTATATTCTCATTTTCATGTTTATGCATTTATTTTGTTTCATTAGTTATAGTTAAAACTTTGCAGTTATAATCTAATTCCTAAAAATAAAATGTCAAAACAAACAGCATCAAATTCCCACCAATACCGTCCAAAAAATTCAGAAAGGCTCCACTAGCCAACCAACTACCAGCAAAAACCCATACTACACTCCTTTCACTAGAAGCTCTTATCACGCACGTCACAAAAACAAAACAAACATTTTAAAAAAGACCGATAGAAACCCACACAGCAAATCACAAAAACCACCAAAAATAAAAAATAAAAGCCAACTAACTTACCATACTCCAAACCATAACCAGAGACTCCCAACGTTTCTAAAAAAAAATAACCAAAACTCTACCACTACACTAACTCATAAAGAGAACCCAATACTCTATAAAATGAACTAAAAAACCCCACCAAATAATTACAGATATAAAAGAATCGAAACCACAAAGAAACAAAAAAATCACCACCCAAATAAAATAAATACCTGAAGAGACCCACCATGGAAATGCCCATGTTCCCAAAAATAAAACCAATAAAAAACAGCAACCAAATACATCAAACTACCAAAAAAAAAAAAAAAAAAAAATTAACAACAACAAAATAAGTATTCCTAACTCAAGAACCAAAAGATGCCTCAAACCCTCAAAACACAAATACCACCTAGAAATAAACACGTCGCCAAAAGAGAAATGTAACCATAAACAATATCTCCCAAGTTCTCTGCAACAATGAAACATACACGGCAATCAAATAAGCCAAGTAAATGAAACCCCTATAATATAATAAACAAGAATGCAATCATCAATATTAAAAAACAACTCACCGATTAACTCCAGGGCACTCCCTCAAGCCCACCAAAACAAACACTACGCACTCGCGATAATAAAAGCCTCCACAACCGTATTAAAAACCTACCCTCTACTTCATGCTACGACCCATAAAAACCATTGGAAACCTTTAAAAACACATCCTTTAAAAACATAAGAACCGATCAAAAAGAAACCCAACAACAACACTCAACCCCCAAAAAAACCTTGTCACGAGCACCCGAAGCAACAACCGTAACAACCAAGAAGTGCCCGGGGCCCTTCTCCTACAGCGACGCCGATCAAAAGCCACCGATCCCAGGAGCTCCTCAGGAGCGCCTCAAAACCACCGCAGCGAGGGAGGCTGGAAGATGCGGAGCCGCGCTCCCGGCCCCGGGCGCAGCGCGGCTCCGGCAGGAAAGCGGCTCCTCCGGCAGGCAGGGGCGGCGCCGCGCCGGCAGACCCCCGCCCGCTGCCCCCGGCCCGGCGGGGCCGGCACCGGGCCCGGGGGGCCCCGGCGGCGCCTGAGCCCCGCGCCCGGAGCGGACGGAGCGGCGGCACCGGCCGGCACCGGCGCGGCGCCCGCGCCGCCTCCCCCGCCCGCCGGCCCGGCCAAAGCTCCGCTCGGCTCCGCACGGCTCGCACCGGCGCGGCTCCGGCGGGCCCGCGGCAGCCCAGCCGCGCCCAGCTCCCCTTCCGCCCCGGCCAGCCCCGGCACTGCCGGCAGGGCTCCGCGCCGCACCCTTCGCTGCCGGGCCGGGGGCAGAAGAAGCGCCCCGAATGCAGCGGCACAGCCCGATCCCCGCCCTGCCAGCGCTGCCACGGCTGCAGCTCCCTTCCTCTGCAGCCCCGACTCTGACACCACGCTGCGGCGCTCACCTCACCCCAACAAGGGAAAAGAAATGTGCGCTCCCCTTCAACTGCGTCCCCTAGAAGAACAGAAAAGAAGCAGCTTGCCTCAAACGATGGCAAAAGGGGGCTTTTTACCTCAATCCAAACCCCTTCAAGGGAGGGACAGCAGGGCAGCCCCCTCAATTTCAACCTCAGGATGATGGAATCGGGGGAGCTACCCTCAAGTCAAACTCATCATACGACAACAATATTTGTCCCCTTCCATTTAAATATAACGCAGAGATTCCCTATCTCCCCTCTGATATCCTGGAAAAGGCAGGTTTTCCTTCAATAAATACCCTCAAAACCACAAGTGAAGGGGGATCCCCCACTAGTTCAGTCACGGTCCATAATGGAAGAGAAGCCAGTACCCTCAAAAGTTTGAATTTATTTTGTCCGCAAAATCCTTTTTTTTTTTTTTTTTTTCCCCCCACAGGAGCACCTTGGAGGGATTGGCAAGAAGAAATTTAAATGGGAAAGGAGGAAAGTCCCCGCTACAAAGGCGCACCGGCTCACCTGCTTGGCTGCTGCTTCTCGGCACAAAGGTTTGTCCCTCAGCTCCTCCTTTGGGCAATGTTCCACGTATCCAAGTGTGTATCCAGGGGATTCCCCGGACCCTGTCCAAAGCACCCACCGTCCTTCCAGGAGACAGCCCCAGGAGCTCCCCATAAACTCCTCTTCTCCAGCAGCTCCGTGCTAAAGCCAGCAGAGGCAAACCCTCGCCCTAAAACAACCTCCCCCCGGCAGGAGCCGCCCCCTCCTCCTCAACCTCACAGCTCACACCTGGGGCTGCTCTGAGCCCTCCTCATCCTCACAGCTCACACCTGCCGCTGTTGCCGCCCTCCAACAGCGTCTCTCCGTCTCCAGCACACAGCCCACTCCTCACAGACACAGATCCAACAGAAATCTGCTACGGGTGTTGGCTTTTCTTAATCCATCTGGTTACACAATTAAAACACATACATGCATTGATGGCCATTGAGAGAAAGCTTTCCCCTGGAGAAAACAGTCCTTTTGGTAGCACACTTTTATACACCTTCGGAAAAAGCAGAATCAGCACCAACTCCTAAGATCCCTGCTGAGGAACCCAGCCCTCCTTGGGACACCCAAAGCAGCAGACCTCGAAAAAGGAGGGGAAAAGTCAAGCTTGGAGTGGAAAAAGAGGATAGAAGTACAGCAGCCTTTAAAAATGCCTACACGGAGCAGGAATGGGAACAAGTCACATTTATTCTTTCCTTGCTTTCTGTAATGACATAAATAGGAAGTAAAAACGCGTTAAAGAAAAGGCAGAGCTAGGATTTTACAGGTCTTTATTTTGGCAGGCTGCATGACAAACTCCTCTTCTGGGACTGCAACGCCTTTTGGGGAATGGCAGAGAACGGAGGCAAAAGGTGCCGGGGAGCCCTTTCTGTTCCCTTCAGCCCCTGCAGCTGCTCCACTGGTTTCAGGGCACTTGCTTGGTTCGTTCCTAGAGAAAAAGGCTAGGGCATGATTTTCAAAACTACTACCCATTCCCAGACAGATTTTCCTACATTCCTGCATGTCCAAATGCATATTCATCATTTTGGTACATCCCATTCCTCACTTCGTATGCTAATCATTTCAAAAGCTATTAAGCATGAAGTTTGGTCCCTGAAATTAGTCAGTGGTCCCTTTCATGGGGGTGGGTCCCAAAATAAGGAAGTTAATGAAGCCTGCCTCGTTCTGGCCTTTCTACCTTTTCAATGAAATATGACGAATGAACTCTTGGCAGAACTCCCATTCATTGTCTTCACTTGGTTTCAGAACAGAGGAGGCCTACAATAGTCTTATGTTTGGAAAAGCTATTTGTCAGTTTCTGTATTCTTTGTTATAAAGCCAGCTAACTAAACATTGTGCTAACAAGCAATCAATTACTAGTTAACTACTAAGTCTTAACTTCTTGAAGGCCTACTCATTTATTTTAATTAACTCTAGTGAAGCTTGTCTCTAACTAAAATCTTAGCTCCTCTAAAACCTCTAAATCCCTTAAAATTTACGTTTCAATGTGATTAACTCTTGGTTGTATCATTATTTGACTGGTGGGGTTGATGGGAGTACTGGTGCCATGGTTGCTGGATATTGCTATTGCTACCTGCCAGCTATATTGCTAATTAGGGGCCCTATATCTGTTAGCAAAAAGATGAAAAACTGCATGTCTGGTGCAGCAGTAGAAAATTTCAGGCTCCTGGGGAGCAAGTAATTTTCTTTAAATAATTTTTTAAAGGTTTTTTTGTTTTGTGCTTTTTTTTGTTGTTTGTTTTTTTTGTTTGTGTTTTTTGATTTTTTTGTTTGGTTTGTTTTTTTTTTTTGTTTGTTTGTTTGTTTTTTTTACTCCCAGGGAGCCTGAAAGCTCTTACTGCTGGTTTCTTAAAGCTAGAAAGGAAAGCAGAGTTAGAAATAAAGGTAGAAACAGAGAGAAACAAAGGGTTAAAAAAAAGTTGAAGCTGGAGAGAAAAAGAGAGATTGGAAAAAAAGAACTAGGAAAACAGTGACAAAGTGAAAAAAGAAAGAGAGTGAAAAATGAGAAGGATTACAGTGAAAGAGTGAGAGTGAAAAAAAGGAAAAAAAAGGAGTTAAAGTTAGAGAGAAAAAGAAATAAAGAGTAAAGTATCAACTATAGAGAGAAAAATAAATAGTTGGAAATGGAAAGGAAGAAGGAGGAGGGAGGGAGGGAAGAAGGAAAAAGAAATATAAGGAAATAGAGAAGTAGAGAGACAGAGTTAGAAACAGTGAGAAATAGAAACACAGAGTTAGGGACAGACATAAATGAAGTCAGAGATAGAAAAGTAAGATGAGAAGTAATGGAAGAAATACAATGAAAAAAAAATTACTAAACCACACCAAAGAAAGACAGGAGCCAAAGCCAGAAGGTGAGGGAGCAGGGGCATCATTACTAGGGTTTATTCAACTTTATTGAATGAATTTTTTTATTTATACTTCATCGAAACAAATGGAAACAATGGATACAAATGAAAGCACAGATACTATCCATATACATGCATAAATACAGAGCAATACATAGAAATGCAGCAACAAATGCAAATACAGAACAACACAGGGCAATAAAAACCAAACACATTAACACAATATGATCTTTTTTCTATTTTAATTACATTTTGTTTTATTGTTAGAGGAAACCCAAAACAAAGATTACACACACAAAACAATACTCATCCACCACGAGCACCTTCTTCACGTTACAAACTCACCATTGCTCTCATCTCAACTGCTCCGTTACACCCCAGCAATCATTGTTCCTTGGGAACGTGGCTCTCGGGAACCTCCAAAAAATCCTCCTGCCTGACAAAAACCCCTGTTCTGGGCCGGCCCGTATCCAAACTTTGGCAATGAACGTCGCTCGCAGACTGGCCAGGACCGAGGGAAAAAAAAACCCCATCTGGGGGAGAAGAAAAAAAAAAAACCACAGCTGGGGATTTTTTATTCTAAATTTAAAAATTAGTTAAAAAGCCTGAATGGCAAAATCACACACACAACGTTAGAACCGGTCAACATACTCTCAGACCTGCAGACACGAGCACACACAAACTCTCACAGACAATCACACTCTCTCACACACTCTTCTGTTTACACACTGACTGCCACCCTTACTTGAAACACTACGCTGAAGAATATCCTTCAACACATCATCTGACTGCAGCTCCTCAATGTCAAATGGTAGACTCCAGGAAAACATGTAGGGACACGGGGACCTGCGAGACAATGGGAGGCGGTCAACAACTGACTATCTGACAGCTAGGAGCTATTCCCACTCCGGGCCCAAAATTTTTGTACCCAAAACCCCATAGAAGACAGATGAATTGCAAAGTCTTATAAATGCTCTACCTAAGCATGACTACGTGCCCAGGCAGGGCAGCTCCTATCATGATTGGCACAACAGAGGCGCATACAACATAAACAAGATAGGTACATACAATGTGAGTACGCGCAATATAAGCCAACATAGGTACACAGAGCATAAGTACATACAATATAAGCCAACAGAGATACAATATAAGTGAGGATTTGACATAACTCTCCTGAGCCCTATACCCTTTGAGAAGGTGGAAGCTACAGAACTACTGCAGTTACGTGATGAGGGTCTAATATGCTCCCTATGGAAGACCAAGAGAATGGCACGGGATGAGAAGGCACTACCAAAGGTGAGAAGGAAGATGGATGAGAACATCTCATGTACTTCTTCCTGCCCCAAAAAGTAAAACTGCAAAGATGCCGGAATAAGTGATATCCGGGATGGTGCGTGAGTAGAATACGGCCAATACGGCATAGAATGATGCTGCTAAAGCATGGAGATGTAACAAAGGCCTATGACACAGAAATCAATGGACACAGACACCATAACACAGACACGGACACCATAACACAGACACAAGTGGAAACTGCCTGGCAGTTTCACCTTATGGACCCAAGATTCCTAGCCCAAAATGAGCCATGGGCTGATGATGCCAAAGGAAAGAAAGCCCTACGGCAATAGCACATGATGATGAAATGTAACTCCTTTCAAGATGTTAGTGCCAAAGCATTTAAGAAGAAGCCTAAGAAGCTCAGTAGGCCTAGAGAAGAAAGCAATGACTAGAGGGTGACCATGGCTATAGCTGCAGACCTGAAGGCGGGCTCCTTGGGTGAAAAGATCCATGACGACGTCAAGAGTTGATGAAGACTGCCAACGCAAACCTCGTGAGAATGTGGAGATGGATCAAAACTGTCCTGCCCAGTGAAGACTCTGGTGAGGCTGAGGAGAAACCCTCTCCCCCTTTGCTTCCGAGGGGCCCGTCCCACTATGGACCTCTCCTCTAAGCTAACATCAAATTGCCTCCTGTGACAGTAATGGCTTTTCCCCTTCTCCCACCTATTGGCACCAGCACTTAGCTTTTGCAAGACGACTGGACAGAACCCAATGTCAGTTTGACATGGACGACGAGACATTCTCTACATCTGCTTTGGTGCTGCTGTTTCCAAACTTCAACTACGCGCCACCTCACGGTACCTAAGACAAAGCAGAAAATGCAACTAGCACCCTCCAAAAGAGGAATCCCCAGAACTCTGACACACCACTGCCCAAGCTCATCTGAAATCTTGATTCAACTCCACAGGCTGCCCGGAAGATACCTGCAAAACGAAAAAGTACAAGCTTAGCATGCTGCTGCATAACAGTCACTTATGAGTCACTCTGCCTAAATGCCGACTCACCCACTCACCTCTGTTCCTTCACACACCTAGGGCAGTGGACAGCACCTGCAAAGAAACAAAGCAAAAAATACCACACTGAGATACTGTGAAAACACCACCACCCTAACCTGACAAGTATGCCCACCCATACCTGAGGCTTCTACCCACCTGGCCTCAGACATCTGGGACCAGAAACATATTGCAAGAAGACTGCCTAAAATTCTAAAAAAAAACAATAGTGGATGCTTAGAGTTTACCCAGAAACTGCAAACTGAGCAAAAACAACTGCTTCTGTCTGCTGCTCAATGCTCACCTCACCCACTTCAGTGTGACTGCTGCTATCCCACATAACTTCATAAAACTAAGGACAAAGAACAGTGCTATAACACTTGTGTTTGCTTCCCCTGCAAAAACAAACAGTGACTGACCTTCTCAAGGAAACCTGCTGAATGGGGATGGAGCGGTCTGCTATGAATTGAGACCATCTGAATCTGAAAGAAAGTTAGGACTAATGTCAAACAGCTGCAGGACAACTTAACAGCAACAAACATGTTACGTCAACCTACTAATATAATCTAGAGCCCAACTACACCCTGCATTACCCTGCAAGGACTTGTTCTATTG
This sequence comes from Lonchura striata, assembly GCF_050655825.1. Lineage (NCBI taxonomy): Eukaryota > Metazoa > Chordata > Aves > Passeriformes > Estrildidae > Lonchura > Lonchura striata. The sequence continues at coordinate 258,772 of NC_140716.1, forward strand.
CAGGCTATGCAGCAGGGCAGAGCAGCTCCAGGACAGATATGTGCAGACACAGGACAGGACAGGACATGACAGGGTGGAGAACAATACTAATGATATGAATGGTCCAAGTCTCCTTGGGACCTCTAATTAGGGCTATCTATATTATAAATAAAAATAAGAAAAATAATAGATTCCTGGGCAGCATCAGGGTTTACTACAGGCCTGGCTTGCCCTTGTCTGAGATATTTAGTTCCAGGGCAGATAGAAGTGCCCTGAAATGTAGTTTTAAATCCTTAATATGCTGAAAAAGACAGAGCTTCCATCACATGAATCCCTTAAAACAAGGAAATTAGGCATTTACCTCCATTTAAACTGATGCAATGGCTAATAAATGGCTCCTGTCCTTTAATTTAATCCCCTAAAATATTGGGAAAAGAGGGGTGTTGCTCACTTTAAATCTCTCCAGTGATGAAACAAAATAGGGACAGCTGGCTTCCCCCTCAATTTATGCCTTAGGACAACAAAAAGGGGCAGTGACCCTTAATTCAAACCCGTAAGAAAGCACTGCCAAGGTTTTCCCCTTCTATTTAAAGTGGAAAACAATGAAAAAATGGGAATTGCCTGTCAGAAAGCATGCACCCTTTAAGGTATTTTCTACATTAATGAGTGGAATTACACACAAAAGCAAAAAACTCAGAGCACAATTGCATAGTAAAGAATCATTCCTTTAAAGTTGTCTTCAATATAAACTGAACATAGTCTGTAACTACTAAAATGTCAAATGAAAGTCACCTTAAGCAGCAATTTCATAGACAATTGCATTAGGTATTTTTTAATACAACAATCTGCTAAGAAAAATGATCCATAGAAAAATAATGGGTTGTATAAAATTTTCTTTCAAGTTCAAGTTGATTTGCAATACATCCCGTTCATCCCTACCTGCACAATCCAGAAACGACAACTTTTCCTACCAGTGTAAATTACTACGGCAAAACCGGCACAGAAAACAGCATGAAGAAATCAAACTTGCAAGATAAGGCTGCCGAAAAACTAGAAAACAAAGTTTTTTTCATTACAGTGCCACTACAGCTTTTATTTAACCAGGTGAATGCCAGCAAACTTTTGTCAGCTCCCTCACGGCAGCCGCACTCCCGTCCTCAGTTCTCCTTCAGCAGCTGAAGGGGAGCATTGCTTTCGTGGACCGTGTCTTAGTCCACGATCTGGCCGGAGAGAACTGCTTCCAGTCGCTTGTCGGTCTCTCTTTTCTCTCTGAACACAGACCATAGCAACAACCCCGGGTCTAGCACACTAAGAGGCAGCACCTTCTCCGACGGCCTCTCGTGGTCGCTCCCTATCGACCGGCTTAACGCTCCAAAACCGCGGCCTGGCCTTGCTGCCGGAGAAGGGAACGGGTCCCCCACCCTCCGGGCTCCGCGGTCGTGCCATTCCCCGCCATGCCGCGGGCAGACAAGGGGCTCGCCTTGCCCTGCAACGACTCCTGCGTGAGCGTCGCCAAGGGCTCACGCAGCGTCCCGGCCCCGGTCCCCGTCCTCACCCCGGCCCCTCTCCTCACCCCGGCCCCTCTCCTCACGCCGGCCCCTCTCCTCAGCCCGCGCCTCACACGAGCGGAACGGAAGCGCCAGGGCTCGGCGGGCGGGGCCGCGGCTCAACGCAGCTGCCGCCGTGAGGGAAGGCCGAAAGGACCCTGGGCTCGGGGGGTCGCGAACCGCACCACAGGAGGCGGCACAGCGACCGCAGATGGCGTGCTCGGCGTTCACCGAAGGCTACAGTAATGCTTCCTTCCAGAGTTTGTGTTGGAAGAGTGCATTTTATTCCGTATTAGGTACAGAGAATTGCCAGGTATTTCCTCAACACAACTATGCTTTTGTAACAATTCAGTGATTTCATTGCACCTTTCTGTCACATTCTGACCCCAACTTCCATTTAACCTGCCAGCCAAAGACGACATCGACCTTTGAACACGAGTCGGTGGAGTGGTGTGGTCTGCACTGCTGTGGCCGAAAACGTTTCTTTTTCTGCTAAAGTGTGCCGAGAAAACTTTTTAGCATATACATGAAATAGCATGTTCTTAACACTGTATTTAGTACCTTTCTTAAAAATACCTTGCAGCACTGGTCTTGAGCTGGTTTGTATTCACTCCAGTTTCTACCACACTTGATCAATAAAAATAGCAAAAGCTGGGACTAGGCACGCAGAATCTATAAGTTCGTGCCAAATACTGGTCTTAGCAAAAAAGTGTTACAAATGTTTCAGAAACTAGCAAACTATTCTCATAATAGTGTGTCCTCACTCTACTACATTGGGTTTGCTTTAGGGCAGAAATTGAAACAAAGTCAAGAATACTCACAAGAAAGTAAATCATCTTTGTGGTATAATACATGTTCAGTTTAATTTACATTCTGTACCACCCAAGTTTCTTCAGAGAGTGTAGTTCCAAATTCCTGTATTGCCATGCAGGTGCTCATCATCCTTTGACCCAGTAAGAACTGATGCCACTGCAGTTGCCAGTTGATGACTTACATACTCAACACTGGTATTTCCAGCTGTAAAATTTAGTTTTTTAATATGACATCACTTATTTTGGCTTTTAAATGTCAAAACATTTTTGTCAAAGAATTCACTAAATAATTTTGAAATAAGTCATCTACAGTAAACTGAATTCTGTTTTTAATTGCAGAGTGCTAATCTGCAATAATTAAAAGAATTACTGCAATAATAAACTACCAAACAGGCAGAATATAATATGCAAAATACATCGTTAATAGTTTAAATGTGCAGATAATATGTTCTACAAAATTTTTATATGAGTTTTTTCCTAGAAAAGTTTCTCAAAGCAAAAAGAAAAAAATTAAGTGTATCACTAATTTTAAGCTAATTTAATTAGCTCAAAGGTTCTTTGTTTTGTTGAAGTGCCAATTCTGAACATACAGTCTGTAAAAGAAATGTATATGTGTATATGTACATACATAAATATATGTTTTTATGTATATACATGTGTTCCCGGACATTAAATTCTCCTTTGACAAATAGTACATGTAATAAAGGCCATCATGGTCTGGAATGAGGGAAAACAAACAAACAAACAGAAAACCAAACTACAAACCTCTCAGAAAAAAAAAAAAAAAAAGAAAAAACAACTTGTCTGGAATGAATCCAGATAAACTGTGGCCCTTCACAGCCAGCACTAGTCTTTCCTGCTAAAAACTGCATGTGGTATATGGTACTTACCTAACAGAAATCAAAGAGAGGCAAGAAAGAAACAGGCAACTTGAAAAAGGGAAAAAGCAATACAAAAACATACAGAGAAAACTTCAAGTGTTATGAAAGAAATCAGGCCTTGTGGTTAAAATACAAAGTGGAGTTACTTAACAGACACATTTGTGCTATTATTGATGTAATATAAATTTCCTTTTAAATTGTCACCTTAAGGACTGGAGACAAACTTCAGTTACAACAGCAGTCAAAAATCTTCTATAATGCTAGAATTTCAAGTCATCAACAGATTTTTTGAGGACAAAGTAAGTCCTTGTGCACAGCACTCAAAACCTAAGTATTTATTAAAAATTTTGTCTACTGATTTTTACCTCCATATATGCCAGATTGTTTAACTGTTACTGTAACTGAAAACAGCATTGGGGTATTCACATTCTGAGCAGACAACAATGGAAAAGAATGATACCAGAAAAACTCACCAGAATTTCCTTTGTATGCAATACCATGCTGACCTAATAAAACTCTAAGATTTTTTATTTCTTCAGAAAGTTGCTTGTATTCCTAAGAAAGAAAATACATTAAAAATAGCCCTCCCACTTTTCAAATACATACCTAGATTGGGAGCTTTTAAGAAAAAAATGCCTCTGTGCACAGCTGTTACACCTATTGGCTTGAAGAACTTAAAATGCTTCTTCCAAGAACACAGAGCAAATTTTAGAAAAAGATACATGTCTGTGTTGCCAAAAGAAGAGCCAGCTTTTTTCAAGCCCAAGAATAAAAATTAGAAATGCTTTCTGCAACTATTTAAAATCAGTCCTGGAACTAGCATTTTATCATAGAGCAAATCTTAAATTTGCTTCAGGACTACACTTATTTTATAATAATTGTAATTCTGCAATCTGGAAATTTATCAACTCCTCAGCTCTTGACCTAGTAATTCATGTTCTTGCTCTCAGCAGTTTGTTATCTTACAGAAAGGGGTTGCTTAGTTCTCTTGAGACTCAAAGCCACATACTGCAGAGAAAATCAGAGAAGCCCCTATTTTTTACTGTGTTTTGGTGATTATATGAATAAAGATAGAGCAAAAGAATAAGTATTTAAGATTCTGTGTTTACCAAACCAGCCAATTTATGTCAATTAAGTTATGATGACGCCAGAAAAAGAAATAGAAATTATTAAATACTGCTTCGTTAATGAGTGAAAAAAAAAGTCACATGACTGTTCCAGCTCCTGTGGGATCAAAATGGTGATTTTTATATTAAAATATTTATATTTATATTTATATACTATTATATTAAATTTTTATATTAAAATATTTATATTTATATTCAGCTTAACTATGGTTTTATTGGGTTATATTCATGAATTACTACATGGTGTTTTGTCTTTGCTACATTTTTCGAATAAAAAGACAACAGCAACTGCTTCTTTGCATTATAATGAATGAATTCCCATCCATGCTCTTTTTCTGACGGTCAGGTTGCACTCTTTTAGGCTGAGCACACCTTCTACCTCTATTTTCCCCATTCCAACTCTGTTGCAGAAGAACTGTTTGCATACACAAGAGTCATTCAGAAATAAACACAGCCATTCTGCCTTTTGCTTGTGCAACAGCCAGTGCATTCTTCCACAAGTCTGGGTAATTATCCACCGAGATAATTAAGAGTGTCAACATTCTCGAGGTTGGTTACACATTTATCTTCACTAGTAATTCCTTCCTGTCTCTAGACTGATATTCCCCAGAAAGACTACCTACACGGTGTTCATAACCCAAGCGCATACACCAATTCTTTCATAACCCTATCTTCTAACTGGGCATTCATTTTTGCTGGTTTGTTTTTGACTTAGGGGCTGTAATAAAGATACCGAATCACACTACATGCAGGCTGTTACATATTGAAACCAGAAAAGAAAACCCCATGAGGAGATTCAACTGAACACCAAAGGCATTTACATAATGCTCTCCCACTGATACTATCATATAGCGAAAAGGTGGCAATTCCACATTGTAAATATTACGCTCTATACCTTACTGCACTTTTCCACTGTTTCAAATTCCGGAGTTCTTTTCTTACTCTGTTTTTCAACTTCATTTTCTTCTGTTGCTTTTAGAAGTCCCGCTTCCTCAAAAATCTCTTTCAGAATTTTTTTGTAACCCTAGAAAAGAAAATTTCCAAAAGATGATAGATCAATCTATTCAACTCTCATCTCTGCTTGTAATTTGCACTGGCCATTCCAAATCCTCAACCTTTATTACCAGTTCATATAGCAATTACAGAACATGAAAATTACTATTTGCCAAGTGCAGAATAAATGCATCTACTCCAAAAGGAGAAACTACAGAAGCCAGGTTTGGCTATTTGACAGGATTTTTTTTTTTTTTTTTTTTTTTTACCAAATAGAATTGAAAAGAATTAATAAACCTGGTCGGTTATTAGTTCGTCGTACAGAAGCTGCTCTGCTTCATCCCACTTCCTTTGCAGTGCTTCAGTCAGAGTTGGATAAACTGAAAAATGGAAGTCAAACCATGTAAAACCAGGTGCACTGTCCTGCATTAGTTAATTCCTCCTCTAGTATAATGCAAGAATATTTGTTTTAAGAACTGTATGTTTCTATACACTACACCATCTCTACTGCTTTAAAGAGGTGGGCTTGCACATAAATTGCACTTCACATATTTAAAATTTCTGGAGAATGACCACAAATTTTTCTTACTTCAAGATCCAAGGCCTCATATTCCTTTGCTCAATGTAATTCTAATGGAGCTTTTTTGTAATGTAAGTAAATGGGCAGATACTACAAGGCTTATTCCTACATTCCAAGAAAAGAAAAAAAAAAATTCACTGCGTCTACACTAGGAATAACAAAAAGAAAAAAAAATACAATCTCAAATAAAAAAATTATTTGAGAAATACCTATGTATATAATGACTGGCATTTTAAAAAAATGCTTCATATAATATGTTAACATTTAATACTAATTTCTATTAAGGTACTAACTCAACCTAAAAATGGACACTCTGAGGATAGCTGTTCCACAAAGTATTTTTTAAATCTTACCTAAAAGTGAGTGGGGATGGCACACAAGAGGAGTCTCAAATGTCAGAGAGTAAACACAAGTACTTGGCTCAGACACATAAGCCAATTTATTGCTCTTTCCACAAACCAGATGAACCTAAACATCAGTAAAAACAAAGATGAGCAAAAAATACCTACATGAAACAATACTAACACTGATGATCTATTTGCTGTGTTCCAATGCAAGGAGATGCATTTCTGTACATACTGTCATGTCAAAGCTTCAAGCGCCTTTTTAAATTTTTTTCCGACAGAAAAAGCATCATAGCAAGCACATCATCCATTTATTTTATCAAATGTGAAAATTGTTTTCTCTAATGGGAAGTGACCCTCCCCACCAACCACTGTTCCTTGGACTACTAAGTACCGTATTTCCAGCAAGAATGAAAAGAAAAAGGACAGTGAATAGGACACCTTTAGAATCTCGTCTAACATAAGCACAATTTTATTGGTCAATTTTATTTCTGACCAATGTGCTAATTTAAGAATACAAGACACATCCAGACTGCAGAGAATTGTTTTCATCTTTAGATTTGCAGCACCAATATTTTCTGTCTTCAAACTGAAATGCCAGTGAAAAATTCAATTACAATATCAAAAGTCATCCAAGAATATTAATTCTTTCTGCAGCTTTTATTTGAAATAAAGATGTTAGGCAGGCAACTCCATTAGAGTATAACATTTTCACCTTGGCCATGACATGGCAGCTATGTTGGCAGTTGATTGCAAGAGATTCAACAAGGTAAAGTGCTGGGTAATGCACTTGGATCATAACAACCCTGTGCACTGTTCCAGGCTTGGGCAAGAATAGCTGGAAAGCTGCCTGGTGGAAAAAGACCTGGGGATGCTGGTTGACAGGTGCTACATGTTAGACTTGTGCTCCAGACCCTTCCACAGCTCCACTGCCGTTCTCTAGACAGGCTCCATCACTTCAAAGTCTTTCCTGAAATGTCCCTGGTGCTGCTTGTTCTAACACCATGCTTAGCTTCTCAGCATGCTATTGTTAACTGCCGAATTATTTTCCCTCCTTTTTCCTGGATGTTTTTAATAGTCTGGCATCTTGAATTCAACAAAGAGCTCTTTTTCTTTATTTTGCCTGACACAAATTACAAAGCACACTTTACTGTATTTCTTCAGTAGTAATTATACCATTCTGTCAAGAAAAACAGAGGTGTAAGTAACCGATGAGAATACTTAAGTAAATGTCCTCCAAATTTTATCCTGATTCTAGCTTTCCTCCTCCAGTCATTCACATAGTCCCCACAGGAATTCATCATTTATGTTTTCTATCACAGCTTAAATGATGACTTCTTCAGGATAGGAATGTTTCAGTTTGTAGTCTCACAAGTGTAAGTAGAGTCATGCTGCCTGAATTAGCATTGTCTAAGTTATTATACCTTTGTCTGTCTGCTCTTAGTTTCACAGGAGTCTCCTTCCCTCATCCACATTCCAACAAATGTGTTGTTGTCAATTTCCCATTCGTGCCAGATTCTGAAAAAAGAGGACACTATTTTGTTTTAAGTTACTGGACACAAAAGGATGAACCCTCAGGAAGAAAACCAAAATACCCTTATACCATGTTCAATTTAAGTATATATACTTCACTTCTGTTGTCTCAGTATTTCCATCTCCTACAGCCAACACCTTGGAAGCAGTGGTGTAGTTTGCAGGTTGCTATAAAGGACACATCAACAGCACTTTTTGAGAGCAGAGTTTTGCATCAAATTTCAGTGTGCAAACCATTTGCAGGTAGAAATCTGTTTTTAAGTCCAGTAAAATAAAGTTTATAGATCAATCCCACAACAAATTCCATTAGGCTAAGTACCCTGTGCAACTCAGTTTGATTGCGGGATTTTTAGTGCTGGTGAGAGCACCTACAAAAACTAGGTGTAGTTTTTGCTAGTCCTAAGGCAAATGATACCCTCACCATGGTGATGTACCAGTTTCCTCACATACCAGCCTACTGTTTTGCGCATACGAAAATAAAGAGATATCTATATACAAAATATGTAGAAAAGCAATGGTCTGGTTTATACTTAGATTTATTTTAACTATTATGATTTGGTGGTATTATGATTCAGGGTCTTTAAATAATTTGGGATACTTTTTTTTGGGTCTACACTGAGAGTTTTATAACTTTTTATATTGTTTAACAACCATTAGGCATAAAGCACTCTTTTCCTTTTGTAATATGGCAAATAGTAAATGGCCATGAAATCTATGTTAATATCTGTAGTTAGACATTATTGAATTTCTCACATGAACATATCACACTTGCAGTTGGCAGGAGTTATTAATCATGCTCCAGCTAAAATAGCTGGTTAGTATTTATCAACAACAAAAAAATCTGAATTTTCAAGACAGGGTTTTTTTATGTATAACACCTTGGAAACTGCCATAACCTAAGCTGACCAAAGGAAGATTCTTATTTTTAAAACTGCCTCATGTTTACAATCTATGAAATGGCCTGCTGACAACATAGCTACAACATAAAAAGGTCTAAATGTCTCACCCTAAAATCCCACTATAGGCATTCCATCGAAAAGTCTGCTCATGCTGAGTGACATTATGGAAAGGACAAAACTCATACTTGTACCTTAAAAGGAGAGAAAAGAAACAGAGAATAAGAAATGTTTCAGATTGGAATAAAAAAAAATAGTTAATTCCTAGTAGGTATACAAGCAAATATCCAAATCCATTACTTACGTGGATTCCACAAAACTGAAACACTTGCCAGCAAGCCTAAAGAGATGTGCAGGGCCTAAAAACATTACAGCATGACAAAAAAGAAAAATAATGTTTTAGTTAAATTTAAGCAAGTTACCGTGGTAACAAAAGTGCAAGGAGTATGTGATAAATTAAATTTTCTGCTTTACATAAGGAAATTTTTGTCTTCTATATGAATTACTGTTAGTTCCCTCTAGCACTAATACTGGATTGTGTCACGATCTTGAACATTTTTCATTCTCACTACCCAGTGAAATAGATAAGCCTGATTTGACAACGAAAATGAGAAACCTGTGTAAAAATAAACATTTGGAGGTCAGGTCTATAAAAGGAATCATCAGTGCAGATCCTGCCAAAATCTAACATTGGAATCACTGAAACTCTTGCTTGGCAGCTGTCTGTCTCCAAATTCATCCAAACTCTGCAAGTTTATACTAGTAAAGCTCATTTGTTCAAAATGTTGACAGTGCTGCATATTTAAGTTTCACTGAGATTCTCAAACTGGATATTCTTTTTTGCCATTTGCCTTCGTGGTCTGATCCAGGCAGTATTTAACAAGATAAAACTTCTGCTGTCAGACAGGTCAGCAGTTGTTATATTCTTTTAGTGTTGACTACAAGGCTTGCTATCAAAGAAATCCAAGACAGGTAACTTGTCATTAAAAAGAGGGTGAAAGTTCTGAACTACATGCTTAAGGAGTATTTCAGTATCTCTTGTATAAGGAAATTTACCTTGGAATTACTAAGTATTTATGAGGAAAGAAGGAAAGAGATTACAAAGCACATAAATTAAAATCCCATCCTAGATTATAATTCCCCACTGTCAGGATTGCATGGATACTTGTTCCAAGTATCTAGACAAACAATCCTCTAAACAATGGTCAGACTACCAGAATAACGCCCTGCAGAATGCTTTAACCACTGGGATACAGGAATACTGGGATACAGGCAGGTGCTTTTTCCCCAAGTGTTCTTCTGACTGCATGATCTTACATTTCTTTCTAGAGATGGGCTTGGCCCAAGGGTTTGCTCCTCTATTACATGAAATCTGTGCCTCAGTGATTAGGATGCTCTCCCCACAAATGAAAAACAGCAAATGTGAATGTATCTATAAGGAATGCATTAAACTCACATCTCCCTTTCCTGGGCAGATGCTGTAGAAGAGAAACTGCCAGAACTATTACCTCAACTGTTTTGTAGAAAAAAAGAACAAGTACAGTTTCCATGCTAAAGAAATAATTGTGCAAGGCAGGGTTCCATGCCCTAGGTTTGTGTTCTATATACATTCCCAATTTTTGGCTACGTGTAAGACCCCATAACAAATATAAGATTTCTGGTGTGCTGTCCTTTTTTCCTACTACTTTTGGCATCTTCCCGTTCAGCATTCTGTTATGAATCCTATTTCTAACTATTTCACATACAGTATATGCAGAATTATACACTTGAGTTTATAAAATGTGACAGAAAACATTAAGCATAATCACATTCAATGTTGTCATACCAAAATCCCTTTCTTGAATCTGAACAAGGTTTAAGTTTCTGCCTAAGGTTAGCAGAGAGACAAGAGTTACTCCCTTTTGCTTAGTCTTTGCCTTCAGTGTTTATCTGGTCTCCTCTAGAGGTGGCCTAGAATTTTGTACATTCCTGTTCATTTTGCTTAAGGGGTGTATTTATGTTGCAACACTGAGGAGGCTGTGTGTGAAACTGAGCCCCTCTGACTAGTTCCAAGACTACTTGTAGGGCTTTTTTTTAAAACTCTTTTTGGGTACTAAGTACTACTTGATGATGGGATGACTTTTATATGATAATGACGCTGAGGATTTCGACAAGAAAAACAGAGTGTTTACTGTGGGACAAAAGGATGTGTTACAGGCTAGAAAAACACACAATAAAATGTATGGATAGTCCCATCACAAAAACAGTATTAACAGCACCGGGACCTGGAGCCACCAGTGAAGTTAATATAGGTTTTGATGAAATTAAATATATTTGCCCATGCTTATTTTCCACGATGCTTATAAAACCACATGCAAAATTCGGTTTGCACGCATAAAGTCGAAATAGACTATTTGCACTGCAAACAACTGTTGCTAAGTGATGAAAACTGTAGTAAAAAAAAAAAAAAAAGAAAAAAGAAGTAACGGTTGCATATACCTGATACTGCAGACGGAGACATCTTTGGCTGCAGCCTATTTGTTTGAGGCAAGAATGGGTTATTCAACCTTTCAAAAGAAGGAAAGTTAAACGTTTAAGGCTGAGTTATGCATCTGGGCGTCCATACATCCTCCCCTACCTGTGTATCTCAACACTGACGGCCGCTGCCCGCGGGCCAACAGCGGGGTCTGCGGCAGCGGCCCGGCCCGGCGCCCCATCCCCGTTGGAAGAAAAGGGCTGGAGCAGGCACAACGGCAGACGGACCCGAACTCGCCGAGTGCAGATGGATCGCGGGACGACACGGTGAGCAGTCGGCCACGTACCCGAATGTATTCGGCTCCTCCACGATCTTCATTTTCCCCGCCGAGGCGAAGAGACCTGCTAGGAGAGAGCAGTTGGGCGCGGCGGACGGACCAAGCGCCGGCGCGCCCGCCCGCGCCGCGGCCCCCAGCACGCACCCAGCGCCGCGCCCAGCGCCACAAGCAGCGCCCGCGCCGCCATGGCCGGCGCCGCGGGAAGCGGAAGCGCGCGGCGCCGCGGGGCGGGGTCTCGGCCGAGCGCGGCCATGGAGCGCGGCCGGCGCGCGGGCCGGCGCGGGACTCGGAGCCTCGAGACTTTCGCGGCGGAAGCGGAGGCCGCGCTGGCAGGTGCGTGAGGCGCCGCGGGACGCGGGCAAGGGAAGGGGGGTCCTGCCGAGCCGTGCCCGTCTCCGCTGGGCACTGATGCACGCCTGCTGATTTCAGCTTGCCTGGACGGCGAGAGGGCCGCGGATGGGGGCGCTCGGGAGGACAAGTTCCCCTGCCCCCTTGCCATGTGGGAGCTCGGACACTGCGATCCCAAGAAATGCACCGGGAGAAAATTAGCCCGGAAGGGGTTGCTGCGAACCCTGCGCCTCCGCCAGAGATTCCCGGGCGTCGTCCTGAGTCCGCTGGCCACGGAGTACATCTCTCCGGCTGACAGGTGGGGGCTCGATGCCTGTTCGCAAAACTGGGGCGGCGAGGGAAGTGCGGGAGGTGCAGACTGTGAGGGAGAGCCCTTGGTTCAAATACCGTCCTGATGCTGTATTAGAGAGAGCGTTTTAACCACTGATACATGGCTGAAACTCATATGGAGTAAAATTGACCTTCTTATTGCGTTACACTGATGCATGAACATGAGACAGAGTCGTTTTATCAAGTCAGCTTAACATTTTTACACAGCTAGTGTCAGATAAGGAAAGCATCTGTAGATCCCAATGAAAAATGAAAGTGCACATCCTGTAGGTTAATTTCTTCCGAGCACAGCCTTATAGCTACTGTGTTTTTTATATTTAAGTTCTTCGATTAGACAACCGAAGTTGCTGTTAACCAGAAAACTTTTTGCGGAAAATGAGAATTTTCTTCAAATGTGCCTCCAGAAATTTTATAAAATTTTATATACTTACTCAGAGAAAAGATTTGTCTCTAGAAGCAGAGAGAACCTAGCAGAGAACCTAAATCAGAACTTCGGTGTAGTTGAAGGTGTGAACATTACTATTAACCACACTTTTGTCACATTTTTAAACCTAGAATTATTCACATTTCATTTTGAAACACACGAGTAAACCTGTTTTTGCTATTTGCATGTTTGGAGGAAAACCATGCTACTGTTCCTTCTCATTGCGTCCCTGTTATAGGTTATTGGAAATTATATGGGTTTTGATTGACAAAAGCAGGTTGACATATGCAAGTTTGTTGCCAATATAAAGCAGCAGTTGGAATTCTCACTTTATCAGTATAATGGTGGTAATTTTTCAAATACAGTGGCGTTCCTTTTTTTCAGGCATGTCATTGCTCAGAGTGGAATTGCAGTCATAGATTGCTCATGGGCCAAATTAGAAGAAACTCCCTTTAAGAGAATGAGGGGGAGTCATCTGCGGTTGCTGCCTTACTTGGTGGCTGCAAATCCTGTAAACTACGGTCGGCCGTGCAAGCTGTCCTGTGTGGAAGCTTTTGCTGCAGCGTTTTGCATTGTTGGTAGGTTCAGTTTATCTGATGTGAAATATGGTGCTAGCAATTGCTACATCCTTAATAAATCAGAAGAGATGGTTTCTGACAAACTGTAATGCTGTCAGTAATGGGTCATCACTTTGACTTTGGGATCAGATTGTCTAGCCTTCTTCCAAGTGCATGTTACCAGTCACACTGAGATATCTGTCGAGTATTCCTGTCAGCTACTAGACAGGACACAAACTGATAATCCTCATTTTGTCTGGATGGTGTGTAACGTTAGAAAACCTGTTAAAAAAAAAAAAAAAAAAAAAAAAAAAAAAAGATGGAACATTAATCCCTAGGCAAGTTTGCCTTAATGAGAGGTAGCAGCTGGCTGTTGATAGGTTGAGGTCTGGGTAAGAACAAAAGAAATTGCCCCCTCTTGTGATGTTTTGTTCTCATCACAGAACTTTGATAAGAGAAATGCTCTACCATACTGCAGACAGATCTTATCTTCTGAAAATACTGTACGTACAACTGGCCTTGTACTGAAGGGCTGTGGGACCTAGAGCTTGAATCATTCATTGCCTGTACAAAATACTTTTATGTAGCACTCTCTAGAAGGCTATGAACTACTCTTGGATTCAGTTCTTGGATTCAATTCCGTTTCAAGTTAAACTGAAATTTGAAAATATCTGTAGTCTTTCCAAAAGTTTTAATCCTTGAACACTGAAAGAAACACTGGCAAAACATTTTTATCTTGTATTGACATAAATGCACATACTGAACTAGAAACACGTAAGCCGAGTGAAATCTCAGAGTAAAGAAGAAAACTGATAATATATTTTCTGTTTCAGGATTCCCAGATCTAGCCACCATTCTTCTAAGGAAATTTAAATGGGGTAAGGCATTTATTGACCTGAACAAAAATCTCTTGGAAAAATATGCAGCCTGTCATTGCCAGGATGACATGCTAATCATTGAGAAGGACTTTTTAGCCCACGTCCAAGAAAAAAAAGACGAAGAAGTAGGTAAGAGAAAAACAGAGAAACACTACACATGCCCTTTTTGTAACTAGTTTCTTCACAGTCTTTGCATTAAATCTCATAAAAATATTAGAAAGGTGGAAAGTAAGTGCTTTGCTGATACGTGTTCTGTCTTTATACTATGCTAAGTGTACCTGTTTGCCCATTTTTTTCAACTCAAATAGGGTGAAAATAACTAAAGCAATTTAATGCATAGAGTATTCACAGCTGAATCATAAAGCAGTTACCCTTATTCGGCTAACCAAATTGAAAAACATGGGAGCAATAAGAAAATACGATACTTCCTTGTTTTTTATACAGATGTTAAAAGCAGAGTATGAGTAAAAAGACTAGTAACTGAGAAGGAACTATGAGAGAAATATAGGCATACAGTCAGACAGTAGGTTAGTTATACAAAAATCTAAGAAGGACCTTTAATAGACATATTTATATAATCCTCAATCAAGATTTTTAAAATCAGATCTATAAAGATAACTAAAATGATTTATAATAAGTACAAGTAGTTTATTTCCAAAGTCTTCCAGTATTTTATTGCAATCCCAGTATTTCAGGCTGTATTCGCCAGTGAGTGCTTGGTCTCATTCAAGACAGCGCAAAGAAAGGCAAATAATCAAGAACATATGAAAAGGGATTATCCTAATTAACATTTTCCTTTCATTATGATTAAGCCCTTAAAATAGGCAAGGTGCTCATACTGTAAGAAGATGGTCAATAGCCTTCACTTGCTCTAAACCTTTATCTCTTTGCCATGATACTGAATTAAACCATCCTCTTGGTGGAAGCCTAACTAGTTAGATTAAACTGAAGACAGCTCTTAAGAGGCAACACAGCTATGCCACTTACAGCACACTTCCACCTACATTCCTATGTATTTTCTGGTTGAACTGCAGAACCAAGATTTGTTTGACTTTTCTCATAGTTCTTCCCAGCTACTTCAGCCAAAGTAAGCCCAGCCCTACCCTTACTCAGCAAGAGCTAAACCTGGACGGCTGTAATTCACTTCTCAGTAGACATCAGCTAACTAGATAACTGTTTTAGAACTTAATCCATGTTGTCTTACCCAAAGCCTTAGAAACCTACTTATACAATCTGACCACCTCTAAAGAGCTACAGAACCCCTTGCAGGGGGTGAGGGAAGAGTGAAAAGCCTAGACTGGGCAGGCAGGACTTCAGTTATTTTCTCATCTCCCCCAGTTTCTCCTCAAACAACTATGGCCAACTTCTAAGATATATGAACTAGCCTTTCTGTGCCTTTCCCTCCCTGCCATTAATCTATGAAAATGAAGGAAGACCATTATGAAAATGCTTTTTTCATCTTCTGCAGTTTTTCCTTCTTTTTCCAGATCCATTTGATGTTGACTTAGAAAAAGAATTTTCTAATCCCAACAGGCCAGTCAATTCCTCACGGTAATGGAATTTAATTTAAGTTTAAATAATAGTTTTACTTACTGTAAGTTATTTTGCTTTTATAATGTTGAAAAATGTTTCCAGTCTAGCACAAAGGAAGGAAGACTCTGAGGAGGACAGCGTGAGCAGTCCAGATGACGCCACTGAAAGCAGTGAAAACAATGATGAGAGCAGTCCAGAAGAAATAAAAATCCCCAACTATCCCAAAGATTTGTAACACCTTGTATAAAGAAGTTTTCTTGTGAATACTTGAGTGTGTCTTGTTCACCTGTTTGGTGCTTAGCAAACCTCTGTCTCTCTGCAGGTTTGTAGGTATTTTATGCATGAGGGCTCTAGGTTATTTAATTTTTAGGTAAGTATGGAACATTATTTTGTAAGGAGTTTGAAGCTTAGTTACAAGTTAAAAAATAACACAGTATTCCAATCAATCTGTCTGGAAAGTTGTTTATAGGGGATTATTTTTAACTAATAGTATATTAGGTAAACTTTCTTAACTTCTGGTCTATATTTCAGCAGGAGAACATGACTAAGCTATTGCCCTGTTCATGGTACCTACCACATAGGGAGTCTCTGACTTTTTGCAGTCTTGAACCTGCCATATGTATTTCAACTACTTCATCTATTTAGAATAAACTGAGCTAAGCCTGAAAGGAAAAAATGCTTCTTGGAATTGCTTTAACATTTCAGTATGCCTTTTCGGTTACTTTAATTGCTCATTTTATTTACCCAGATAAAGTCCTAAGCAACAACACAGTGTTTTTGGCACTTCATATTCAGAACTGTACTGTGAAATTTCACATCACAGGTTTATCAGTGCTATCTCTGTGTATTTTTATCACTCCAAGTGGCACTGTACCAAGTAAGAAATACACATTGTCTGGTCCTTAAAGCTTTGTAACACTCACACCAGCACTAATATCTTAGGTTACTTTTCCCTATGCCTGCCTGTTTGTATAGTGAAAATGAGCTGTTACCAGTTGTTTTCTATACATTTAAATACAGTACTCTTTGGAGTTTCAAGCACCCAACTGAAACCTAAACTTTAGTGATCCTTCAGTAATATTGGCAATACTAAGGACAATTCGTAGACTCACCTTCACAAACCAAAGTTCTTCACATCACAGGACTTTCTCCTATTGTCCCTCTACTACTTAGAGGGATTAAATACTAGTGCTACTGGAGCTAGAGCTGGGAGTAACAGCAGCAGTTTGGGTGGTACCAATACTCAATTTCCCTTTTAAAAACAAGAAGCACAAGTGAATTAATTCTACAAGGAGACTTTCCCTTTGATTTGGTTTTCTCAATAACCTGCCCACCCATATGAAATCTGTCTCAAATGTGCTGCTTTAGCAAGGATTTCTTACACAGTGATAAGAAAGCAATTCAACGTAACTTTTCAAAGCCTAAAAACCGTGTGAACATGTATCATGGGGTGACATTATGATGCTGGTATCCCCAGTCGTGTGTTCTGTTTATATTTGATACTATGTTCTGTGCTTTCAGAACTGACTCTGAAAGTGAAGGTTTGTTTTGTCTTGTTATCAGCTGGTTCACCTCCCACCATGGTCTGTTGTCTAGAAGAGGCTAGTGCTGGCTGGCTTGCTTTTGCTTTGCTTGCTGGTTTTCACTTGCTTGCTTCTGCCTTTGGTTCCTAGATAGTTTAGCTAAGCAGTCCAATTTTTTCCCTGGACTGTTTTTTTTTCCTTTCCCTTTCCTGAATGTCATTCCAACCTGCTCCGGACTGGGACCTGGGAAACACCGAGGAACACCGAGAGCCTGCGCTCTGTGATCTGCAGCAGCCATCCCCAGTGCAGGAGAGCAATGCCTAGTGCCCAGACCCGGGCGATCATTCCCAAGAGAGACTTTCTGGATTTGTCATCTCTTCAGAGTGGTGAGTTTTGTTGTCATCTGGTGGTGTTAATTTTTTTTGTGCTGGGGAGTGTTTTGTTTGTTAAATAAACAGATTCTGTTCCACTTCTGCCCAAGAAAATTCTTCCCGAACCCAGTGGGTGGGGAGGGGGAGCGGGGGTTTGTTTTCTGGGGGCTTCCAGAGGTTTTTCTCCCAAATTTGCCCTAAACTAGGACAACATGTCAGCTATTCCAATTTGGGGGAATACTTTTATATTATAAAGCTGTAGTGATCAAATGCAGACAAGCAAAATACATCTGGGAACAGAGCTGTGTAATTAACTTAAGTGCTGAGCTGTAGGCCTTCTTTTTCATAAACTCACTGAAGAAGCCAAGCTCGGATGGAACAAAGCTTTCCACGTTTTTTTTGTTTTGCAGAATAATTTTGACTTAAAAATATAATTTAAAAAGCAGTGAAAGTTTAATGGAGGGTGTATCAGCTTGACATACATGAAAACAACTTACATAATTTAACAGATTTCCTTTACAGAAGGAAACTGTAATTGCACAGGGCACATGCTTTCCCTTATAAGCTGTATGCATTAATATATGGAAAGAGGCAAGAAATTGTTTCTGATAAACAGGCTCCATTAAAAATCCTCAGCATTCCTTGGACAACTTCTATTGTTGTTCGTATCAGTCTAAAGCTCACAATTTTATATTAACATGGTCACACCAGTATGCTGATCCCATTATACACAGTAAGCAGTTGATCTCTGCTTGAAGAACTGATCAGAATTGACTTGCTGCGTTTACCATACATGGTCCGAGGACGAGCCGCATACGCGCTCCGGGTCACGGATAGGCAAAACAAATGAAGGCAACATCTAAACTAAAGGCGAACGCAGCATCACATGCCTTGAACAGAACTTGCACTGAATTGTATTCAGAGCCGTTTAAATGGCAGCCTTTTAATAATTTTAATGAAGATAAATGAAACAAAGCCCTTTATATAAACAGTTTATTTACTCTAAACAGCAACACAGACAGAATGTCATATAAACACAAAGAAAGTGATGCAGAATAAGGATGCTGGCTAACTTTGGATCTCAGAGGCTCTTAAGCAATAACAACCTAGTTTCTGAAAGATAGAAAAAACAAATTCAGGGAGGGAAGGGGGTGGAGGGCATGATTTTTTTTCATACAGCCAGAGGCTAAATATAGTTCTAACATTTTAAAGCATGCCTGCATCAGATAGCAAAGTAACTAGAGATACTAGTGAATTTGTAGAAGTATAAAAGTTTATAATTTTACAGCAGTTGAAATACTGACATCAATATTAAAATAAAAGCAAGTTTTACATAACAATCAAAAATACAAAAGACTGAAGGAAGAGACCCTGTATGAAAAAACTGGGGGCAATTCAGCAAATTTAGAACTGTATACAACTGGCAAATATGGAAAATGGCACACATACAACCCCCTCCCCTTATGTGGATATTAATTGTACATAGCAACATTACATTTTGCAAAAGTTTTGTAAACAAGTTCTTGCCAAACCAATCCCTTCCTTTTTAAGATGCTGTGTGACAAATGCTTATGATGGTGCAAACTTCTTGGCTTGTGCTCGAACCCTCTTTTCATATTCCACTCTGTTTTGGCTGAAAAGAGAAAGTGTAATTATAGCTGGAGAAATCAAGAGGCTGTATTACAGAGTTAGTTTCATAATGAAGAGAAACAGAAGTCATTGCTGAAGGCAAACCCTTTTGATAGCCATTCATGGAACACTACAATAAAGATTTTCTGGACAAGTATGGTACTGTTCAACTAGTTATTTCATCACCTGTTGTCAAATGATCGCACTGACTTTGTACTGTACCAGTCTATTTGAAGAGGTTTGCACCTGCTCTTCTCAAGACCAACTATACCTCATGTGCAAACATTCCCTGATTCATCTTAAGTTTTCTGCTCCCCACTCACATTAAGACCTGAGGTCATTAATAACAAATTCCAGTACCTTAACAGTACAAAGTGAGGAGAGCAGTTCACTAACAGCTGGTGGACTGCATATGGTTTTAAATTATCATCGTTACTGCTTTGGAGAGAGAATGGAAACAATCCTAAGAAACAGGAAAATTATAATGGTGTGGTAATTTCAGCCTTTATCTCTACAGACCCTGACTCACAGATTTAGGTTTATCCTAATCTTCAGCTGGGAGAAAAAAAGCTAGCTCAACACAGCTAAGTGTAGCATAGTTACTACTGATGAGTGAATTATGTCCAGTCACTAAGTCTCATACTCAAGATGTAAAAGGGCAAGTTCTTCTGTTTTCTGTTCTTGTGCCAGCAATGGATAGTAGCAGCAATATTCATTTATAGTAAAGCATTCATTTACATTCAGTTGTCCATTCTGTATTAGCTGTCAGAAGTGTGAGTTGAGCTAAACAAAAATTTGTAACCATTACTCTTCTGCCAGAAATAGTTTAGAGTGACTAGATTTTGCAGACAGCTTTGCAGTAAATTTAACTCACTTTCAGCTATGAAGGCTTGCTGCAGTGAAAAAAAAAAAAAAAGGCAGCAAGAAGAAGAAATGAAGCAGCAGAAAGAAGAAATGAAAACAATTTTGACCAACTGGGGTCACAATTGCTAGCAAAGAGACTGAAGATATTCTCTTCTCATGAAGAGATTTACAAACTTTAGTCCACATTTTTTCCTCTAAGTTATATTGCACTGCCACCTGAGAACATAGCCTAGCTTTTAAGTCTGGCACCCATAGAATTCACACAGAAGAATGCTGTCCATAGCAGACCCTGAATGCCTACAGCAAAGAGGAGGAAGTAGGCTAGCACCTTAGGAGTGCTAAAGTTACTGAACGACAGTACCAAAGGAATCTTGAGAATATGTGTTCTCATTCTGAATGTTAATTCTTGAAAGTTTAACAGCTTGACTAAAAGACATCTATGTAAACAATGGTGCATCTTCTGCAGTATTTATCAACTATGCCAACATTACAGATGCATGCACAATGGTGCTCTGTTTAACTTCTACCATATATACAGTAAGCAGCAAGAGAGGCACACTCTCAGACTGCAGAATAGTAACCCATCTGAAATACTCTGCAAGTCCAAGAGACAAGAAAAGCATAAATGGGAAACTATACATACTTGAAATAACAAAAATCCTGTAATATTTTAAATTAAACATTTTTCCCCCTGGAAGCACTTTAAACAGAAACAAGACTAGCCAAGACTGGTTTTGTACATACATGGATGTGGGAGGTGATTAAGAAAAATAAAACACTGACTATCTACACATGTACAGAAGTATATTATTGAGGCCTTCTTCATCATTCCTGGTTCCTACAACTGTGGCCACTTAACCATCTTCCATATGCACTCAACTACATCAAGCCTTCAGTAAGTACTTTAAAAAATAACACTGAGTGAAACAATTAAATGCAAAAAACACTACCCATCCCTATGTTTCCTTTTCACTGGGTCCCTATAACAAACCATATTTAACATAGCTTGCAAGTGCACTCACATAAAATGTTATTTTTCAAGTCTGGCTCTCTCCTGGAGGCCTCTTCTGTCCAGAACTGTAATTCCACAATTCCATCTTGGTTACTATTTCAGTAGCTACCACTGCCAAAAGCATTTGTTTAAAATGTTTTGCTTCCCTAAAGATTATAGAACAGATATCCATTTTTAATGGTGGGAAAACCTTTAAGACTAAGCCTAAAAAAAAAACAAACCAAAAAAACACAACGCAAACAAACCCAAAACGTCTCTTCAGCTCACAAATTATCCCCTTTCCTATCAATGCAAACTTCATTCTGCTAATTTCAACCTACTCTTTTGGAAGCTGTAGTTTTCCCAAAATGCCATGTTTCCTACAGTGACCACAGCTCTCCTCTGTCCTTCAGGCACAAGTTCTTACAGGTATGCACTACTGGGCAGAAGTAAGTTACTCCTGTAGTGGCAAATGTGACTTGTCACCTAATTCAGTCTCCTCTCCTCTTCTCCTGCTCTCTCTTCTCCCATTACACCACATTGTTACTATTGGCCTTTAAGGGAAAGGACTCTGTGTTAGGCTAGAACCAGGATGAAAATCATGATATAAGGAGTCTTCACACCTTACTGCTTTTGCTTTGTTATTAAAAGCTCCACTAGCCTAACAGCCATGAAGCTACCATTTTGTTCAAGTTTAGCACAATCTAGGCATCTCCACAGAATACAGTAATGAAGGCAAGAGAATTCCCCATGTCATTTGTAAAAACATTTGCATGTTATACTACAAATAACAGACACCTGTAGGCAATATGACAGCTTTCAGGCTCATACGCAAAGACACTTACCAGTAAATTGTGTAAGCCTCTGCTTGAGCTGGGTCTTGAATATTTGGTTCATTTAGAAGTTCTTGTATGCCTAACAAGATCTATGGAAAAAGGAATAGATGTAACAGGCATATATTATGGGTATTACTAATAGAGTTTCAGTGAAAAACCCTTAGAAACCAATTTAGGTACACCGAGTGAACATCTTATATTTTCATCAGATAAGCAAGCAAAGCAAAAGTATTAAGAATATGTCTAAGTACAACTACTGACCTGTTTAATTGTGATTGCTGGCCGCCAGTCCTTATCCTCCTCTAAGATGGAGAGACACACGGTGCCTGAAGGATACACATTTGGGTGGAATAACGGTGGTTCAAATTTACCTGATAAAGAAGAGGAAATTACTTGCATACAGTGCTAAGAGGAAGATCAGAGAATTGGGTTAGATCAGTTGGGGGAAAACAAAACCCAAAAATCCCCAAACCAACACTAGCAAAAGACCCCCAGATAAAACCCCACTAGTTTCTGGAGCTATAAATACCAGTTTTCTTCTTGACTCAGCCCACACCCAAAACAGAAACTGCATCACATCCGTGATATCAATCCAGGCGATACAATTTTGTCTTTCTGACTGGTAATCTTTTGGTCTAGGAATGGAAATGGACTAAGAAATTCCTAATAGCTTTGTGATAAAGACCTTTTAAAAACAATTCTGTCTTTTCAGCTTTACATACTACTACGTAAAGGAAAGACACTACCCTTCACTCATCTTTTCTCTCCTCACTTTAAAATAATGGAAGTTTCACACAAGGAAGGCTTAAGTTCTTAGCATTTTCTTTCAGTTTCGTATTTTCCTAATATACAGGAAAATATGAAACTGAAAAAATTAAGATGCACTAAACAAAAGGAACCAAGTTTAAATTACAAGACTAACTGAAGGCTTGTACAGCTTTCCTTTTGCCATTCAATCTATATTCTGGCACTGCTTTTAACCTTTACAGGCCTTAAATGCAACAGCTAGCATCTTCAGTAAAGTAATGAACACTCCTTTTACAATACATGAAATATCTACATATTAGTGCAGTTTTCTCATCCCTCTGACATTGCAAATATTCAAAAGATGTAACAGTCTTGCTGCCCTATGAAGTTCAGTAGTACTTCAGAAGCTGAACTGGTAGGGAGTTTTATCAGTCACATATGCATCTTCTTTTAAGGCACAACAATTCCTTTAACACTGTCAGGATGTGAAAACTGGCATTTTTCAAGGAAATAATGTGAAACGTTTTCAGTCACAAGAAATGTTTGCCCCTGTGTTACATGTATTTATTTAGGTGGTATCAAAGAAAAGGAGTCGCCAGGAGCTGATAGAGCTGAAATATGCTAATGTGATGAGAGATGAATTGCTGTCCAAAGAGCAATTGTAATGACTGTCATTGATTTGAGAAGGTAGCCAATTCAAGAACCAAGAAACCATGCAATGCAATAGATGTTTTTAAGTTTCTATAATAGGTGAAGTTTGAGATGATATAAGGAAAATTCAGTTCAAAAACTTAAGGAAACTAGGTATCTGAAGATCTACTAAGATACAGTATACATACACAGTATGTATACTGTATGCTATACACAGTAGCAGAAAAAGAACAGATTAGTATTTTAGAGCAAGTTGATTAAAAGGTTCAAGTTAGAGACCCCTTTTTTCCAAGTTCCTGTCTTCTGAGTTCTCAGCTTAGAAGATGAACTTAACAGTAAGAATATAGGGATTTGTCTAAGTGTGCCTACATATTAGTTTCCAAGGACAGCTGATAATGAAGTGAGCATTTCAAGTGATGCTTTTGTCAGACTTTGAGGGAACCTACACACCAATCTCCCTCCCCTCCCAGTTCTGATATATTGAGCACTTAGCTGATTTAGTCACAGCTTTCTTTGATGAACTGCAAGTGGGCAGGGAAAAAAGAAAACGCAATGTGCATTAAAAAAAAAAACAACAAAACAAAAATCAAACAAAACTGTAAGAAAGTAATAACCATTTGTAAGAACCTCATGGATTAATTAAACACTGTTCTAATAACCCTGTGGTTTTTAATTACCTGTGGTAATTTTACTTACATTTTGGGGGTGAAGAAGGGTAGTCATCCTTGAAAAGCATCCGTAGTTTAAATAAGCCTCCTTCCCATGGTGTCTATCAAGAGTTAATGTAGAATTTTGGTTACAGCAAGGAAAAGTCAAAATTGTGGAAAAAAGCTTACAAAGAATACTGTTTCTCAGGCAAAGCACAGAACATTCTTCTACACAGAGAAAATAGCTGTCTTGCACTGTACCACACTGTCTAGACTATGGTAAACTATTCTACCTATAGAAGAAGCTGAAGTGGAAAGGAAGGGGTTTCTTTCTTCAGCTAGTAAGAGATGCCAACTCATCAACACAGCCAGGGTCATCACCAGTAATTCCATATAAAAGTAAAATTTTCACCCTAGTCCACAGCACTTTTAATTTTAAAGTAGCAGTAGGATACAAACTTCTTTATCAAATGATACATAATGTAAATTCTCAATTGTCAGTATAGTGCATAATCAACTTATGTTACTTTTCACCATAAATGAGAAATCAGGAGAACAGTAAGTCTTACCCCTTTCTTTCCTGGAATAGCACATTCCCAGTTCATTAGATTCATTGTGCCGTCTGGATTTTTTGTAGGTACTGCTACAAATCCCTGAATCAAAGCAAAAAGACATGGTGAGGATTTTACAAGATGTACTTAAAATACTTCATAAAATATTTTATCTTTACACAAAGTTACTTCTTTTTGCACTACTTTTTTTTTCAATTTAAAAATAATTATTTTAATTTAAAAAAAAATCCTATCAGGGTAATGAAAAAATCATCACCAGAACACTGAAACAATTGCAGTCAGATTTGGTGGCTTTGGTACTTACAAACGGATGATCTTTTCTCCAGGCTTTTCTCTCCTGTGCAAGTCTGCTAAGAGCTATGCCAGACATATTCAGAGTCCCTCTGAAACAAAAGTAATTGCTGTTAGCATATACTTTAACTTATAGCATAAACAATGCATTATGTGTTTATAAGCCCCTGCTCACTCAAGAGTAATTTTGACCTCTCATTTTCACTTCAATAACCTAGCCACATGTTTCTCACAGCTGGCAGAATTTATCATCAGGAATAACATCAAATTTCCCTATGCCATCAAGTTCTTAGTTACTGGACATGACCTACAAAATTCCATTCTTACCTTATTGTTTTATATTTGAACCCCATCTTCGAAGAAACTTTGACAGTAGTTTGACAATAGAAACAGTATTAGTAATGGAAAAAGTGTGCAGACTTCCTACTTGTGCAAATGACACACTCTTTATCTCCCTCCTACACCACATGCAATATGGCAAGTTTCTTCTGTAGGCAAACACCTGTATTACTCCCATTTCTGCAAATGGGAATAAGAAATACTACTTTTTGGGTAAATTCCCATTGAAAGCCAGTATTCCCCACAAAAGCAACAGGGGCATAGAATTTAACAAAGTCATCTCAGTTTTGCAGTGATGCTGCTATAAAACTTCTAGACAACATCAGGAACAGGCAGCAACTTAGCTAAGGAAGAGCCAGCAGCTCATTGCACAAGACAGATTTTCAATTCCAGTATAAACTGAAGACTATTTCTGAACCTTCACGGCCTTAGTAATAGCCAAGCATGGTAACCACCATAATAAACCTTTTTGACAGCAGAATAGTAGAATGCTTCCACTTGAGCTCACAGAGTGACTCTCAGCAGTGTTACCACTCTATTAAAACAAACCCTTATACACTGGTTAAGGATTATGCAAAATTTCACAACCTCTCAATATGTTGATTATTTATAAGAAGTACTGCAGTCTACTACTATTATAAGCATATGAATTGTAGAACTTTAAGCAGCTTATGCAGTTCCTAGAACAATATCTATTTTAAATCTGTTCTCCAACCTTTTAAGACTGTTTTGCCTAGATGGCCATATTCCCTAATTCACTTTCAAAGTAGCAACTAAATTAATGTCAGATAAAGCTTTTTAAAAGGGACAATTCACACTCAGTGGACATGCACACACACAAAAATATTCCTATGTTCAGTCTGATTTTCCTCCAGTAGTCCCAACACATCCACCTCTGTATTAATTATGGCAGAAGACTTGCAGGACTTAGGGAATGTGTACACATGACTTCAGATTTTAGTCTGCTCACAAGCTGGAGATGCAGAGCCATTGAAAAAAATACCAGTAGAACTGAAAAAAAACCCAAGAAACCAAAGACAACAAAAATCCTCTCCCTTAACCAAATTATACAGGCTGCAAGTTTTACTATGTCATGAGCAAGTTTTAATATGTTGTAAGAGATGTAAATGAACTGAATGTACAGCAGAATTTCAGCTGTGCCTTTGGTACCTGGTAGTCCACTGTACCAATACTAACTTTCCCATCACAGGCATATTTGCTTATAAACCATCCAAATATTCCCACATAGTTCACCAAACTCAGCTACCTTTTCTGCCAAAAAAATGCATTACAGGATGCTTTCAAATATATTTATTCCATTTCCTGTGGCTAACAGCCAATTAATTACAACATGAACCTCAAGGGAAACGCCAGTTTCTCACTGGGTAAATAAGCAGCGGATCTTCTGCAGAACATCAGTAACCCAGTAACTTTTTGAGTAATTGAAAAAAAAAAAAAAATCCCGAGTACTTGCTTTTCTTACACACTATACTGTGCCTTAGTACAATAAAGGTTTTTCTAATGGTCTACAAATAACTTTCCAAATCTTGAGGCATTAGACTTAGTTAAGCACTGAAAAATTTCAGCATGTATGACAGACAACAAGCTTCACATATATGGTTTCCATAGACTTCAGTTACACTGACGAGCAGCTAAAACCTCATCAGTCTAACAGAAAATAAAGATTAAACAAGACTGAAAGCTCATTTCACAAACTAAGATCCCATTAGTTAAGCATCCCTTCACAAGCTAACTGGCAATATAAACTCTCTATATCCCAATCTATTTATGTACTACATTAACAGAAAGAATTTTACACCAGAGGAAGTCTATTCAATTCTATTTTGTGGCACATGCCATGAAAGTCAAAGAGACCACTCTTCACGTTTTGAGTTGAATCCCCCAAATTCACCCCTGCCATTAAGAGGTAGTAATGTCCCTTTTACTGCCATCAACTCAGAAAGTTAACAGAAACTTCCAAATTTACTCAATAGCTTGCCTTTGCTGCTGCTACTGCCTATTTTAAAAAAAGGACGAAATAAAATCATCACGCTTATCATAAATGCAAATTTTTGTGTCCCATTACAGAATATCTTACCCATTTACACTCTCCGATGAGGTGGAATAACCTACTTTCAGACACAAAACGCACATCTCGCAAGGAATCGTTCCTGTGCCACAAACAACTCTCTAAATACATCAACAATATGCTCTTTGAGGTTCAAGAACTTTCAGTACGACTTATTGATTCCAAGCAGCAAGAAAAAAAGTCCCCAAAACGTTAAGATTGCTAGCCTCATTTTTTACTTTGCAGGTTAAATACTGACATAGAAAGTCAGTATTATCGAAATAGTTTGCCCCGAACTATTGCAACTTTATTTTTCAGAAGGGTGGAGAAAGCCACGGTCTAAGCTTTAGTCAAAGCACGCTAACTCTGGACTAGGATAGAAAGTCTCCTCTGCTTGCGGCAAGAAAGGTAGAAGAGGCCGAGCGGCGACCGGAGTCGCTCATTAAACAACAGAAGATGCCGCGCGGCGATGGGCTCGGTGTTCGACGGCCAAGTGAGCGGACAGGGCCGAGGCCCGCCCGCCACCACCGAGGGCCGCCGGTCCCGTCGGCCCCGCGAGGGGCCGAGGCAGCGCCCAAGGCCTGCACGGGGCACCGCGGGCCCGCCCGCCGCTCCCGGGCAGCCACCCGGCGGGGCGGGACGGACCGCGCAGACCGAGCGGCTCCACGCCCCGCTCGGCGACCTCCGCCCGCCACCGCCAAGAGCTGCGAGCCGCTCGGAACCTCCGGCGGGCAGCGCCGCGCCGCGCCGGCCGGCCCGGCCACAAGGCAGCAGTCGCCAGGCCCGCACGTCCATCCGCCGCTCCCGTCCCGTCCCGCCGTAGGCGGGGGGCGCCCGCCCGGCCCGGCCCCGCTCCCCGACCCCGGGGCCGCCGCGGCCCCACTCCCGGGCGGGCCTCACCGAGAGCCGCCGCCGCCGCGCGTGTCCCGGATCGAGGCCGCGTCAGTGACCCGGATGTTCCCGCTCCCGCCGCTTTGTCTCCACTCCGGAGTTTCCCTCCCTCTCGCCTCGCCGACGAGCGCGAAAGCGCTATTCTGTCCCTCGGCCCGATCCGTCTGTGATCCCATCGTCACGCTTTGCGCATCCTCACGACACAGGACCCAGAGGTGCCCCCAGCAGTGCCTGAGTACGGAACACTAGAAACCCCTCCGCAGGGCTACACCGAAGCCGAGCACCTCCCGTGCCTTCCGCTGCCCCGCTCCGGCCGAGAGCCGAATCAACCTTTACCTCTGGCGCTCCGGGAGCCGCCTGTCGCTTCCGAAGGCCTGGTGTGTCGCCGGCGCGCTCGGGTCTGCGGGCCGCGCTCCAGCCGGGCCGAGCCCCGCCCCTGCCCGGCCGGGCCCGCGGGGCGGGGCCGCGGCTCCCGCGGCACTCCCGCGGCGGCGGCCGGGCCCGGCGGCCTATCGGAGCCGGCAGCCGCTCGGGGGCGGGCTGCGTTCGCCTCCGGCCCGCGCTGCTTTCGCTGACCTTTACGGGATTTCTGACCTGGGTTTGGTTTCCTTGGCGGGGGACGAGTGGGAGGGATGTTGTTTGGGTTTCTAAGAACACATTTTAAATGGCAAGTGGAGTATGAATCACATTCTATTCCCATCTTGAACTTGTCTTTCTTAATGAAACTGAGGAATTTTTAGTCCTGAAATCGCTGCCTTGTGCTAGTCTGTATCAATGTTACTTGAAAGATGTTCTATGTAGTATTAATGCTCAAAATGGTTTCTTCAGAAGTCTAGGATTGACTATTTCAATAAATAATCACCTGGATTCCAATCAGCCCTAATCAAAATCTTCAGCAAAGATCACTCTACCTAAGAAACCTTTCAACAGGGGCAAATGCACACTGTAGACCAGGATAAATACATACTCCCCTGTGTAACTTTCCACACAGTGACATGAAAAGCAGTGGAAACTGTCAACACCTGGCTTGCAGGACCTCTCTCACGAAATTGTACACATTACAGTCTCTGAGAATGTCACATACATGTGTGTATGACTTATGAGGCAAGAGTTCAGCACACTGAAAGATGAACAGCACCCAAAACGGTGAATTTGCAGGATCATTTTCATCTTTTTGAAGTGAAACTTCTCACTGAAATGAAAACTAGTGCCAAATGAACCCTAGATGTTATAAAAGATCAAAACAGGTTGCTAATGACTAAGTTGTTTATGTCCCCTTTATAACCTGGTTTCTAGTTCAGGGTAGACACTTGTCTCTTTTGTGCTCTCATTTTTCCTAAATGGCGAAAACACAGCAACAGGTATATAGAATATGAATTTGGATTGAAAGTCGTGCTGGCTGACTCTAAAATATAAATATTTTTAGTAGGACAGTCTGATGAAAATACAGGTGCACACACTGATTACTTAATTACTGTAATTGCTATACTTGATTACTACAGCAGTGTTTGTTCTTAGCACTTATTTTAGTAAAATTCAAATGCAATTAAATGCAGCAAAACAGTTTAGTAAAATTAGAATTTTACTGATGTTGCTGAATATACAAGGAAATAATAGAATGTGCTTTGCACTTAAAACTGACTAAACTGTTAAGATGAAATTTGCTTCACATGTAACTATAGAGGCTTTAGGAATTTAAAAATCATGGGTCTTAGCTTCTCAAGTTCTTACTAGCAGTTTGGGAAGTAAGAGCTGTCCAGTGGTCTTCTCAATACTAATACTCAATTATAAACTTTTCTATAGTTGTAGAGGACACAACTGTCAAATTTCCTGGATAATTTCAACAACCTGTACTTTGTACTTATAGTTTACTTCCTTAAGCCATTTCTATCCTTGAAACTTATTATATGTTTGACTTATTACAAAGCATCAATTTCCAATAGCTTCGTTTTTCAAACAAAGGAAGCACTTATATTAAAAAGCAAACTAGCGGATTCTAGAATGTTTGCTGTTAGGCAGGGTGGTTTTTGAGTTGTGCAAAAGAAAATGTAAGCAAAGTCATTAGTTAAAACTTTTTCATGTGATTATATATCCATAGAAGAGACAACTATTTCCTCCTACAATAACCAGCATGTCACAGCAACTGCAAAGGAAAATAATTTCCCAACTGATATATATCTGAATAGACCTAACTTTTTTGTGACAAAGTCTTTGGGGCAGCAGTAAAGGATACTTCTTTACAGAGAAGAAAGCATTAATGCTTTGAATCACTGCACAAATGTGCAACTACATTTTACATCTCAAGTGCTAAACTAGAATTGTCACAGGATATGACACTATTAATATCAATTAGTGCATTTAGAAAAGACAGATGTAAGACATCACACTTTAAAAGGGAAAAACCAGGTTTATTTCATGCAATTTACAATACACTAGTGTTATGAAAAGGAAGTTAAAAAAATACCCATACACATTTCATTTGTTTGTTTTGAAAGTGATGGTTAACTGTAACCACCTTCAAATTATTTGGGAAGCCCTAGCAGATTTTTTTCCAGGGAAATTTCCCTGGAAATTTCAGTTTCTTCAGTTTCTTGTCTAGTGTCTGTGCTATGAGTTTTGGTTAATGCAAATGCATTAAAACCAAATCCTAACTCAAATTTTGCTGCAGTAAGAACACTTCAGAGATAATGAATTGGCACAAAATAAAGTGTTATTGCTAATCCACTATCCAGGAAATGACATGTTGCAAGTATGGCCACTTGGGTATAAGCACAAACAGCTGATGCACAACTAATTTTGAGACCAGTGATTTGGAGGGAAAGGTTAAAAAGAAAAAAAATGTTGAATTGGGTAGGTGATCCTAAAGAGTGCACAGGAAGTTGATTTCTCACAGCTAGGTTGAGGTAAGAAGCAGGTGGAAAAAGCTGCCATTTGATACTGCTTCAGTCCGGTGATCTAATTCCAGTAGAGAGGTTGGTAACATTCCTTTTAAGAGGGCCTTGGCACTTGCTTCTTTCTAGCAAGTACACATGAGCCAAGTTAATGTGAGTAAAGTTGTGCATAAGCTTTTGGAGAATCTTCAAAAGTAGCAAGAATCATATAGATAATAAATACTTTTATTCTTACTCTTTACTCATTTCAGATGACAAGGCCTCAAAATCACAACAGGTCTTGGGTCAAAATTTAGGCTTAGCTTTCTAAGGCAAGGAGAGCTCTGTCACAGAACCTCTTCCCTTTCCACTCACCCCCAAAGTAGCAAAATGACTTTAAAAAAAGTTTCTCTTGTTATAGTACTTATTAAGATACAATATCCTCAAGTTATTGTGAAATGTCTTTCCAGACAGCCTCCAGAAAGCTGTATTTGCAGAAGTATCTACTCACTGAACTTCTGAGAAGTTTATGCCTTGGCAGACATCATTAAGTAAAGTTCAACTAAGTTGCAAAGAAATATTCTGTGACAATTTCCTGGGGCAGAATCTTCCTCAAAGCTTCTCTATTACCAGTGCTGTTCATAAAAGTTGTTATATTTCAGCAAAGGCAATAATAAAGTGGACGGTAAGTGTACTGTCTTCTCTAGTGTGCTCTTACCCCATCTGGATACTGAAAATCCAAGCCATATAGGAACACTTACATATGCAATTGGTTCAGACATTTGTAAAAAATATTTTAGAGTCCATGAGTTGAAATGGACTAGTTGTTTTTTAGAAATTGTATGTCTCTTGAATCTCAAATGAGCCCTGGAAAGCATTTTAGCCCTTAGCATTTTTGGTCTGAAAATGAAAAGAGTTCCTTCTCTCAGTCATTTAGGCAAACTGGACAATAAGATCTATTTAGCCCTTTAAAGCTGCTGTTCATTAAGAAGCTTTTAAAGACAGCTCCTGATTTTTGTGGAACAAAAGAAAACTTGCGTGACATTGAGTTCAGAGAGCATTCCGTGTTGTTTTTTTAAACTGAATATTCATACTATTTAAAGAATCAATAATTCTACACAAAACCCCACATAAGATCCCAAGATTGTCCTCAAAACTAGAGATAGCTGCAACCTAAACTACAATGAAGTAACAGGCAGCATCCTCAGGCTTAAGTATTTCAAAACTGTTAGAAAAGACGTTTCTCCAATCTCAGTTTTTAACGCTACTCTCTTAAGATAACAGACACTGTTAAAGGCATAACAAAATTTCATCTCTTTTCAAGAGCCCCACAGTTCAAGGGCTGATTGAAAAAGTTAATTCAAAAAGTTCAAACTTTTGATGTGCTGAGAGAATAAAAACAGGAGAATGGCACTTTCTGATTTTATCACATCTTAAGTGAATAAACCAGATTTCAGGCTTTCATTTGACTTCCATCTTCTTCAAAAAGCCCAGGACAACTTCACTCTTCTCCCAGTACTTCCCAAGGAATACACTGTATACCTGGCTAATTATAATCCAGATTATATTTAATTCCACTGAAGCAGATACTACTGCATTTTTGCATTCCATGTTCATTTTTTTAGTAATAATAAAATTTTTTAACTAATGTATATTAATTTGCTGGTGGGAGCTCTCTACAGCTTAAACAGAGATGACAACTCTCAACAACTTCAACAGACATTCACAGAATAGTGTTCTGTTATAAGAAGCACTTTTCTGGTAACACTATCACCCTACTTAGCAGACTTGTTCCCTTGGTTGCATGCTTGCAACCAAGTTATCTTTTGTTTAATCTCCCAGTTTTCATTTTTCTCCTGGAAGAAAACCCCAAAAATACCTCAGAAAAAGAGGAGATTGATTCAATTTTTGAACCTGCAGGAAACAGTCCTGTTTCTAATCAATCATAACTGTGCATTCACACTGCTAGAAATGGAGCTACAGAGCTAGTGTCTAAAGAAAATCTCAAAACAAAAAAGTCAGATTCACTGAGCTTCATTTTTAAAGAAATATCTTCTAATGCTATTAGGCAGGATGAAAGGAACTTTTATCATTACAGGAAATCTGAGTTTGAAAAAAACACGGTACATTTTCCAACTTGTATGAGTATATGATTGTGACAATAGAAACTTTAGTAAAGAATCAAAAAAAGCTTCTAAATTCAATCAAGTCTTCAACACACAAATTACTGTGGGATTTAAAAAAATGCAATTAACTGTAATCCATGGAAATCCCACAGTAAGTAGGACAAAATCCCAGGTAACCTTTAGGCTGGAAGCTGCTGAGTCAGAGTATATGAACCATGTGACATTCATGCCTTTGAGGCCTCAGAATTACTTGTTCATTGCAGACAAATTCTGATTCACTTGCCGCTTGAAGATGTCAAAAGCATGTAATATAAAAATGGCAACTCCAAAAAAGGAAAAAATAGCCTCTGAGAAAACCTAAGGCAAACAATATGCTGTTTCCAAGCTCAAAGCAAGAAATTGCTATAGCAAATTTGAAATTCTGTTTTTAAACAAGTTTTGCAAGAAGTTTGTAATGTAAGTGCCTTTAAGGAATTTTATCTCTCTACCTTCTGGCTTTATTCCTTCTGCTACAATCTTTTCAAACTCAGGATCTAAATTTCTAACCTGGAATATTGTTCTGATTTAACAACAGAGGAGCTGTGTATGTCCAGAGTTAAGTCCAAGTGGTTTGCAGCACAGCTTTGCAGTTCCAGCCTGACAGTGAACCCCTCAGCTCTGTACAGTCACAGACAATTCTCAGGTAGGTACTCTCCAAATGGCAGAAAAAGAACAAAGGACTCCAATTTTAACTGTACAGGTACATTACTTCCTCTTTGCAAGATCTTAACAGATGAAGCAACGTTTGCAAAGCCTGGTCATGCAGATTGGACTCTAATGCAATTACCTTGTTATTGTCACTAACTTTATTTGAAACTGCAACAGTCAAACAAAAAGAAACAAAACTTATTTAGGGATAAATGCTTAATGCCTTGAAAAAAGGTAAAGAGAGTATTTCCATCTATCTGAAAGCCTCACATAATCTGAAAATTAAAGCAATAATGACAATAGCAAGAACAGGAAAGTAGTTAGTTCAGGTGGCCTCAAAGAACAGCATATTTAAAATAATTTATAGGTACCTGCTTACTAAAGTTCTCTCTTTTCTTTCCTTCTTAAAATCTTTGTGAGATATTGGAAACAAAGTGCAAAAAATATTAAACACTAATTTCCCTAAAATTAGCTATGGCAGGGATACAATGTAAATTAAACTGCAGGTAATCTCAGCATAGAACTAGGTTTTAAATCTGAAAATATTCCAGTGGGGGAAAAAAAACATACTTAGAAAAAAACCACTCTTTTACATACTCTAAATTTGTTCAGTTTGCTCAGTTTGTTACTCATGCTTTGCTGATGGCATTCAGGAAAATTTTACTTTATTAAACAGTCTGTCCTTTTTGGGTTTAATAAAAGAGGCAAGAGAAATGCTGATTCAGAAGAATCACTGTAAAACTGGTATTTTAGGCATTAAAATCCACTTAGATCAATGCTGAATTACTCTGTAGAGCACACCAAGAAAACAACAAGTAACATGGTTGGCTGCAATGAGCCAGAGAGCTCAGAGAATTTGGTGGAGTCATACTGCTTAAAAACACAGTGACTACTGCAGCAGAGGAAATGTTTTAATATCCAGCTAACACAGACAATTGTTATGCTTATTTTCAGATACACAAGATAATATGTCACTATTTAGGGGACATCTGTGTGCTCATTTTAAGCTGATAAAATATGGGTACCTAAAAAAGTATAAAAGTATAAACATTTCCCCCTACACAATTACAGTTTTAGTAAATTAAATTCAGTTTTAACTTCTTAAAAAAAGACAAAAATTTTATGTGTTGTGGAGGGGCCAGCAGCTTCCCGTGCAGACCACATCCAAGTAACAAAATGCATTACAAATCCTTTCAAGCATTAGGCACACAGACAAAACATTTAGCCCATTGCTTAACCTGTTTAGTAGAAATGTTTCTTACAAATTGTTTTGCCACATTTTTATCAATGTCTAAGTCCTTTAAAAAATGAAATAATAATAAAAATAAAAGTAGACCCTGGGTGTTTGAAAATCAGGTTTTTGTGTAAAGGATTACCTACAGTATATGCATAAATTCTGAAATTACTAAGAATGAAAACTGTAATGTCTTTAGAATTTAAAACCGTCTTGTAGCTTTTTGAAACTCCCTTCCATTGGTTCCATGAGTCAATGAAGCCAAGTTTTACACTGTCCATTTTGTTAAGTGTTTTAAAGATGTGCTAAAGATTTTGCTCAAAACATAGTGTGTGTCTTGTGTATTAGCCTTTATCAAGGACAAACTAACAAAGCTGCACCACATTCCGCTCAAACACTGTTCTTAACTGCATAGCTGAAACTGTAGAGAAAAAGAAAGGTTGATTACAGTGAACCTGAATATCCATAGTAATCAGGTTTTTCAACTGGATGAGTTTATGTTCACACTAAGGTTGATTTTAATCCGAGGCATAGAGACAGGGACCTAGGACTAGCCAGCTGTATTTCTGTAAAACCTTCAGCTCTAGAAAAATCTCTACCCTAATCCACACAGTTCAATGCTTATAGGCATTTTATAGAAGCACAAACACACATGAGTACAAACACCTCCAAAGAAACAGAATGTTCAGTTGGTCATTTTAAGTGAATTTTGATTCTGCTTTCAAGCATGTTATCAGGACTGGAGCATAACTTTTGCAGGAGACTGTTTTAACAGAGGGAGCATCAAGAACAACTCAGAGGAAGGCCATTTTCTCTGAGTTTAGTCTTCCCTTTGGGTATTAAAATAAGCTATACATCCAGTCAATATATACACTCTTCAGAGAAACCTTTTCTCTCTTGTGTTAACTTTTACACATGCTAGTTTCAGTTGATCTCCTAGGCTGTTATTACATAACAGATATGTCGCAGAACCATAAGGAATGTGCAGTATAATACAGTCAACTGGGGCTGACACTGATTCTGAAACAACGTACGCCCAAATACTTGCGTTTCTGGGCTGTAACATTTGTGTGTGTGTATGTGTGTGTGTGTGTGTGTGTGTGTGTGTTTGTGTGTAGCACCAATTACATTGTCCTTTTAAGGTTTACAATGATTAGTAGGAAAAGGTCTCCAAACTGATCAACATTGGGTCATCCAGCACCAGACATTAAGTGCTACATGTCTCCGAGGAAAATATGAGTGCATGGTCATTTCTTTTCAAACGACCATTGTCAATAAGCCAACAAGAGAGCAAAACCATGCACTGTAACCAAAACTTAACACACATTCCCACACCATCTATTCCCATTATGTAATCTTGCAATGCTTCCAGAAGTTGACACCAGTTTATAGGCAAATATGGTTGAACCCAGATTAACAGAAAATTGTCTAAATCAGATTTTTTCTTTTGCAGCCAAGCCTCTTCAGTGTGACAATTCACTGCATCTTCGAATAAAAGAAAAAAATTGTCATCGTTCAATACTGTCTTCACATCCTGGAACCTCGTTCTTGCAAAATCTGAAACAGACCAATAAAAATTCTATAAATGAAAATTAGCTCAATGTCATTCCTAAAGCATGGAGATCAAGGAGCAACATAATGGCTACTTTAAATAACTGGTAACGTGTCAGGGACCTGGTTCAAGGAAATTCCTGGGATCTGTGCATTAAAGCTGAAAAAAGATTGATATGTACAATCTATTATCAAATACCATTAAAACAGGCGCAAAACACTGCTAGGAACTGAGTATGATTAATATAAATCATTAATACATTAATAAGACTTAAGAGTTGGCAATTGTGCAAAGTAAGCCAGTGCACCTCAACCTAGTGTGGAAGATCCTGAGATCCTCTGTGGTAAATTCACGTGGGTATTTTACTAGGAATGGAATTTAATCTTAATTTTTCCTGTTCCAGAAAAATGTCCATAGCTTTCTGAAGTTTCAAACTGTATTCCATAAATTAGTACTTAAAATATGAACTAGCAAATTAAAATGTGCAAAAGTGTCACACTGGGTGCGTTGATGCAAGAAGCTTTTAAAGGCCAAGTACAACCTGGCAATATTTAAATCAGCAACATCCATTTTACTTCCAATTTGACTATTTTTTGTCCTTTTCTGTTTCAGTTTATTTTGTCCCCTCCAGAGAGGAAAGGAACCAAGTCTTAGGACTGACTGTTCAAGCAACTATATTTTAATGTTGCTGCTCTAAACTGAATCACAACCAGCAATAAAGAGGTAAACTGTCAAGCTGCATAGGACTCTAGAACTGTGTCAGCAGGCTGTAGAACCAATCATGACAAAAGGCAAACAAAGCATTAAAGCAAAGCTTCAAACGTACTGAGAGCAAGTACTTAAGAATGTTAATCTGTAAGTAAAAGTCTTATGACACTTAATTTTCTTTTGCTTCTTGATAATTTTCTTAGTATTGGGAAGGGCTCTTTATTTCAAAAGTTGAAAGAAAGTAAAGGCACAATCCCTGGACAATGGCAGAGCTTCCCTCAAGATGGATTTTCCTTCTATTATGATCTTTGTGTAGCCTGATGTTACAACAAACACTCAGTAGCACATTCCACAGAATCTGCCAGCACACACAAACACTTCAGTCTCTGTGCTTGTAGGGTAAAGGCTGGCAGTTGATTCACACAACAGTCTCAAGGATGGTTTTAAATTTTAAAAGCTGACATATTTGGTTTCCTTTTAATATTGTTAAAATGGTTATTATGTCTTTCAAAGTGACTGAAGTGAAGCAAGGTCTCACCTGCTTTGCCCATCTCAATGGGATTTTTTAAGGGCTGGAGTTCATGAAACACCCATTACCATTTGTATAGCTCAGGGACAGTTCAGAGGCAATGTGGTGTTAGCTCAAAAAATTAAAAATCCACTTTATCACTTGCTCACTGTACTCCCTCTTACACCTGGATCTAGCATAGTGTATACCAATTTCTTTTTCATTTCAAATTCAGCATTATTGTTTTGAAGTTATGAAGTCAGATGTCAGTGCAACTACTCTGAAAAATTTCCACAATACAGAAAGACATTTTCCACTGGCCATATCATGCTTTAAGGTACATTTTAGAAGCAAACACCTCTTATTTTATGAAGGTCATTAATGAATGTTACACATGACTATGTGTACTAAGCAAAAAGCATTCATGTGAAACTTACGAAAGAGATAAGTGAATTCTGTGGGGAAAAAACAGGCTCTATAAATTACTCAGCAACTGCTTGTGTAATACATGCCAAAGGGACTAGATAAACATACAGAAGACAGTGCCACTATTACCAGCTCATGGTATTAGTGTTACTGTAGCTTCCATAAAGTGACCTGGATGAAGGGTTGAAGCCAAAATTCACAGACTGAGTTCTACTGGAAGGTGGGGAAATATATCAGGAGTAGGTATCATAAATGCTTCATACTTAAACTCCTTCCTCAACTATTTGCTGTTGATCAGAGTAGGGAACAAAGTGCTGGAGCAGATGCCCACAATAGAGGATAACAGTCTGACACAGCAAATGGAATCAGTAAGTGAAACCATATACAACAGAGACAAAAACATGGCTGAAACAAATACCTGTGCAACTAGAAAATAATACTGGATCAATTACTTTTGTTATCATTTCCAAATTAATATGAAGTATTTGAGTTCATTCATTCCTAGAAGAGTACTTGCAAGATTAATAGCCTTAGAACTATTTTCTGAAGCATCAGGAACATATGCATCAAGATAAATCTGAACCAGATTTGGACACTGAACTTTGCGCACTTTACTGAACCAGTAATCCCAGCATAAGGAAGAAAATTCTATTCCATTGGGCAATATTTTAACACACTTTTCCTGATGCTTCTGTAACCGTCACCTCTGCTGAAGAGGAAATCGTAGAATCACAAGATTGAGTTTGTTTGGAAGGGATCCTAAAGATCATCTCATTCAAACCCTGGCCATGGGCAAGGACACCTTCTACCATCCCAGGCTGCTCCAAGCCCTGTCCAACCTGCCTTGGACACTTCCAGTGATGAAGCAACCACAGCTTCTCTGGACAACCTGTGCCAGGTGTCTCACCACCTTAATGGTAAAGAACATGCTCATAATTATACCCAATCTAAAGCTAGCCTCTTTCAGTTTAAAAACCTCACCCCTTGTACTGCCACCATGAGCCTAGGTAAAAAGTCTTTTTTCATCTTTCTCATAAGGCTTTTTAAGCATTGGAAATGCTTAACATCGGCTTTGGGGCTCTCTTCTCCAAGCTTAACAATCCCAACTGTCTCAGCCCGTCTTCACAGGAGAGGTGTTATAGCCTGCAGGCCATTTTTGCATCTCTCCTTTGGACCCACTCTCACAGGTCTTGTACTGGGAATCCCAGAGCTGGATCCAGCAGTCCAGGTGGGATTTAATGAGAATAGAGTTGAGGGGAAGAACCACTTCCCTCAACCTGCTGGCCATGCGTCTTTTGTTGCAGTCCTGGATAACTGGCTCTCTAGTCTGCAAGTATTGCTGGCTCAAATTCTGGTTTTCACCCACCAGTATCCCCAAGTCTTCTGCAATGCTGCAGTAAATCCATCTATCACCCAGTCTGTACTGATACTGGGGATTGTACCAACTCTAGTACAGATCTGCTGTATAGAGGATTTCCCTTATTTTCATATTTCTATTTTCCCCATTTTCATATTTCTGTTTTATTTTCCCTATAGGCGCACCAGATCCAAAGCTGGCTTAAAAATTCTCAACAATGCTGAATGAACTCCCATATTCTAAGGGCCTGAGTGTAATTTTTTCTTAGGGAAGCAGAGCATGAAAACTATTTCTTCACACTCAAAATAAAGCTGCTGCTGCTGCTAGAAATGTGTTTTAAGGACTGTTTGCCTCTCAGGCAGCTTAAGAATATTACAATCAATTCCAGCAAAGTGCCAGTTTACTTTGTTTCAATAAAGCTTCAGATTTGATTGATTCCTTTCAGCCATTCCTGAAGACCTGTCAAAAGGCTTTACACTACCCTAGCAATAGCTTTTGTCAGCATCATTTCAGAAAATAACGTAGGCTCTTTTTCAGCCATGTGCAATGACTTCATAGAATCACAGCATATCCTGAGCAGGAAGGGACCTACAAAGCTGCTTTACAACTAAAAAGTACAGCTGTATAGGCAAGAAGCTGAAGTTTCATCTCATGCAATGGTAAATATCATCAATTTATACAGGCTGAAGTGACCACCCACACTGTAGCACTGAATATTCAATGGTACGTTATCTTCTAGAAATGATAGAGTGGAATAAATATGAGTAGAACTTAAAGACACATTAGGAAAAGTGCCTAAGTTGTTTTTTCAGATGCAGCTTTTTTTGTGCTCTTCCACTTGTAACTTTTAATGTAACTTGATCTTCAATCAGATGTCAAAGTACAGTGGAAAGGATCTCTCCCCACAGTTGTTTGCTGTGATAAATACAACTGTAGCACCAAGATCACACTATTTACTTGTATTTGCTACATTTTTACTAAAAAAATCCTTAGTTTCAAAATTACCAGTTAAGACCACCTTTGGACTATGCTACACCTCAGTCAAGTGAGTTAAATTATTGCTAAATAAGACATTTACTGAAAATGTATACAGGAAGTTTGTATCACATGCCTCTACATGTAAAAAACCTATCTGACAGAAAAGCTGATGCACATAAAAATAAGAAAGAAATGAATGAATGAGAACCAATTCTGGTCCTTGAATCTACATTAAGAACTTTCCTTCTCAGCAAAGCTTTAAAGGTACTACTCACAATACAGTTTATAAAAGCAATACTAATTATTCTGTGAAAGAAGCAGTATCCAGAACACAAATTCTACCTTTGCCAACCATGCCACAACTATAATCACAAACACACACACCACCAGAACTAGCCGAAGGACAGCACTAGTGGGGGTGGGAATTGGATGGAGCAGAAAAGAATCTGGTTAAAATCCTAGGGCAGCTAGTGCTCACCATGACATTTACACTTAATCTGAGTCATTCATATCGTAATCCGTTTCTTCATCCTCACTCTGAGTGTCATGCAGCATGCAGCACGTATAGAAGGAAGGGAAAAGAAGAGATTGCAAGTGAGTCAGAGCTGCAACAAAGTACATTCCACTTACACCTGAAGCATGTGGCAATGACATTTATTCACTTTTACCTGTGACTCCACTCTTTGTATAAAAAAGTATGACAGCTGACCATTTCAAGAAGGAATGCAATGGATTTCATGACAATTTCCTCTTCCAAATATCCTTAAGTCATCAGTTAGAAGCCAACAGTCAGGTCCATAAAGTGGTTTGAAAGAGAAGTCTGCTTGTGGAAATACAGGTT
The DNA here is from genome assembly GCF_050655825.1 of Lonchura striata. Taxonomy (NCBI): domain Eukaryota; kingdom Metazoa; phylum Chordata; class Aves; order Passeriformes; family Estrildidae; genus Lonchura; species Lonchura striata. The sequence continues at coordinate 300,033 of NC_140716.1, forward strand.
ATCTTTTGGTTGTGCTATGGCTACCAGTAAAAGCCAGGGGAACCATTTAAGATGAATTTCCTTTGTTTAGGTGTATTAGAAGGTTACACAGAAGTCATCTACTAACTTATTATTCTGTTAACTAAAAAAAGAAAACACAAGGAAAAAGTCCCTAAGAAGGAATGAATGTGAAGCTTGATTAGATGGCTATTGAAGATACTTTCTCCTATTCTGAAAATCCAGGACTATTAACTATAACTGAAGTACTTGTCAATAAAATATACATACTAGCAGGTTTGTTTGTTTGTTTGTTTGTTTGTTTCTCTAAATCTGCTGTAAAAATAATAGGAAGAGTTTCTTATAAGTCAGTCCCATTGCATGAACATATTATTCTGTATATAAAAGTGGATACCAGAATTTCAATCATATGTACTTTATGAAGACCAACTCAGACACTACCAAGGCTAGAGGATAGTGCTTGCTAAGAGGGAACTATGGAAACATCTCCCAAAGTCAGACTCCTGAACACAGCTGTCAGAAACCTCTTAAGAAAAAAAAAATTTCCTTTTTTCCCCAATCACAACATATACCTATATACAAAAATATGATCATTTAGAAGCTTAATATATAAAAGAATTATTCTTCAAGTACTGCCTATTAATTGCTAGGAACAGCTTAACTCTTCCAGGACAAAAGGAGGGAATGCTTATATCTCCAACCAAAATTAACAGTAATTCCTATTCATCACAGTGGTCAAATGATGCTCTGCTCTCTTCTCTGAAGCAATGACAAAGCTGCACACTAATGAAGATGTCTAAGACAGCCTCTCTTAGCGCTACTCCATTTACATTACAGTCGTAATGCAGTCTTGACTAGCTTTTGGTTTTTGTCTTTAACACTTATTTTTGACCCATATTTTCTATTTTCTATTACATTAAGGATGCAACATAACTCTGGCAACTTCTAAAATTACCTGAAGATGCACTACCATTCCTTATGAAGATCTTTATTACGCTCTAGAATTCCACATTTTATTTCAGGTAGATATCTCAGCCCTAAATTATTACCACACACCTCTAACATGGCAACTTTCAAAGTCTTCCTCAAGCATCCTGGCAAAAGCAGACCTTAACTAGGGTTTTGAAAGAGGAAGACATGGCTTACCCAGTTTCACTGTTTACCCCTAACTACATTAATCCTTTACAACTCTTTGGAAGTTTTATCTCTACAGTTGTGAAGAACATAAATTACTCATTTCACTAGGCATCCAACATACAGCTCAAATTATAAAAATTATTCCATATGTGTAGCTGCATAAGCATGCTACGAAGCACAGAAAGTAATGAAGTTTTATCTATTTGAGGCCTCAGTACCGAGACTCAGACCCATTAGCATTATTTCAAAATCAATTTCTTTGAAGGTGATTTTTGAAAAAGCAAGCTTTGATGATTTACCAATTGTTTTCCAGCTACATAAGGGAAAATCAAAAGCTTTTAAGACAACTACAGATGTATCCAGTTTGTCTATAGTCATCTCCTCATACAAAGCAGCAATACAATGATAAAAGCTGTTCACTATTAATGATACTGAATACACTTACATTACAGAACTGCTCTGCCTTATGGTTAGTCAGCTGTGGGTTTATGTTTTCCTTTGTACAAATTCTGAAATACAACTGAGTAAAATGCTAAGATACTGTGCCCATTACAATGTTTTTGTAAAGTTGGTTACAGAAAGTAAACTTGGTAGACCCCGAAAAACATTAACAAGTACCCCTATTTTATAACATATTGCACATGACTGTTTTACAGAGATAGTATCTTTCAAGTTCCGTTCTCCAGCAAGGTTTCTTCAGCAGAAGTCAAGCAAGAAAAACAGTTTTTAACTGAACCAGTGTAATTCAAATGTATGTGAAAAAAACCCTAGTTTCTCAGCTGTAAAGAGCAAGTATTTGCCAATACCTGAAAAAAAACAGGTACTGAAAAAGTACAGAGTATTGTATTTAAGTAATTCAGGCATGCGTAACAAATGCATGCTAACTGTACCATTTATAGTCCTTCATAGAATGGACAGGGAATCATTATTAGTCCTGAACAAGGGGGAAGAAAGGACAATGAAGCAATAGTCCAGAACAGAGGTAGATCTATTATGACTTGTGAAGCCCACCCAATCCAACACCATTTCTTTAGTCCAATGGCCAGTAACTCACCTTTGCTTTTTCACTGGGTTCACTGGTTGTGCCGTAAGGAGTGTTATGCAATTCCTTTGAGACAACACACAGAAATTCAGCCTGATCTTCATTGCCATAGTTATAGGAAGAACCAATACTGACCAGCTGAAAGATGAAATTTAAAAAAAAAAAAAAGTTAATTGTATCTCCACATAAAACAAATTCCATAAAATCTCATGATTAGTACAAACACTCCTCCCTCTTCAGACTGTAGGTTGTGCCTGAAGCAAATACGTTTTGATGTAATGCATCAATGCAAATACATTTTGATGCTGACAAATACATTGACAATACACACTCTGATGATAAGATACACACAGTTTTTTTAAACAGTTACAGAATTAATGATTCACTGTGAAAGAAAAGACTGTGGAGACAGGCCAGTGAACAAATAGCCTGTTCCCTGTTTCTGTTATTTAGTAGAAACCTTCCTATCCTCCAATGTCAATTTTTAAAGTTTATATGTGGTATCTTAACGTGGCATGATTTAACACATAAATGGCTGCATGCAGGAACCTCTTTAGCCTGAAGGGATACCCATCACTACTTACAGAATAATGGTATTTCTATTAAAACTTATTTTGAATGAACAAACACAGTATTTGCATCTGATTGGAAAAAAACAAGACATGGTATGGTGGGACATCAAGATTAACATCTGAAATTCATACATACTGCTACAAGGAAGCTAATTAAGGAAATGCTACAAGCAGAAGCCATGTATAATGAAATGTGACATATTTACAAGTTTCTACAGTCTCTACATTGAGTGATAAATGACAATTTACTGAGAAAGAAGAATATATTCAACATTACTGCTACTGTTTATGCAGCATGTTTATCAAGTGGCAGAAATTGTCTTACCTTACACACAATACACTTACCTAATATACTAGAAGCTTTACATGCTTGCCTGCCTTTCCAAGCCAGAATCAATTCAGATGTAGCTGGTTCATTTATTTTAAAGTTTTATTTCAAAAGCACAAGATAATGTGTGATCTACAAGATAATGTCAGATCTACTGACACAGATCAAAGTCCTAAAAATAAAATTGTTGCACAGATACACTGTGTCAATTTGTCATTACCCAAACTATATTTAATCTATCTACCAAATCACCACACATATACAATAAGACTGCCCTATTCCCCAATCTCTACTGTACCATTTAAGTGCTCTAAAAACGGCCACATAGAAAAGGTCTAACTTTTTTTTTAGGGTAACAGCACTTAGAACACTGTAGTTATCTCTGTAAAGACAAATAGCATACTACCATTAGTCTAACAGAATACCAAAGAGAGTGAAAGATTTGTTAAAGCATGAAAGATGAAGTCAAGATGAAATCCTGATCCAGAGTTTGTACTTAAGGGATAAAATTATTCCCCCAACAAAAACTGAGATTAGACCAAGGTTAAAAGCAGCTTTGATATAGCACTGTCAGAGGAAAACAAAGCCTCACTGTACTTTCTTAAGGAGAGGAGAGAGATGTTCAGGCGTTCCTGCACTGCAGTAAGTCCAGCAAGCACTTCCACAGATGGACAGAACCAATGTCTACAAAGAGCAGCAGGCAGTATGTCTACATAATGAATCAACTTGATGTCAGGCCTAGGCACCATCAAAAATTTTGGAACCTGATAATATTACAGCATACAGCCTTCCATGAGCAGCACTGCCCATCAAAATTCATCACTCTCAAATTACACACTTTAACTACATTGAATGTGATCACCAGAAACCTTCCCTGCCTTCTCCTGTTCTAACATCACTCTAGTTCTGCAAAATATATAAATAAACAGTAATGAACACAGGCTGATCAGAAATTATTAACATATTTTTTCAACCAAAACTGTGTAATGAAGTTACAAACACACAGATTTTCTAGAAACACTGATGCATATAAAGACATATTTACCTTGAGATGTTAAATCAGCTAATCTTTCACAATGAATACTCTGCAGTCTGCACCATAACATATTTGTGCAATACAAAATCATGAAACCTACAGAGTAACTAGTTTCTTAGTTGCACAAAATGGACTAAGAAAGTCTACTGGAAAGCTGGAAAATCAACTCAAATTTACTTTGTATATTAAAATGATCTGTTGCTCATCTTCCGTATCAACAAAAAATGTGCACAGATTTTCAGAAAAAAATAGCAATTAAGTTGCCTTAAACCCAAAAAAGTGGTATAAAGTTTACACTATACATTATATAGCCATTATAAGCTATTTAATACAAATACAGTAACTGCTTCAATTATTAAGGTAAAAGGTAGGACATTAAACAACATTTTAAAGGCTAGAAAACATTCAGAAAGTTTGCATACATATTTAAATAAAGCCACTCAAAATTCACCTTCTCTGAAGTTCAAAGAATAAAATTCAAGCATACAACTTAATTAATATACAGTTGACTCTTCTTCTTGGAAAATGGCAACAACTTGTTTATGAGGTAAGCTATGTTAACTACCAGAAGGAAAAATACTTCTTTACTTATTGACACTCTTAAAGAAACAAATGACCTCTCTGAAAGTAGATACCATACAAGACCCAAACATCAGCCAAATCATCAATCCTGTTTCAATCAGGGTAACAGGTCTTCAGCTGATAGCCACTAACAAATGCTTCACAATCCAACCACATAAATCAAGCTATTGAACGTAAGTCTTTTTAGGAGACATGGCAGATTGAATACTTTCAGCCAGTTGGATAGGACTATCAATTTAGCTGACTGCAAAACATCTAATGACTTTTTGCCACTACTGATCAGTTGATAAAAGGGATTTTTACAAAATTAGACCCAAGTTCTTCAAAACTCCAACCCACAATACTCTCATAAGCAGTTTCGTATGTGTGCAGCCAAAAATGTAGCATTTGCATAGTAGCAACTGCATGCTAGAAATGTCATTGTAGCTTTCTGAAATTATAAACAACAAGGCTGATAGCAGAAAAAGAAACAAAGGAAAATGAATGCAGATTAGAATTGAATTGTTCTGTCAGGAACTGTGATCAGAAGTATGTTTTAGCACTCCTATTCCATAAGTCACTTCATTGTTCCCAGTACTGGTGACAACACTTTAAGAAGGATGCTGATAAACTGGAAGACTACCCCTGCCATGTCCATCTGCCCCCCACACTACCACCCCCCTTCCACACTCCAAAAGAAGCCACAACACATCAGAGTAATCTGAGGTATGAAAAACAGGTCAAAGGATTTCAGATTATCCAGACTACTATTTCTCAGACTTTCTGAAAGGACAAACTGTTTTTGTTTTGAAGCCACAGTTGCTTCATGTAGTTTAAATTACCAAGAACTTAAGGAAGGATAAATATATATATATATATATATATATATATATATATATATATATATATATTTCTGCATTGGTTTATTCCTTCCATGGCTTGTTGATTCTATTTAAGCATCCCTGTGAGCCCCAACAGTGTCAGAACTGAGCACAGGAAAATACCAAAGCTACTTATCACAGAAAATTCATTAGATAAGGATCCATTACTGCTTGCATGGAATAAGGGTTGATGGTACTAGCAGGCTGTCAACTCCAGCTAAAAGAAGGCAGGAATGGAAAGCAGCATTACTTTTTTTTATTAAATTAGAATAAATATAATTATTGCTTGATGTGCCAACAGAGATCACAATTTTCCTGAACAGAAATCACAAGAAGGAATTTCCTGTCTCATAATAAGGAACCTTATTTTTAAAGTGAACTAATCTCATGCCTAACTGAACTGAGACAGATTTCTAAACCAAACACATTTCAGTAACATGCCTATACAGATTTGCTGCATTGGTTTAATAATATTGATTCAAAATTTATACAATATATTTACCAGACAAATCAACAATAGTATTGCTATCTCAGAACACACCAGCTTGCACAAACAGCAAGCAGCCCAGTCTTCTTCTTCCTCTTTCTTCCTCTTTCTTCTTCTTCTTCTTCTGCTTACCACTAGAGTTACTCATATTAGCCGCTAGTAATTTCCTTCTCTATTTTGTGATGGTCTGATTCTCAAAGCCAAGTAAATTCTGTAACAATTACTCTCAAATTCTAATTTAAATACTGTTGTACTTTGAATATTACTGCTTCTATTTCAGATGTGAATTCCTTGTACACTAGAAAGCTTGAAAAAAATGGTCCTTTCAAATTTTTTAATTATACGATCAGCTAATAGAATTAAAGAGAATCTTCCACTCAATTTTTTTTACAGAATCAAGTTGTATGAATCTAAGAATGGACTCTATGTCTTTTAAACATATAATGAGTTTGTTCTGCCTTCCCAAAAGATGTGCACAAGATTATGAAGACACACACATATCAGCTCTTAAAACTCAGCTCTGACGACTGACACCAGGCCTGAAAGAATATTTATTTTAGGTCTCTTAATGCAAAAGTCAGACTTCAAAGCTTAATTTTTTTAATTATAATTTTTATTTTATTTTATTTTATACCTGCATTAATTTCTTCACTGCCTTCCCCACTTTCCATTTTACAATGCTGTCTTTTACTTTGAGCTATCCAGGGCATGAACGCATGAGTAACATCATTCTGCCTGTACCCTACACATCGCTTACAATTCTGTCTCTTGTTGTCAGAAGTATGAAAACCCCACATTCCAAATGTTTCACATTCCAAATGCTACCTATACAACTGCAAGAAACAGACAATGCTTGTTACATTGAAAGCATATTCTGCTATAAGGCTGGGTAACAGTCCAAGTTTCTAATCTAGAATTGCATGATTATGTGTCCATATAAAGTCACAAGCAAAGGTTCGTTTTTATTAAGCCATTTCACCATCATGTTATCTTCATAATAGTATACTCATCTTTCAGACCAAATAACCACATATGATGCAAGAAAAAGAACAAGTACTCCAGGTATTTTGTTGATGAAAAGAATTCCAGAGCACCAGGTTCCCAAATCAATTCACATACAACACTTCAAAATGTAGCATAGATACTTAAAGAAACAGATATTGCCTCCAATGTTACTGAGAGAAAAAAAAATCCATCCCAAACTCACAAATATTTGGAAGTAACATAGCAATCAAAATAGCAGAACAAGGGGAAAAGGAAGGATGAAAAATATAGAGAATGAATGAAGCTAGGATTCTACTTTTGTATTTCAAGAAAATTTCCCAAGATGGAAAAAAACCCCAAAACAACAAAACAAGAAAGCCAGGGTAACACCCAGCATGTTTTTTTCAACTTGACACAAGATTTAAAACTGTCTATTTTGTTCTCCCCTCACTGCTCCATATTTTACTTATAAAAAACTCCTGTTACTCATTATTCAAATTTGAACATATCTTGTCCACCTAAAAAAGAGTTAAGTTCTGAGTTACCAGAGTTACCAGAAAGAAAAGGTTCAAACTCAGAACTTAACTTTGGTGGATGAAAGAATAATTTCCCTAGTTTACCTAGTTTCCCCTTCTGGGCCCATCGAACTCAAAGGTGTATTTTCAGGGCGCCTTATGTTTGAATTGTACCTCTTAGTTAACAAGTATGGATCAAAGGCTGTTAATTTTGGAGGAAAATGTAAGGAAAATAAGTTACTGTGGAGGTAAGAACTCTCCCTAAGAAAAACTTTGAACTAAATAACCAAGGGATTTTTTTTGGTTGTTTTTCTATTATTTTTACAATGTGGACATTCATAATGTGTAATGAAATACTGTGAATATAAATAAAAGCCAGTCACAAATACACACAAGCTACTATGTGCTGTACATCCAGAAAAAAAGTGGAATGATCTGAAAGCAGCAGAAACGCAAGGAGGCCAAGCATATCAGTGTGAGGGCAAAAAGAATGGTGTGACACACCTCACTGCAGCATTTCTGGAAGCATCTCTCTTCCCCTTTCACTTCCCGTGACACTATCAGCAGAAACTCTGACTGCTGAGCCCGGCCACAGCTGTACTGGGAACCTATACTGACAAGCTGAAATAACCAATCAAAGCAAAACACAGAAAGAAACTTTTGTAAAGCTGAAGTACATACCGTTATCCGTACAAGTAACAGATGAGCTCAAACGTTCAGGTAACACTTACTCGCCACTAGAACAGGTTGCTATCAAGCTAAAACTTTCATTTCAATGTAAAATTTACTGAGGCAGTTGCAAAGCCCTTTTTAATTTAAATGGAAGTTAAGAATTACTGATAAGACAGAAAACTCCCCATATAACTGTGTTGTAGCCAACTACTCTAAAAAACAAAGTTTGGTGCGTCGTAAAAGTAACCATTATTTTTCTGCCATACATTGACAAGTGGAGAAGGCAGCAAGGATATAAGACTGGAAGGTGTTATGTAAAGCAATTGTCTTGGTTTGGAAAGACTCTCAATCTGGGACAGCAATATATAAAGCCCGGGTATTAAAGAGCTTCATCTTGTTCCAACGACTGATAAAATATAGCTAAGGAAACGTAAGAAGTCAACAAGAGGAAAAACATTGAACAGTCTAGACGAGTTTTAGAAGGAGTAATTTACAGAAGATCCAAAAAAAATAACTGGAATGTAAAAAATTGTCTTGTTCCCACAAAAATCACTACCACGAACACTGGCCAAACATCTAATAATTTAAAATTCAACCTCAGCTAAACTTCTCAATCTCTTATTACAAAACATATTTTACCTTAATAACACATGGCAATTCCTAGCCCATTTAAATTAAAGCATAGCTTGTCAGTGCACTTTAGAGAAATTAGGACTTTAATTTATATGTGAAGAGTTAGACAACAATTGCCTAATCTGAGTAAACTGTAGATTACAACAGATGAGAAGGCCTATGAATAGTAACTTTATATATAACCTGCCCTTGTGTGTGAATAATTTTGAAGACAGCAGTTAAAGACCATCCTCCTCATACACTGAACATACTTAAAATTGCATGATGGTGCCAAACTCAGGTTACATTAATCATTAAAATTTACATGATCAACACTACTGCTGTCTAAAGCATTTCTATTTAGCCACTTTTTATTGCCCACAGTTTTTTATTCTGTTCTATCGCCAAAATACTGTTCTTTCTGATTGCCTGAAGAGGCAACAATTGAAGCTAAAAATTCTCTATAAAATAACCCACAAAAGCGGGGCGGCATAATTTTTAGTAATAGATTTTGGACTGGGACTAATACATAATTGTACTGTTCTAGCAGAGCTTTCAAATGTGTTCTTTGGAAAAGGGCATCAATACATCTGCATTAGTGCACCAACAGTTCGGCACCTTCCACTCCTATTTAGTAACCATATACAATCATATTTAATGATAAAATTTTGAAATGCTAAGCGTAAAAACCAATTTTTTTCAAAACCAACCACTTGAGCATGCTATATATGTGGCTCAGAGCACAAGGACTCTTAATCTGTAAAAATATCACCCTGAAAAAGCTGATGAGTCCATCTTTTTTCACATACAGAGCATGGTGGGTACCGCCCCAAAGACTGCTTCTGAAAGAAAGCATGCTGCTGAGCAGCATGGGCTTAGAAAAAAATTACAGAAATGCTACAGGATTTGAAGGTATTAACAATAAAACTGTTTATGCACAATATTTAATCTTGCTTCAAGTGAGTACAAAGGAGGGAATGGGCTAGTGTGAGGTAATGAGATGCGAAGTATTATGAGATCATACAGCTGTTGTGTTTATCGAATTCAAACTATGTGTCTAAAAATATTCAACATGGGAGAGGGAGGAAGTAGGGAGACAGCTGGATGAAACAAGATGCAATGTCCAAGAAAACCACTGGATTCTTCCAGTTCTAAAAGAGATTGTAATAAGTCTTTCAGCAGTTGCACTGTCAAAGCAGTTATTTACTCCCAAATACAATATCCCCAAAGGGTTTAGGATAGGTAAAAGGTATGGTGTCATTTAATCTGCTAAGAAGTAAAGGAGCTCTATTTGTAATGAAAGCTAGTTTCTCCTGAAAAAGAAGGAAGTTGAAAAACATTTTTCCATGGACTGGCCAAAAAACAGGGGTTTTTTTGGAGACTTAAACAACATTCAGCTTGTGGCACGGCAAACATACCTGGTAATACTTGAAGCTGAGTACTGAAGTGTAAAAAGCTTGCTCTGTGCCTGTTTAGTCTATTTGCCCATGGCTGCCTCCACATTACAAGCACTTTATATATTTCATCAAATATAAACAAAATGTTCTCATTTACCTTTGTGTCATAAAAATTTTTTAAATGTTGCTTTGTTGTGTTATTAGAGTGAGATTACACAGGAGAATGGGCTTGTGTTTATTTCAATTTCTCTTATTGTAAGCATCAGACACTGAAAAAGGTGCTAGCAGATGAACACTTGTCAGAGTTAACAGATTCATTGCTCCAATGCAGTTTTAAATACTCTGCTGGATTAGGAATGTGAAGGATAAAGCAGCTGTACAGTTAATTTCTTACTTACAGAAATTATCAAAGATAACAGACAGATCTTGCGATTTTACAGTGTGTTCTTGAATGTACACACAAAGCTATTTTTACGCGCTGCAAAGAACAAGAACTTTCACACAGCTCACAGCTATCAAGCTTCACATCTACACAGGTAAAGTCCACCCTCCTTTGTGTATCAGTTTTTCTTATCTGAAGAACCACTCTCTGGGCCTGGCAAATATTTGTATCCCAAGCTCATCTCTTTTACCCAGAGCTCTTCATATCTAACCTATCATTCATATAAACTTGTATTAGTTAATTCTGGTTGATTCACCCTTCAACTGCTAATGTGTAGGTACTGAAGAACTACATTTCAGACATGTTGCAGATGTTTTTATAGAAAGGCAGCAAAATTTGCCTCCTGGAAAGCTACATTTTTTTTTGTTTTATGATAAACACAAGTTTCACATTTTAATTTCACTGTATATGTTTATACAAATTCTGAAAATGATGGAATAAAAAAAGATGCATGGAATTTAACTTATATTCCTCTTTCACAAAAGGTACTTCATACTCATTTCTTAGAAGGCAGTGTTAACTATATCCCATACGGATTTTTTACCTGTTCAAATTTCCAGCCATCGGACATTGTGGAAACCATTTGAGTGAGTTCCTCTTCCTGACACTGCAGCACTCTGTATACATGTTTGACTGGCACCTTCAAGAAGAAATATAAGATGCTCAATATGGCATGAAATTCACTATGTTTGTGACTTGTCTGAAGTTGCCCTTACTCTCTTGAAATGGTAAGCAACACCACCTTGAACCCATCTAGAGCAACAAATAAGTAGGGCCATTTTAGCTGAGACCTGTAATTAAATGCTATCAGAGCAACCCTGCAATCCAAAAATCTAGCTTCAAGAGAAACTGGTCAATAACAATATAAATTTGTAATATCTCCATGAAGACCAGGGAAGTTACCAGTTACCTGACTAGCAGAGTTAACGAACCAACTTTACCATATTCACTTTCATGGAGAACATGAGCTGCTATGAGAAGAGGCAACCTTCTCAATCACAGAGCATTACAAATAAAGAAAGCAACTTTGCTACAAAGCATATGACAGAAGCTAAACAGCATCTGTACATATGCTACATAAACATACTGTATAAATAGCAGTTATACCATAGTTAGGCAACCTCATCATATTCAGAACATTTAAAAGTCAATGAGAAAGCTATGTTCTACAAAAGATGCTCTTTAACATAACAATTTCCAGAAATTATATTAGGATAAATTCTACTATTACTGAACATTTTAGAACAATTACTTACAAGGTTTTCAGTTTGTGAAAGAGATATGTGAACTTTGTAAGCAGACTGGCAGGAGCCAGAAATTAAAAATATTAATCTCTGTATACTAGTGGTTCTACATCATCCAGTGATGGAGGCAGCCATTCAGTATCTTACTGGGGAAATCAGGAGTTACATAAAAAAAACCAAATGGAACCCACTCACTACTTGTCATGGAACAAATAATCAAAAGCACATGAGAAAACAGCCTCACCTGAGAGATTCTGCTGTCTCTTTCTCTTATTTTGTCCTTTACCAGTTTTATTAGAGATGTGATATTGTAGAATTCAGCCTCCTCCAGTACACCTAGTATGAAAACAGTTTTTGGGAAGACAGTGTAACTAAAGACTCCAGGCCAAAATCATCAACCAGTTCATAAGATTATCTTCTCAACAGCTACAGAAAATTATTTATTTCTACCTATGATAAGGCAGTTCACCAACCTAACAATTCTGGTTTCTTTCAGGAACATGTAATTCAATGTTTGCTTGTTCTAGAAAATTTTCCTAAAAATATCTCAAAGAAAACTGATGCCATTTCACATACAAAATGAGACAAGAAACAAAAAAACGTGCACAGATACCATTCCATAGTAGACTGCTAAGACTACCAAACCTCAGGCCCTGCCTCAGGCTGGAATGCAAAAGAGAAATTTAAATAATCCTTCTGAAAAATCTCTGCAGCTGCTAGCAAGCATAATTTTTTCTTCCTGTCATTTGAGATCTTAGCTTCTGAAACAAAAGCCTAAAGATATATGCTGCTTCTACTCACATGTTCAAGGCCTATCTGCTCTCCACACAGAGTATGCTTAACAATGCATATGGAAATTATATTTCATACTATTTCCCTCTAGTATTGTTAAATTGTATTTCTCTTTGATAAACTTCTTCAATATGATATCAATACAGTTTTATTACTACATGTTTTAAAACAGTCATCCTCCATTAGGATAAAATTGATACTAACTGGGAACAAGGAGGGAGAAGCTGGGGACAGAATTCAGTCTTTAAAAGCATATTCCACACATCTGAACATGCTAGAACTTCACTTTAGCTTGCTTTACATCTTCTAAAGCTTGCTTTCTAGGCAGCATTCTTTTGCTTAAAGAGAACTAAGAGCAAATATTTCACAGTCACACAGGAAAGATACAAGATTACACAATAAAAGTCATCTCCCCTCTTGTTTGAATACTTATGTTGCAACTGAGAATGGGGGCTGTGAAATCGGGAATTCTACACAAAATGCTCAAATAACCCCATATACTATAAATGTATGATACCTATCACTTTTGCTTGAAACAGATAGAAATGCTACACTGGTTAAGGTTTGCCATCTTGTTCTAAGTTAGTTTTGGTGATTCAAAAGAAGTGAAAATAATAAGTAAGTGGCAAGCAAACAAGATATTTAGAGATGTCTTACCTTCCTCAGCTAGGTCCTTGTTAATAACCAGCTTTCCGTGTCTGAGATAGTTCAGCACTGGCCCAAAGTAGGTTGGGTCTCTGTCTATTAAATAGGCACCTGTTTCATCCTAGATTAGAAAAACAAAAAAACACAAACCAAACAAACAACCGAAAAGAAAGCAAGAGAACACCAAAGCCCAAACTAAACAAACAAGAAACCTCACAATGGTTTGAACATCCAAGTGAGAACTACAAGCTAATATTCGTCTTGCAGCGAGCAGGTATTCAGATATAGCCACATCCCTGAAAGCTGAATTTATTAAAGACAATAAAAGGAATTAAACAATATAACTGTCATGGTATCAGACTGATCAATCAAATAATCCAATACACAACTTCTCTTATCTGATCAATCCCCCTAACTCCTTATCAATGATTAACAATATCGTCAGCATGAAAGATCTAACTGGCAACTGAGAACACCAAAAATTAAGATTAAAAGTAGCACTTAAAACCAGGAAGTCTTGTTTGGGAGCTTGAAGAGTCAGAACAGCTACATTCTAGCAAGATTCAAATATCAGTTTTTCCTTTTACATCTTTGTCTTCTTTTTTTTTTTTTTAATTAAAGGCAAACAAATCTAATTTTTTTTAACCTCAACACTTTGCTCTAAAAACATTTGCTTTTGTCTTTGGTCAGATGTACAAATACTCACATGTACAAGGGTTGTATATGCATCTTCTAAAAAAAAAAGTATACTGAAGATGCAATTCCTACCTATCTCATGCGGACAAGTGAAGTAATAGATGAATAGGTGAAAACTAATGCTCAATTTACCAAACAGACTACAGAGTTTTGTGAATTGTGAAACAATTCAAGAACTTCACCTGCAGAGCTGATATTCTTGACAAAGAGACAAAGAAGCAAAATTGGTAATTCCTATGGTATTTAGAATCTATGCGTGAACCCCTGCAATCAAGACAGTACTGACATACTTTGTGCTAGCTGGAGATCTAAGGAAGATTCATAGAAAGATTTCTAACTGATCCACTGCTCCTTTCGACTATCAAATGGAGTACTGACTGTATTAATCCATTAGTACATAAGGTTTTGGTGCAATGGATATCCTAAACATATATACTAAAGAGATGTGGCAGCACCCGAAATACTTTTTTACTTATTTTTAAGATTCTAGTAGTTTACAGGAGATACTCAAAAAATCATCATTACCATAATGTGGATAATACTCCCCTCAAAACCATAGGTACTAGCAATAATTGCTCTTCCATATGAAAGAAACTCTACCAACTCAATCCTCTGCATTTGAACATTAATGCTTATATGGAAAGGTTTGATTACTGAACTGTGATATCTAAAAACTCTCTCTACTTAACAATATGTAGAGTTCCTAAAATGATTCATTGGAAAAAAACATCGAGGATGAATTTTCAGGTACACAGATTTAGTTTCTGAATAACTGCACTTGTCCAACCAGGACCAGTAGAATTTAGAAACACCACAGCCTGAACTACAAAAGCCATAAACCCTTTCTATAATTACAGTTAAATGCTTTACACACCTAGACACAGTGTAATTTCAGAAAAAGTGAAGGAATGTATAATTTTGTATAAAATTACCTGTTCAAGAAAATGCTAACATATTAAAACATGCTGTCAGTTAACCTACATTCAGACCAGACAATGCTTGATGAAGTCTAATCATAATTTCTTCTGATCTAAGCTCATGGTCTCACAAAACTATGCATCAAAACCAGTAGATAGATGAAATGGTATAGTTTTAATATTTAATCTATAAATATATTTACATAACTAAAACACTTCAAGAATGTGCAATCTACAGATACAACCCAAGAAATTAGAATAGCTGACAACTGTATGAATTATAAGCTGAAAAGTATTATTTAGTAAAGGAAAATAAACCAGTGAGGTTGGAAAGGAAAATCCAAAACAGACAAAAAGAAAAGAATTTCTATAGAAAATAAACTTGTCATCATCTGAACTACATTAAGAAACACAGGGCTTACAAAACTGGAATTCTTCCCAGTTAGGAAAAAAACAATCTCTAGAAATAATCTTCTTCATTAAGATGATTGTAATTTTTCACACTGAAGTGTTATCTCACATCACCTTTTGAAGCAATACTGGTTGTCAGCTCAACACTACTTCAGAGATAGAGAGGTGGGTGACAGAAGGAAAGCAATTAAAAGCTCTAAACGCAATCTTAAGTAATAATGACTTCACTCCTTGCACAAAAGGCCTGAACATTGTTTTTTAAAGGTCTACATTTGAAATTGTATTTTCTGAGTTGAGTTCTATATACTAAACAAACTTCCAACAAAACCACAAAGGATATAAGCTATGTCAGGCCTTCTCTTTTAAATTCCACCTTATAAGAGGTCATACATGAAAAAAAAATCTCAGTAGTGTCATAGTTTACTCTCTGAAGCCTTTCAAACAAGGTCCCTTGAAAAATAATAAAAAAGAAGGCACACAAAGTCCTATAATTTTTGGTGCAATAGATTTAAAAAAAAAATTAGAAAATATCAACAATTAAAGAATTCTGGCCAAATTCTAACAGTGTTCAACCCAAATTCTGTCAACAGGATTCACTTAAGCACCTAAATTCCATGCAAAAGTTGCTTACCCAGATTACAGACATAGAAAATATGTATTAATTTACATTAAGAGGAGGATGTGTGTCTTGAACATTGACCTGACAGCTCAGATATGCTATACACTAGCACCAAGGATTCAAAAGCCGAGAGACAAAACAATTTGTCTCACATAAAGGTTACTGTAACCATATGCAAACAAAGCACAGGTGAGTGACCCAAAAAATGTACTCCTTCAGCATCTTCCTATAGGAAATGCCTTATCACTCCTCCTTTTGAGTGAGCTGCCTGAATATCCTTCAGTGTATGCTAAGCACTTCATGCTGAAATCACTAAGAAAGGCCGATTACACTAGCTCTGTAAGGATATTTATGTAAACATAAATCCAATGCAAGCTGACACAGAAGCATAGTCATTTGCTCTACGAACTCTAAAAATATAGGTTGTAAGTCTTTCAGAATATTATCAGGGCTGTTTTCATCCACATGTACATGAAAACACACTGTATTATCACATGTAATTTGCTTTTGACCCTTTTTAATATAAACTGTTTTATTTAAAATAAAATAATAAATTGCAAATGTGATCCAATGTGAACTGGACAATTTAAAGAGGTAGCTAGTTTGCATGTACATAACTAGCTTTAGACTTGCTAGCTTAAGTATTAAAGACTTTAATAGATGTTCCAGTTAATAGACTTGCATAGATGTCCCAGCTATGCCCTATTCTCTGCTAAATGGTAAATTGTTTTTTCTACAAGCTTTGAGAAAGTTTGCATCTTCACTGACACAACTAGTGCAGGTATTCTAAAGCCATTTCCTAAACTTCAGGTGAATACCACAAATGTCAGACAAACCTATATTCTAATAAGGTTTCAAAGTTCTCTCTTTCATATGTATTTTATAGAAACAGGTGTTACTGTTTACCAGAACAACAGCAGAAATTCAAGTTTCCTCTCTATTCAGTATAGTCATACTACCCCACACTTAGAGGCATTTCCTGCAAATTGACATTCTTCATAAGAAAATTCAAAACAAATGCATGTTGTCTTTGTTCATCCAACCTTAAGCTGCTAGTTAATCACAGGACTGTTTGTATCTTTACCCAGTTCTACTTTTGCATTACATTCTTCTCTGAAGAGGTTTTTTCTTCATTGTCTGTAAACTCTAGGCCTTTTTCATGCATATTTACGAGGACACCATTTAGAAGACAGCATTGTCTACATACAGTGAAGATTACATCTGTTCATTACCACTCTCCCACACTACTGTTCAGTTCAAGTTAAAACAACATGGAATTTTAGAGGAAACCTAGTAACTTGCCCTTAAATTTTCAATCACCTGGTTCAGCATACCAATGAAAAGTCAGTGTAGCTCACAATTAACATTCCTTTGAAAAATACTGACCAAAGCAACTAAATTATCATGTATTCCACTTGCAAATGTTTTCACTTCGATCTTTATAGAGACTGAGGCTCAAAGGAATCATAATGAATGCCTACCCTGATCTTAGTTTAAAACACACAAAGAACTCAATTTATTTACAGTGAAATATAATCTTTAGAAAGTAGCAGTGAAACCTAACCATTCCAATAAATAATTACTATCACTGCTAATATTATGTACTTTATAGTTTGATACTTTGCTATCTGGATTTCACAACACCTTTGCTAGACTGAACAGGCTTCACTATTAGATTTCTTGTCCCCATATACATACCTCTGGACTGAGAAATCACCCCTTAAACTTCTTGCCATAAAAAAGTTTTTTCTTTAAAACTTTTTACCAAATCATATTTCACCTTGTGACTAGTCACTGCCCTGCTGTGAACCTTGAATTGCGGATGCTAGAATCCAGTACAGGATTCCAGTAGGACTCAAAAGGTGCACCAAATACATACACACATCTCCCTAATCCCTTTTAACAATCTCCCCAAGAATTGCATTAAAACACTAGCTGAAATGTCATAAATTTATTTCCAATTAATTATTTTCATTGGGATCAATACTGGATCTGGATACACTCAAGTCATACCATCAAGCTCTTGGCTCAAGGCTGTATGCTCTAACATGAATATTCTGATTTTACATAATTTAAAAATTTTACATAATTTACATATTATGAGTTCTGATAAAGGCAGCAATATGCAGGAAATACAGTCGGTTTTGGTACTAAATTTGAATTTATATATAATTGTCATCCTTATAATCTGTGCTTTTTAAATATTGAACTAGTGAATTTTCACAAACTGTGTGGCCTAAAAACTTTGAGTGTTTGCAGACTAATAGTACTTATCAAAACTACGTAAGTAACACAACCCACCTGACAACTCATAAATCTCATGGACAAATTAAATATATCTGTTACGTCTTAGAATAATGACTACAATTTAGATATTTCTTAATGCTGACAGTCAAGGTTGTGCTACCACGAAGACTTTGATTTTTCTAAACCACTCAGTGCTTGCATGCTTCCTTCTTTGACAGATTCTATGCCAACTTTAAAAAGGCATTAAAAATTAAGCATGAATACTACTGCCAAAACCTTATACAAAAGTATGACAATCTCCTTCTTACGGGAAAGTTAAAAGAATGCTAGAACAGTTTGCAAAGAAAAAACTGGTATACAGCTAAAAAAGGAAGATGCTGAAACAAGGAAATACATGTAAATTATTAGCAGTAATGCAGTAAAAGCATTAAATTAAACAATGATGACAAGGTGATCAAGGCTCTGCTTGTCTATTTTAATGTATTCATCTCTAAACCATTTAGATTTAAATACCATGGAAAACAAATCCTGTTCTGAAAAGTAAATATGACCACTACTGCTCATTTTTTTTCTGAAATCTGAAATGCTTCTCAAACAGTTTTAAAGCTGTGAGTAATATTGTGAAACATACTGAATTCAGAGAGTCAATTTCATTATTCTAATCCATTCAATACTAGTTTGGTCACAGGGTGTGCCAAAGATTAATCTTTCTCCCATTACAAATGGAAACATACCTGACAGCCAAGAGACAGGCTGCTCTGTCCTACTCAACATTAGTACCTGAAGGCAGTTTAAAGGCCAACATGCTACCTTTTTTGAAGCCTCTCTGTTCTTTACAAGCAAGCAAGTAAATCACAGAATCACAGAATATCCTGAGTTGCAAGGGATCCACAAGGATCAAGTCTAACTCCTGGCCCTGCACAGCACAGCCCCAACACTCCCACCATGTGCCTGAGCTTTGTCAAGCTCATGGCTTGGGGCCATGACCATTCCCTGAGAAGCCTATTCCAGTACTCAACCAACTTCTTTGGAAAGAACCTTTTCCTGATATCCAACATAAACCTTCCTGACACAGCTCCATGCTGTTCCCTTGGATCCTGGCAGATCCAGAACAGAGACTGAAACTGCTCCTCAAGAAGAACATGCAGACACCAATGAGCCTTCCCTCAGCCTCCTCTTTTCAGCTGAAAAAGCCAAGTGACCTCAGCTATTTTTTTATATGTCTTTCCCTTCAGAAACTTTGTGTTCCTCCTTCAGATGCTAAGAGCCTTAGATCCCTCTGATATTGTGGTGCCCCCAAAACAGAGCAGAATGGGACAATCCCCTCCCTTGCCCAGCTGGCAATGCTGGACAACAGTGCAGGAAACAGTTGGCCCTCCCATTTGCCAGAGCATATGGCATTGCTTTATCTTTTAATTAGGAAACCTTAGAGGAATGCTTTCCTACTCTCCCACAAAGACAGTTTACCTATCAGCAAGCCACCTAGATTTTTAAATTTAGTTTTATAGGTTAATTTAAGCTCTCCATAAAAACCTCAACCAAAACCAAAGACAACTAAAAACATTCCCATACCACCACACTTCAATTTTTTTTTTCTTCTAACTCAGGAACATTACATTCTGTACCCTATGTTAAGTGTTCAAATATCCTTTCTGAAAGTTATACCTGAAAAACTGATGAAATCTACTAACCTCACTGGAAAAAAAAATTACATATAATAAGCAACTCCTTATTTTCAACCTGTTGGTTACAGAGTTATAAGCTGTTCCTTTCTTTTCCCAAACTGTACTGGAAAATGGCTTTTTGTCCATGATGCTTCAAAATTTCTTTCAGAGCCAGGACTATACACTTTATATCCATTACTACATACCATATCACAAATAAAATCTCAATAACTTTCTTCCCCTACTAAAATTGAATCAGAGTGAATACCAAAATATTCACCCACTACTTGCAATCTATGCAGAATATGCAACATTTTTTCTCTAAAAATTGCTTAAAAGACAATGTTACGTCTAAGTGAGAGATTGTTATCAAAAGTCCTTTGCTCTGGTTCTTGTAATTGAACAAGAGAATAATGACAGTGCAGAAATAACACAATGTCAGTGCATGCAGATATTTCATTAAAACGCTAAAACTAAACCCCATCAGACAACATAAAAATATTACACAAATGTACAAACGACACTACGCTGTCTGCTGTATTTATGAGCAGTTTTGTTATTCACGAACCCAACTACTTCGCACGACATCACTCATTAAGCAAAACTCTTCAAGGAAGACTCCCTCCACGGCAGCAGAGTCGTTCCTGCCTCCCCTCACCGCGGCGCCGGGCCCCGCGCTCCCTTCACGCCGCGGCCGCCCAGGCAGGTGGCACAGCGGGACCGGGCTCAGCCGCAGCGCAGCCCCGGCGCGGCCGGCGGGGAGCGGGCCCGGCGGCGGGGCAGCGAGCCCGAAGCGGGGAGCGGGCGCGGCGGGGCGCGCGCTCACCTTGTCCGAGTCCAGGTCGGGGTCGGCCTGGCAGAGGCGGAAGAGGAAGGACTTAGGGTCCCGGCAGAGCGTCTGTCGAGTGGTCAGAAAGCAGGTGCCCCCCACGTTCAGCCTGACCCACTTGCCGGGCCCCGCGCCGGGCAGCGGCGCCGAGCTACACCGACGGCAGGGCCCGCCCGCGCCGAGGCCGCCGGCCGGGGGCACCGGGAACTCACAGTGGTTCTCCGCCGCCATCCTCGCCGCCGCCGGAAGGGGCCGCCCCGCCGCCCGGCCCCCGGCGCGCCGCCCACCGGAAGCGCCCGCTGGAGCAGCGCCTGCCCCTTCTCGCCCACCGCCCCGGCGGCGCCGGCGTGGGGCCCCGAGCAGCGGTCACGGCTGCCACACGGCCGCGGCCCGGCTTACCCCATGCCCCTCGCCCCACGGCGGAAGGAAGAGGCGGAGGCCGCGCAGAACCCTACATGCCTTTATTACAGACTACCAAGCATAAGTGAAATCCGTCATCCAGTCACTAACTACACATCTACAGCACAGAGATCTGTCGAGAGGAGAATAAACAGTCATTAAATTATGAGATATGATTAAATCATCGACCAATAGAAAATTTATATAATAAAGCCAGAAAAAAGGTGTAAAATATAGTTTACAATAATTATTCACATTCAAGGCTGTACATCAATACATACAACACCATGGCCCCGAACATGAATTCAATCCAAATAATTCATATATTAGAATTTAAATAACACAGACTGAACTAGAGGCCAACAAGAGCCAGCAAATAACCTTAGAAGAATAAAAATACAAAAGTGTGTATCATATAATTGCATTATTTGCTTCTGTTTTCACAAGTCCTGGAAGAGGGGAGATTGTTTCGTGGTTTGCTGAGTGGGGGTCAGGGGTTTTGTTTCTTTGGGGTGGGTTTTTTCTTTTCTTTCTGTACATCACAGTTACAGCTACAAACCACATAGAGAATATTACATGTGTAGCTGACTGCCACCAACCTGAAAACAGCATACAATATCAAAACTGATCGTGGTTCCTCAATCCTAATTTTTCTCTTTTATCAGATATAGTTTTCAGTTCTGCTACCATTTCGAACATTCACCACATCAAGTCTGTTAGTACATGGCCATAGGAAGTTTTGTCAAATGGCAATCATCTACATTCATGGCCCAGCTGACAGAGCGATCTCTCTCTTGACCAGGGACAAGACTTGATGAAATGGCATGAAGCTGAGAGCTTTAGGGTTTGGTGTCAGGAAAAGATCACAGGAGCTTTAGATTAGGCGTCAGGAAAAGGTTTTTCACTCAGAGGGTGGCTGAATACTGGAACAGGCTCCCCAGGAAGCACACTATCAAGCCTGCCTGAGTTCAAGGTGTCTGGCACATGGTGGGATTGCTGGGGAATCCTGTGCAGTGCCAAGAGTTGGACTTGATGACCTTGAATCTTTCTAATTCAATAGATTCTCTTTATGCTAAAATGAGGCTATTGGGTGTTTAAGAACCTCTCCAACTGTTTATTGCATAAGGGTAATTTCTTCTATGAAAGAGGAAACATTCTGAAATTATCAGTCATAAATGAAAACATGCCATTTTGGATTACAGAGCTACTTGTCTGTAAGCTCACTTGATCAACTGATAAACAATCTGCATCATGAGGCTTTGCAGGAGGATTTCCACTTGATTCATAAAATATTTCCATGAAGCATTACAGGCATTCAGCAAAATTTCAGATAAAAATACTGCACCTATTTGTGCAATTTACTAGTAGAAAGAATGATCAGAATCCATCCAGAGGCCACATCCTTAGGCAACTATTACACAAGTTCTCTCCTCAGCAAGGTGTTGAAATCAAATGTTTTTTCCACAGGCCAAATGAAGTAATTGTCTTGACTTTACTAAACCATTCAGAAGAAAATGTACAGGCGGGAAATTCCCATAATTCTTCAAAGTTCCCAGCACAAAAAACAATTGTATCAAACACATTGAATTAAGCATCTTGAACTATGAAAGCTGATTAGAATAATCACATCTTTGTTTCAATCCACAATTCTTTTCAGACTTGTATATAGCAGATACCTCACAATTAAATCACATCAGAAGGAGAAAAGTAGAGCACAGTACTGATAATTTGATCATTTCAGCAACTAAGTGCCTAGCAAATGGAACTGTAATAGGCAATATCAGTCTGCTAACAATGCCTCAACATCACATCTGAAGTAACTCTTTCTTAATACAAAACTTTTACAAAACTGGACTTTAAGGCAAATGGTTACAAACTGATTTCTCAGTTTATTGAAGTAGTCCTTAACTTGTGACTGGGCAGTAGTACTTCATCCTTTTTTGAGCTCCACACCAAAGAAAAAGATGGAATAAATACCTTTCTGAAGTTCAAATACTAAGCAAAGCAAAATTACAACATTATTGACCAGATTCTTCATACATGATTGACAATTGTTGAAATTCAAGAGATGGAATGAATCAACAGATTTGGTTTTCAGAAGGCATGCAGTAAGGAGAAATCTTAAGAAGAGTCTTCAAGTACCTAAAATTTTTTTCTGCTTTGAAAACCTTGGATTAAAAGCAGAAAAATCACCTGGCCTATGTGCAGCTCTGAAGAACCTCCCTTGCACATTTCATTCCATGAACTCCCATGAGCCACAGGAGTGATCTTCAGGACAAAGACCTGATTCTACCCCACATCAAGTATAAAAATTTAAAATGGGTACCAGCCCTTCATGGTATGCAGCACTTCTCAACACACATTTAAGTGGACAAACTGGTAAAACATACTTGAATCCACAATTGCTTTGTGATGCCTCACTCTATACTCTTGTCACTTTTCAAACCCACAGATTCTACACATAGTCCAAGAAATAGAAATATCTCTCCCAGGAAAGTTCTAGCTCTTTCCCAAAAAAGCAGTAACTATGTAAGACTGGATTAGGAATACTGAAGCTCTAAATGGAGTGATGCCTGTAAGAGATGCTTACAGTTTTCCAATAACAGCTTTGTCAATTAAAAAAGAAAAAAGGACTTCTAGAATGCAGACATTAGCATTCCAGATACCTTCTTGACAGCTTACTGCTACCAAGATTTACAAGGCTGGCTGAAAGCTTTTGGTGGGCAGGATGAAAGCCTATGGACAGATTTCCAAGGTGTCAAAAACCATAATTAATTTGCTATGGTAAAATCACTAAAAATCTAAATATTACAGAAAACATGTTTAAGCACACCTAGATCTCTACCTCGTTAACAAGCCAATGGAGGTAATTTTGCCAGACTTTTTAAGTGATGTCAAGTTTTGTCACACTGAACAGCAGTGGCACTGTGACTCTCCATCACTGCCAAACTCTCCTGTATTAAGTTGGGAATATGTCTGTCTAGATCTTAATACCAGAGACTAAATCCAAAAGCAGTAAGGTTGTCTCCAGCGGACACAATACATGGCTGGAATTTGACAGCTGGAGAACAAATGGATAGCATTGCAACAGACTTAAAATACATGTTATCTTGGTTAGAACAGCATGTATAACTCACTACAGACACAGATCAAAGGTACACTATGCTATTCAAATTTGAGTGATGAGTATACTTTGTATGTGATGGAATTTCTCATGATGCAAAGGGAACATTTTTCTGTCTTCCTCAGCCATTTACAGGACCCCTTCTCCCCCTTAACACCAGACACAGTAAGCCAGGGATTTGCTTCTCTCAGTTTTCCATATGTGGTGGGTACAGAAGACTACAGGAATGCAGTTGCTCCAAAAGAAAAGGCAACTGCACTGTCTCTTTTAAAGACTGGAAAAGCTGAACTGCCATCAAGTTCAACCACATAACACAGTTTTTAAGAGATCAATAATAAATCTCCTTCACCCTGTAAAAGAAAATATTCTACATTCACATATTTTCTGAGAAATCTGATAAGCTATTGTTCTTAAAATACTGCTTCTAGAGAACAGTAGCCTATGAGTTTTTTCAACATTGTAGAGAAACCTTTCTTTGGTGGAAGGAAAAGCACATCATAAATGTGCTTTTTGTCAAATATCATAGTATGACAACTCAAAATGCAAAGTAATGGTATATGCAATGAGTGAATAAGTAAGTGCGATGTTTATACTGCTTTTAAAACAAGGAAGGAATGCCTTTGTCCAGACCTAGGTCATTCTCCTCTGCAAGGTTTAGGAACACAAACTTGTAGAAAATACCACTGGGGAAGTTTTTTTTCTAGCACACAGGAAGATGTGTCTTTGTAACATGACAAGAAATGTTTGACCACAAAACCAGCCATAATTGGAAAAGGATAAAGAAGATTGATATGAAAAATATTTTCATTTTATAGATATGCTTTAAGTACCATGTATTTTCCCTTTTGTATCAATATTTGGCTTTGATTTTCTGACCAGATTACTTTATTATCTGTATTTCAACTCCTTACAGTTTTTCCAGAGCTCCTGAATATTTGGCCAAGGACCAGAAATAGAATTGACATCTCATTACACAATGAGACAAAAAAAAAAAAAAGTCAAGTAATCAATTGTACAAAAATTGCACAATTGTACACCTCCTTCTCTACCCAAGACAATAGGTTGGCCCCACTAAAATGCACAACACATGCACAACCTGGAAAGAAAGCTTCTAGCTCTCATCTGCTGAAATGGTGAAAAACTATCTACTATTTCAATAGTAGCCTTTTCTCCCCGATACTAACTAGTTTCTCTTTTAGTTAGCATTAGTTAAAAGCATGCTGGTAAGTTTATTGTCCCTTGATTAAACACACATGACTTATTAAAATTTAAACTTCATATTTAAAATGCTTCAGAAGCCAACATTCCAATTCTAGAAATTTCAGTGCTATGTTCAGCATTTTACTCTCACAAAAGCTTTATCATTGGAGCCTGTCTGCCAGACAAATGCATCTGATTCATTCACATAATTACTATAGTACCACACAAACCCTGCAACCAGATCTATGTTAGAAATTACGTAAGGGTGCAACCAACCTGGCTATAAATGCCATATACCAATAAGCTGGGGGACTGTGAGAAAAGGAAGAGAAAACCAAGAGGTGGTACTTAGGAGAGGCATATAAAAGGTCCCTGATGAAACACAGTTTAATGATAATCTGAGAGTCACAGAAAACTCCAGCCCCATAAAATGCAAGGCTGGTACATGATTCAGCATGTGTGCGTGTGGATTGGTTTTAATTCATCTTAATTGAAGCTGGTAATGCAAGGTCTATCCACTAGTCTGCAGCAGAAACAGAACTGAAGTGCACAAAAGCAAGATCTTCACAGCAATGATATGCATATGGAAGCCTCAACAGAAGCACAAAGAGCGAGCAAAGCAACCCTGAATTCCATTAGGTTTTTGCTTTTCTTCCTTTTTTTCTTCTTAAAAAAAACAAACAAAAAAAAAAACCAAAACAAAAAACCCCAACCCCCCCAAAAAACAAAACAAACCCCAAAAAACCACACAAATGAACCCCCCACAAAAAGCACCCCAAAAAAACCCCAAACAAACAAAAGAAGAAAACCAAAACCAAAAAACCAAAAACAAAAGCCAAAAATCATTAAAAAAACCCCAAGAACATTTCAGACGTATGCTTCCCCTTAGATGGTAATAGGTGGGCTGAAAAGATTCCTCTGATCGGCTGCACACGGAGTTCTAGCAGCAAGTAGGAAAACTGGGAAATTTTGGATGAACTTTACTATTTTGCAGCATTCTGGTGGTATCTGTGCCGCCAAACTTCATGTATTTTTTTGCACCATTTATGAGCATTCCCACTTGGGTCCATCAGGTAATATGTCCTGTTTGGCTATAAGTAAACAACATTTTAATGATTATTACAAAAAGCAGTAGTAATTCTGCACCTACCAATAAAATAACTATTGAGAATAAGCTCATTGACTTTCTGAAAGTTAAATTCAATTACAGCTAAATAACATTATATATTACTGATTAACCATACATCTGGCACCTGAATATTTTTAAGCAGTCAATTGACAATATATTATACACCTCTCCTGATTCACTACATATAAGGCGGACTAAATGTTAAGTCATTAAGAATGTCCTTCAAAGCCCAAAATCCACTTACAGTTTATTTAAACACTAATAATAAAAATACAGTTGCATTTTTGTGATAAATGTGTATGTCAGAGTGACATTTTGTGTGATTTTTATTATTTTTCAATTTTGTTTGTGGGTGTGGATTTTGTGCTTTCTTTTGTTGGCTAACTTTGTTCAGGTTTTTGATTAGTTTTGTTTTAAATTAGGACTATGAAATTTTCTATCTAAGCAATTATACTTTCTCCAGAAAAATCTTTTTGATAACTTACAGAAATTGCCCAAGCAAACTTACAAAGAAAATTCAGAAAATAAACTTACCGTGTGAACAAAAAATGTCTTAAAATTCTTGGCTTCTGGACGCAACTCTAAAGACCATGGAATTTCTCCTTTTAGAACTTTGTTGACAGGATCCACATAATACAGGTGAGGCCCTTCTGTAAGCAGCAATTGGCGCCGACGTGCAAACAATCCCTAACAAGAAAAGTAGAAGCAGCAATGCAAAAAAACACAAAACAAACAAAAACCCAGCAACAAACAAACACCCCCCCAAACCAAAACCAAACAAACCATGAGGGAATTAAAAATGTAAATTTACATATCTCTGAACTGAACAATAGAGGCAGGATAAAACCAGCACAGTGCTAGGATGGTATATTTGTGGGGGGGATATCTTTATTTTTACTTTACCTATTTGACCTCTCTCCTTTTTTAGGGTGTTGCAGTGCATTATTCTACTACGTGGCGAAACACAAGTACTATTTGAGGAAAGTATCTTCAAGCTAGCAAAACCTTAAACACCTAGCAGCACAGAGTGAAGCAGAATCTATTTCTCAAAGAAACCAATAGTCTTGATTTTGTAGCAAGAACTACAAAGAAGCAGGTAGTCACTTAGACGAAGGAGAACCTTCTTTCTGCTAAAGCTGATGCCGACTATCCTTGCTTATCTGTAAATTACTGAAATTAACACTTAAAGTTGTTCTAATACTACCTCTGCCTCTTTCAGGATAAAGAGACAAAGATCCAGGAACAAAAGCAAAGTTGAGAACAATATTGGTAATTTTTTTGGGTGTTTTTGGTTCACGCCACATTCACACATGCATCAAGAAAGAGTGTTTATTAGATTATATCAGACTGGGAGGAGGAGGACAAGCAAATACTCATTTGCTACAATCTCAAAATGAAAGCATCAACAGCGATTTACTTAGGCTTTTCCAAGAAATC
Organism: Lonchura striata; assembly: GCF_050655825.1. Lineage (NCBI taxonomy): Eukaryota > Metazoa > Chordata > Aves > Passeriformes > Estrildidae > Lonchura > Lonchura striata. Next base: position 328,049 of record NC_140716.1, read on the forward strand.
AAGAGCACATCACTAAATCAAGAGCACATCACTAAATCAAGAAAAAATCCAATCTACTCACAAGAAAACAGTGAATTTTTAAAAATAGCTTGTTTATAGGTGACAAATTGTTTGAACAAGGAAGCTTTAAAACGGGCTCCTTATCTATGCTGCAGTTGTACAAAAATTTGACAGCTCGATCTTGTTACAGGATATTAAGAAAAGCCCTTACCTTTCTTTTGTCCACTGGACCCATTTTTAGGATTAAGTTATTTTCTACAAACTGATGCCTTAGAAAAAAAAAAAAAAACTATTACTCCAGAAGTAATTCTTTCACAGAAACAGCTATAATGATCAAACAGTTTTTCATGTCACTCCCTAGCATGTCTTTTTCCACGAGAGTCCTGAACAACTTTAGTATATAAGTTTTGGACTTTTTCCTTAGCCCAGACCAGTGAGTTTTTTCTAAAATTTGACAGAGGGTAAAAAAACCAACCAAACAAAACCAAAGCCAAACAGAAGAACCCAAACTAAAACAAAAAAATAACAGAACCAAACTAAACAGGAACAAAAAATACACAAGATAAAAATAAACCCCAAACAAACCAACCAACAAGAAAAAAAAAAAAAACCCTTAGCACGCCCCCTCCATCCCCAAGGAACATCAACAATGACAAAAATTCACACGTAAGAGACTTCTCTAAAGAGTGAAAAGAAATGCTGTTACATAGTCTGGAGGTATTTTGTTAGAATACGATCATGCAAAAAATTCCAACAACTTATGGCATCCGTAAGAAAGGAGGAACCTTTTCTAGTTCTAGGATTGTAGAGCGAAGACTCCACAGCACTCGATAGCGTCATTCTGCCTATCTTATAAACACACTCTGCATCATCTTCTAGACCTTGTAAATTTTAGATACAATATTAGGGTTTTGCTGCTATTGCTTTAAAGATAGAAACCAAGAAAAATCTAGTTACTAATTGTTTACTTGAAAATAGTAAGATTGACAAATATTAATTTGAATCAAAATCACTTTTTTTTCCAGGATTCTTTATTGCTGTGCAATTATTTAGCTACAGTCAAAGATCCTACCAAGGATTTCCACCAGCTTGTTTTGCTAGAAGTAACCTCTTCTCGTCTTCAGAAAACTGTAAATCCAGCTCAAAGGAATTGTTGTCAAGATCATGAATATATTGTTCAATATTTCCTCCTGATGTCTGTGGTGTACTTGTCTCTGCAGCAGACAGTGAATGGGAAGAGGCAGAACTAGAAACTTGCATGCAACCGAACTGACTCAGGAGATTGTCATACTAAAGGAGGAAACAAAATGAAGTAATTAAATATCTTTTATTAAAAGGCTTATTTTGCACTAAACTGTGGCTTTTAATTTAAGCATGCTTTAGTTTATTTTGCTTTTGGGACAAACCCGAGCCTATTCCCTATAGATCAGCAGGCATTTATGCAAAAAAGTATGATTGATCAAAAGCAAGCCAGTCTTGTTTTTTCAAAATACTCACTTTATCAGAAAACAACTGCTGATTTAAGTAAAAACTTAACCAGCAATATTTATTATATTCTTAATCATTAAAAGATAACTAATATGTAGTTTCAGTAAAAACATTTAAATCAGTATTTATATTAATATTCAATATTTATGTTATAATGGAAGTCTCAGGCAGCATCAGAGCTGAATACAGCAGTACACAAACATACATTTCCGTAACAATCTTCATCATCCTCTGACATAGCAGGTAAATACGCTGTAAGTTTAGGGGGTGTCTGAAGATGTAGGTTCTCCCACACAATGGATTCGAAGAAGGGGTGAGCCTTAAGAGGCCCATATCCTCCCATTTCTTCACAACCTAATCGGTTGGTAGCATCTAGAACCTAAGCAAATTAAAATTAAGTTAAGCTGCATAAAATAATGACAAAAGGCAAGCATTATTCCCATTTGCAAAGCACCATGTGAAAACGTAAAATCAGTCTGTCCCCCTGCCCTAAGCACACATATCTATAATATAAAAAGGTTGTTTATAATAAAAGATGTTATTTGTCAGTATGTCTTGTCAACAACATTTTGTATTTGATCAGCTCACAGATCTAGGGACAGGAGCACTAATTTAGGTCGACACAATTTTTTGGCTTTGCTTCTTCATAAAGACTGAAACAAACATACAGAGAAGGCCTGACACACCTCATTTAAGTTTAGTCCACCATTGCATTCTAGTGATGCAAGAAGCTGTGGAAACTACAGTTGGTGTTAAACATCAGCCTCTCAAGCACCTTAAAATGACACAGTTCTCAGGATACAACCAGGTTAACACAGCCTAGACTTCACCATTCAGGAGATGCTAGCTTGGTGACAGAACTGGTCTTGGACCCAGGAACGCACTGATAGGCCTTTCAAGTTGTATTTATCATCATCCACAAAGGTTAGTGTTTCCTCCCCATCCCCTGCTAATATGATAGATTATTGAACTTAAAAAAGCTTATAACAGCTAAAATGTTCTCTGCATATTCACTTGAGTGTCATGACTATAATCTCACTGATGGAACAGAATTACTTTTCTTCCTACTTGTCAAACCTTCACGGGCAGAGTAATTCTTAGACTGATACTACTGAGACATGCTAAGTGTATGCTAAAATGCAAGGCAACTGGATTTATATTGTAATGAATATATCTGTCTGTGATGTACAGGATGCTGGTTTTCAACTAAATGATCCCTCATACAACTCAAAACCAATTAATCTAAGAACTACATACGCCTAAGTATTTGAATCTCAATTTCTGTTTGTAATGCACAGTATCTAAAATTGTTTGCTTCCATTTCATAGAAAGACATTCCTTGTCCTTCTGACAATTCTTGTTAGAATTCAGATTTTTAAAAATGAAGTGCTGTTTAATAGCAGATGTTGATTTTCAAGACAGTACCCTACACAGTCAATAATGCTCACAGATGTTCATATTATAAGATTTGCAAGAGTGCCTAAAAATGTTCAGAAAAGAGAACTACATAAGCTGAATGCTCTCCAATGTCATCAAAGCATTTAATGACAAATCAATTTCAGTGATACCTTTTGGTTCAAGAAGTTAGGCATTTAGGTAACTTGGTCAGTTATTAAAAAAAAACCCACAAACCAAAAGCCAAGACAAGCATACTACATTCAATAAGAAAAGCACAAATATTTACCAATAGCTTTTCCACAAGGTCTTTTGCCTTGGGAAAAAATTTTTCTGGGAAGTCATATTCCAACTTTATTATCTTCTGGAATATAAGATATTCATTTCTGCAGAAGAGAAAAACATTAACTCTTGTTACTAGCTCTCCATGGTTCTTTCACCTTAACCTGAATAAAGCAGGCAAATATTAAACAAAAAAAATCTAGAAGTTACATTCCCATAAACCTTCGATGAAGGGGTACTATGAGTCTGTAAGGACCAGATACTTGAGCAATAAAAACAAAAGCTCAAATGACTCAACAGAGAGTGCTGAGGATATGCCTTATAAACCTCTTCTCAGACAGTTATATAGTTACCATCATGGCACAAATTACGTGTGAAATTCTAGGACAGCTTAAGGAATCTCTCTCTCAGGAACTCTAGTTATAGCTGTCTAAGCAATTTCATGACATCAAAAAGGACAAATAAAAGCAGGCATGACAGTAATACCAGCTCTACAGAATGAAAATACTTCAGAACTGACAATAAGGTAAAAATCCAATCAGAGGCAATATATTTATGATCCATGTGTAAATAGTTAGCTCAAATCTCTTACCCAGCTCTAAATGGAGGCAATCCAGCTACAAGTTGATATATTATGCATCCCAGAGCCCAGAGGTCAGAGCTTCAAAACAAAGAGGAAAAAACATAGACTATTTTTTGTAAAATAAATCTTTAAAATGAATTCTAAAAAGAAAATTTCTTAACCTTCTGCTACTTAGAACATAGCATGAACCCAGTGGACAAACCTGCTTTGTATATTTTCCACCATATTTTTACTTCAGCCCTTGACAGAAGAGTAGGCTAGCAACACAACTCAAAAGAAAAAACTGTAGAGTAACAGTCCCACAAAAACTGACTCTTAAGCACAAGTGGAAGACAGGTGAATTCTCAGTCAAAACAATGGGTAAGTAATGACTTTGAAAAGAATACTGATTATCCACATGATGATTCAAAGATGCATCCAGCTTAATTTAATATATTCCCCTTCAGCATTAAGATACTTCCCACTCAATATTTGATTAAAAAAAAGTCGTATTACAATACAGTTTTTTTACCTTTTTCATTTAAAGCTTTTCTTCAGACATAAACAAAAAGACAGGCTATAATGGTGAGGGAAAGCTGTGTTCTAGCATGGTGGGTAAAGGAAATCTTTAGTGTGTTGGCCTGAAAGAACATTTTTAACGTATTTTACCTCAAGGTAAGCTACCCATAGATTCCATTAAAGCTTCAAAATCCTCATGGAAAACTAAAATACTAACAAAGACTTAAAACTACTCAAATTAAGCTTTCTGTACAGGTGAAGCATTATGCAACTTCTAAAAGAAGATGATAGTCTAAGTCTTTCCATTAGCCAAAAGAGGCAAAAGCTCTTCACTAAAAGATGTGAAAAGTTTGGTAGTATCTCTATCACTTCAAGAAATGCTAGCACAAATTACTACAGCTATTCACATAAATGATCCTTTTAACCTGTGCTTTGTCAGCGACTAGCTTACTCTTCCATGACTGCAGTAAAATAGATATACATATTCAGTAGGATACCACCAACAAGCAATTTTAATGAGTTCAGAAATTTCTTAAGGGCATTACTCATACCGGTCAGAGAGACGAGCTTTAAAATGTTGCAAATCCTAAGTACAGTTTAGGAAAGATAACTGTAAGCTGATCTAAATACAAGTCAAAGAAAGCTGCAGCCTTATCCTTAACTGAACAGTATGTGACAATCTGCTGTTCCTACAGCAGGAAATACCATGTTTGAGAAATCTTATATAAAATGGAATTAAAATAATTTTATTACTTGGATAGTAGATTTTTCTGATGTATTTATGAGTGAGAAATCCAACTTCACCTTACATATTTCCTTTTCCAACAACACCTAATCCTGTTAGTAGAACTCAAAAAAGTAGATGAACTGAGGAAATCAGCCCTCAGGCAAGAAGTAATATTTAATTAGAAAAAAATTTTCAAACTCTATAAAAATACTCAAGCATCTTGTTTCTTTAAAATACTAAGCTTGCTTGCTTGATTTATCCACTCGTCCCCATTTGACAGTTTCCTGACAGAGGCAGTAAAGTTCTGGAATATAGAGCCCTCACCTTTTACAGGCAGATTTCTCTGTCAGCAGTTCTGGAGAAACATATTGTGCTGTCCCTACAAATGAGTTTGCCCGCGCTGTTAAGGAAATAGAAAGAAATAAGCAAATACATATTTATGCATAAGCCAATATTCCCCTTCCTCCCCTGTCACCACCCAGTTAAAAAAAAAAAAACAAACCCAAAAGCAATCCACTGCAAGTTACATAAGGCTGCAAAGAACCTATGAGAACCTAAGAGAATTTAACTTCTCTACCTATCCACAAAACCTGCTTGGAAGAAACAAATCAATCTCAGTGACACCTATGTGGTTCAAGAAGCTAGGCATTTAGGTACTTAGGTATAAAATCTACAAAAGTTTGCTACAGTTAAGAAAAAAGTGTCAATGGAATTCAGTTCAGCCTAGTGCTTTTTTCAGGCATTGTTTGCAGCATCTATTTACAAGCTATTAGTAACAACTGCAGACACATTAATTCTACAACCTTCACATTTGCACAATTCTTTCAGCCACTGGAGTTAAACATGTAAGCAGAGTTAAAATTTACTGTATCAGGTGAGCCATGGTACCTATTTGTATTCTTGTCTTGCAAATGAAAACTAAGTAATCTGAAGTAGTTCAACTTCCCAATCTATTTGGTAATCTAGCTGGTATTCCACTACACCAAATACTACCTCCTCTGATATAAACTAAGTAGTGATAGTCAAAACTGTTTCAAGATGTTTTAGTGTTTAGGTGAGGTAATGACATGATAAGGTTACAATCTGGTAAATACAACACATGCACATTTTCAAAGGATCACTTGCTATAATTATTGGTGTCACATAATGAATAATTGCAAACCTTGTCTGCTATCTGCAGATAATACTTTTGCTGTTCCGAAGTCTGTTATTTGAATGTGCATATCTTCATTTAATAAGATGTTCTCTGGCTTAAGGTCCCTGGAAAAGACAGATTTTTATGCTCAAACAGCATACAAATTAAAGTTGAAAAACTGTCTAATGACTTAGGTACATAATAAATAATGCACACATTCTATAAACATTGCTACAATAACTTCTCTAACATGTGGCTGTCAACCTGCAGACTAACAGATTTTGTTAAATCCATTAACTTTTCTTTTAAACATCATGTAAATAATCTCAAAACTATGATATTGTATATGTCACGTGTTCAAAAACTTAAAAAAACAAACCAAACAAAAAACCCAAACAAATCCCAACAAAAACCCCACTTCACACACACACAAAACCCCATGCCCCTTCACTCCAAAGCCCTAATTTAAATAACATCTGACAGATTGATATAGCATTAAGATTTTCTACATCTGTTTCCTCAGCGCAAAACCCCAGTTAGTCAAACACTAGCAAACCCACCTCCATGCATAATCATGCGTCATTTCAAATGCATGCCTACAATTTGCAGACACAGCCTCCAATTCTGAATAAAATCAGACTTCACAGTATCACAAACACAACAGATAGCAGTACAGAGCTAGATGTCAAGAGGTGCATTAGAAACAACTTAAGAGCATTCATTTACACTGATACGATATGCCTTTGCATCAAGCTTCCTTAGCTGATCCAAAAAAAACCTACATACTTCCCTCCTAAGCAGAATCTTTGAATGCTCATAAAGAAATCTAGGAGCATGCGAGTTGTTTTGTTTGACTGCTAAGAAAAAAACAATAAAAACTGAAAGCTGTTTCTGTCAATCACTGTGCAGCACTATTTTCTTCAGATTGACGCCCCCTACTATGGAAAAGTACCAGAGAGCAACAAGCCATAAAAATCCTGTTGATTTTCCTGTGCCTGTCCTATGAGAGAAGTAGATAGTATGTGAATGGAATGGATCCTTTTAACAGTTCTGTGCAGGGCTTTTTTAAGATATGTATGTATGTAGATATATTGTACTCTATACACACTTCATATATACTGTTTTCATAATATACCCTATACCTACATTAATACTGGATTATGGATCTATAGCTATAGATCTAAATACATAGAGAGATAACTGTAATAAATTCTCCGGGGTAGCCTGACATCTTAAAGTGGTTCTATCTCATGTCCTATTTCTTTGGGCAGCAAAAAATCCCAAGAGTTTTCAGGCATTGCTTGAGCTGTATCCTCATAAACTTCATACTAAGTTCTCCAATTGCACAATTTTACTGTTTTCTTTTGAGCTCCTTGTAGGGTCCTTCATATAAAAACAAGTATAAAGCAGCTCTTCTCCAATATGAGGTTTCCAATATAGGCTTAGTAACACTGAAGATCATGCCACATTAATTTTATAAGCATCCTCTCAGCCGAAACACATGAACTGTAAAATCAAAGTGAAACTGGGAGTTCTTGAACTTTCCCCCTGCCCCCTAGAAAATACTACACTTTCAGTATGCTCCACATCCATCCCCCTTAGATTCAAATTCAAATTATTTTGCAAAAACTTGTACTTAAAAGGAAAAACTGTTTTTGTAATAACTGAAAAAAATAATACTATCAGAACTATAATCAGTCACCTTTTGCCAACTAGCACCTAGTGTCCCATGACAACTGCTTGATAACCTAAACACAATAGCTTTCTTACCCAAAAATAAGTTTTGCAGCTCAGATGTCTAGCATTTAAAACTTTATTTAAAAACATGAATAATAAAACGTGACTATGCAAACAACATCTTGCATCAAGAACAACTTTGAAAGTACTACTCAAAACTTTGCTAATTTCACCACTTACCTAATTACTGTGCAGCTTTGTGAAAATTGTTCATTCAGTGAAAACTGATATAGATTAATTTTACTTGATTATATACTACACATTAAGCCACACACAAAAAGAATTCTAGTTACTTTTGCTACATAACAGCACAGGAAAAGAAGTAGTTAAACAAAAAGTCAGTTTCTGGTTTTCAGGTCAACCGATGAAGCTTGAAAGTCAAGCTTTGGTAATGTTAATTCAAGGCCAGAAGGCTTTTTTTTACTTTTTCCTGCTCCAACAGTTGGTATAACAGTAATTGGCCCTCCTCCTCAAGTTTGCTGTGTTTAACTACTGATGCTAACTGTGCTAAGGCTGATCAAATGCAATTTTTCTTCTTTATCTTTCCACAAAATCCAACTTTGCTTTTAGCTTCACAAAGAACATTTTTAGGAAAAAAACCACCTCTTACATGATCAACTGCATGTCTGTCTCAACTTTGTATTACCTGTGAATGATTCCTTTGCCATGCAAATACTCCAGGGCTGATACAATTTCAGCAGTATAAAACCTTGTACAGGTCTCATCAAATGAGCCAATTTTGCGTATATACTTTAGCAGCTCTCCGTTTTTGGCATAGCTAAGTCCAAAATCTGAATGTAACTTAGTTAAGGTTTATCTCTAAGCCACTCTAAAACAGAAATTCCCCAAAATCTTATGCTAATGAGAATGCTACTAAAAATACATAACGACAGGAAGAAGTTGGTTAATTTGAAACTTTACAAGTAGCAAGCCCAAGCAATTTCTAAAATATATCAACAACCTAGGACATGGGTCCAAATTTCTTAGCATAGCAAAAATTACATAAAGGGTTAATGTCATAGTATTTCCAGAGCGTGACCTGGATAATTAATTTAAACGGCATACATAATTGCCCTCAGTTATTTACAGTAATAACTGATAGAAGTTAAAAATTGTCCCATCACCTAGAAAGTACCAGAGCAAGTGTTTACACTACACAAAAGAGGCCCTGTGAGCTCATACCATATGATATATAGGGCTTGCCAGCACTATTACCAGCCTTTGTGGAAACCAGAAAACTACTTACTCACCCCAGAAATAGACTGATCTCTACCTTTATGCTTGGCACAGCCAATTCCAAGCAGGAGGTTTAAGAGGAAGTTCACATAATTAATATTTTCTTCACAAAAAAAAAAAAAAGGAAGAAAAGAAAAAAAAAAAAGCCAACTGCCAAGCAATGAGCTTCCAAGATGAAACTGCACTTCGCAATTACTGTTAGAGAGAGCTGGGAAAACAGCAGCTCAAACAGAGGATTCACATCATTCTATAAGCACTTTCATCTTTACATAAAAATTTTAATAATAGCTCTAATTGTAGAAATGAAACTAGTAGGAAATATAGCTGGCTACCCCCATTTTAAAATCAGGAATTACTGTGTTTTACTAGATAGATAGGTGGATATATATGCCCATATATATACATCAGGAATAAAACATTTCTGAAACATTTCTCTACATCCCACCTCCTCCCTCCAACCCAGTTTAGAATTTTAAAATTATTTTTAAACTTAGAATGTTATAAGTCACCCCTCAACATTTACCACATGGACAATTTGTTTAATTGCTCCCCTCTGTCCCACAAGAAACTTACTCTTCTCTTTGACAGGACCCACAGATTCAATCTGCTTAATTTCAGTTAAAAGCATGACTACAAAGCATCACATACATTAAGATATTTTAAATACCTCAAGTTACTTCCATTGTTTCTGTTAGACCATTTTCCAAGGAATCAAAACTGGGCATTGTTATTACACTTTCTTAAGTGTTACAGCAAGTTTTAAGTTTTAATAGGCAAAGGATACATAGCTTTTCATCATCCTGAAACGTGAAGTAGAGTTTCACAAAAAAAGGGTGATCCAGACGGGACATTACATCTCTCTCTCGTGTCACATACGGTACCTTGTTTTCTTTTATGATATGACGTTTTTCTAGAATTTTAACTTAATGAAAAAAAGAGAGAGTAAAAATGCAAGAGGTACAAGTAAATGAAGCCCATCTTGTTTTGGAGTTTTTTGGTTGCATTTAATTAACATGAAACCACTAATTCTGTTCCTTCAACAGGTGTTTTGTAAGTGGACTACATTAATACTGTATTTTCAAGAAGTTTATGTTAAAAGAGTCAATACTTACTGGCATATTCTCTAGAACTTGCCAATTCTCGAGCCAAGACAACCTGTTGCCAGAGGAAAGAAAACGTATTGTAACTGGCCACTAAAGACATACACTAACATTGATCTTCCAGTAGGTAATTGGAACACAGCAAAATATTTAAGCATGTGTTCGTATTATGCTGGCTTCAACAAGACTTCTGCAGAAACTCAGTTCAACCAATGCTTGTTTTGCCAAAAGACTTACACATGTAAGAGTGTAAACACCAAGTTTTTTTTTTCCAGAATTCTGAAGACTGTAATGTAAGTCAACGTAAATTGCCAAATTTTCTCAAAGGGGGAAACAAAAAGCAACAAGTACATTGAGGAATACATATAAAAATAATTTTCATAGTACTTTCCTTAATACAGATGGCAAAGATTGAAAGGTAAATTTTATCCGGACATGCAAAAGTAAGAAGTGAGACAGAACTTTCAACTATTTACAGTTTGTTAAGAAAGAGATTTAAATAAAAGGAACAGAAGACTTCCAATTAGTAGAAGCAAGGGATGAAATTTCAGGCAGGCAGGTTTACGTTTTCAAAGATAAATACTTTCGGAGGAACACAAGGCTCATTTTCAAGACAGAACTCTATAAAAGGCAATTTTAGAGTCAATCTGAAGTCTTCTTGCATGAATTCAACCAATAAACTTGTAAGTTACAATGTTATTGTACAGTTCTTTGTTTTTCTCATTTTAAGTTTATAAACATTTCAACACCTTGCTAAAATCTCAACTTCATACTATTTTTTTTAATCACTGCACCAGGCTTGCTTCTAATCCCTTGCAAAATCAGTTATAACACAGTACTCTAAAATGTTACTACACACACCTGATGCTAAATGTTAGGTATTTAGGAAATCTAAATAAGGCATTTTTTCAGAAGAAAAGAAGTGCATGCAGTTGGACTCTTTAATACTAGAAAATTGACCTCCGTTCAGTAGTAATAGGCAGCCTTAACTTTCTTTAAAATTTCATCTCCTGAAAACACACTGACATTTACAGTATTTGATCAATGAGAATTTCTATTAGAAACATTACAAACAACCAGTCTGTTAACATCTACCTCTCTGCATGAGGAATTTTTGAGATCCTTCTGTGTACACACAGATAAGATGTGCAGCTGAATGAGAATGTTATTAACTTTTCTAATTTTTGCAACTAGGTTTCATCAACCATATCTATCACAAAAGCTTCTGAAAGCAGGTCAGTTTAAAAGGCAGTTATTAAATAAAACCCCACATACACAGAGACCATACTCAGATGGCAGAAGGGATCAGCTGACACAGATAAAAATATATCTTGGCAAATTAAGCTAAAGACTCACTCTCTTCCAGTCCTGCACTGTATCCAATTTTTTTTAACCACTGTATTTCACAGGTATTACCCACACACACTGATATTGAACAGCTGTGTTCTAAGTACACTGAGCACTTACCTGATAGCAGGAATACTTTGGTACCCTCAAGCTCCTTCCTCACCAATCAAATCTGAGCATACCATATATCTTAATTTCCTTTTAACTAATAATCCAGAAAACCACAGTAGATATGCTCAAAAAACAAACAAACAACTCCTCAGAGGTACACATTAATACAATGTCTCTGTTATCAGGGGCTTGAATCTTATCCACCCTATGGGAGGAAGTAATATCAATAAGGAATGTAAATTCTATAGAAAGAAATTAGACATTAACTGGATAGCTTAAAAAAAAAAAGCCATGAAACTAACAGAAAAACAAATGCATTCACAGAACTTGTAGAATGTATAAGTTGTAATTTCAGACAACAGCAAGGCAAGAAATGTAGTTAAACATCCCAAATCAAAGGAAAGGAAGAGGAAGGGGAGATAGGTAGAGCAGAGAACCTTCAGAGGCTACAAAGCTACAAATAACTGCCAACATACCTGGCATATATCATGACCAAGCCCCACTCTAAACTTAAACAAATACTTCAGGCTGCTAGAGATTAAATCTGCATTTAAGAACTGGTTTTGGTCAGACAATCATACTTCCTTAGAGCTCCTGTTTTTAAGAAATGCCTCATTTATAGGTAGAGACAAAACTAAGGTGGAATATGCATGTACCCACCATATTGAAAGGGGTGAGCTACATAACATGCCTCCTTAATCATGAGAATTACAATTTTGCCACCAATAACAGATATTGTTCTGAAAGAAGCCTGAAGCTGTCTACAAAGCAACTAGATTCTCATTAGTTTAAAAGAGCAGAACAACAAGTAAAAGACCGGGTATTTCTGTGTTTGTTTATATCAGGCATGATATAAAGGTCCAAGAAGTTGCAGCTGTAGAAGAAGATCCCACAAAATTGGAGAGTGCTCTGAAGCAAAACTCTGAAGCTACATCATGTGTATCTCTGTTGAATTTAAAATGCAGCCCTGGCATAAGGTAGGAGCTTGTGGTAGCTTAACAGAAGTCCAAGAAAATGGAATATGTTCATTATGACCTTGAAGAAAATGTTTGGGTTTTTTTTTATCTGAAGCTGTCATTGGATATATGGCAATATGAGAGCACCTATTTTTTGAGATAAATACTTTTTAGTTAGAATACTGATGAGGATCTTGGGGAGTACAGTCAGATCTCTAAGTCTACAACCATATTTAATATGAACAAACCATATGCTTTTTAACAAGATGTTTTGATGATGACAAAGATACATGCCTCACAGATCAAATGCTCTGAAGTTAATTCATCAGAGGGTTGTGCTCCTGTCCAGGAAGACAGGTAGCAGAGTGCTGGACAAAGTTTATTCAGAGTCTGGGCTAAGCCCTATGAATTTCTCTACCTACATGGAACATGGCATTAACTTTCAGAGATCAAAGGCAGAAATGAAAAGTGTACTACTGAAGCAAAGTGTCTGGTATACCCAAACCACCACAACTCTCTTGGATGCTTTAAGGAAACCTGCAAATTATGCAAACTATGTCTTTGAACACAAATTACTCTTGACGAGTACTAGAGGCCTGCAACCTAAACACTGCAGTAGGCCGTACTGGAAGAACCAGAAAACCCCAACAAGTATATGAAAAAGATACAGAAATATTATTATTTTACAACTGGGAAACTACCAAACCATCATATGAAAGTATTAAATGCTTCATGGATTCATTAAGGTAACACTTAAGTAATTCATTTTTGTGCAATGCTGTGGATGTGAGAAACAAACCATTTAAGGCTACTGAACACAAACATACTGACTGTGACTCACTAAATCCTCAAGGACCAGGGGCTGAGTAAGAATACTGGAGAAGTATTGGTGCTCTTTCTTTTGAAAGGATCTGGCAGTACCTCCTGCCATAGACAGGACATAGCATAATTTTTACCACAAGTTCCTAGACCAATTCCAATCCTTTATATCAAACTTTTTACATAACCTATTATGGCTATCACACTTACATCAGAAAGGAATTTTGATTAAACATCCAAGCATCAAGTTGTCAGGACTCAACAGGACTTTTGATCAATTTAAGAGGAGCTTAAAAAAAAAAATCACCACCCATATTTAGGGTGACAATTTTAATAGTTAAGCTTAAATCCACTATATCCTATTCATTTACTCTTCAAGCTGTGCTCCCCACATTTCAATCTTATCAATCTTACACAACAAATTTTCAAGTTTATCTAGGATATGTCACTTCTTATGAAAAGTCAAGTTACCGTTGAAAAAGATCCTTCACCAAGAATTTTCCCAAATTTGAAGTCATCAGGTCGTTTCTTTCGAGGCTGTGGAGGCTGCTGTCCTGTATGTTGCTGCAAGGAGTTTGAATTAGATCTTGATTCAGGTGCTGTGCCCTCCATGTTAGATCCCTGTCTGCTGCCACAAGCGGAAATGACAGTAGTGCTGGAATCTGCTTGGTTCCTCACCATTGAAGGTGATGAACAGGAGCATAAAACCACACTTGACTGGATTGGAACAGCATCATACTGAAAAGAGAAAATTAAACTATTATTCCCATACCCGACATAATTACCATGCACAACTGTACTTTATTTCTATACACAGATCATAAATATTCTTCTTTGAAAGGATTATCATGAAAAATCTCTTTAGGAGTGAATAAAAGTATTTATGTTGGAAATGGCAACAATTTGATAAATAATTCTTTTTAGGTCATGCTGTCATATAGCCAGAGGTCAAACATCTGAACACTTTAATTCAAGAATGCTTTTTTTAAACTCAAAAAAATGCTCCTAACACCAAGTTATCAAATTCCATGGCATCTTCTCCTATGAATAACATTACCTTAAATTCCTAGTCCTACAATAAACATCTGTATGTACCAGTAACATTAGTTCAGAGATCCAAGTTACAATGAACTCTAAACAAATACATGGAAACTTTAATGGAGACAAAGGACACATTCTTAATTTTTTACTCAGAATTTCACTTTCTCTGGTAGTATTTCTCCTTAGTACATATTGGGGAAGGCCATAACATAAAAAGGCAGATCAGGTGGAGGGTTTAATAATCAGCAACACCTAAAGCTTTTTTCGAAGAATGCTCTGGTTCATGACCTTTTAAAAACAAGGGAGATTGCATCACTTAAATTGCATATATGGCCACATAAAGACAACCCAACTGCAAAACAAAAAGAACAGACATAGCCCAGAAAACAGCAAATACAAGAAGACACAATCTTAAAACTAATTAATGTAACATACAAAGCAAATTGTCATTTGGTACACGTTTATCAATTTTCCCTAAGTAAGATAAAGGAACCTTGTGGAGTTGCTTTTTGCCCCTTTCGGTAGTACACCACAATTAGTGTGTCAGGGACTGCTTCTGATGTTTTCCTTGAAACTGTCCAGAAAACATAAACAAACAGGAGAGCTCTGCTAAACTACTGCTGACAAAAAAAAAAATAAAAATTGTATGTAAACAGAGGAATTATTTAAGAAAGTTAACACCATTTTTAAAATTTCAGTAGTCTAACATGCATCAAGAAGAATGAAACTATGACTTAATGAAAATCACCTAATCTCAAAACACATGCATTGTACAACCATGTCAGAGAGTCTGTAACATACATCATGTTACCAAATTAAAAATTACTTCTCACAAAAAGAATATTTTTACCTCATGAACTTCAATATGAAAGTTTTCTGCATTTGTGTCAGAAACCACCTTGGAAGGGAATTGGATTGGCACTCACTCATGCAGATGGTCTTAAGGAACCTAGTTCCCAAACAGCATTTGGCTGTGCTCTGTGCAGTAGAGAAATGCTGCCTTTATTTACTGCTAAAACTGATACTATAATTATGCATATACACATTAAAGTGTATGTGCTGTAGGTCACAGTTCTTTTTATGCCTTATATACATATATTTTAGCTGACACCTTATGCAGAGTAACTATTGTCCCCAGAATTTTCATGTCCCAGATGAATCACCTCTCCTTCAGATAGCTATTCACACAGCAGCGTGTCTAAAGATACACACTAGCTAGAATTAAAAACAGATTGTACCCTTTCCCATCAATACTGCAGCAAGACTGACACAAGCATGAGTGCTCAGCAACTGAAGCGATGCCAGTATAAAAACCATCCCATCAAATGAAATACAGTAAATAAAACACATACACACAGATTAAATACCAAGATCTAAATTATGAACAGGTTCCAGTCATAAATGAGGTTTTACAGGAAAATAAAGCAGTAGCATTGCAGGGGTGGAGGGGTCTGATTAGATTTCACAGCTAGCAAGATCACCTTGAAAAAGCAAACAAGCAAGAAAAACATCCACCCCAAAAGCATCACAGCACTGTGATAAAGGGGGGCAAAGGTGCTGGATGCAGTGTGTTTCGTTACACAGTAGCTGAAACTAAGTCACAATTAATATCAAGTATAGAAAAATCCTGAGGGAAGAGACAGGAGTAAAGGACTTTGTAGGAAAAGAAGGTTATTTTCAGCCAGAGTACAACATCAATTAGTCCCCTGACTTTCTCAAAGGAAAGTCAAAATTAGGAACAAGGAGGACAGAGGAATATGCAATAGATTTAAAAGGATCAGTTACCTAAGAAATTACAGAACTATGCAACTAGGTTTGCATCTCAACATCTACTGAAAAAAGTAATTCCTACACTTGCCCTTTCATACCCCATATAGTCTTCTTTAGTATTTTGTCCAGTATTATTTACCTTCTCAGTTTTACTTTGAAAGGCTCCAAAAAACATGTCTGCAGAAATATATGCATCTTCATACAGGTTTTCACATATGCCTAAAACAGAATACAGGCCAGCTTATCTGATGTAACCCTATACCATAGTCTTTTGTAAAAATCAGACTCAAAATCCTTCTTCTGCCAGATGCAGACATTTTTTTAGTGAGATACAAGGTCAGTAACTGAAATTTAAAATATTCTAAATTGCATCTGCAGTTCTCAGAAGCTTGAGGATCCTTTCCTTCTAGCAATTATCAACATTTCTCAGCTGGCAGCCAGTGAAAGCACAGATCCTCACATGGTAACAACAGACTGAGCTATTGCATGTCATGTATCACCATGGACCATACTGATAACCACTGATCTAGCAGTGCTATCTCTTTAAAAACTAGTCTCTAACACTACTTTCCCAAGCCCTTAAGGGTTCTCCTTTTCATTTACTTTCATATAGAATTAGTTTCATTCTAAGTGCAACATACTTGAGTTTTAAAACCTTTCAAGGAAGAAAATAACAAATCTGCTGAATATATGTGGCATTATAGATTAACAGTAATTTCAAAATCTCCATGAAGTAGTTTTCATTAAATAACTAGAAACAAGATTCCTTCTATTTATACATGAAGTACTAATACTGTTCTTTTCCCCACTTGTCTGCAAACAGTAGAAATAAACTTTACATAAACTGGAGTCAATGCAAGAAGCTTACTAGATAGGATCACATTTTTCTCTTCCTCCCTGCCACCCAAACGGACTCATACCTTTTCCCTTTGCAATTCAGCATTTTGACAACAGCACTATCACTACAATTGTTAATGTATTTATATGCATCAAACACATACCACACTTCTCTAAAGCAACAACCACAACGGCATCTCCACTAGCTTTTTCCCACCACAAAATCTGCAACAGTATTTTCCTGAGACTATTCTATCAACACTGACAGCAGCAAAAAATACTTTTAGAGACTGAGCTTCTAAAACTTCCAGTATCCTTTACTTCTGTACTAAGTGACAGGATGTTGAACACTGAAGATGACTGAGAACATCTTTGCTATTGCTGAAATTCTACTAGCAAGATCTATTACAAAGAAAATCAGTATGAACAGGATCCTGATCTCTTAGCTGTCTGATACACTGAGTCTGACTGCTGACTATTACGGAATCTCAAGCTGCATTAATACATGATCACAAAACCTCTTCCATCTAACTACTTATAAAGCTAATTTTTTTGGAAGCAGACCTTGGCAACAAAGTATTTTCTACATAAAGCAACATGACCTTTAAACTTCAATTGGTACATTTGTTTTGATTATAAATAATGCTAATGAGACTATAAGCTAGAAGATTAGCACAACCCAAGATTCTGCTAAAGACAGTTTAAGGTTTGGCCTGAGCTATTTTGTAAACTGTTTTGACCTTGTCATGTAAGATGAAAGTTCTGAAAGTGAAATTTATTTTGTATTGCTTACAATTTAAACATTGACAACCTGGAGTTTTGAAGTGAAAAAAACCAAAAAGCTAAGCAGTCCTATTTAGTATGTTATTTTCATGGCACACTGGTGCTTCAGAGGGTTGAAAAAGATACACCAACTGCATATGACACACATCTCATATCTGAAAAAGAGCATCAGAAGGGATAAGGGGATGATTAACAGATATTATACACAGCTTTTCCACTGGCCTCCTCCACCCTCATATCCCACAATTAAAATGTTAACCTTCTCTATGTTCCCCAATACCTAGTTGTGACAGTCTCCAGTTCAAAGGTTACTGTGTAACACACCCTGAGAGCTCCAGTATATTCCAAAAGAAAAAAGCAACTGATCGGAGGTCAAATACTTAGATGGGCCTGAAGATATGTCCTGAAACTATACCTCGTAGTACCTAAAAAGTCTGCAGGCAAAAGCAGTGTAGTTCAGGTAAATGAAACTCAAGATACAAATCCACTGATTCAGAGTAACAAAATCCAACTAAAGGCTTCATGTTTCAGTGCAGAGAGCACAGTACAGTTTGCACCAATAAATACCAATCCCATACAGGAGCTGTTTGCAGGAAATGTAATGATTATTGTGTGATCCCTATCAATATTTAACACCAGTTTTCCTTTCATAAATTCTGTTGCTGCACCAGAGTGAAGTATCCTCAATGAAGAAAACCCAGAGCAATAATAGATAGCACACTTTCATAAACTGCAGTAAACATCAGTTCTCAGACATTATATGCTCATGTCTATTTATGCTCTGGATGCCTGTCTAAAACTGTATTGTCAGACTTTCTGCTAAGTGACCAACAGCATCCTCTTTCTATTAACCAATTGTACATGCATCTGTATAAAGAAAATATACTGACTAATGAAACCCCATTGCGTGGCATTTCTCTTTATATGCACTTTGAATATGCTTAGAAGTTCGTCAGATAATCTCAAGACTGTAACAGTACATCTATCTGCCAAAATTATTATTGCCTTTAAGTAATTAAAATACTAGCCTAAAGAGAAAAAAAAAATGTTCATTAGAAAAGGTCACTACATGCTACCAGTCTGTCTTTTTACTGTAACATAAAATAAAGCATGTAATGAACAGGACAAAACTCACAGTAAGTCAAGTCTCAGAAGTACTTTGAATGCATCACACAGCTCGTTAACTGTTCACCCACTTAACAGGTTAACTTTGACACCAAAATACATACAGCCATATTAAAACATCACCATAATTGGGAGGTATTTAAAGACATGTACTGTGCTCACAGTTTCAGCTTGACAGAAGTTCAACATGACTTATAAGAGCCAAATACTTCTCTCAAAAAAAAACCACAAACCAAAAAAACCCCTAAAAAACAAAACAAAACAAAACACCACCAGGAAACCAGGACACGCTTTTCTGTAGAGTTTTTTGAAGACAATAGTAAGCAATTTCTTCAAACTGAAGCAAACAAACCTCACTCTATGTATTAGTTATTTGTAGATATTTAAAAAGCATTAACATCAAACATTAATCTTGTGATCTCATGTAGCAGTGGCTTGCATTTATGTTGCATAGAGCTGCATCAGCACTTTTTCAAACCTCATCATCCAATGGCATCCAAAAGATTACTGTAGAGAACTTAAAATTTAGCACATCAGCCAACAAACTGCCCTTTTAACACCACATATCTTGAAGAAACTGACTTTCACAGTCAGCAAAACAGTCTGAAACCAGACAATTTGTCAAAATCTATACTTTGATGAAGGTTCATAAATGGTTACCAACTATTACATTTAAATGAACGTATTCAAATCTCATAGTTCAATTATAAAAACAATTTTAACACAAATTCATTTTGCAAGAGAATCAGAAATCATATCTAGTTATGGTGAAGTTTTTTGATCTCAGAAGTTGCCACATGAAAAATCTATTGTTTAAAGACCATTTTTATGAATTAACTATGCAAATTTCAAAAGCATTTAGCTGCATAAAAGCAAAGGGTTTTTGTTGTTCTTGTCCAGACAGACTGCTATGCTAACTGATTAAAGAAGTCTAGGCTCTAATCCACCAAAACAACTATGCTCACCTTCATGCCCAGTGTAATTTGAAATCTCTCTAATGCTGAAAGGTAAGCACTGAAGTATTGCATAAAACTGTTCCCCCCAAAAATCTCTTAATAAAATATCCTGGTAGAAATAACCATAATTTAAAAGACAATAAAACAGCTTTAAAAATCATGTCCTGGTAACACATTTCAAGACTAAAGACTGCACAAATTAATGGAAGGAGAAAGCTTGAAAACTTCAAGCTTTCCCCTATTTTACCTAAAATGGCTGGTACCTGTGCAGTAGCAGCAAACAGAAGTACTGTTTGTCTACTGTCATTTCTTGCTTTGTGCAGTAAATCCATAACACAATTCATCCATAAGCGAGTAATGAGGATATCAGCATCATATTATATTTGCAAAAATATAACCAAGAGGCTCAATGCTTTGGAAGCACAGAGAACACCTCTACATTTTTAGATTTTTTGATCTTTAGGGAATAAAGGTATTTTATCCACAAGACCGTTTTCACTTCTAGAGAAATTTATTCTTCACATACCAAGTAATGCTGATCCAAAATTTTAGTTTATGCAAAGGCCTTTTCTAAATTTGAATACTTTATATACAGTGGTATTTCTTGCCACTGACTTCCAAGATTCTAATTCCAAAATCAGGTAGGGATTAAAGCTAATGAAAGGATTTATAAGAACCTGCCTATCAGCCAGTTACCCTCTAACCTCCTCTACTGCTAAGCAAAGCATTAAGTTCCAATCATCTTCAGAGACAGACTATTTAAGGCCTCCTTCCACTGCCTAGTATTTCAAAACAAATCAGAAACAGGAAACCACTAAAATCTCCAAGAACCTAAAGTCAGCCTATAGCCCAAACAGCCATAATGTAAACAAACCACTGAGAATTAATTTAACATAAACAGATCTAGACTAGCTCACAAGAAAACAAAAGCAATCTGTGATCGCAATAGTCTAGATCCCCAGGATACACCACCAGCTACCTCACAAGGCACACTGGTAACCAGGTGCTGCACAGCATAGACGGAGGCTCAGGCTAGCAAACACAAAAGGGCTTCCTATGCCAGGCTCCTTGCTAGCAGCTACAGGAGGCGAAGAGAACAGCTTGGGGTGAAGAACAGAGAAGCAGACACACCAAGGTGGCAGTATATAGATGAAGTGTACGTACAAAGGATTCATGGCACGGACAAGAACTGTAAATTCCTGCAGGATTACTAAAGAACCAAACACTGAATTTAGTATTTTTTCAGAAGAATGCACTAAGCAAGTTAATCCTTTCAATTTTTCACCATAAGGAATTATAAAATATTTGCAAATAAAGTATTTACAGCTTGTCTTTTAAAACAGAATTCTAAAATTCAATACTTACTCACACAGCAAACCACTTATTTGCTACAGCAATTCTGAGTAGAATTCATATCGCGTGAAAAATAAGGTTCTAGACCAAATAGCTAGCTTTGTGCATTTTGTTTCAAGTCCTTTCAGGTGCTTTAGATTGCAGTAAGTTTCTACAAGCTTACCTGCAAGTAAGATGTGAGAAAGGGAAGTGGGAAAGGAGGAAAATCTTCTTCCCCTTTTTTCCTTCTTTATTATATATACATAATCTAACCTGGCCACTTGAAAAGAAGGTTTTTTACATTTGGAATATCAGAAACAATAATTCCTTTGCATCATACATATTCTTTGGAAAACTCCAATATGAAGAACTTGGAAAAGGATTTTATCTTTCAAACATAGTGTTTTCTAAATTAAGATCACTCACGTATTTTCTGAATGCAATAAGTGTGCTAGTTCTACACCAATCCATACAGTTTTTCTTGACAAATATATATACAAATACAAGCTTACTGTTAAAAAAAAGGTATTACTAAAATACTTCACATATTCACAGACCAAATTTATATTTATTACTTTGCCATTTTACCACATTTTTCAGTCTAGCAAAGTGATTGTGCCCCTGGTTTCATGCCTTCTGTACAAAAATTCCCGCAAGTACCTCAGCAGTCAGCATCCCTTCCCAAGATTTTCTGGAAATGCTGCCTTCTAACTGATCTGCTTTAGAAAAGTGCAATGAGCCTGAGCCTGCATGGTATCTTACAATACCCAGCTACATTAGTCTACCTGTAGAGTTCCAAGAGCTAAATTAAACTTTAGTTCTGGCACTGTAATGGATCAATAACCCAAAGAAAAATAGAAAAAAATTGTTAAAAAAATTTAAAACGTCTACCCACATAGTAGAATCATGGTTTAGTAAAACATCCCTATTATACTCAGATTATTCTGTGGATCATGTCCTTTCCACTAGCTCTAAGAACGTTTAATCTTAGAAACATGAATGCATATAAAACTGCTCCTCTTAAAACTTCTGATTTTTCCACCTTTAAGCACCTTTTCAACATCCATGTCTTCTATTATTTTCTATTCCTGCAGCCTGTTTTGGTAAAGGATTTGATGCCTAGAACATTTACTGAAAACTTATGCCAATTAAAAGCCCATACATGAATGATAAAGACTAGTCATGGCTTTATGATGAAAACCAAGAAGAAAAGAACATTAAATAGAGAGGCTTGAAGGGTTTTCCCTACATATGTATCCGGAAGTTTTGCACCTACAAATAACTACAAACAGAACTGTTAACATAGTGTAATCTAATTCTTAACATAGATGCAAAACATGCTCTGTGAGCCCAATTCTTTGAAAAGTGTAGTTCATATTAGTTCCACTGGGAGAATAAAAAGAAGCTAGCAATTTTGTTCAGCCTGATCCATGATACACAATAAGCTTTATCAGGTCAGAAACACTGGCAGAATCTAATAATTGCTAGTGCAACTGAACAGTCCAGTTAAGATGTTGCTGCAAATGAAGATGTTAATTACCATACTTCCAGACTTCTTATTTTGTGAGGACGGGCACTTCTTGGTTTGAGACCCAATATACTCACAATAAGATTAACAGCAATTAACTAACATCACACTGGAATCGGCGACTAAAGCTGCACTAAAATACTTTCCTCCTTAGAAGTACAACTCCCTCCTTATGTCACATCTTCAGAAAATAATGGAACATTTTAGGAATTGCCTGTATTTACAAAAGTACAGAAAACTGTATTGGCAGAGAATTGCTCGAATGTTCCTTTCAAAGCTGTGCTCTATTCACACCTCCTATCCCTAATCCCTCTTATTCATTTACAATTCAGTAATCACAGAATTAATTATGTCATTAACTCCATCACATAAACATCAACAGTAACTTGCGCAGTCTCAGAATTACTGGATTTCCCATATTTGAAAACATCTGAATTACCAAAAGATTAGCTAAATTGGGCCACCTGTATCTGGTACTGCCTGTCAGTACACTCACCTGACCAGGAAAATATTAAATTGAATGGAAAAGGAATGAAAAAGAATTATCCTGACAAAATATCCTAATTTTACCTAAATAATCATCAGTTAAGTTCTTAATTTTCCCCCTCTCTGCATGTTTTTCTTGTGGGCAAGGACCTAAATTGTATATAGAAAAGGAACAGAAATGCAAGTATTTTGAGAAAAAAAAAAACAAAAAATATAATCAAAAATTGATTTATCTCATAGTCCTTGACGTAGCATTTATGTGCTCTGTAAAGCTATTCCCACAGTATTTTTCATCTTCAGTGAATAAATACGATTTTGTGTAATACCCTGATGAAAAAAAAAATCACTGAGCATGAAGAGGAGAGCACACTGAAACAGCATGTCAAGAATAACACTACTGTGCTATTCTCCACAGAAAACCCTCCTTAACCAATTCCAGCTCATGAAAAGGTTTTAAGTGCTGCAGAATGAAGCTTGGCAACTTGCAACTGACAGAACACAAGACCCAAAAGCACAGCACCATGCACATGAGGATAAGGGACATATCACTGCCAGGTAATTTTGCCAACACAAGTGAAAGCTGGTGATTCTTTTTCTTTTCATTATGAAATGCCTATGCTAACTGAACTATATAACTTATAACACAAAAGAAGATTTACCATTACCACGTCTGTACACCAGCTACAACTCCATCTTCTAGATATGCCACTGCACACAAACCGAGTTTACGCTGTCAGACTAACGTAAACAACTGCATTTGAAACGGCGTCCTACTGTGACCCTCGCGAGGTTCCTCACGCGTTTGTTCCTACTACAAAATAAATCGATTACAGAGTGACAGGTAGCTCTCACAGGGCAACAACGCCTGTTCTCCCGTCGGGAGACGGACCGGCATAGCCACGCCAACGCCCCGGACCGGAACCGAAAACGGAGGTTCGCGAGAGGCCGCGGTGCGGCCCCTGCACCATCGGCCTCAGCTCCTCCCGCGAACGGGCCACGCTCGGGGAAGAGCGGAGCCCTCCCGCGAGACCCGCGGCGACCCAGGAGCGGGGAGCGCAAGAAGGACCGCGAGCAGCAAGACGAGAGCGGCCCCAAGCCCGGCAGCGCCCGCGCACCCGCCCTGCTCCAGCGGGCGCAGGAGGCGGGCCGTTCGCCAAAGCCCACCGCGACCCCGTTGCCACCAGAGCGCCGGGCACGGGCCGCCACCTCTCACGGGCCGGCCCGTAAGCCCGGGCCTACTTATTCCCCGAGCATCCCGAGGGCCGCGGCTCCGGGCAGACTCACCAGGGGGCTGCCGGTGCCGGCCATAGGCCGCCCGTCCCGCGGGCCGCTCCCCGCGCCCGGACTCACCAGGGGGCTGCCGGTGCTGGCCATGGCCCGCCCGGCCTGGCGCCGCTCCGCTCCCGTTCCGCGCCAGGCGCTCGGCCCAACCGGAGCCAATGGGGCGCCCGCGTCCCCCGCCCCTGACGTCACCACAACAATCCCCCCGCCGCGGGCGGGCCTTCCGCGCACTGCGCTCGCTCATTGGTGGCGGTCACTGTCACTCACATTCGGGCTAGGCCACGGCGTCCCCCGGCAGCCCCAGCGCCCGAGCCGAGCGGAGGGTGCGCACTTGCGGGCTGACGCCCCCCGGAAGTTGCGAGCGAGGGCGGAACCGGGCGGGCGGCCCCGACGCCTCCGCCGGCTCTGGGGACGGCGGCGTCAGCGCGGCGGGCGGGGGTGCCGCGCCCTCCGCACAGCTCGGAACTGAAGTGCGTCATAAATGCAACTCCAGTGCGGGTGTTCGCTCCTGAGAACCCGCCTCGTCTGCATAACACCCGCGGTCCCTCGCCAGTTGTGACAGGCTGTTTTCCCTGCAGTGCGGTCCGGCCTGTTAACGGCTTCCTGTCAGTGCTTGTGCGAGCCCGCCGGCGAGGCCGGGACGGACGGGCCAGCGGTGCACAACGCTGCAGCGAACAAATTCAGTTTGTCAAGGAATTCCTAGGGTTGTGAGGGATTACTCAAAAGGATGAGGAAGGCAAAGACCATCTAGTTTACTGAACATCAGAATCTGCAAGATACAGATATTCAGCTTCAAATGGGGGTGGCGTGGAGGGCCAGGGTAACTGCCGTGTCCCAGGGTTGATCCACTTTTTTCAGAAAGATTTTTTTTAAGAGCCGGCCTAAATCAGCTTTCATGTATGACAATTTTCTCATCCTTCTGCAGATGAGTAGAACAATTGATCATAATCTTGTAGGTTGGATGCATGGATCAGTGGATGTGTATGTCTGTGTGGGGCGTTTTATTGTAAGCCTACATTTGCTATTCAGACTATCCATATTTTAGGCCTCTCAGAGAAACTGCCGAGTACCAAAAAGCTTCTGTGTAACTTAGGGCAGTAGTACTGTGACTGTGTGTGTAGCTACTTAGAGTCGGGGGAGGTGAGCGCTGCCGGGACACGGGAGGAACCGCCGTGATCCGCCAGCAGGGGGCGGCCACGCGCCGAGGGGCAGCGCGCTGGGCCGGGGAGGGGGACGCTGCCCCGGGAGCGGAGACACTGCCCTGCGACTGGGGGGACACTGCCTGGGGAGGGGGACACTGCCCTGGGAGTGGGGGGACGCTGCCCCGGGAGCGGAGACACTGCCCTGGGACTGGGGGGACACTGCCTGGGGAGGGGGACATTGCCCTGGGAGTGGGGGGACGCTGCCCCGGGAGCGGAGACACTGCCCTGCGACTGGGGGGACACTGCCCCGGGACTGGGGGGACACTGCCCGGGGAGGGGGACATTGCCCTGGGAGCGGAGACACTGCCCTGCGACTGGGGGGACACTGCCCCGGGACTGGGGGGACACTGCCCTGCGACTGGGGGGACACTGCCCCGGGACTGGGGGGACACTGCCCCGGGACGGGGGGGACACTGCCCTGCGACTGGGGGGACACTGCCCCGGGACTGGGGGGACACTGCCCGGGGAGGGGGACATTGCCCTGGGAGCGGAGACACTGCCCTGCGACTGGGGGGACACTGCCCCGGGACTGGGGGGACACTGCCCCGGGAGCGGAGACACTGCCCTGGGACGAGGGGGACATTGCCCTGGGACTGGGGGGGACACTGCCCGGGGGGGGGGACACGCTGCCCCGGGAGCGGGGACACTGCCCTGGGACTGGGGGGACACTGCTTGGGGAGGGGGACACTGCCCCGGGAGGGGGGACATTGCCCCGAGAGGGGGGACACTGCCCCGGGGAGCAGAGACACTGCCACATCCACCCAAGGGGGCTAATCCAAATATAACCTGCCTGAAGTCCAGGCCCAGGGGCCATGAAGAGACACAAAACCAGAACTGAAGACTGTGTCCCTCAGACCTAGGTGGAGGCTAAATATAGCTCTCATGCCCTGGGCAGTTTATGGGAGTAGAAGTCCCAGGTGAGACAGACAAATCAAACCAAACCAACCCAACAACCCTCAAACACACCACCAGAAAGCATACCTACAATTAAACTAAAATCTTTGTCACAGAACATTTTCAGCTCCTTAGTGACTTACAAGCACTACTTAAATATCTTCCAAAACAGTTTGTTTTGGCAAAACTCAAAAGAAGAAAAAGGGGGAAATGCTGTCTACTTTGTTCTGGTTGCAGTCAATACATATAGCATGCACTCAGTAGTCCCAGGATATGAAAGGCTTCACAGGTTTGACCATAGCCAATATGTCTCCTTATTAGACTGTAGTTCTCTATCTTCCGCTTGAAGGATATGTATCACTCTTAGAGGCAAAAGTCAGCCTTAGAATAGTTCAGAGATTCTCGAAGAAGCTGTGAAAAACCATAGCTTGAACCTAATACCAGTGTCAAAAATGACACAAACACACACAAAACACCAAAAAATTAAAAGAATAAACAAGAGGGAAAAAAAAAAAAAAAAGGGAGGGGGAAGCTATAGTTTGCTTTTTTAGAAAATTTGTAGTATTTCAGTGACTGAATAAAAATGAGGCTTTGTTTTCCAAAGACCTAATTGTATAGAAGAGGCATTCTTGTTTTAGCTACAACAACTAATATTTTTAAGTAATTCCATAAAACCAGAAGCAGTTAAAAGTTCTTAGGAGTTTCACTTGGAGAACTGCTGATGCTGGAATATAATTTCAGCCTTTTAACCATCAGCCTGTCATCATCTGCAGACTCAGTTATTATAGTCTTCCAGTCTTACCCTAATGGACACAAGCAGCACGGTCTTTGACTTTTCATTTTGCAAGTAATTTCTGACTACATTCAATCTCAGTTTTCTTTTGCTTCTCTATAAATGAAGTTTTGCACTCTCCCTTTCCTAGAAGCCTGACCTGCTTCTCCTTACTCATATATGAATATAACTCTCATTTTGCTAATATAACTGGTACAGAATACTTATTAAAAAACCAAGACTTTATGAAGATGGTTATATTTCTGTGCAGATGTTCATAAGAAAGGGCTGCCAAGATCTGATGAATCTAAGATGCAATTGATCTGACAATTTCAAAAAGCATCTCTCAGATTCCGAAGGTTTGAAATTTGGGACAGTACATCAAACTACACTATGGGGTCTAAAAGTTTGGGATCACCAAAATCCTCCAGGTATGTGGCATTGTTTTACTGATTTTCTCATCCGGGGAAATAACAGCAACTGTTAATGGCAGCAACATCATGTTCTTCTCTTGCCGTTAGATTGTGGCAGAGTAATAGAAGCACCCTTGCATATAGTTTTTATAAATTAAAAAGTACCACATCCAGAAATGGGATATTTTTTTCAGGTATCAGAAAAGCCCTTTGATTACAACACTGAAAACTAATCACAGCTATCACCTCCTGTGGCTGTCACACATACCAGACCTTAACTCCTCTATCTGTTCCTGTTTTTCTCACAGATAAACACTGCTCACAACAGTTTAGCACACTTTTTGGGAAGGATTAATCAACCCACTTTGTTTCTTCTAAATGAAATCTTTCTTTGCCTTGTCAAAACTAATCTGTGCTCTTACCAGAGAGACAAAGGAAGCACTTCAAAGAGGAAGGAATTAATATATGTGACTGTGTATATACAAATGTCAGCTAGTTCATATGTATGTGTATATATCTCAGTATGCTTGCTAAAACTGTTGAGCCCATTAAATCTAAGAGATGCAACTAAGACTCCAGAAAACTGCGTGGTAGAATATTAATCACATATAGGATTTTCTGTGTTTAGGGCAGAAAGTAAACCTCCAAAGATTCAGCTCACAAAGGCTGTATTTGTTGTGCAGATAGGCAAAGGACTTCTGAATTCTGGAGAAATAACAGAAGCCCTGGAGAGGCAATGGGCCTGGCCTGTTCTGTGATTAAGTAAAGGTCATTTGTGCTGTTTTATTTTTCACCTTTTTCCATTAAATCAGCCCAGCCACTTAACCTTGAAATAAATTTTTGTTAAAGCAGTACATGAAGCTTAGTTATTGCAAAATAAAAAGTTGCAGCCTTTCAAGATAATAAAGAACAAGGCCTACTGTCTGATTATCTTTAAACAGAGCAATCACAAAGTCTGATCAAATCAGGAATCCCTTTAATTCATCAGTATTATGTTAAGAAGCAGAATTACTTTCTTAAGCAAAAATAGTTTCTCATGATTTTGTGAAAAATCATGCATATTTTTTACGAAATTATGGAGTTTAAATCCTGGTTCATCACATTGAAAATACTGCTGCTTCCAAGAGGCACACAACAATAATAGTTCTTCCTGAGGAAAGCAGCAGGTCACTGCTACCTCCTTGACAAGAGGGTTATTGGATCTTGCAGCCAAGAGGTTAATTTAGGGAATGCCTGTAGGGGTAGTATTTGCTAGACAAGGGACTTAGTCACAATCTACATCTGAAGTACAGAAGTTGAGGATGTGTTTCATATTTGAAACTGTCTACACAGTCACCATTTGTGCCATTTGGGAGGACAGTGTTGGGAGGTGATAGGAGAGCACAAGGAACTTTGTAGGCAGTATTCCTCAGGGAAGGTCACTGATCTTTCTGATGTTTAACATGACTATTGCCATTAGAAAACTTCAGTAGTTCAGCAGAAATCAAACCTCCTGTGGTATCATTGTCACACAAAGTACAATAGTCACTGCCACTGAAGGACACATCTTTTATCCCCAAAGATTCTTGAAGAATAAGAAAGTCACTCTTTCCATGCTGTGAGTGAGAGGGATAATTCCTTCCAACACTAGGGCTCTCAAGGTTGTCTTTAATTATTTCAGAGATTTTCGGGCCAGGGTTTGGTGCGAACAATAGTCCTGGCCTCATCTCTATCTCTTCTGCTCTTATGTACCTGCTGGGGACATACGGCTGGCTTGGACCTGAGGCAAATGCAAAGTTTTCTTCTGCAGTAACCACATCTGTGCTTCCTGTAGGTTTCAATGAGATCTGGGAAATCAGTTCTTGGGTGTTTAGATCAGAAATACTATCTGCATTCACTTTGCTTGAGTTGCTGGTCTCTTCTCTTTCAAGTTGGCTACAAGCCTCATTCGGTCTAACCCAGTCCTAATGAAAGCATCAATAAGCTGGGGTCATTTTGCATAGTTATTTCCAAAATAACTTTTCTTTTTTTATATGTCTTTGGCACAATAACCCAGATGTTTAGTGCAAATCTGACAGGCAAAGTTAGAATAATAGGGTAAAAACTTAGCAGCTAATTTCACAAAATTTTAGAAGAATTTTTACAAGATTACATCACCACAAAATAATGCAAACTGCTGGTATTGCTTTGGTTTTGAAAATGTGCACCTTCTGCATTCAGTCTGAGCTGGGAGCCACTGGAGGAGTTCCACTTTTAAGGAGCAAGAGACTGGACAGAAGCTGTGGTGGGTAGCTAGTATGCGGAAGCAGTAAAATGAGAAACTATAAACTTTCAGGAAGATCAGAATCATGCGTCAGTAACTCTGCTCAGGAGCTAGAATTATTAATTCCAGAAAAAAGAAAATCCTCCTGTCATGAACGGAGGGTCATAAGAAAGAAATGAAATTTATTTCTTACCTTAAAATTCCCATTGTGCAAACTATAGAGTGGCTGAAAGAAAGCAGCTGGCGTGGGAATGTTAAAGCAGATGAGGCTTTTTGCCCTAAAGTGAGAAAACAACACTTTAAAAAATAGAGTTTTTCTGTGTTCTGTATCCATGATATTGGTTAGATGAACCCCACCCCACTAATGTTAGTAAGATTGCACAAGAAGCCCACTCATAATTTCTGACTTCTCATGCAATTATTTTTCTGCCACCTGTGCATGCATTTAACGTTTCTAAGCACTGAAGCACAGTCTCATAAGTTTCTTTGGAATATGTCACAAACTTAATATACTGGTATATTACTCATTATAGACACTGAGCTATTTAAGCATTTGTTTATCAGCTTACTTGATCTAAACCACTGTTTCTGAAAGTGTTTTAAAAGTTCTAGTTTCATTACATTTAAACAGAGACATTCTGCCAGACATCCTTGCCCCTTTATTGGAGTCTATCCAATAAAATATTTTATCATGTGGACATCATGTATTCTGTTTCTCTAAAAATGATGTGTATACAGAGCATAATAGTGTATGTCAAGGTAAAAAAGAAAGATGTACCTATGTTCTGCCAGCATAAAATGTGCAGAGGATTGCTGAACCAAGGTTCTAAAACCACTATTTTTCTCTGTACAACTTGGTCTCAAATGAATCAGAGTCAGTTTATTTTGTCTATATTGGTATTTTACCTACTGACTCCTGCCAGGAATATCACACGTAGCTTAGCATTGACATCAGTTTAACCACCTTTATAGGTTGCTGTGTACTTGCACTTTTAATTTATCTAAATGAAACTTCAAATATTTCCATATGCTTAAATTTCTTTGACTTCAAGATGCCATCGTCCTTGGACTACAGCCAAATTTGGGAGTCCCAAATGTACTTTGATCTCCTTAAGGACTGTATAGCGGGTCATTAACTATCATCAACTGAGGAACATGTTTCATTCCAAGATTTTCAGAGGACCTTTTAGAAATTACTGAGTCTGTGCAGCAGAAACAGGAAGGAAAATTAATATAACAACTCTTGATTTACCCTTTCCAGGCCATAAAAATCAAGGGGAACTTACTGAAAATCACATACCTTGAGGAAAGTTTGCAGTTCCACAATAAATAGAGTAGAGTGCCAAAACTCAGAGGAATGAATAAGTATTGCATAGTTTTGATATTTACAATATTTTCAGAGACTTTTGAGATGTCTAGGAAAAGAATCAGCACAAAAATTTATAACAAAAATTCTGGAAGTCAAGACAGAACCCCAAATAACCAAGCACTGCAAATGAAACAGGCAGCTAAAGGCCTTAAGGAAAATAATTTGGCTATGAATACTTGAAGAAAGCTAGCTCTGATTTGAAAAGTTTCATTTTACCACATATCTTCTCTTTTTTTTGGGAACATGGACATGAAAAGAAATCAAATGAGATGAAAACAACATTCTTTGTACCTGCTTTTTGAAACACTGTCGTCTGGCTCCACTCACTCCATTGACTGTGGTATGACTTCTCATTTTCAGAAACTTTGCAGCGAACTCTTGCAGCATAAGCAATGCCAATGTGGAGCTCTGTGGCTTCAATTTCTACTTGTGGCAATGAACTGGGTAGTGTCTTGTTCAATGCAACCTGCAAAGTATTACAAAGCACTGCTGTTAATGAGATTGGGCAAAAGGATGGTCTTTTAAATACTCATTTTTATTGGTTTTTCCCTTCTCTTTTCTTTTCCATGTTTTCTTTGCTTAGATGCAAGAAGAGGGCCTGAATGATCATGCAGGGTTCATAAAAAGAGGAGATATTGAACTTCAGTATTGATGTTCAATGTAAAATCTCTCAGCCTTAACTGGGAAACCAGAAAGGCCATCCTAAGTCCACTGGTGGAGCTCAGTGGCAAGGCCGTTGTACCCAAAGAAAAAGGTAGGATCACTGTATGCCTCATCCAGTTACCTCCCAGGACATGCTGTACTCCTTATACTGCAACTCATATTGGAGAATTTCAGCGAGGTACCAAGGCACATTCCACACACTCCACCATATCTGGCACTTGCTGGCAGTGGCATTGCTCTGGATGTTCAAAGGTGGATCAAGTTTTACTGCAAATAGAGGAGGCGGGGTTTTTTTCACAGCATTTGGGACACCAGAAAAGAAAATTCATGACATTAGGGTGACTGAAATAATGGAAGATAAAGCTGGGTCTAAAAAAGGGTACTAACACTAGCAGTAGACCAAGTTAGCTTACAGCATCAGAACAGCTACAGATCTGACATAAATTAATGATAACTCCAGTGGTCCCTAGGGTTAATCTTGCAAGAAAAGAACCACTTTGTATATCACCTTCTGCCCTTACAACATACCACAAATATGGTCGTGTTTTGGCCATTTCTCTCTGGTACTAGGCCATGGGACATTCAGTTAAAATCCATGACTCCTCATTACATAATTTCTTAGAGAAAAATAAAACAACAAAATGAAAAAATAATTGAAGCAATCTAGCTGCAGATTACTCAGGGCACAAGAAAACATGGTGCAGATGAGAAGTATTGTTGAATGATACTCCAGAACCAGCCCCTCTGAAGTCCGGGAAAAGTCAGGATGGAGAGACTCAGTGACTGCGTCCTTACTGGTGCAGTTCACACCGTGCACTTTCTGGGGATGGGCAGTCTTGATTGCTTTCATTGTTTTCCCTTGCTATCTTTGAGACATCTTTTGTTAGGCAGCATATCAGACCTGTCCTGAAGCTGCTGGGCAGAGCCTCAGCTCACAGCTGTCCTGGTTCATACTTACTGTGCTTGCGAGGATTGTACTCTGGAAAGGTTATGTATGTCTGATTACATCCAAAGAAGTTTCCTTGGAGAGAGACTCTATAACCATCTGTTTCCAAGATCTGGCTGGCTAAATGAATTGTGCAGTGGTACTGATTCTGCATGCTCTCTGTGGCAGTCAGTTTGCAGCTGGCGTTGTGGCCCTTTGACCAGAGGCTAGAAGAATAAAAAGGCTGAAAGTTTCTTTTAAGTCATACAATTAAGTGCTTTTCAGTTTATGCATGTGTGGCACCTTAGAACAGCATCACACTCTGGAGACCATGAACCTCTCTAGTGCAGACAACAAGCAAACCAGCAATCCAAAAGCTGGATGGATGGCAGGGCTGGATGGTAAGAAGACACCTTCATAACCTTACTGCTGAGAGCACCAGGAATAATCTCACAGTGGTTGCACATAACATCCAGTAGCTGTTCCCTGCTCCCTCGGAAAGTGACAGAGCTGCTGTCATTGCAGGAAAGCAGGTGGGTAGGGGGAAGGAATGGATGGACAGCTGGTTACAAGTGCGTAGTACAGAGGTAAAAATAAGCTGTACATTAAATTCCTCTTTCACTACAAACAAACCAGTACTGACAACAAAATGTGCTCAAAGTTGCTTTGTCTTTTTGTGGTTTAGCCATTCATTAGCAATTTTTTCACATTACATGTGATCCCACAGGATCCTGGGATATCACATATTATCAGCTTGCCCATCTTTCCATGGATTTAAAATCCAATATTAATAAGAATTAGGCTATTTTTTACTTAACCAAAGCAGAATATGACACATCTAACATCAGAGTGGCTTACCCTCATATAACAGTTACTGGTGGTCAAGACAATGTTTCTACATAACCTAAACACATTAAACTCAAGTTATCCAATTAGTTAGAAAACTATTCACCTGATTTCTTCTATTAGGGGAAAAACTATTCAGATAATATTCTAAATCTCTTATTAAAGCTTATAACTGGACTTGTATTTATATATTTACTAATATACATTAAACCATTAGGTGTTTAATTTCTAGGCAAAAAGGAAAGACATTATTAGAAGTTGATTAGGCAGCTTTACAAAAGATGGGTTCTGGAAGTTCCCAGGTCATGGGGAAAAGAGTTCCCAGAGGCCAGGAAGGAAAAGTTCTCTGCTCTGAGATACCTGCCAGAATGGTTCAGTGAAAATATGGAGAGACCACAGCTGACAGGAGATCATGCAGCCATGTGCACTTGACCTTTGCTGCAGCCCCTGAGGCTCTGGGACCACAATAGAGGACAGCTTCTGAGGTCTGGAGTGATGGGGTGGCAGAGCTAGCTGTGCCACAGGTTTCCTGCTGTGGAGAGAACAAAGCCCACAGCTGGGCTCCATCTCTGCTTTTCAGTGCTGTCCTGTTCAAGCCAGGGCTGGGGCTGCTACAGACAGCTCTTGGTGTGCAGCTCTTACTTGGTGAAATGCAGGTGGAAAGGTCCATCACCCATGGGCTTCTCCGTTACCCACATGCAACTCACAGTAGTCACGTAGTTATTCAGGCAGCTCAGGCTGCCAGAGAGCTCTGCAGAGGAAGGAGACCAGAACTGGATTAATATATCATTGGAAGATGCCTTGCTCAGCACACTTAATAAATTCATTACTTGCTAGTACTTCCTTTGCTCACACTGCATCTGATCTTCCTCATCATGTTCTTACGCTGTTGTAACACACTTCACTGCATGAGATGAGTGTAAGATCTTAGTGCAGGGACCTTCGGCAGTGGCTGCACTTTTTCTGGTGCCCAGGTTATCCAGTATATACACGGTACCCTAGGCCTAGCATTGTCAGCCAGCTGTACTGGTTCCTGGGACAGGGCAGTCACAAGATTTTGGATTGCATACTGAAGAGTCTGTGAATGAAAAATGAGCACAAGCATGTGCCTGTGTTTGTACAGTGGACCTATTCCACATCTCCTCTTACCTCTCCCTCTTCCTCCACCAAAGAGCAGCGCAGCAGCAATGCACAGCTGGAGGCCCAACTGCCACACAAGTCTTCCCATTCCAGATAGTATCTAGAACAGAATAATCATTAAGAGCAGTTTTGCTGGTTGTTTTACCAGTAGGTTAAAGCATTAGCTGTATGCTTCTGCCAGCCTGACAAAAGCTGATCCCGAATCTGTCAGATAGGGCACCAACTCAGCTATATAAGTTCTTCTATAGGAACTGTTCTTCTCATAGCAGAAAATAGTACTTTGCAGTAAAGCACCAGCTGCCTGAAAGGAAATCTACAATTCCTGCAATTTTATCAAGGGTGGGAGAATGTGAGGGTGTTCTTTCTTTCTTCCTGCATTTTTGTCATCTGGTTTATGACAATTTAAGAGCAGCAGAGAGCCATAGTGGGTTGGAACCATTGTTCATGTTTCCCAAATCCTGTTTCTGACCATAGTCAAAAACAGATGCTTAGAGAGAATTGTAGCAATAGAGCATAGATGTTCCTCTCTGAACATTCTCAACCTCTGGACATTTGCAGCTCAGGGGCCTCCTGGAGCAATGTTATTTCTGCGTATTCAGGAAACAGATACAGAGAATAACTGATATTATCCTGGTTAAAGCACCCATTGGGAGATATAGAATACTTAGGGCCTAGTCATTACCCCAGTTCACTGAAGGGTTATGCAAGGATGTTTGAAGAGTATCTTCTGCAATATGGGACTCTACATCTCTACAAGGTTATACTGGCCTCACTCTTTCTTTTTAAACAAAAATTCAGTTCTCTGGATTGTTTCCTGATAAAGTTTTAATTTAAAACTATACTTTTTCACTAAAAGTTTCTGATTTGATTATTTCATGGCAACATTTCATATGAAGAATATGGACCTGATCTATTTTAGCAATATGTGGTGTTTTAAAAAGATATTTCCAGTTTGCATTATTTGCTGCTACATGAACATAGCCAATGAGCCCAGCACCACTGCAAGGACAAGGCTGCTCCAAAGAGCCTGAAACCCGGAAAACTTGGAAGTGAGTTTGTAGAGAGAGAGGACTAATCAGGATCAACAAAAACAGTTTCTTGAAAGTTAAAAAAAATATTAAAGGAACAATGTTTGCACTACTTGACTAGCATAGACACTGAACTGAGCTTTACAGCTAGGGTAACAAGAGGGTGGAATGTTCAGTCTCAAAAGAGCTTGGGTTAGTTATTATAAGGAAAAAAAAAAGAAAAAAATACCAAACACAACTTGCCAGAGATTATGATCTCTCTTTCAGAAGAAGCTGGGGAAAAGGAAAGGAATGTCAGTACAGGAGAAAAAAATAAGTACAGCATTAGCACAGGACCAAGTGTATATAGCCTGACTATAGAATAATATTGTGATTTCTAACCAACAAAGGATCTGAAGCAGTCTGGAATAGAAGTGTGCAAGAAAAAGTCTATGCTTAGCAAGGGCTGTGATATAGTAATCATTAGGATTGTTTTACTGAAGAGATTAAGTGAGCTGATCCATGACCAAGAATACCCTTCCAGCTGTGAATTTCACAAAGCTAGACAACAGCATCCATGTATAACTTCTTGCATGTGATTATGCCTGTTTCCCTTGTCTGAATTAAATTGTAAAATAATTACGATGTTTCAGAAACTGATTAAGAGAAAAGGAGTATTTCTGCTTTCACTTCACCACCTCTTCATTTATGGGTTTTTCATAAATATCCTGTTTTGCTGCAGACTCTCTTCAGGGTGGGGGTTGTTGAGAGGAAGCGTCACCATTAGCTGATTTTAGCCAGGAGGATGGGAGGCATTAAGTCTCTCGTGCTTATCATTCTAATCAGGTTTTCTTATGGTCCCTGTCATAAATACAGTAATACTGACTAAATATGAAATAGAGAGAGCTGCATTAAGTAGAATTATTCAAGTGCTTACAAGAATTTGTTCAGGCACACAAACAAGTAAACAAACTCAGGTCAAGATAAGTAAACCAGGAAAGAATGTTTCCAGGTAATTGCTACTAATTTGATAAACTCCCCCACTCCCACGAAGAAGTTCTCTGCTCAGTTCCGTAATGTTTGAAATATTTTAGACCTTTCTGGCTGTCTAGCTCCCCTGGAAAAAAATACAGCCAGTTTAAATGCAAATTTTTGTGTTAGAAACCATAAGTGTTAGTCATAATTAGGTCATGGAGCACTGAATTCTGAAAGACTTACCAGAAAATAATTTCAGGAGGTAGCACATAACCAGCTGAATGAGATTCTGCAGTACATTAATACAATTAGAGGAGCTAACAAACAGACTGTGGATACATATCAATTAAAATAAAAGTTATTGCAGCTACATGTAGCATTTGAAACACAATTAATTTCTTCTGTTGGAATCAAGATTTTAAACAAAAAATTGCTGTCAATATGAAAATACTTCTGAAAAGGGAGGTGTGAATGATTTAGTCCTGGATAACTTTACTCAGAAATCAACAATTAGAAACCAAGTAAATCTCTTTAACTTAGCCAAAGGAAAGGCTAAGTAGTCATTTCACACCAGCCACTAGTATCTTACATGAGGAGATGATTTCAGGTAGGAGAGAAGTATTTTCTTTTCTTCTTTTTTAAATCTATGAGAGAAAGATGGAAAGAGTCCAGTAGTTGGACACTGAAGGTAAATACAATTAGACAGAAACTAAATTAAGAATTTTTACAAAGGCAAATTATCTTTATTGGCTGAAACCTCTTGCCTAAACATATGCAAGACTTGTAGTCTTTCTATTAGCTCAGATGGAAGCCCAGTACAGGAAGTGCAGGTACAATTACAGCAGCTTCTAGCAGTGGAAGACAAACTTAGCTGGATGTCTTGGGGACCAGACTGCTTGCTGCTTTCTTGTGTTCTAATGTCGAGTTTCTGCAGCACTGCAAAGTTGTGGGCGAAGGCAGAAAAGCTGTATGAGAACTAGAAAGGAGAACCACCTTCATTCTGCAGGAAAGAGGCAAAATGTCTCAGATGATGCCCTGAAATGATACATCAGGTATGCTGCCAGCAGTCCATCAGCACCTGGAGGTGGTAGTGATTTTGATTTCCAAAGTGGTCTCAAGTTGGTTGCAATGGTGTTTCCATCCTTTCTGTATGTTTCCAGGGCAGAATTCTGCCTGTTACCTGCTCAAGGAAATGAGGCCTTGCATCTGTGCCTTTCCCCTTCCCTCCTGTGGTTCCTGTCTCCACTTCCCAAAAGCAATTTTAAGTTATTTTAACCAGAATTTGTACAACACAGATTTTCCAAATGCTCTCAACTGCTTATTAATAGAAACACAGACGACTGAATGTTATTGCTATATCTATCACCTGAAATTAATATTCTGGGATTTACCCCCAGATTTGGGGTCCAATTGAACACACAATAAAAAGATAACATTTTCTCATAAGAATTTATAAGGTGAAACAAATTATTTGACAGATACCACTGAGAGAGGAAGTAGTGCAAGCAGTTGACAACAGCCTCAGCATGTGGGTAGCCAAGATATCATCTAGGTTTCAGAAACCCTGTAAAGCAGAGCTTTACAGGGAGACTTGAAGAATGAGGTTGATGTAGCCCAAGAGAATTGTAAGCAGCACCTTCAATGTGTAAGCAGTAGCATGGAGGATGATTAGGAGAAATAGGTTTAATGATCTAATGGGAGGCAGAAGCTGACAACATAGAGTTAACTTCTAGATGGGGAAGTGAGAGATGACAAGAAGGCAAGAAGAGGCTGTCAGTGATTTTAAAATTGGGGACAAGAAGCTTATGCTTGATGAGATAGAGAAAGAGAGAAGAAATGTATAGAAAAATGTAACGGGCTCAAAGGGATGGACATAAAACAGGATTTTTGTGTCTTTGACTTTTGGATGGCTACAAGTAAGATCAGTTTTACAAAAGCCTGATAAACATGATGTATCATATAAGAAGAGCATGAGCAAGGATTTTGCATGGAGATATGTGCATAAGATTCTTCAATATGCTTGGGTATTCTTTGATATATATGCTATTATATGCCAGCCTGCAGCAGACAGCTGGGAGTTCTAGGGTTTATTCCACTTCTATACTTTTTAATAAGGTATATTGCTTAATCAATGTAATTTTTTTCTTGTTGCAGCTCATTCACATGATCTTGTATGCTCACCTGAATCTTAGAGGAAGTCAGAATTTTCAGGATCTGGACTCTTTCAAAATGTGTCTTGCTCCTTCTTGCTCCCAGAGCAAGATTCTAATGTTGACAAGACACTTGACAAGGTCTAGCAATGCATGTTTGCAGCCCAGAAAGCCCATTGTATCCAGGGCTGCACCAAAAGCAGCATGACCAGCAGGTTAAGGGAGAGGATTCTACCTCTCTACTCTGCTCTTGTGAGATTCCCACTTGCAGTACTGTGTCCAGTTCTGAGGTCCTCAACCTAAGAAGGGCATGGAGTTGCTAGACCAAGTCTGGAGGAGGCCACAGAGATAATCAGAGAACTGGAGTCCCTCTGCTATGGAGACAGGATAGGAGAGCTCGACTTGCTCAGCTTGGAGAAGGCTCCAGGGAGAACTTAGAGTCTCTTCCAGTACATAAAAGAGCTATTAGAAAGCTGGAGATGGGCATGTAGTGATGGGGCAATGAGGAATGGCTTCCAACAAGCAGAGGCCAAGGTTACATGGGGTATTGCATAGAAATTTTTCCCTGTGAGGGCAATGAGATACTGGCACAAGTTGTCCAGAAAAGACATTCCTACCCCATCCCTGGAGGTGTTCCAGGTCAGGTTGGATGGGGTTTGGAGCAACCTGGTCTAGTGGAAGGTGTTGCTGCCCATGGCAGAGGATTTGAAGATGTCTTCCTACTGAAGCCATTCCAGAATTCTGTGATACAATGAGTGGTGCACAGTGGGAGCAGACACAGCAGATCTGGACCCTTGAATGCTCTGTTTCATTCCTTACATCTTAGCAATTAGTCATAAATGACCTGCTCTCCCTTGGCCATAATCCCTTCCTTTGCTTATGTCTCTTCCAGAGGCAGCACCAACAGGCACTAAAAAAAGATAGGACACTGACTAGCACCTACAACATAAAACAGTGACAGACAATAGCATGCCTGTACCAACAGGTACACCCCTTCATCCACTAAGATTACCAAAAGTGCAGAGTCTCCAGAACAATCTGTCAGGATAGTATGTACAATGGGAGGGGTATCCATTGTAAACAATAATCCCTGCCTATAAGAAAAGATTTTTGTGGGTCCTTTAAGAAAAATCTACCTTCTGAATATCTAGGCCTCTAAGCACTCATCTGACAGAAACAGATCAAATGTGCGTTTTCCCAATAATTTGATGCTCACAAACAGCCATGTACTTTTAGATGTGATATACTTGGATCCCAGAAAGAAAGCTGCTACAAAGGATGACTGCAATAAAGCAATATTCATACACACACACACACACACACATACACATATATACATACATTTAAAAAGTGTGTTTATGTCTGCAAAGTCCCAAACACTGAGGACTATTTTGGCTGGATTCCTTTACATTCATCTCTTGCACTCAGAGAGATGTTCAAGATGGCCCTTCTCTCAAGCACAATCCATCAGAATTATTGCAATAGTGGTGTTTTGTGCTCAGCAAACTATCAGAACAAAAGTGCAAAAACACTTCTGGTCTTCAGGTTCCTAATTCAAGAAACAATATGGAATTCCACATTTAGATTAAAAAATATTTTCAATATTTTGCTCAGTAGAGGTCCCCTAACATTACATACTGGAATGCATAGAACAGAAATATGGTAAACCGTCTTACCAGTTCAAAAGAAATGTCACTTTTCACCCTGCTTCTGTCCCTTGATAGTTTAAGCTGTGTGGTTTAATGATCAGGCAGTAGCAGCAGTGGCATAATAAAACAGATCTTACTGTACCTGATTTTAAAGATAATCTCAAGAACCAATGAAAAACTGCTCTGATTATCAGATTGAGTTAAAGTAGCTATATATGTAATTTCTCATTAGTCATGGAGAAACAGGAATTTCTGCTAAAGGGTTAACATTTAAAAGGCCAAGTAATTTTCTGAATAGAAAAGTATCTGATTGCAACTTTTTGCCTAATTTCCTAGCCCTGTGTGGATGTGGAGCTAAACTGTTTTCACCCAAGTCCTGTGCCCAACTGTGCCCAGACCCCTGCAGCATCCCGAAGCTGCCCTGTCCTGTTCTTCCACTGCCGATTGCTGCACCGTATTCAAAGGGCAGCTCTGGAAGCAAAGGCAAACAACCATTGCAGTGCTTCCTTGTACTGATCCTAGAATGTATAAAGAACAGATCTTCCCATGCCCAGCAGCAATGATGCAATGGCAGTGTTACAGCCAGGATCCATCAAGTACATCTCTAGTGCCAGAGAACAGAAAGAGAGAAGCAGTCAAAGAAAAAATTGAGTAACAGTCTGTCAGTATCAGCTTCTGGGTCCAAGAGACAGGGAGGCAAGGGCCATGCAGAAATGGAGATGGACATTTCCAAGTTGGTACATCAGAATGGATTGAGGTGCTTCTCTCAGTACCTGCTTTTTGACCCTATTGCTCCTGGGGAAAAGAAAAATTCCAAATCAGAACTGCTACATCAGGGACATTTTCAGTTTACTCCTAAGAGGCACTGAAAACCCCCCACCTCAAACCCCTCCACATCCACAG
The DNA here is from genome assembly GCF_050655825.1 of Lonchura striata. Taxonomy (NCBI): domain Eukaryota; kingdom Metazoa; phylum Chordata; class Aves; order Passeriformes; family Estrildidae; genus Lonchura; species Lonchura striata. The sequence goes on from NC_140716.1 coordinate 369,752, forward strand.
TGACAACTCACTGACCAAAATCTTAATTGTTATGCCTTGCTTCAAAGGGAACAGCTTCCCTTATTTTAATACCCTTGTGTCACGCACTTGTTCGTTAAGTCTGTCTCCTAGGGTGAGCAGAGATAACTTCCAGCCCAACATAACACCAAACCACCACCGTCTATCAGATGTACAGCCAGATAGTCTTCCAGTAACAGAAGCAGTTCCTCCAGCAGTTCTGGGGCCATCAGCACAAACGGAAACAGAGCACACAGGACTGAGATGTAAAGGGCCCCAGAAAAACAAGCAAGTTTCTCCCTTAAGCAGCCTGGGGTCAATTACCATGGTGTAGTTACTGAAGTGAAAAGAACTGTGAGATGAAGCTGCAGCAGACTGTGCCGAGACCATCAGAAACGCTTCTATCCAGTACACATTCGCACCAACACAATCACAATGCAAGCAGCCCTCGTGGGACCGTGTGGGGCAGCCAGCTCTTCAGGGCAGTGAAGCTGGGGAGATTCTCTGCTGCCTTGTGGAAGGCATGAGAGGGACAGCATGCCTCAGCACATGAAGACAACACCTCCCATGACTTATCACAGCAAATGACAAGAAAAATGGAAAATAAGGAGGGAATAAACCAAAGAAGCTAATATATCTTAGAGCAGTTCCCAGGAAGCCATTGAACTAGGGATGTATTGAGGGAGTAATAACAACAAAATGGACAAAACTAAGTCATGTAGGTCCAAAATCAACATAGGAAATACCATGGTGCATCTGAACAATCAAACCAGAGGATGTGGATGTAATGCAGTACTGTGCCAACACTCACCTATGAAAATATCAGCTTCTCTTTACTATAGTGCTCTCTCCCATTTAGGGAGCTTTGGGGTTGCCTATAGTCTCAGGTAAGAGAAGGGCGTGAGGGAAGGGAATTTATTGGTATCACAGCAACAACAGATGATTACTACACTGGAAACATGCATCATTCATCACAAAGGTTCTCTCAAGATATGACCTTCTGGAGCCAAGCAGTCTATGGGTTAGCAGCACTATGCCTATGTAAGATTACAGTCTTCACATTCAATTTCAGTATTACTTTTCAGTGACTTTTAAAGACAATTATCCTGAACAAATCAGCGATGTGGAGATGTCAGAGAGAAAAACAGATTCAAAGTTACAGTGCAATTTCATATTTGGCTTTATTAGCTAGCAGAAATTGCTCAAATTTTGTGCTACTGACCTTTAACTGCAGCAGAGCAAGTCCAAGGCAGAAGTGGCAGGCATATCCAGGTAGGACAATGTTTCGATAATTTTGGCAAAATTCTAAAAGCTGCTCAATTAAAATGCTTGAAAAGTGCAGGGAGAGAGTCTGACTCAATAGAAAAGCCTATTAGGGAGAGTTTGTTTAGAATTCGATATATTTTGAAGTCTTTTCATTTGCAGACTCCTCCTGGAAAGTTTTTGTGAAACCTGAGTTGTGCTTAGTCTCTAGTACACTCATTTCTGCAATGATTACATAAGAATTAGTTTTGATCCTCATGGACAGGTTTGGAGCCCTCCGTAATTGACAGACTACTACAGCTGAGTTTAAAGAGCCAAAAATAGTAGAAGGACGAGTAACATCACATGATTGGAAAGGTAGGGGAGCTTTGACATAGCAAACATGCCTGCCATGGGTTATGATTCTGAGGTTCCATGTGCAGCCAAACCCTTAAGTCATGTGAGAATACCAGGGAAAATAACTTAAAGTTCTGTACTCTTTATAAGGTTACTGCAAAAAATTTTGCATATCTATATAAGCCAAAGGATAATTTTCAAGATAGAGGGGTTTTTTTCCTGGCATTTTTCTGACATTAAGGGAGGGTTGATATATGATTCTAAAAAAGCCCAAAACCCAACAAAACTCAGGAACAATCAATCACAACAAATTTGAGACATTAGTAGGATAAGTGGGAATAGAAACAGGCATATTTCTGTCATCCTAACAGGTGACAGTTTATGCAATAGAGCTTACACAAAATAAACTTTGTTTCTCTTCTGAATTTTGCTAGCAGTTTGCTCCTGGCACACTATGGAAAAGGCCCCACACTCATCCAGTCCTTAGTTTGTCTGTGTCCCACTGATAGGGCTCTCAGAGCGACAGGAGACCCACTGCTTGACGTAGCTACGTGTAAAGTCTTGCCCCTCCTGCTCAAGAGGGATGGGCTCACAAATGGTCTGACTGTTTTGCCCAAATTCAGAGTCAACTGGACTTCCACAATCTGAGTCCACAAAGCCACTATCAATAGTGTCCAAATCTACACAGATCAAAGGATAACAGTCACCAGGCTTTGTATTGTGAGGGAAGAAGTCATAGGAGCCTTCACTGTAGGAAACACTTTCACCATCAGGAGAAGGTAGAGAACCTGGATTTTCCAAATCCCACTGATAAGGCTGCAAACAAAGGGCTTCTAGGATGCTCCCCACCCCTCCTTCCACTCCCCTTTCTCCTTGCTGGTTGACTGGGACACTTGTGCTCCTCAGGTGGTCTGTGGACACAGAGCCTGAAGCAAGTATTTTGTCCTGTGTACTTAGATCAGCCAAATGCAAGTCACTGGATAGCTTTCTGTCTTCCTCATCAAGGTTAACCTTGGGGTAACCAAGTTCTCCAGCACTATCATCTTCCTTGTTGGTATGCTCATGTTCCCTGTACACATGGTTACAACTGCACTGGCAGTTACAAGATGCAAATTCATCAGCCACAGTCACTGTATCAATCGACAAGTGCCCATATGACTGGTCCTCAGTCCCACCACTACTGTTTACACTACACCACAGCAACTGGCTTTCATGACCTGGGGTAGTCAGGCAAGACACACAGGGCTTGCAAGGCAGATTCTTTCTTAGCTCATGCAGCTCTTCCTGTGGGGTGCTGTTGGAAGGATGCATGGTGTAAACTTCTAGGACTTCTGGAAGGACTATTCCCCATTCAAAGAAATCAAAGGTCATTTTCATATGGGATGCACCAACCCACTTCTGCAGAAAAAGAAACACAGGGAGAGAGAGGTTACCATCACAAGGTTTGAGGTTCCACAGAAAAAACCAAATTCCCTACACTTTTGGAGGCAAAAACTAAACTTTAAAATCACTGACTCCTCCAATATAACAGGAGGATGCTGTTACTATGAGACATGGGCAACTGCAGGAGAACTAACTGAAGTAATTGAAAATAATCAGCTCTGAGAGTTTTGCATGGCTTTGCAGTTTTCTCTGACACTCCTGTCAGTATCCCAGGCTTCAGAAATCACATGAACTCTGCTCACAGATTGAGACAACACTTACACAGAATAAGGAGTATAAATGTAACATAAAGGCTTTCATGGCACTGAACAGATACTGGAAACCTCTAGTTCTTATATCTGGAGACATTTGGCATTCATTTGACATAGATTTCTCCTTCTACTGCCCTAATGAGAATCCCTTGCTCAGGATAGCATGATGTCCTTTTAGTTTGTCTTGTACTCCACTCACTTGTGCAGCTCATTATTACCTTAAAATCTCCATTATGAGCCATGTAAAGAGGTTTGAAAAAGGGAGCAGGGTCTGGGATGCAAGCCATCTTATTCCACAAGCTGGAAGAGAAAAGAAAAAGGCTTTGGGGTTAAGCACACATTACAAATGCAAAGCAAGGCATCTCCAGATCCATTTAAAGCAACTGGAATCACTTGCCCAGCCTTGTGAGTTAGCAAGCAGCTGAGTTTCCAAGGATGTCTTGTGCTGCCAGAGCCATCTAATAGCCTCCCTTGTGAACCTCACTAGAGGTGAGACCTCAGCACTTGCACACACACATTCACACTAAGGTAAGAGGTTCCAGTTTTTTCCTTCCTGGAAAAGCACCAAATGCTAGAAATGCATTTTCACTGAGTCTGAGCTGGTTTGTGGTCTGCAGGCCAGACCTTTTCCTTATACAATTCCTCTGTGGACCTAGGCTGTGCCAGCCCTATTGCTGCACCAGCCCAGCCCTCCTCCATGTCAGCACCTCATATCTCTTCAAGGGCATAAGAAACCTCTGAGAGGGACAGAGGCCTCCAGCCAGCACTGGGGGACCTATGTCAGCTTTGGAAAGGGGCAGCTAGCTCTGGCTACTGCTCTATCTGGCAACTGCAGAGCACAGACAAGACCAGGAGAGCAGCTCGGAAGGCTGTGTGGTCCTTGCTTCATCCCCATGTGCAACCATCTTGGCCCAGCCAGCTGAATGGCAGCAGAATCCCAGAGAAAAGCAGGTCACTTGGGGCAGTACATCAGCCAGTGACCATTCTTGGCTGTCCCTTACAGGCTCATAGCTGCCCACCCATAGATATACAAGACTCAAGGAAGGCTGCATATGAACACCTCATCTTTAACAAGATAGAATAAAAGCATTAACTCATGCCTCCTGAAGCATTCTTACCTCTGCTGTTTGGCCAGAAATGTTGTGATTGAGGCCATGATTGCCACGACAATACCAAACAGCAACAGCCATTCCATGCCTGCCGTCTGTCTCACTGCTGAAGAAAGAGACGAGTCATTCAGGCTCACCTTGCATTTATACCCTGATCAATAGACAGGAGAAGGTTAGGGGAAAAAGCATTTGGAATAGAAAATGTTGTCAAGCATTGGAATGGACTGCCCAAGGAGATGGTGAAGTCACTATGCTTGGAGGTCAAGAGACTGGACATCGCTCTTAGTACTATGGTCTAGTTGATTAAGTGACCATCAGTCAAAGGTTGGACCTGATGATCTTGGAGGTCTTTTCCAACCTAATTGATTAATTTCTATCCCAGAGTCTCTCACTGGGATATTGAGGCTGTCACCTAGGCATCAGTACTCCAGACAGGTCTGAGGGTGTTCAGAGATGACAGCATCAATGAAAGCAGCAGAATGTCAGCCCTATGACCTGGCTGCACCACAGATAGACAGCCAACATAGTTAGGGCGGGACAGCTCCTTCCCGCAAAGACCCCTGGTGTTCTGACTCCTAGTTAGGGACACCTCCACAGATGATCTGTGAAGTGAAAGAGTGTGGTTGATTAGAGACAAGTGTTGACTAGATGCTGGTTTGGTAGCTGCTCTCCACCTGTGATGAAAAGGAACACCTTTGAGATCCAGAACTTGGATATCCCTTAGCAAATGGAGCCTGGCTATGCTGCCACTGCATCAGGTAAACCCTGTAATACTTCAGTTTGAGCTGCAGATCAGTGAGAGCAGGGAAGCTCAGCACATACTGCTGGCATTGACCACAGTAATTTTGCACCTGCTCTATTGGAGCAAAGGCTCCTTATTTTCATAATCTCTGTCCTACCATGACACGCATCCATGTAGCTCCACTTACTGTGAACTCCCTGCAAAGAACTGCAGAGTGCACCACTGCAGAGTGGTGGCTACCAAACAAAACATCCATGCCCAGCATGACCCAACATCACAGTCCAGACCCAGAACTCAGGTTTGAGAGCAGGATCCCCCTCCCCTCGGCTGAAGACAACACTAAGACCCAGTAGAGCTCTCCCCCATTTCTGGAAGCTGAAAATAGGACCCTGGACATTTGACACTGAAAAGAAAGCTGGAGGCTGGCACTCCTGCAAGTGGTATCGAAATGTACAGCCAACCCCACCAAACACTCTTCTTTTGCCACACAGTGAGAACATCAATATTGACAGCCCAGGTTTGGGGTCCACATAACCAGTAAGGAAGCTAACCATACCTGTCTTCACTGGACTGTTTAAAATTTGTTCTAATTAATTAGATTTTATTAAATTTCTGGAAGCATTTTCTAACACTGGACTAATTGAAAGGGTAAGCATGTACCGGCAGGGCTGGTTTTCAATGACAGCGGAGAACTCCATTCACTCCAAAAACCACCATAGCCACTGTCTTCCCGGGGTCGAGCTCTCACTTGGAACTCGTACTCAGTGTTTGCCTGTAGTTCCCACGGCAGGATTACCAGTGTCCGTTTATCTTCATGAACAGCTTTAATCTTCTGAGTCTGTGAATGATTAAATACCAAACACTAGAGTGACTGCTCTTACTTTGCTTGCACTGCTGCACAGTGAGGATGCCTGCAAAGCAACCTCTTCTGCTTCCATGTTGTTTCTGCAAGGCCATGCTCTGACTGGTCAGCAGCTGCATGCAATCATGGGGGAGCCTTCCAGGCAGCACAGCATGAGAATCAAATGAACTATCAGTCTTCCTCACAGGATCTAATATTCTCATACAGCTTCTGCTTCTCAATTAAGTTTTTGGTTTGCTTGTTTTCAGTCCAGTCAAGCAGAGAGACATTTTTTCTAAACCATGATAACCTTTCTTTCCCACCAGTGCTACTGTCCTAATTGTGCTGGCCTCCTCTTTTCTGGTACATCCTACTTGATAGTAAACTGACATCTCACTTACCTCCCAGGTGTCTGTTTTTCTTTTGTAACGCAGCTGATATTCCAGCTCCTCATTCAAAAAGTAGAAAGAAGAGTTGTGGTAGATGGTTTCCCAAGATATATTGTAACCCTCTGAGAACAAAGCGGTCAGGTTGAATGGAGGCTGTGGTTTTACTGAAAGACAGGATGGTGTTACCTTTCATGAGATTACTACAGTGAAGAGATGGCCCAACATGGTATCAGCAATGCAGAGTGAGCAGGGAACAAAGCTGCCCTGGCAGTGGTGGGCCTTCCTACTCTAGAGAACATTCACAGCACTCCTGTCCTCAGCCCTACACAGAACCTCACATGTGAGGAGTATAATGAAGTCAGGACAACATTTCTCTGAATATATCTTCTGCTTGTCTCTGAGCCTCCTCTGCCTATAGAGAAGGTCCTGGGAGATTATGTAAAATGTAAAGCACCTTGTCCTTCTCATGACATAAAAGAACTCTGTGTAGTCATGATCAATCACAAGATAGGGGAAATACCCCTCAATGTAACAGAGTAATGAGGAAAAGCTGAGGTTAGGGGACACTGCATAAACCCACTGCAATTCTGTGTCCCATCTGCTCAAAAAGCAAGCTTTTGTATCCCTGCAGGGAGTGTTCATATATAGAAATTCAGTGATGTAAAACTCCAGCAGTCTGCAGGGTCCACCACTGAGCTATGATGCCTTTGGATGAGGGCCTCTAGGAGATAAGCAAAGCACCACTACTCCATCTCTATTCTGTAAGTGGGAGCAAGGAGGCTTCCTGAAATGTTAACGTATTTGTCAAAAAGATGACACTTCTCAAGTAAAGTTTCAGAAGCAGCCAAATAGGAAAATCCTTTTCCTATATCTGTGTGGTACCCATCTGCCTGGCTAATCACTCCTTTTCTTTAAAGTTTGATACACAGCCCAGAACCAACATTCCACTAAGTCAGATACATGACTGCATTCAGTCTTGGTGTCATGCAGGAGAAAGGATTAGGAATTGCCCCAGAAAGGGGAACTGCCACATCTAGTACATCTGGGACACCTTGTGCCACCCAAAATAATGTCATGTTGGTTCAGGTGTTCACTGCAAAAGCCTTTTGGGAGCCTCCAGCTCCTTGGATATTACAAGACAGCTGGAGAAAGACTTTTGACAGGGGCATGTAGTGATAGGACAAGGGGTAATGGCTTTATACTGGCAGAGAACAGGGTTAGATGGGATATCAGGGAGAAATTCTTGCCTGTGAGGGTGGTGCACAGGTTGCTCTAGCACAGGTTGCTCAGAGAAACTGTGGCTGCTCCATCCCTGGAAATGTCCAAGATCAGTCTGGATGGGATTTGGAGCAACCTGGTCTAGTGGAAGGTGTCCCTGCCCATGGCAGGGAGTTGAGCTGAATGACCTTTAAGGTCTCTTCCAACCAAAACCATTTTAAGGATTCTGTGATTTGTGACATTTGTTATAAAGTAATTCCTCCTGCCCTTTAGAATCTAGCCAAGAACAAGCTCTTGCATAGCCTAGGTATGAGACTGGTCTAAGGTGGATATTTATCACCTACTGCTTCATGGGGAAAAGGAATTTCTGCACAAAAAGCCTGGACCAAGCCAGCTCGAAGTTCAGCCTCAAGCATAATAGCAATAATAAGAGCACAGTGCTTTATGTAGATGAGTATACCCCAAACATAGCCCCAACACTGCTTGCTGCCAATCTCACTCCTTGTCTAGACTATCCTAGCACATAAAGTCAAACAGTATTTATGGAATTCACCATTTTTATACTTACTGTTGTCTGACAAATAAAAGTCTTTGGAAAGCACGTGTTGCCTATCAGCTACCTGTGTAACATCCACCTGTACTTTGGTATCTGCCAGGAGTTCAGTCATGTCCACAGTGCACATGTACTGTGTGTGACTGGTGTTTCTTGACAATTGCAGGAGACTGCAGGCAGCCACAGTGTTTTCTGGATCTTCCTCAGGAACCCTAAAAAAGCCAAAACAAAGAAGTCTGCATATATCACATGCTGTAGTTGGATTAATTCGTTGCTGAACCACCAGGCAAAGGAGATTATGAAAATGAAAAATCAACATGTTCAAATAAAAATTTTCTGTGAACTTCAGCATTTTTCCCCCTTCTACTTGCTCAGCTTAGCATCTTTGACAGGAATAGGAAAGTGTTTCTGGAAAGGAAAGGTGCTCCTTGGGGCTACACAGTCCAAGACTGCATCCACTTCCTTGCTAGGGCATAACAGCAGCAGACTGGACAATCTACATGAGCCCTGCCAATGCACAGGGGTGAAATTTCACTTTTAACAGCAGCAAAGGGCAAGGTATTCACATGGTAGCAAAGAAGGCAATGCTAAGGAAGCTGGAGTCAGCATAGCAGTCATCAGCAAGAAGCACAGTCAGTGGAGACAGGAACCAGGGGTCCTTTGCAAGGGAAGAAGTTAGTTTGTAACTGAACTGAAAAATACCAAGCGAAAAACCAGCATGGCAGCAAAAACAGGATTTCTATCTAACAAAGAGGAAGGAAGGTCATCACTGTGCTATGGCCATGTGGAGGCTCCTGCTAATTGGACTTTGCTCATCCCACCAAGACATACCATGTAGCAGTGAGATTGTATGAACCAGCACCCAACTCATCTTGCAGGATACAGGACAGGGTCTCTACATAGTCCACAAAACAAGTGAGGTTTTCACAACATATAGCTGTAGGTTTGGAAAGAGAAAACACAATATCAATATGTTGATAAATCAACATATGCACTCCTCAGGGCTCCCACTAAATCTGAAGGGAACAGACCAGTCTCTGACAACCATCCTCCCTCCCACTGAAAGTCTCCAGTTTTGGAGCATAAGATGTGTTCCAACTCTACAGGGTGACAAGACATTGATGGCAAGATAAGTGTCAAACAAAAACCTATTAAAAACATTGTGGTAGCCAAAATCAGGAAATGCCCAAATTGTGACTCTCATAGAATCACTGCAGCAGAGTCACGTTTCTGCAAGAACCTTAGTTTATACGGCACATAGAAGAGGATTGAAACCCAGTAAGAAACAGTAGCAGATTCAAACATTTTAATGATACCACTTTCTAAATTAAGTAATGTTCATTGCTAGTCTAGTTTTCTTTGTACATATACATAGCACTTCACACATTTTTTTCAAGTGTTATTTTAGTAATTTTTTCTTTGCCATTCTCTTTTCTGTTTTCTAAAGCTTGATATCTTCAGTATCAATACTTTTTATGTCCAGCTCCAGAGTCTTGAAGTATGTTTTTCATTAAATTTGGGAATAAAAAATACTGCAAATTTATAATTACTATAATTTCTATAAAACATTCTGATAAGCACAATTTATTAATTACAGACTTCTCAAAAGAATTTTAAATGCAATTGTAGAACTTATACTGGTCATTAGGAAAATCAAGTAATTTTTTGGAAGGGGTCACAAAGCAGCATTTATACTCTTTGTACTTGTTCTGTGGGAGCTCTGCTCACAGAGCAGTATCCACTATGTGTTCTATAAAAGTACAATTGTCCTGTACATAACACACTTTTCTCCCTGGATTTCAAGGCAGAAATTATAGTAGCACAGTGAGAAATGTCTGCATTGATGAGTCCCCTCCTGACAGCTTCCTGGGCTGACAAGAACCATCACCATTACACTGGGAATGGTTGAATGAGGAAAGGCCTGAAGGAGCTGCAGCATGCCATGCTGGTTCACACCATTCATTTCAGACACATAAAGAATTAACCATTTTCGATGGGAATAAAATAGCCATCATCTATGAAAAGACTCAAGATTGTTACATCCATGGTTAAATCAAGCATGTGTCCTCCCCTACTGTAAAGGCTCCTGAGAACACACTACTTTGCAGCCATCAGGCAACCAAACCCTTTGATGCTAACCATGCTGCAAGCTCACTTCCCTTTGTTTTTCTGCTGCTTTCTTGGTTAGAGAAGCTGCACTCCCTGCTTCCTCCTTCCCTGTTGCAACATGTTTATGTCCAGAGTGTTGTTTGCTAATGTGATGTACTCAACAACTCCAATGCCCAATCTTACAGCTGAAGCAGAAATGGTGTTCGGAATCTCTTGCATTCCTTTAGAAAGGGCAGTAAGTATTAACAGGCTATTAAGCATCAGTAATTAGTGTTCTTCTATGCTATTATGTTAATTAGTCAAACAGATTACTATTCCTAGGTAGACAAACTACTATTCCTAGGTAGCTGGTAAATTGCAAAGGTATCTTTGGGCAAGAAACTGTTAACAAAATTAAGAGGACAGCTTTTTACTGGGAGAGGAATAATTAAGTGTCCTAATACCAATTAGCTAGATCTAGGATGAAATGTCTCTCCTTGGCAGCTTCAGAAACAAAACTCGAATGCTTTTAACAGTAAGATCTAGATTGATTCAAATTGAAATTAGTACATGGTAATTCCCTGGCTTGCATCACACAAAATTGAGATCAGACATCACAGTGGTCCCCTATGACATGAAGATATAATTCTGAATGCATCGTTTTGCCTTATTTAGGTCTGGGACAGGTCCAATTCTCTGCCTACAAGCAGCAGGTAAGATACTACTAAACTTGCATGGTTCCCTGCAGACTTGGTTGTCACTGCCTTTTTCTGTCCTGCTGATCTGTTCAGAAAGTCAGCTCTGAGTCAGCTGGAGTTTGCAGTGTGGGTAGGAGCCAGAAAAAGAGGGGGGATGACTGTATGCACAAGTCCAGTCCTGAGCAAAGGGACTCAGACTAGGAGAGGTTCACTACACTGACCCTGGCTGACTAGCCAGCAGCAACCCTGGGGACATCCTGGTCTTGGTCACCAGAACCTTTTCTACAGCAAAGGGTATTTGTGGTGGGGGAAATCCTACTTTAATGTCACTAGGAGACATTTCAGTGCAAGGCAGGCACTGCCTCTGCAGCCTCTCCACTGGCGCTGGTCCCCAGAGCTGTGCACAGCCTGGCTGAACTCTGCCCAGCTGTGCACCTTCCTGTGCCTGTCCTTCACTCATTACCCATGGAACTCTCTCCCTGGGGACCTTATCTTGTACTTGCTGTCCCATGGCAACTTTGTGCCATGCACATCTCATCAGAGCTGGCATATATGGTCACTAAGATAAATCCTGTGGTTGTACAACCTGAAAGAAATATCTGAGGACTTACTGTACTGGAATAAAAGGCAGAAGAAAATATTCTGGAACCACGGTTTGTTCTTCATGGTAGTTCTTACTGGATGTCCTAGGGAAGAAAAAAAACAAAACAAAACAACAACAAACAAGACTCCCACAACCAATTTAGAATTCTGCTCAGACATTTATTTGATTAAGGTTGAGGTGGAATTAATCTTGCTTTCATTTAAACGTCTAAAAGTAGTGTGCCTTATTTAGACAATTATTTTCAGCTCTCCTGTGTTTATCTATTCCATGGGTTAAGGCGGGATATGACCAACAGCATGCCAACTTGCCATAAGGAAGGTCAGTGAAATCTTTGCTCCTTGCTAGCACATGCACAGACAAAACAGCAAAGTGACTGCAGCTTGGGTTATTCAGGCAACAAGAAAGACTCAGGTTAATTGCAAACAAATTTTTTCTTCATTAGTATCTTGCAACTAAGAATGGCTTGCCACTAGAAGTGACATTGCTGCAGATTAAACAACAGAGAATTAGCCAAATGGAGTCTGAATATGACTGTGGGTTTGTGTGAGGAAAGCTAGTGAGAACTCATTGATTTGGCCTACCTGTAGTTAAATAAGCATGAAATATCTAGTTAAGGCACTCCAGAAAGACAGACCAGAATAAAAAAAGAAAAAAACCCTCAGCCTCCCATGTTGCATCCAAGAGAACAATGTACAGTACTGACTGCAGGGAAAGGCTGCCCTGATGGTATAATGAAGAGAACCTACAAGAAAGTCTTCAGAGAAGATGGCAGCAGGATGTTTAAAAAAAGAGGAAATGGCATCACAGATGACCGTTCAACCCAAAGCTCCTGCTCCAAGACAAAGCCCTCAAGTCATATAATGTATTTAAGGCTGTGTTTTCACAGCATTTAAATATTTATGGAAACACATGGATGTGCACAGAAAGACTTAAAATGTACTCTCTGCAGAGTACTGGCTGTTGATACCAAGTACATACTTCAGCACTGTTTTCTCAAGCTATTCTTAAATGGGACAAGACTTTGGAGAAGCAATGTATATTATTTTGGCAACATAGTTTAATTGAAAGCAAGTTGCAAGGATGCACAGACAGCAGGAAGGGCGCACATGTCATGCCACATAGTCTGATCTACCCTTTTAATTTAAAAAATCATAACCCCTTGTCCTGTTGCAACAGACTCTGCTAAAAAGTCTGTCCTTACCTTTCTTACTGGCTCCCTTTAAATAATGAGAGGTTGCAGTAAGGTCTCCTCAAAGCCTGCTCTTCTCCAGGCTGAACAAGCCCAACTCTCTCGGCCTGTCATACATAGCAGAGGTGCTTCAGCCCTTGAAGCATCTCTGTGGCCTCCTCTGGACTCAATACAGCAGCTCCACATGCTTGCCACATTGTGGGTCCCAGACCTGAAGGCAGAACACCAGTTAGGGTCTCAAGAGAGAAGAGTAGAGGGGAAAATCCTCTCCCTCTATCAGCTGCCCACACTGCTGGGGAAGAACCCCAGGATACAGGAGTTCCTGGGCTACCAGCACAAATGGCCTGCTTATAGCCAGCTTTTTATCCACCACTACCCCCAGGTCCTTGTCAGCAGAGCTGACAATCTCTTTGTCTCTCAGCCTGTATTAATATGGGGGGGTTTCAGGTATCCAGGTCCTGGGGTGTCTATGCAGCATCCATCACAAGCAACTAATACCTAGGCGATCATCCAGCAGAGAGAAACCCATGAAGCCTTTAAGACTTCAGGAACATTTGTGGTGTCTAAAAATTTCCCAGGTTTACTCAAATAATGAAAGCAAAACAAATTTAGCAGCCACCAGAAAGCCCCTGCAGCCTCATGTGAGCTCACAGACGTGTTCTCAGGGCGTCAGTGCCCAGGTGAGACTAGCAAGACTTGCTCTAGAGGTGCCACAAACACACTGTGTCACACCCTGCTGTGGGCAATAAGCAGAGGCAGGAACTTATACCCAGTCTGGCGTTAGAAAACTCCTTTCTACTGCTTCATTTCATTTTCTTGGTCTGGGAAATGGGGACTCAGAATCAGCATTGTTGCAACACAGACACTTGCAAATGTCAAGCATTGTACAGCTGCCAAGTACCATATCTGCAAACTCTGGAATATCCTTATGAGACCACAGCAATAAAGCTGAGTAGCCCTGCATAATATACACACGTAAATGATGCTACCAGTTTTTAATACACCAGAGAATAGGAAACAGGATCAATACAGACAGATATTTATGAATATTATTTTTGTTAAGGATCTGGAAATATGATGATGCTATAAGCTGCCAAACATTGATGCAATCTAAGCTCACAGTTTGAACTGTTTTCAGGAAATGCATGTACTTAAAAAACAAACAATCAAAAACCCTCAAAACCCCAGAACAACAACAAAACACACACACAAAAAAGGAAAAAAAAAAAAACCAAAAGAAACAAACAAAACCCCACCAGAAAAAACATCCCCAAAAAACAAAAAAAACCAAACCCCAAATCAAAACTAATTAAGAACTCAGTTTAAGTAAACAAAAGAGAAAAAATATTTCCAAGCATGAGAAAATGAATTTTTTTCACCCAAGCAAAAAAAGAGTAGAAGACACAGTCCACCAGTTATATGCCCAAATAAGCTTTCTTCTTGAAAAAAAATCATTATCAATGCACACTGCCATCTAATCAGAAAGCTGAAGCAACAGGGAGACAAAGGGGTGCTCTGACTGTCCAGAGGCTAAAAGCAATGACAGCTGGGGCACAAGGGCCACATCAGCTATAAGAAAGATTTACAGTGAAGTTGCAACATCAAGCAGGAACAAACTGGCAGCAGGGAAAAGTGGTGGAAATATGGATATTACCTGCCCTGATCTGTGCATTTCAGCCCTCCAACAGTTCCATGACCAGCCTGGCTAAATCATTACTGCAATTGCACACCCCGCCTGAGAGCTGAGGAGCAGGTGGGTCTCCTCAGCACGAGTAAGAGCAAAGCCTACTTGTGCACAAGCAAGGGCCGTGGTGTATTGGAATACACAACGATAGATGGAGATTGACGTCACGACTGTATCAGTATTACTGTGCCAACAGAAGGATGTGGTGAGAGGAGGTGATGAATTCAGGTCCAAACACCCACACAACATTTATTACTGAACTGCTCGGCTTTCTTACATGAGAAAAGGGTGGGAGAGCTGATAAAAACTCACAAGCCTCCTATCTAAAAGGTCATAGTGGGGCTTAGATTTGTGCAATGAGGAGGCATCGGTGTCAAGGTATTAAAGGGCTAAGCCAAACTGCATAGTACAACATGAGCCACACTGAAGACAGTCTGCAATACCACTGCATTCAGCTTCCATTCATTCTCAAAATGTTCCCAGGATGAAGGCAATAGCACCAGTCCTTAGACCACAGGCAGGGAGGCCATCTGGCTCCTACACAGGTGAGGGGCTCACCCCTGTCGTATCTCATGCCGGGGACTTGTGTCTGGGCCAGGTCTCTTTAGATTGCAAGGCTCACACTGGGGGAGGGTCCATCAACTCACCTAATTACACCTTTAAAGGGGCTTCAAGGAACCCAGGCACACTAACTGTATCCTTGGACAAGAGGGAAATGAGCAGCACTGTGGAGGCATTTGGCACACACAGCACAGTGTGGAGGTAGGAGGAGCTAGGAGGAAGAGCAAGGAGCTGTAATAACCCAAGACGACTGCAGCAGTGAAGTTAGCACAAAGCAGCAGGGTGCAGGATGAGGGAGCTCCATGTTAAGCCCTCTGTACGTCTGACTCACCCTGTGAAAAACAGATGGTTTGGAATGTTCAGGCCAGGGCAGGTGGCTCTTGACCATGCTTGCCAGGTAGTTGCTGGCAACTGTTAGAACATGCATGGAGAAGGTCACATGAGTTAATCCAGAAGCTACTCCTCATTGTGTTTGGAGCAGCCTCTGTGAAAGACCAGCTCTCCCTTCTTCAGGCTTTGTGGATCACTTACAGGCACAATGTCAGGCCCAGGCTTCTAGAAAAGACTTGTCTCAGCTGATGGTGCCTGTGGGTTGTGGAGATTGTCACCTCTCTTGGGTGCAGTGTGGGACAGTACAGGGTTTATGAGGCTGAGGGGCTAAGTCAGAAATTTCCCATGCTCTTAGTAATATCTTTCTGTTGTGAGGATAGCACACCAGGACAGTGGTGTAGCTTTTGGGCCCTGATTACACAGGATTCTCCAGGGTGTGCCAATATTGTTATCTATGCAGAGGAGTGAGGGAAAGAGCAGCATGTCTGATCAGTCCAAAGAGTGATAGTCTGGCAGTCACAAGCCATGCTACTTTTAAACCCTGCAATAATATACATTTGATATTACAGAGCTAATTTTAAAAACAGGAAAACTGGTAGCACTGTAAGACCAATGGCTTTATAAATTTAAACATATTGCACCAAAAGGCCTTTTTTCCTCAAATTTAACTAATAAAAAGTATAATTTCAGCCTAGCCTGCAGCAGTAATATTCACCAAGGAGCATGTGTGAAGGGCACGCAAGGAAGGCTTGGTAGATTCTGTTATTTGTGACCCAAAACCATTTTGCCATCACTGGAAGAAGGGCAACATCATTATGTATTTATCAGCAAGATAAATAATTGAAAAACAACATTCTGAGCTGGTAATTCCTTTCTCTAGGATATAAAACCAGTCATGCTTAGAGTTATCAGGTTCATGGTTTGACAAAAAAAAAAAAAGAAAAAAGAAAAAACTCCAGAGAAACAGTACTACCTCTGTGCTTTCTTCCTATCATAACAGAATTAAACCAACATCCCCAGCAGCGTCAAAGAGACAGACCTGGCATAACTTTAGGGTCAAAGGCACCATTACTGGCTGGTGACATTTAGGAGGAAGATAATCATACATTACAGTAAGTGAAAAATGGCAGAACAGCTGAGACATGAGTAACAGTGTTCTGCTGGAAGGGAAAGCAATAGAAGAAACCACCTCAAAGCCCAGGAAACAAGCTAAAATATGAATGAGCCAAGCAGAAAGCGGAGGTGTTAGTCAGCAAAGAAGCAGGTTAAAAAACACCAAAGCTCCACAGGTGGTGGCTCTGAGCTGACACAGAATGCTGCAGGGGAGGGAGGAGTGCATTGCTTTCAGTCTGTTGGATACTGAATATCACCTGCAGAGATCCCAGCATCCTGCCCTCCTGCCTCCCTTCTGCCATTGCCAGTTATTTGTAGTCATCAACACTGGGGTCAGCCTCTTGTTTTCCCCAAATACCCATGATGTCTGACCCCATACTGCATGAATGCTGAAGTAAGAGGACATCACTTTGGCTCTAGCCAGAGGAAAAGAGCTTACCTTCACAGAGCTGTGGCTATGTACATCTTGCTCACATGGAGGAGATTGCACAGAGGCTTTTATCTTCTCTCAGGAAATCACCCAACACATGCTGGTAAAAAGAAACAGGAATGACTGTGCTTGTGAACTCACCCTGACCATCTGGAACAGAAACCTACAGTTCTGCTCAGGCTCGAACCCAACATCCGCAGCTGCACCATGCAAAGCATGCCCAGAGCATCTCTGCATGAGGTCAGCAAGACTCACGCATTCCCACAGTGTTCACCTGAGTTGACAATGCTGGCAGAACTCCCTGCTCTTTCCATGCAAGTTGGCAGAAATTGACCCACTTAAGGCAACACAGATCAGCTTGTCCCCAGATCTCTGCAATTGAGGATGCACCAAGACCAGAACTCTAGTCCTGGCACACAGCTCTTTATGGCAAGGTCTTCATCTGCATCTCATGGAGCTCTGTTTTACCACAGCTGTCAAAAATCAGCATGTCCCACCTATCCTGCCTGGCAGCAGCTCTTCCACACCTGAGGCTGGTGCAGCAATGGAGTGTGCCTTAGGCAGCTCCCGGCACCTGTCACAGGGTAAACAACACAGCAGCTGTCTTCAGCCTCTGGCTGGGGCAGCATGTGCAAAGCAAAGCAAAGGCCTCACACAGTATGCTGCAGGGGGGTGGCCAGCTGCATCTGTAAACCACAGAACATGCAATCCTAACACACTTGGTGTCTTCTGATGTCACTGGCAGCAAAGTGATGTGTCTTTAGGAGAAAAGGCAGGAAGGGAGTGGCTTCTCAGAAAAGCCACCCTTCTAGCCCCCTTCCACTATAAAATGCTGCTACACAAACCCAATATAGAAGCAGAGCCAGAGGTTTTTAAGTTGCAAGAACAGCAAAGGCAGCTTGACCAGACGTGGGAAGAATTCCTAATACTTCTGAACAACAGTGTCTGTTGCAAGGGCCCAGTACAGCTCAGAATGAGGCCATGAAATAGTCAGCACAGGCCAAACTGTGTATCCAAATTCCTGCCATAGTGAAGGAAACAAGGCATTTCATGGCTTCGTTGCCCCCCATCATGTTGTGGAGGAGCATGCTATGTGTTTCTGAAGCATCTCAGCCAGGCAGTGGAGAGGGAAGACCACCCAGCAGTGAACTGCCCTGTACAACCTTCAAGCCCACGGCCTGTCAGACATGTGCACTGGTCAGCACTTACAGCACCATACAGGCCACCTCCTCCAGACCTCAGCTGGCTGTTTACCACAGGCACTGGCTCCACAGCCAGCCAGGGTCAATGCACATCTGGTTCTCATAGAAACTCCCTAGGCCGTCAAAACAAGAACTGGGGACTGGTTAAAAGGTTGACCCAGGCGTGGAAATTCTACCCCCATAACGTCGTCCAGTTTTCTCACCTCATTATAATTTTTGTTGCTGTGTGGGTGGCTCACTGCAAGTGAAACCAGCAGTAGCTGAGCTGGGGAGAAGCAGTCAACCTCAAACCCTTCAGCTTATAGCAAATTTCCCCATTTCTAAGAGCTGAGGAAACAGCAACAAGTAGGAAAATCCCAGTACTACGTATTAGTCACCAACTTGGTAGCCTTCAATCAGAGGACAAACACCACAGTGTTATGAATGCCCTGCTCTTTACGACTGGGTAGAGACGGGATGAAGGAAATGGCTGATCCATCACTAAACTGGGGCAGGAGCTCTTTAGGATGCCTGCCATGCTTCTTGGACTGAGGCAGGTCTAGCACAGTAATCCCTCTACCAAAGACAGACTGTGGCTCATAGGCTGTACTCTTGCCATGACAATTGCCTCTCTGCATTCAGAATATAGAATCTTAGGTCTCATGCAAAGATGGTCAGTTTTATAGACAGCATTCTGGTTAAGAGCAAAAAAAAGACAAAAACAGCTGCTCTTCCCCTCATGCAGCTAAACATGCCACAGAAGCCAGTTCCCCATTTTGTTCAACTAGGGCTGTTGCCAGTTTTTCTTCTCTTTCATCTTGCAGTCATACTGAAGGGACAGTATGGACATTTCAATGTTATGGAAGGCCAAGCAGGGGCAGACTGGAAGCAGGACAGCAAAAGGGACAAATAGAGCAAAGTGCCTTTGGCCACAGCTCTGCAGAGATGTAAAGTTCTTCTGAACAAGCTTGTCATGAGAAATGAAACCACTCAGGATTTAGCAATCCACCTGTGCTGCTGATAGCTGTTATTAGGCACTTCGGGAACAGGCCAACATATGGCAACTCATTAGGCTTTAACTTTGGTTGTGTTAGTGAGGTATCTGGGAAATGCTTTCTTCCTCACTTGGCTGTGTTTTTCTTTTGCTTTGGAGCAATCTGCTTAGAAAGGCAACAGTCCCACAGTTGAAAACCAAACCAGTTCACTGGTCTCCCTGTTTTTTTTCCAGAAAGTTCCTGCTGAGCTGTTGCTTGGCTTCTGACCTTGTGACTTAGGTGCAGTAGGAGAGGCCTTGAGGGCTGTGGCCATGACTGCAAGGTCTCAGTCGCAGAAGCGTGCTGAAAGAAATGAAAATTCTGGGTAATGTGAGATCAAAATACATCATCATGTGGGAGCCTGGGGCAGACCTTGTATTCAGCAATCTGCAGAGGTGAGATGTGTTCTCTTATGTTCTCTTTGTATGCACGCATGACACACATGCCTGGTCATTGCCTAGGCATAGTCCTCCCAACAATTAATAAAAATTACCTATTTTTTTGTAAAAGAAACTGCATACAAAACAACACACTTTGGAAGCACCTCTGTCAGGGCTAGAACACAAAATGCATGAATTGTGCTCCCTGAAAGGTTTTCTGGTTAGGAGAAAACAGCCTCTCTCAGCCTCTCTTCATTAAGGAGTTTTGTCACATAATTCCATAGTCAGAGGTAAACTTTAGGAAGCAGGGTTTTGGGAGTTACAACCCTTACAATTTAGTTCTCTAACCCTTTGTTCCTTTGGCCCTATCATTGCAACACTTAAAAGAACTGGTTTTCTTATATAAAGCTCATGGTGGGTGAACACTTGGACATCCCTGGACCCTGCCTAAACAATGTAGGGTCACAAAGAAAGAGGTAGAATCAAGCTATTTAAAAAGCTGACACCTCCTTCACCCTAAATTAACTTGTCCCTACCCCCAAGAACCTGACTTCCACATCTTCAAGGTCGTGCTCTATACTAGGATAACCCTTGTCATGTGGTTATTGTTAGTTTTCTATGGGCAATGATAAACCTCATGATTGATGGGAATTTGCCAACAGCTGATCCTTACAGGTGCATATTTCCAAGAAGCCAACTCTGTTCAGAAGAGAAATGAAAAGATGCCAAGCCTGTGGCATTTCTGTAGTGGGAAAGGAATGTATCTGAACTAGCTTCTCCTGAACTGTGAATGCACTGGCTTTTTTTCTCAGGAACATATTTCACTCATGGTGAGCCAGGTTGCTAGTATTTGGTAGGTAGACAAGTGAGAAAGATGTGGAGGTGGAGTGATTGTGAGCAAGTAATAAATGGCACTATAACTAGGCTAAAATTTGGCACAAGCCTTCACTTGCACTGCAGTCTTTCAAAACAAACTGAAAACCAATGAATATATGCTTACTGTGATCAGTAATTCTCTGTCCTGGCAGGAGCCCTCCACTTGCAAAAAGGACATGCCTGGAGGGTACCAAAGCTCCTCTCTTGGGAGAATGAGCTGCCTCTCTCTGTATAAGCATGCAGGCACAGGCTGGTTCCCAAGTGATGACCTCCAGACCCCTCACTGCCAGCTCAAAGTCACCACTCCCACTCACCACCCAAAGGGCAGATCACCAGCTTGGGCTGGAAATCTGTCACTTGAAACCCACCTGGGTTTCATAGCCTGGCAATAGTTACAGATGGCAAAAGTGGCAGGGTTAGAGGATGGAACAGGAAATTCAGCACACACTACAGCCAGACACCATTCCTGTTGCAGAAAGAGAGTGAGCCAGACAGCTGCCCCCTCAACCCCACTGTCTGTCTCCAGTTCTGAGTTATACAAAGACATAGGAGCAGGGATCCCCCTTCTCTGAGAATCAGGTTCCATTTCACCAGAGAAACACTGAAGGGAGAGAAAGGGAAGAATAACCGCATGCAGAAAACAGTAATATGGAAATGTGCAGACTGGAGAGCATAGCTATGTGGAACAAAAATGGCAGGGAAAGGCAAAATGGAGCTAGGGCTCAGCAGAGGAGCAAGTGCTGCAGCAAAGTTGGCCTAAGCAGACCTCTCCAGCCAAGCACAAGCCTTCATGGAGGCAAAATCTTTCTTCTCACAAAGAATGCAAGAGAGAGCACAGGTGTAAAAGGGAAAGAAAGCACCACTGGTGTCCCTACATAGACACCTCTACTACTTGGAAGTGAGATTTGCAGTACCAGTTGCTGTGCTTAGCATTATGGTTTCCTTCCTTATGAATAGCAATATAGAGTTTTCTAAATGAGAATAAATCTATACATTTGAATATAAAACCTCCATTACTTAATTGGTTCTTATTTGTTTTATGCTGTTGCCAACATACTATGGTGGAATTTACCATACTGAAATATATAATTATGCTGTAGAGAAGACGTCAATAAAACTTCTTAAATAATTATCCAACAAGAAGTACATTGTGCCTTTAAGGTGCAGGCTAATTCCCATTCTGATTGGACAAGAACAAGAAGCTAAACAAAAGTATTTGATTAAGGTAGGTTGTCTGACCACACACTGGATAATCCTGGGAAGAAACACTGCTTAGAAATCCCTGACTCCTTTTACAGCTGCTGAAGTAACTTCTTGTTTCTACAAGATAAAAAACTAATCAATCACCAATAATAGCACTGTGTAAGTGAAAATTATGGTAATCTTTATTTCAGGTCTTGATTGCGCAGGTATAGAAACATACACCCCATGCCAGGGCTAAGCACACAAGACAACATCCCCCACCCCAAAAGAAGTAAGCTCTGGAAGCTGTGTGATAAATCACACACCTTCCTTTTGGACCTGACCTATATCCCACTTTCAGGTATGTCAGCACATTCCACATAACCTTTGTGCTTCCCAAGCAACACATAGCCAGGGCAATAACCACAAGAGCTGTACTAAGAACTCCTGCTTCCTGCAGCTGCTGCTCCCTTTTAGAGATTTCTCACAGCTGGAGACAGCAGCTTTGACTTTGTCTCTGTAGAGCTGTGGCTGCCACTGTTGGGTTCCAAACCCAACTGTGCCCAGGGGTCTCCACCATGTCCCAGCTGCCAATTCCAGGCAGGCGTAAATGACACAACCCAATGAATCATGGGTGACCTATAGCAGCCCTCACTTCAGTCAAGATTGAAATAACAAGCAAGAATTCAACTTGCCATACAGTTTATTTCCAAAGACTAGTTCAGTCTTGGCTAGGCTACCTCCATATAGCAGTTGTCCTCTTGGGAAAGGGTTTGCACAAAAGTTTCATTTTTTCCTTATTCTTCCTGCTGTTTCCCATTAACAGTTCCATTGGTCTTTTTTTTTTAACTGCAAGTGTCAGTCTGGAGTCCTCACTGTGAATGGTGTGAGAGTCGGAAGGATAGGAGTTACTCACAAAATGACAGGCTAGCACCTTGTCTGAGCCATGGAGCTCCAGGAGCTCTGCAGTTTTTCTGGCTAAGTTGGGCTACCAATACCATCCAGTGATGCTGGTAAGCTGATTGCTGAGTCACACCCCCTGCCCCCATTTGCATGCTTCAGCACCTCTTCACTTCCCCTTGCATCTTCAAGTTCCTTCAAGTGGTTGTGTGAGCGGCAGTGGAAGTCAGTATTTTAGCCTGTTATCATCACCCCCTTGCATTACTTTACCAGTAGGGTTAAAGCTTTTCCATTTTGTTGCCTTTCTAGCTCTTTCTCTGCTGTTTAAGTGCTCTGCTGTTTAAGTCTTGACATTTCATTTCTAACAAATGCAACAGCTGTTCATCTCTCCTGGTATTTTCCTCATTGCTATCACCATTCAGATCATAAGCGCTGTTGATACAAGGGCTGCCATCACTAGTCTGTGTGTCATTTTCACTAGATGCTAAACCTGGGACAATGGTGCAGTCAGAACCCTGAACAGTCAAACACACACTGTCCTTTATCCTTGGGTCCAATTCATAGATTGCAGTATCGGGAGGTGCTTCCCTCAGGTTGTTGCACAGATTAATGAAGGATTCGTATAGTGATGTAGACATAACCTCATTGTCACTGTCCCAGTATAGACAATTACATTTACCTACACTACCAAAAGGCTGATAGCCAGATGACTGAGGTGCAGTGGGGCAAGAAATTATATTTGCTTTCCTTTGAACATTTTGATATATTACTTGCTTACACATTTCTTCCTCTGAAAGAAAAGCTGAAGCACCTTCATTTGCATGTGTGGAGAAAGACAGAAAATCAGAATGTTCTGAACAGGTGTTTGGAAAATCAAGCTCAGTGCTGGGAGATCTGTAGTTGTTACAACACATCTGATTGCTAGCAGGCTGAGCACTTTGATCTCCGCAGCTGCATCCAGGTGTCTCTGACAACTGTCTCACAGGCAGTGAGGAAGGCACGCTTTCCAAGCCCAGAGTCCGGCTACTGTCAGCCATTGACTGAGACATGAGGGCACTGAAGCTCTTGTATGCAGAGCTGCTTGGTTCCTTGCATGCAGACAGAAGCATATTAAAGCTCTTGTAGGCAGAGCCACAGGGTTCCAGGGATGGAGACAAAAGGGTGTCACAGCTCTTGTAGGCAGAACCACAGAATCCCATGGATGCAGATACAAGGGTATCAAAACCCTTGTATGCAGGGCTGTCTATTCTGTCTGTTTTGGTTCCAAACAATGATTTATTTGTAGACTCCTGGATCAGGACACAAGAGTCAAGATCACTTGCAGAACTACATAGAAAAAGGCTTTGATGAACCATTTGTTGATGATCTCTTGCATCCAGAGAAGCAGAATTTATGCTGGAGCTCCGATAGCCAGATTCAAAGGATTCTTCTGATAGTTCTGACTCTTTGCTGGCTGTACTACAATTGTAGTCATCTTGAGAAGTTTTGGTGAAAAGGGGAGCTGTATGAGAAATATCACACGATTGTGGACTCTGGGCTGCACTTTCTTTTGGATTTTGCTGTGATGGATTTTCTGACCCAATGCTCTCTAAGGTTTTCCACTCTGCTGTGGGTATGTTTGGGCCTTTATTGTCTTGCATGCTATTTTCATTTGCCAGGAGTGCATCAAACATGCCAGCTAGTAACTCATTGTGTTCAGGGTGCTCTCTGAAAACACCAATGCTGCTCTCACAAGGCTCAAGCATGGTGATCTGGTTGCTAGTTTCTTCTTGGCTCTCAGTTTCACTGTCTGTTAAACATACACAAATTTCTATACACTCTTCAACTGGTATTGTGTCAGGGGTTAAAACTGCACAGCTGCCTTTTGGCAACCACTCTTCAGACTTGCTGTGGCAACTGCAAGATTTCTCAACATTTCTGATGTTATCTTTTCCCTTGAAGTTTTGGCTTGCCAAACTTTGAGCCAGGCAGTTCTTGCAACTTCTGTTTCTGGAAGTCAAAAGGAGAGGACAGTTATTGTTTATGGTACAGGAAATAATTTTATGCTGTAAAGCAGAGTGATTTTTTTTTTTTCAATCTTACTTACATTTGTCGTTCCAGATGACTTTGCTTTAAGTCCTGGAATGGGAACTTAATTTCATCAAAGTAGCACAAAACTGAAAACTAATAAAGATACAAATGAGATTGAGGACACATATGACTGTATTTAGCATCCATTATACTAGACAGACAATAGAATTTACTATTATGTTCTACTTCTGATGATCAGGAAAAGGTATTTTTTGCAAAGCTTTTAAATTACCTTGACATTTTTTACAACCAATTGGCTCTTTCCTGGATTTGGGATTTGATCCCACCATTCTTTCTTCATTCTGCAAGGGAAGAATGAAAATTACTTGTTTTGATTGTACTTGGGCATCAGCAACAGCAAGTGTTCATTTTGGGCATCTCCTGATTTTCATTAAACCAGTGCAAAGACATTTGTATGTTTGGTATGTGACTGCTCTGCACAACGACAGTCATCTGTTCTTCTAATCATGTTTAGAAGGATGTGTGAAATAGGATCTCATTGCCATTTAAAAATTTAACATTACCATTTAAAAATTTTTGAAAGAAATAAAGGTATTTAGCCAACATTACTTGAACTCCAGCAAAGACCAGGGTCTGATAATCCCTGACAACCCCTACTGCAATAAGCCTATTCTAGTAAGATTAATAAAACCATTCAGAAAATGACAGAGTTTATAAAACTGACTTGTGTTTATAGAATCTCTGCTCATAGACAGCTAGATAAAGGTGCTGAGAAAACCCAAAATATTAGATTTCTGTGCCTCCAGAGATTTGTCTAACCAATAGCAATACTGATATGTGTATAAACTGTTACTCTATACTCTGTAACAAGCAGGATACCTACTTGGTGAAACAGAAGTAACAAATGATGAATCCTGCCATGATCAGTACACAGGATGTGGGCACAGCCATCTGCAGAATGTCTTCAGCCTTCACCTGGTAATCTGTTAAACAAGCAAATGTTTACATGTGAATGTGCATGAAAATGCAAGTACTGATAATACCAAATTGTTTGCTGCTCTTCTGCAACTCAAAAAAATGCTCTTTTAGTGGATGTAAAATAAAGCTTCCAGCATGTTAACAACAGACTCCCACAGCTGCCAGCAGCAATGGTGTGCAGTGTGTCAGAGACCTGGCACAGGTAGTGTGCTCAGCCACTGGGTGTGGCAGGAGCTGGGAGAGCCAGTGTGCACTGTCACCCCTCAGGGACAAGGGCTATCACACAGCACCTAAAATGGCATTATCATTGTCACTGTAGTGCAGCTGTTTCTTGTTCTCTCTGCTGCTCTTCAGGGGTTTTTATAAACCCTCCTACCTCTATTAAAATACTGCTTTATTTGCAGCATTTATATATATTTCATTTATACTCACTTGCTCTCACATCAATGTTGCTGTTTAGCTCAAACACCTCTTCAACTTCCCTGCTGTCTATTTCATGAAACATTTATAGAGAATAAACAGATTTCTTTCAGCCTCTTTTTCACAAGGCTAAGCAATCCAACCTCCCTTGGTCTTCTCTTCCTTAGTTTCCCAAAGATTTCCCTATGTTTAGTATCTTTGAAAGCCTTTATTGATGTATTCACATTACATTCAAAATGATGATGAGTCCATAACTCTCCTCCAAGAGAGCAGCAGAGTATGCAAGACTATATACCATCCTTTTACAAAGCTGATACTTCTGACACTATTACCATAGTGAAATTCAACTTCTTCACTCCATTCACTCCAGTAGGCTGGGTAGTCCACATAGTTACACCTGAGACTTGCAACGTAATCATAGCCTCTCTTCAAGGAGCTTGCAGCAATCTCAAAGCTGTTTGCCTGGTAGTTAATTGCTTTTACAGAAATCTGAAAAGAAAGTGAGAAAGTTCTCTGATTTCTTTACAGGGTGAAGGGTTAGTGACAGCAACTACATACCAATAGCGTTATGTGTTTCAGTGACCTTTCACAAATGAACAAATGAATGACTATGTATGATACTGCAATTCATGTCATCAGCAGGTGGCATTTTTTACCCGCCACATGCATGTTCTTCTGCTACCAGAAGCAGCCCAGCCCAGAATTGCTGGATTATTCAGAACTCACCTGCCCCACAGAGTCATCAACCTCCAGATTCTTGATGTCAAGGGGCAAATGAAGTTCAGGGAATAGAAGCATTGAATTTTCGATCTCTGTCTTGTCTATTGCAAGCAGCAGACCATTTTGGGGTGGCAGTCAGAAGAGTTTCAATTCTTTGACACCCAGCTGAACCATCTTGGGGGCAAAGTGAACTGTGGCAAAGTGAACTGTGTGTAATCAGGATCACTGTGCTCTGGCTGGCCCTTATATTAATGAAGTGACTTTCAAGAGGACTTTTTAAACCTTAAAGCTCCAGAGACAGAAAATGAAGAGTCTGGGTGTCTCTTACCTCTGTTGGGTGCTGCTTCCTCCAGTATTTCACTTCATAGATGACTGGCTGTCCAGAGAGAAAGGATGGATGAGAGTAGCTCTCCTCCCAACTCAGATTGAAATTACCATTTTCAGCTTTCTCAATGGCAAGATTTTTGGGGGATCTCGGCTTAACTGTGTGTTAAAAAATACAGAACAGGGTAATGGGAGAGCACTGATAGAGAGAAGCATTCACCAGAGATCAGAATATCATCGCAGTCAATACACTTAGCCTTTTTCACTATGCTGTAGCACAAGAATAGAGAGGCCAAACCTGAGCAACTCGAGGGTATTTATTAAGCACTGATTCCTCAAGCTGGCTGAACCAATTGCAAGCACGGTCTTTTGGTGCACAGGATGCAGCTTTCAGCCTGGAGAAGCAGGAACAACTGTGCCTTGACAGAAGCAGCTGTGAGGCTGGGTGGACACAGAGCTCCAACATCACAGCCAAGCTGTCCTGGCTCCCTGTCTCTTGAAAATCAATGTGGACTTCTGCTTACTTGGCAGATAAGCAGCAGCATCAATCAAATATTCTGAAGAGAACCAGCTCTTTGGCCTGCCTAAGGTATGAAAATGGTTTCTCTGAGTGTTTAAGGTGACAGGTGTTACCAACAAGCACACTGTTCTGACCAAACTGGGGGTCTAGGCAGAGACAAACTGTGTCTACACTCTGTCCTGTTTAGGAGCAGTCTCTTCAACTTTTTTTATGTTAAAATCCAACATCAATTACCGTAAAAAAATCTTCTGCTGATGTGACATGGTTCAACTAGCATGAAAAATCAGAGTATGACAGAGACAGGAATGGGAAGAATTTCAGTAGGGATAGCGTAGTTTATTTCTAGAAACTGAAAGTAGCATGATGCCTCTTCATCTTGTAAGCCACAAGTAAAATGCACTAAAGATAATCTGAGTCTCCAAACTCCTTCTGGCTTGCAACTGAGAGGGTACAGCTAGAGGAACAATCACTCCCTGCTTCCCCATTACTTACATTAATTCCTTAAGAATCTAATCCAGAATCAGGTTTCTAAAACAAATGGATTTTGCATTTAAGCTACCATGACATTTGGCACCTCTAACAAGCAAAAACTGTTCTGGGGATATGAATGAGAAGTTAGCCAGGATTGCAAAGCCTGGAAACAGATGTGACAGTGACAAAGTAAACAAGTTCTTACCAACAAGGGCTGGTGTTACACTGTAATTCCATGATTCAGTGCCATTGAACTGTAGGGCTAGAATATACGTGAGGCCTAATACAAAATATTCTGGATATATTGTACAAGTGCACCTTAAACTGTCTTTTTCATTCTCAGGAACACACGTGTTTCTAAAAAAATAGGCACAAAATTATGTGATGGTTAAGAGAATGTGACACACTATTGATTGAAAAGATGATCAAGTTTCCCAACATGTGTAACTAATCAGAACTGAGACAAGTCAGTTCCCAGAAATGTTTCCAAAACAAAACAGAGATCCCCAAACAACCCACCCTCCCCAGCCACCCCCTGGATATCTGTATCACACTAAAAACCTGACAGAAAGGTCAAGGATTGATCCCAAATACAACACTTTGTCACACTTCAGCTTCTAAAGGAACATACTAACATCTTGTTAGTAGAGGAACAGGTTTACTGCCGTGTATCAGCAAGGTTATTTGAATGTTGGTGTGGTGAAATCATGCAGCAAGGGACAGAAGAACCCAGATGCATCTTCTTGTGTAAGAGATGATGACTGGCCCTGCTTAGAACAGGGACAACAGTCTGTACCTGAACATGGAGCTACACTGTATGGAGAAACAATCACCTGGCCTTCAGTGGAAAGCATCTTTCACACATTCTATAGACCAGTGAACCAAGAAAGATTTCTCATGAAGAAGGTAAAATTTTGCACAAAGTTAAGGTTCTGTAAACTTCTAAGAGCCCTACCACTCCTACCAGTAGGACTTGATCCCTCCTCTGTCCTAAGAGAGCAGAAAGTTCTACAGAAGAGTAGACCACTGGACTGAGGGTGCTGTTAATTGCAAAAACCCATTTTACTTAAAAGGAAATAATCCATTTTACTTTAAGAGGAATAATCCAAAGTACATTTTGTCCCAGACACCCATGGTAGAGGGAGGGAATTAAAGCCAACAGTGGCTATAGGATATATGAAACTCTAACAATGGCAGTGCAACATCTTATTAAACACTTACGAAACAGAAGAAGTTTCCTTGCTGTAGCAGAGCACAAATTCTTTGGAGCAATTGGTTTGTGCAGGCACCTTCCAGCGACAAACCAGCTCTTTGTCATAGTCAGTGAAGCATGCAAATTCTTGTATGTGTCCTGCAGCCAAAACTAGGGGAAAACAGCATACAATGAGAAGCAAGAGAATCAGAAAACTATATTGGATTAAGCAGAAATACTAACTTTTCCATCTAAACAGAGCTACCACACCTCTACAAATTAAGTGAAAACACTTATTTTTTGTGTCTGGGTAAATGGAAAGAGGGGCACTCAGACTGTCTTCACCTTTCTGGAGACAATGTCTAAGGTCTTGGACGGGAAGAGTCTGCAGTAGTAATACTGAGATAGAACATTTCAGCCAATATAGACTTCCAAGAACAGAAAATCCAATTGCAATAACTCTGTTTAAAACACATCAGCATTAAATTACAAAACAGCACCATCCCACCTGTTAAATACAAAAGCTTCAAAACCCAAAAATGCAGACAATTAACAGAGTCAGACCAGGACAACAACTTACAGTCATGACTCACGTCTTACCTACAACTAAGGCAAAAGGTTCTAAGCTTCCCAAATGCATGGGGGAGCATGTTCCCAGAGCAGCTCCCCAGTGCCTAGAAGATCTCTCTGCCACAGTCTTTCTTTGTATATACCTTTACTTCATTTCACTCAGTACTTCTGTCTTCTCATCATTGTTATGAGAGCATTCAAGACTGAGGAGAGATGGAGTCATACTGAGCCAGGCTCCGAGGAGGTACACAAAAGCCCAGAGTCTCTGCACTCCAGTGTTCAAGTTTATAACTATTTTCACTGGCAGTATTTTACCAAAAAATAGAATATACTGGTCAAAATATCTTTGATAAAACTGGAAGTGGAAATAGAATCCAATATCTTTGGTAGAACTGGAAGTGGAAAGAGAATCCACAATCCTCAGTACCCCTTCCAGCCTCACTTTCCTTTATTTCAATGTACTCCACAAGAGTGATACACAGAACAGAAAAGAAGAAGCTAGGTGACAGTAAGGCCATGTTATTTGGACTAACAGTGTGCCAAACCTGATACTGGACCCTGGAATGCGACCATAAGAAAATAGCTAGAAATAGTTAATACTTTTATCATGCAATACAATTATTTGCCTTTTCTGATGTTTGACTTCTTTTTTACAGATAAATAATAACAGTATCTCCCTTTTCTTGCACAACCTGTACAAATATAAATTCTTTTCTGCTTTACATGTCAATCTCCTGTAAAAAAATTAAAATACCTGTTTTTCTGAATCCTATTAAGATTATCTGAGAATTTCCAAAGGGATCCCGCTAGAACGTTTTCTGCAGCAATTATACAAGACCAAATTTTGTGAACTTGGCCATTTACATTGCAAATTCAAGACTCATTTGCCAATTATTCACATCCTGCAAGGTCTTTGTCCTTCAGCCACTTCTGCTTCACAGGCTTATTCCTTCCAACAGGTCCCTAAATTTCAGAGTATTCCTCCCACACCTTTTTTGCTGAAAGTACCAAATTTCATTTTATCTTCCCTGCATTTCTATTTTTCTATAGTCCACTTGTGTTATTTACTATGATCCAACTTCTGCATACTCTGATACAGTACAGGATCTGCAAATGTAAAATGTGATCGTCAGATACCTTTTAGTGGATATGATATACAGCACAATGGGATCTATAAAATTTGGATTCTAAGTTGTCTGGTATATTGACTGCTTATAAACCTAGAACTGACTGTGATTCATGGTTTCATTAGTGTTCAAATACTTTAAAAATGTTTTGGTTTATTTACTAAGGCTAAATATTTAACCTGCAGGTAAGAATTATTGCCGTTATGTCCTTTCTGGATGGCAGTACCAGGTTCCTTTTTTTTCTGCATGATACCCAATTCTTTAACACTCATCAAAAAAACAGCAAGTCAAACTCCCGCAACACTTTAACAGTCATACTGCTTTTTATTTCACAATAATCATTACCCTGTTGATGTTGTCTATATTTGGTTGTCATTTGTAATTTTATTGATAGTTTCCTTTTCTCACTTTAAAATGTACTTTTAACAGAAGTACTATCAAGTTAAGGCCCTTAAAGATGCATGACATTATTTTTAATCTGTTAACCATCTTGCACTTTTAAGAATATTTCAATTAAATGAAGCTCTTCCTGTTGTGTTAAGCTATGATGACTAACAGTTTTACTTTATTTTGCCATTCAGTGCTGTCATGTCTTTTCAGAACTCTAATTTATATTCTCTGCTCTTTTTCTGTTACCTTCTCACTTTTTCATCTCTGGTACACCGTATTTTTTTCAAAAAGCTCAGATATTTGAGAATTTCCTTTTGAAACCATATACAGTAAAGGGTTTGTTTTTACTTTGTATAGTCAAAAGAGAGAATTTAAATACTGAATTTCTTTTTTAATCCTCAAAGAGTACACAATGCTGAACAAACTTAAAATGCATAGTTAACTAGGCAAACAAACCCAAACAAAACACAATGAAATTAAACTTTGATAAAGATCATTTAGGGAAATGAAAAGGTGGGATTACCTAGACCAGACAATTCTGTCAATGTGTTCTTGCAAACCTTGATCCTTCTCATTAATTCAAATTGCACTATTTCATCCTATGTAAGACAGTAGCTAATAAACCTTCTTTTTTAGAGATAGAGTACTTTAAATTGCTTTTTAACTATTTTTGTTTGTTTTATAAAACAAAATGAGATTAAGAAATTATAGACTACTGTGGAACTAGTTAAAAAAAATACAGAAAGCAAAGAGTGAGATTCATTTTCCAGAAAATAAAAACTCAATATTGAAAACCATTACTATATATATATCTCATTAGTATTTTTAATCAAACATCATAAAAGATGCAATGAAAACAACCCATGTTTATGGGTATAGGAAGTCAGCTTCTGCCAAATGAGCTTCATGAATTAACCCTTAAGGAACCAGCAGCACTCAGCCTCGATGCGTCTGCAGGCCGGCAGAACGGTGGAGAGGGACACGCAAGAGATCCATCCGTGCCCTATCTGCCCCTGGCAGGGCAAGTCAGAGCTGCTGTGTCCCACAGACAGGCCTGCCCAATCTGCCCTGGTCCAGGCAAGCAGGCAGGCACTCAGCAAGCCGTGCTTTCCAGGTAGTCACTCTGCAGCCTGCGGATAGCGCAGCCCGGCAGCAGCTCTGCAGCAAACCGCAGCAGCCAGGGCATGCCGGAGCTTCCTGCACAGCTGCCACCTGGCTCACAGGCAGGCGTCCAGTGCAGATCAGATACTGGGGAATCAGGAGCTGGCTTTCCAAACCTGCTTCTCCTTTCTGCAAATTCCTAGTTTTTCTTGTCCAGATAGAAAAGGTCAATGTAGAGATTAAAAAAAAAAAATACAAGATTTTTTTCTAGTACAGGGATACTTCTGACATTTGAAGTTACAAATTTTATAGTAGTTCATTAGTGGTAACAGCGTTACCTAGTGGTCATGGAAAAATGCTATCAAGAAAAATTTCACCATAATAATTTATATTATTGACAAACATACCTTCATTTGTTGCATATGAAAAGAAAAGGATCCACAGGGGATATGGTGCAGCTCTTCGGAGTCTTGCCATTATTGACAATGGTCAGGTTCAGCAGGAAAAACTGTGCTGCAATTCTGCCAACAGGAAACACAATAAGGTGACATCCTTGTCTCAGTTAAGGTAAAGGTGTAATTTTTCCTACCACTCTGCTAGATGTTAGAATTCAGACTCCCTGCTGTACCTGTTTCCCACCTTTGGCCCCTAAAATTACCTCATGAAACATGATATGTAGAAGAATAAGGAGAACACAAATGAGCTAGAAAACTTTTCTGCAAAATTTTAATTACAGAGGATACAGAACTGTCATTGGCAGTGGAGCTACTCTCTTTAGCTACTAGAAAAGAAAGGTTGCTAATATGTAAAGGGCAAAAAAGGGCAAGCACTAGACCAAAATCAGTGACATTGTCACCAAAGCCCTGTGATTCCACTCAGATAAGTAAAAGAATTTATGAATGAAGTGTTTAATCTAAAATGTTTTCTCCAAGTCTTATCACCAGTACCTTGATAATCTGAGTATCACCTCTTTAAAAAGAAATTTTAGCAAAGAACTCTGAGCACTGCTCCAAAAGATTGCAGATTCATTAAAATATTAATTATTTAAAAGTTGTAAAACACATACCTAATCATGATATAACCAGAACAACTTTGGAGAAGGAAAATAATGCAGCTTTTATGTCCCTAAGCATAGCAAAACTGTCTAGGTAAATTGAAAACAGATGAAATAATTAATTTCAGACTTAAAAATAGCAAGTGTCCCCAAGATGTTTTACCAATATAGTTACTTAATGTGTAAGACAAGGCTACCGGCTTTCATATCACTACAAATGGATATGATGCATTTAAAAGTCTGGTAAATTTGTAAGTGAAGTCATGCTAATATGCTTTTGGCTTTACTTTCAGTATAAAGAGGGATAAAATTTGTTCAGCAGCGACACAACCCTTTGGTTCCTTCCTCTCATGCTTTTGGAATTTTCTAACTTTCATATCTGGACAGAGTATTCTTGCTGCCTGCAAGTTTCAGCTGTTCTGTTTATACCTGTAGGGTTCCCAGGTAGTACACTAGTTTTTATTTCAAGGAGAGGAGAGAAGACTCCTTCAGCAGGTGAATGGTGTTCTGCATAAGATTGGTCAGATTATGAAGTAGAAAAGACCACTGAAAGGTATTTGTGGATGGTGGTTCAATACTCTCTTCCCCAAACCAACCATGCAGCAGAATTACATTACACATGTCTGACAGAGGTGAGTCAGTCTGTCTGAAAATATCCATCTTAGAAGTTAAGGGATAAGGACATTTATAGTAAAAATGTAGCGGACCCTGACTCAGGGAAGAAATGATGATGTCTGGCTCCAGATCAGAAGGCTGAAGGATAGCTTTATTAAAACTATATATATTACATTAATACACAATTTAAAGAGATACTATACTATTCTACATACTTATTTTTTACTCACCTATTTAACTACAAACTTGTGACTCTCTGCTGAGAGCCACAGCTGGATCCCATTGGTCACTGAACCCAAACAACTTTCACCAGAATCCAACCCAGCAATCACTGCAGGTAAAGATCTCCATACCATATTCCACATGGGGAAAACAAAGGAGCAGAGATGATTGTTTTCTCTTCTCTCTGTGCTTCTCCTGAGAGACAGAATTATGTCTCTGTCCAGAGAATGTGAATGTCACAGACATTGTTAGTCAAAATAGAAGATCAAAATGGCAACTCTTCTGTGACCTTCTCTGGGGCAGCTACTGCTCATCTAGTAATAAAGAACAAACTTGAAAGACAAATTTCTCATAAGAGCTTGAGAAAACTATTACTCAAGAGCTGAATTTTTTTCATATTCTGAGAAGACATGAAATGTGGCTAAGCACAGTAATACATTTTTTTTTTTAAAGAACACAAGCACCTTTGCTGTTGCTCAGAAGAAAAGGGCCAACTGCTCTGGCATTCAAAACAAAATCCTTCATTTCCCTTTTTCCTGGAATTCTCAAGAGAGAAAGCATTTACTTTCCACTGTTAGGTAATATTGCCACATGACTGGCGTTCCAAGAAACTCTTGGAACACTTAGAATTTTGGCGAAGAATCCTAAACCACGTAAGCATGTTAAGCAGATGGCAGACCAAAACCATCTTCTCATGGAAAAATGGATCTGCACATGTGGATGAAAATGGAATTAAGCCAGAACTTTAATAAAACTGCAAAAGGAGAAAGTTTTAAAATACCCACAGCTCTTCTGCCTGTTACCTCTTAAGTTTTTCATTATACCAGACAATGAAATACCAATCTTAAAAAAAAGTATGTAACACAAATAGACAATCCTAAAATTGCAGCCAACCTAGTAACTCTGATAAATTTGAGAAAAGTAAATTGTAAAGATATAAGTCACTTCCTCAAACTAGGAAAGAAATCTCTGTTGGTGTTAGAAGCAGATCTACATAGCCACTGGCACAAGCTACATACTTTGATCACTTAACCTTTCTGTTTCTTGAAAAAAATACTATATTATTAGAAATATTCACTATCAAGAAAAACGGTAGTAACTTTTGGTCTGGTCTTCTAAGGAAATTAGGGTCACATTCCATTAACAGCTATAATCTGCAAAATTGTTATGTGCAAAGAGTAACTCCTGCCCAAATCAAGAGGTCATATTAAACAAGAGTGCTTAATGCACCGTTGCTGCAAGTGTACAGATGAAGCATCATTCCCTGTTTAAAACTGCCTCTTTTTAAAACTGATGCGCAA
This sequence comes from Lonchura striata, assembly GCF_050655825.1. Taxonomy (NCBI): domain Eukaryota; kingdom Metazoa; phylum Chordata; class Aves; order Passeriformes; family Estrildidae; genus Lonchura; species Lonchura striata. The sequence continues at coordinate 405,180 of NC_140716.1, forward strand.
CTTGTCTTACTCTCTATAGAGTTTAAATCACTGACTATAGACGCTGAATAAAACGAGACAAGCGATACACAGCAAAGCAGAAGTTTCACCAATAGATTCTGCATCAAACCTTGACAAGAAATCCGTACAGAGCGTAATGCCTTGTGAGGAAAAACCGCTCCGTTCCGGGTGCTCAGCAAGAACCGGCCCGAAGCTCCGCAGGGCTCACGGGGGCGCAGCCCGAGCCCGGGCTGGCCCGGCCGGGAGCGGCTCCGCTCGCCAACGCGGGCCCGGGACATGCGCGGCTGCTGCGCCCACGGGCAGCACGTCCGGCAGGAACAGCGCTTCGGAGAACTACACCTTTCTGCGTAAAACTCTGTAAAACTCGCGTTTAACAGCCGCAAGGAAAGAGAAGCGATTCTGGCCGCGGGTTCCAGCCGGAGCCGCCGCACGGGACGGGGCCAGGGACATACGGCCGGCAGCTCCGGAGAGAGCACAGACCTTCCGCCCTTCCCAGAACCGGCGCGGAGGAAAACACAGACCACACAAACGCACGCCAAGCGCAAGTAACGAGAAGGAGCCGGTCCTGACACCAGGACGAAGGGGCCGCAGGACGTACCTTGTGTCTACCGGCCCCCGCTGGGAACCTGGGCACTCGGGACCCCGGACTCCGCGCTGCGCGGGGCGCGGCCCGCCGCCTTCCGCCCCCACACGCCGCCCGTCCTTCCGTCGGGTGAGGGCGGGGCGGGGCGGGGCGGGCCGGGCCGGGGCGGGGCGGAGCGGGCCCGGGGCGGGGCGGGGCGGGCCCGGGGCGGGGCGGGGCGGGGCCGGGCCGGGGCGGGGCGGGGCGGGGCGGAGCGGGCCCGGGGCGGGGCGGGGCGGGCCCGGGGCGGGCCCGGGGCCGGCGCGGGGCGGCGCGGGGCGGGGCGGGGCGGGGCCTTCCGCCTTCCGCCCCCACACGCCGCCCGTCCTTCCGTCCGGCGCGGGCGGGCCCGGCGCGGGGCGCGCGCAGCCGTCGCTGAGCCGGCGGGCGTGGGCAGGTGCGGGGGTCGCTGAGCGGTGGCACTGCGGTGGGAGCCCCGGAGAGCCCCGGTGGGTCCCGGTGGGGCCGCGGGCCAGCGGGCCGGGCGGCTTTCCGTGGCACTGCCTCCGTGGGCTGCGGCTGGGCCGAGGCCGCGTGGGCCGTGAAGCGGCGAGGTCAGAGCTCAGCCAGAAGCGGGCAGTCGGCCGGTGCAGCGGTCAGGGAATTTCCTGAGCTGCCTTTAAGTACTTCAGGCGTTCTTCGAAACCTGTAGAGGATTGTTTTTCTGTGCAAAGTCACCCGCTCTGACTGACTGTGCTCAGATCAGGCTGTGTGGGGAGCAGGAGCTTTGTCTAAGGGGGAATGACAGGCGGTGTTGTGTTTGTCACCCAGCGCTGTTCTTTTCAGGTTTGCAAATCCCGCTGGGGAGTGAGTGTAAGGTTACTGGGGCGTTGTAGCGGGGAGTGGGCCGCGGGCCGCTCTCCTGCTCCAGTTCCTGGCGAGTCAAAGCGGCCCGATACAGTTCGCTCAGCAACATGCTGAGCAGCTTCGATGAAAACCGCGCCGCATAGAGAAGATCGAGGTCGAAGTTTAGAGGCTCAGTGACCACCAGGGGTGCCTAAAGACCCTCCAGGAGCACCGTCTGAGACTAACTGTGCAGACTCAAGCGGCTTCTGTGTGTATAACCTTGAGCCAATTATGCACGTTAAGCAGCAGTCATTCCCCTGTGTATCCAGTGCTGCAGTAGAGTATTCCTTGCTTGTTAATACTACATTGGTCTTAAGAAGAAGTTTTATTCTCGATTTTGGGTGACAACGACACAATGCCTATGTTGTTTTTTCTGGAGCTAAAACTAGTTGGACTTCATCTCTTCCACCCTTCCAGAACCTCAGAGCTGGTCACCCTCTGCATTCTGAGGACAACCTTGGGATCTGCTTTTTTTTGCCCTCATTCAATGTAATAGATTTTAATTGAAATCTTGTGTATACTTGGACTGTTGTATTCTCAATTTGCATTAACATGTGCATTAATTCCAGCTTAAACCTCCTGCAGCACTTGAAGCCTGGTGAAACACTGTGATGGCAGCTCAGATGACCAATGCTCATCGACGGTTCTTGCAGGCTCTGATGTCTAATGGGATAACAGAAGGATCAGAGGCCAAAAAATTACACCAGCACTGCTGTGAAACTGACAAAGGTGTGTCTGTCTTAGTGATGAAAGAACTGGGATTTTTTCCTGGTGCATCTTGAAAACAATTTGATTTCTGAAGGGCATGCACCAGCTAAAAAAAGTTTAAGAACTGTAAAGATATGAGTCTTCCCTTTCTTTCCTGAAAGATAAAATAATATAGCAACAAGCAAACTAATTTCTAATCAGGCCAGATTTGTATATAGTACTTCTTATTTTATCAAGGTTGTTGTTTATAGGTTATACATATAAATGATTTTCAAAAAATAATTTTTGACACTGGATATACTTCACTATAGTGAATGCTTTTATGTAAATGCACTTCAGTTATTTCTCCCCCGTGTTGTGGGAGAAGTGACTGCTGCAAAAACATTTCTGTGAGGATGAGATGAGGTTTCCTGCTGAATTGCTGTGCTTTTTTTCCCATCTCACCTGCACTGTATTGTCCATTCCAAGTCCTGGAAGCTGTGTTCCTACCAGGCTTAGGAGTGTCCCTGTGCCATGTCTACTCACTCTGCAGGGACTCTTCTGATTTTCTGTGAATTTGTACCCAAAGATGTAAGGTCAGAATGAAGTAGTCTATTTGTACATCTCCTGAGTCAGGAACTGTAACTTGACCTACTTCTTAAATGCTAAAATTGTGAAGTGTAACTTCGGGTGTTCTCTAACCCCTGTCCATTTTTTATGGAGAATATTTATCCCTTTTTTTTCCACATAAGATCTACTCAAGCAGCCACTTAACATTAAAATGTAACATTAAAGTGTTAAAACTGTTGTACAAAAGAGTATTCTGGTACCTTTCATCTCTTACCCTCTCTCACTAAAGCTACCTGGCTGCTGTGTGCAGTGTTTCCTGCTGACAGGGGCCAAGCAGGTGGTAAAATTATGCTTAATTTTGTACTTACTTTAGTAATGTTCTTGCTGTTCGTTGACTTTGTTCACTGAAGGAATCTTGTATATGAGAATCAGGAACTCCTGAGAGGAGCATCCTATGAGTGCTGTGCAGTTTGGGAGTGAGACCTTGCCCCAGTGCTCTTACATGAGCGAGGGACTCCTCTGACTGAGAACAGGATTAATTTCATGATAACTGGTTGGATTTTTAAGACATGAATCATTTATCTAAAATTATGAGCTGTTACTTTGTGGCAGCAGCTCTCTGATCACAGAGAGCAACAGGCAACTTTCCCAGAATGATGCCTGGGAAAGGCTGTGATAAGATCAGAGAAAAGAATGAGAAACAATTCTTATCTTAACTTGCTGCACCTGGTATTGTGAGTATGTGGAATGTGTTGTGGAGATTTATTTACCAAAGGGTGGTTTCTTAATTAGCCAGTAGTGATGGTGTTTTAATTAGAGGGCCAATTAGGTCTACCTGTAGTGAACTATAGTATCAAAAAAGCAATAGGTTTCTTGATAAAGAAACCATCAGCCTTCTGTAAATGCATGGAGTCTGTGTAACTTATTACGTGGCCAGGGGCCTGCTGTAACATTACTTAGCTCTGGAGTTTATTTTAGCCTGATGAAGGCAAGCAGGAGTGTTGCCACTGACAAAGTCTTGTTTTGGGCAGATGTGAGGGTTGTGCTGGTGGTGTGCAGGCATAAACCATTGTATACTCTTCCATAGAATGACTGAAAGTCCATTCTAATTATGTCTATTATAAAACTGCTGCTAGTATTTGCTTGATTTGTAGAAAACTACTCAAGATATTTCTTGTGTTTCTACAACACTAGAATTTTAGGTTTTCTGATATGTAATTTGAGCACTTATGTGCCATTAATTTGTGAAACAGAGCATACAGAAACAAGAAATCCCTTGTGTATAAAGGAATTCAAGTCAGTGTATTTTTCTATTGTGCATAATATTTTTCCCAATCATATTTTATTTTCAGTTCAGCTTAGTTCAGGTCACTGTAATTACTGAATTAGTGCTATGGCTTCCCTGCAACAAGGCAGACTTTCTGCACTCTGTCAACTGATTTTTAAGGAGCTGAGCATCTCTGAAGGCCACGAGACAGCAGCGCAAGGAAATGATATGTCTGCTAAATAGAACAGTTTGAATTCATGTTTGAATTCTGCCTCAGTTTTAGCACTCTTACCTGGGAAAAAAATGCTTCACATAAAAAGATCTGCCTGATGTGTGTGTAGTTGTTTGACTTTTCTCTGTATGTTTTTTCTCTGTATGACTTTGTTCATTCATTTTCAGTTTACTATGCACACGATAAACTGGACGATTTCATCAGCACTATTAACAGCCACCTGCAGCCTTTGTTTATGCAGATCCGGAAAGGAATATCAGAAGATGATGGGAGAGCACATTATGCTGTAGTAGGTACCTGCTGTGCTGTGTTCACATGGGGCTGGCAGTGGCTGCAGGAGCTGCTGGGAGGATAAACTGTCACAGCCCAGGTGTATGGGAATAGGACATGGCAGCAAGGATGACAGCAGTGTTGGAGTTACTTGGCATAAACATTGCTTAAGTGCTGAAGTGAGATTTCTTTTCCACAGGAGACTTTCTTTCCTGAGACAGATTTTTAAACTAGAAAACACAGAGAGCTGTCCAACATCAGTTTTCTTTTTCTCCTACTCAAAAAGCAACCTAGCATGAAGGGGTTGCTGAGGAGTAGCCTGTAAGTTGTTTCCCCAGGTGATCTGCAATGTGCATGTCAGAGGTTATTTAGTAATTTCAGAAGATCATACAGAAGATATTCTAACATTAGCTGCTGCTTTTAACCTTTCCTTTTTCTACTAAGTTGAGCTAATAATTAATAATAGTAGCACATGCAATAAGAATAGAAAACATGGGCAAGTGGTTTTCATAGTGAAAAAAACTGTGACAGATAACAAAGTTCCTGTTGCTGTTTAGTACCAGACCTATCTAACACCTGTGATGTGTCAGCTCTGCTGCAGCACTCTGTGTCAGTTCTGGGAGCTTGTGTTGTAGAATGACTTTGCCTGGGCAGAGGAAGCTCTGGAGAATTTGTGGCTGGAAGATGAGGGATTGTAAAGAAAGAACTTGAATACCATCAAGTACCCCACAAAGAACTAACATTTATGTTAATTGTAAGATGATGTATTCTTAATAACCTCAGGGGTTTTTTTACAGTTTCTGGTATGAAACTACATCGGCACTTTATATCAGTTTATTTTTTTGTAGGTGAATTTGGCAGAAACTGAAGTAACTAAAATGGCATCTGACTATACAGAAAGTGAATTGGAATTATTCAGAAAAACAGTAAGTATGTCAGTTATCACTTAGTAAATCATATTATTTGTGAAGCTCTCATCTAAAAATGAATGGAAATAGAGATGTGGTTGAAGAAGTAGTTGCCATTTTACCTAAATTTATGTGAGATCAAATGGGTGGGGTGGGCAGAGTTGAAAGTATGTGTAAGTGATGATTTGCTGTTGTAAGTCAGTTATAGGTAAGGCAAAATCAGCACCATGGAAGGGCTCCCTGGGTTAGGAACAGGACATGCCTACTTTAAGTAATACAGGCAACTTTCTTCATGATTTTCAGTCATGACTGCTGAGTTTTTCACTGGCTTCAGTAGTTCAGTAATATACAGTAGTTTTTAATGCCAGTAACATACAAAATTAATTTGCTGATTTGCATTTAAACATTGGTCTATGGTTATTGAGGTTTTTCCTCAAAAGATCTTTGACAAAGAGCAGATAAAAAGAAATGGATCTGTCACCACCAAGTGTGGCCAGGGGTCCCTGAATGCAGCTTCGTGTAGACAGTGTGTATATTTCTATTTGTGGAAATGTTTTCTTGGCAAAGATTAAAACTGTCAAGAGGACAAAAGGCATATCAGCATATTAAGGTGTGTCTGCCTAATTGGAGTGTTTCTGATACTTGGTAATGTTTCTTCCTGTAGATGGACCTAATAATTTTATCAGAAAACGGCTTTGCCTCATCTACAGATATTTTAAACTTGGCTGACCAACTTAAGACAAAGAAAATGAAGAAAAAGGAAGCAGAACAAGTGCTGAAAGTTTTTGTGGAGGATAAGTGGCTCTCTGAGGTAACTGCATTCAAGTGTCCTTAGTTCAGTGGGTCCAGCTGCCATGTTCTTACGGGTGTGGTAGCTGAGACTAGAGCTCTTCTTGCATGAATGATGGCAAAAATGGTCTTATGGCACTCATGCTTATTGCTGCTCCAGTGATTTTTGCACAAAAGGAAGTAGACTGAAATGGAAAAACTCCTTGGGTAGGTCTGTACAGGACCATATGGTTTCGGTTTCTTGTACCTGCGTCAGGTGGGTGTGTGTGTCCAGTCCTGCCCAGTGATGCACAGACACAACAACACAGCATCCTTTGTACACAACATCACAGCATCCTTCAACGTGGAACAAGAGCTGGGGAAAGCTCTTAAGAGTGACCTGTACTGTTAGTTGCATTTAGAATTTCCTGAAAAGGAGTAAGGCCAAACATGTTGAAAACTCCTGTACCAGAAATGCATGGGCCACTGTGCACATGGTTACACCTGTTTTATTTCATGAGGGAGCAGTGGTGATGAACTCACAATGTTGACCATGGTGGACTGACCATGTGGATACTGCAGTTGCTTGCTAAGTGAGACCTTAATCCCTTTTCCTGCTGGAGTCATTGCATCATAGATCTTCAACCTGCTACCACACAGTTACTTACATGTTGAGTTGATTTGGCGGATATTTCCAAAGATACATCAAGCAGGAAATGCCTAGATTTTATTGAAAGCTAGGAAAATTTCCTCTAAAATGCTTTTTGGGCGGATCCAAAACAGCATGTCTCTATTAAGGAGCACATGCTTGCTCATCTGTGCTTTCCAAGGACTAGATCTCTGTAAAAGTTGTGGAATTTTTATTCTCCTCCTCTAAACAAAGGAGTTCTGCTATTTCAAAAGTGTTCTGGCATTGCATTGTACTAGCATGTTGGTTTCATGACAGTAGAAAAAAGTAGCTTGTTAACAGGCAGTTAGCAAAGTCAAAAAAGGTAAAAGAAATTAAAATAAACTCCTCATCTCGTTTCCTTAGAAAAATGGAGAATATACTCTGCATACTCGTTGCATAATTGAGATGGAACAGTACATTCTCAGCAACTACCAGGACGTGGCAAGGAAATGTAACATCTGTCGCAGCCTCGCCATCCAGGTAACATGTTTTATCACCTCAGTCAATGGACTTGCATGGACATAGCTGAGGTTTGTGATGCTTTCCCTTGGGTATAATCTTGGTCTTGTAATCTGGTCATGGTGCATTTTGTAAATTTTTATTTTTCCATTTTAGGCATTTTATCTTCTGTCTTAAGAAATAAAATTGTCTTGGAGTAGTGTCTCCAAGTATAAAATTGGAAAAGTGCACTCCTGCAATGAGGAACAGGGTTGTGCTGTCTGGCTTTCCAAACCAGCATGTTAGAGATGAACTTCTGATGCTGAAATAGGTTTAGCAGTGAGGTGTTACCAGTGTCCTCTTCAGGCCTTGCCAATAGACATCAATAGTGTGCCACATTCTTTCTTGGTCCTGGGATTTTAGTTCAGGAATTGCTTGTGTTTGGACCTCAGAACATGTGTGCTATATAGAGCATGCTAAAGCACTGTGTTTTGATAGCTGGGATGTTAGCAGTTCCATCTTGCTGAAGTAGTTACAGCCTGGATTTGTATTCCAAAACTGCTAAATTTTCTTGCTGTTTGAGCCTGCATCTTCTGATCTGCACAACTAACATGCTTCCATGTTACTTTTTCCCACCCTGATTAGTCTCCTTTATTGCACTGAAATGGTTGTCTTTCAAGCTAAATTTTGTCCATATAGGGAAATAGTATTTCCTAGTTTACAGAAAAAGATCTACTTTAACCAATTTACCAGCTTTGACTGTTGAGTGTGTCTACCACCCATATTGTGGGAACCATTCTTTGGAACAAAGCGTTACATATCTGCTGCACTTCATAACCACTTTCTCTTAAATTGAAAGACTGTTTAGAATGATTTTATGGATCAACACTCCTGATTTCAGAGCCAAGTATGTGAATCCTGTGGAATTGGAATGCACTTACCTTGTGTCAGAAAGTACTTCAGAGGCCAGACTGAACCCCGCTGTCCCGAGTGTAATGAATTCTGGTCTTGTGATACCCCAGGTACTAAGCAAGGTATATTTAAAAAACTGAATGCAATAACACTAGGAAATGGGCTGTGATACTCAGTGGCTTTGCCTGTAGTATTTATAATTGTGAGTATCAGCTATTTCTGACTTCAGTGGTATGTTTCAGACACTAAACCACACACAGGCAGCACTGAGCCCCCACAGTACCCAAAGAATGCCACAGGGGCATTAGCAGATCCTGTGCATATTTTTTTTAACTATCTTTAGGAGGTGGGGGAGGAGGGAAAGAATAGAGGCACACACAGCCCATGATGCTAAAGCTTCTGGAAATACCCAGCTTCTTAGAATCTCTATGGAATTCCTCCATTGGTCCAGGGAAATTGGACATGGTGAACAGCAACAAAAGAATATACAAAGCATTTTAGAAAAGATGGCTATACAATATTATCTTTTCTCTTTGTGTTGTCCATTAACCTTCCTTTTGTTTTCTTTACAGGTGTGAGTCGGATGGGCTCCCAGACTTAACACAGAGCTCCACTCTTGGCCCTAGATGATGCCAGTAAAACTAGATGTCAGTGACATCTGTTTGCCCCCCACTCTGGCAGAACAGCCAGACTGTGTTGTATTCATTAGTAACAGTACTCAGTGTACTAATTTTCTACAGTTCTAAGAATCTTACAATAAAATGATCATTGATGTTCCTGTTCATAGTAATGCCTGCACAGCTTTCTTGGAGGCTGTTTTGTGTTATTAATTCTCCATATTCATGGGCTGGGACTCTCAGTACATGTTTGGGGATGAAAGATGCAAGTGTTGCAGTCAGTCCTCCATTTGATATATGCAACTGAACTCTTGAAAGAAGCCTTTCTCAGCAAGTGCTCCCTATTTGTACAGGAACAGTACAAATTCAGTTGCACAATGGAAATGACACCTGCTGTAGCATGTCAAGCAGGTGAAAAATCAGTGCAGTGTGTGCAAGGCAGCTGGCTCAGTCTCTGACCTAGGGCTGGAGATGGAACACTTTGACTTAGCATTGTGGTTGTGTTTTGTCCCTTCTTTAGATGCAGAAGAATTTGTCTTGATGTAAGGCCATTCATAAGCAGCTGTGCTCTGTAAGGAGAGAATATTGCCACAGAAGGATTGGGAAGCAGTAGGACAGGACTTGGGGCAATGTTAACTTATGTCTGCAAGCTGCTGAAAACATTACCATACTGAGACTCTTTAGGTTTTTAGTCATGGCACTTCTGTCTCCAGTTTTAAGTAAGGATGCTTTTTTCTTTGAGTGACTTGGAAAGGAGCCAGGGACTGGCTATTGCCAAACACCAGACTAAAATGGCAGCATTTTTGTCCTTGGTAGAGATGTGTGACACAGCAGAAGAGCTGTGGCAGATGATGGTTAATCAAAGTATAATTACACTTCAGGTTATATAACTGCAATTAAACTGTGGATTAACTTCAGTTATGTTCTAGGCTTTAACAAGATGTTGTGGTTTAGAAATGGTACTTCCCAAATTAGCATTCCTACTAAAGTGCTCCAAACCATGAGATGCTTGCTCATTTCCTCCTCCCCCTACCTCTCCCCTCATGGACATGAGAATTGGGAGGTCCAAAAGATAAAGATCATGTGTTGCAATAAGAACAATTTACTGGTAACAGCAATGGAATAAGGAAATGAGCAGTAATAGCAACAATATCAATAACAGTGTACAAGAGAGACAAAAAATTCACACAAAAAGATTCACAAGATTCAGTCACTAAGAGACCAAGGAGGCCCTTCCTGCCCCAAGCCTGCAGCAGTGGCAGGCTGAGGTGGTACAAAATAACCTCTGGGTCTGTGCCATGCCCCTCCTGGCTACTGCAAAAATGAACCCTATCCTGGCCAGAACCAGGACATGAATAACTTTTTCCATGCAGGAGACTAGTACCTTGCTTGGTGTTAGCTTAATTTTTTAATGGTTGAACCTTCAGGTAGCACTATCTCTCTAGCTAACTCCAGGGTTTAGTGTTACTAAATCCAAGTAGAAGATAACACTGACCTGGTTATTCAGACAGAGACTCAGGCAGAGTCCCAGCAGTGCCTGTACAGAGGCTGTTTCTGATGGATGCACACACAGGACAATGACCAAACACACGGTCTTTAGGAGTTATTAGAAACATATACAAAAATGAAGTGACTACAATATCATCTTTCCACCTACCCCTTGTGACTACTTCTCCATGCTTTAACAAGAGTTTGTTGGGTTTTGGTTTTGCTCCATCTCAAACCTCTCCTGAGAAAGAGATGCTACTTCCCTGATTTTTGATTTCATTTCAGTGCTGCTGACTACATTTCAGAACTATGACCACCAGAAACTAACAGAGAAGCTGAGCTCAAGTGATCGCACATAGTGCCAATATTTAATTGGAATAAATAGAATCTGTCCAGGCATCAGAATGCAGGACTGAAATGCAGCCTTTGTGAAATTTGGAAACTTGACCAAGTCTGGATCTTCCACATCAACCTATAAAAAAACAATCATCAGAAGAATGTCTTTACTCAAATATGATTTGATAACATTAATAATATTAAAATTTCAGGCAACTATTTACCTGACTAGTGTTGTGAAGAATTTGGCTTTCATGGGGGTATAGGTTTTCTGAATCTTGTGGTGAATAGAGACGGATATACTTTCTTCCAAATACCTGTATATAATAAAATAAATGTTTTGCATTGGTCATTAACTGGCACATTACTGGAAGCTGTTGGCTATAGCTGGCATTTAACGGTAAAATATACCTGATTACAAGGAACATAATTATTGTTAGTAATAGACACTGCTATAATAAAAAGTCAAATCAGGATACTGGAATTCAAGTACCTCTTCCCTTGCAGCAGATAAGAATTTGAAATACCAATGGGAGGAAATGCCTTTAACCAGACTGCTTTCAATTCGAAGTTCAAGGCGCCCAATTTATACATCATTTTTGGGCTTTACGTAGCTAGAAATAGTAACTGAGAATAAGGAAGCTGAACCTTCATTGCTATTCACATCAACAGGTACTTGCACAGTGACTATTAAGCTTCCATATACCCCTCAAACTCTTATTTCTGTGTCATCATTAAACCAGTTCTTTCATTGGAGTGCTGAAATGCCATGAGAATTTGTGAGTGGCTTGGCTTCTCTGAATGCTACATGAACTCCAAATTTTTGGTGTCAAGAAGTGGCAGCATGAATGAGTCAAAGCTGAGTCCTACACTGATACCAGTGGAACAGAAGGTTTAGGGTCAAGATTCATACTGCTTGTGCCAGCATTCCAGATCACCACAAGACCTAGCCATTATACTTGTTGGGAATTGTCCTGTTACGGGTATTATGACTAATGCCAGCAGCCCTGAGTGGCTACCCAACCACTCCTAACCAATTTGCTTTTCCTCTATGTTAACATCCCTTCCCACATAATAGAACAGGATTTCCTGAAATCTTACCAACACCAAAGCTGTCATACTGACTATTTAGAGTTTGTTGCTTTCAAGGATATCACATAAATGTATTCTACAGACTGAACAAGTACCAAGTACTCCTGCCCTGTCCTACCCTTCACTATCACTGATTAAACTACTTAATCTATATAACTCTGTCTGTCCATGTGTTTTTAGGATGTCTTCCATACCCCAAAGGGATTAAGGATATTAATTAGCTCACTAAATAATCAAGTATTACATGGTATTTTTGGTGACATATGGAAGTGACAAAAATGCTGGTTATTGCTCCAACAGCATGTTCTCTAAATGCTTGATTTTTTTTTTTTTGGGACTGCCATCAGCTGTAAACACCTCCTTCCTTCACTTGCCTTACTGGATTAAGACCTTGTATATTATAAAATGGCAGGCACCAACTAATGGGCAATAGCCTGCATTGTGAGAACCCCGGGTTTGGTTTGGGTTCTCGTGTGGTGGTAGAGCTTCTCCTCCAACCCGTGTTCCCAAAGAAAAACTCCGCAGCCTCTTCTTGTTCGGTCTCAAGATGTTTTATTGCTAGTTATCTAACAGATTAGGTTCTCGGGCTGCGGCCCTTTGGTCAGCGGCCCAGGCAGAGAGGCACACACTCCTGACACCCTGACTGTCTGGTGTCTTCTTCTTCTCCCTCCCCGCCCAGGGCTGCTGCTATCTTTTATAAGATATATTACGTATAACATGTTTACAATTATTCCCCAATACCTATTACCTACGTTGCCAAGTGTTTTTCTATTCTAAACCAATCTGTGAGTGCCAACATCACCAAGAACATGGAGGCAAGGAAGAAGAAAGAAGAAGGATGGGTTCAGCCCACTTTCCTCCATCTTAGAACTTCTGACCCCCATGTACAAAGTAAAAACCCCCCTGTACATGCACTAAAACACCCCTGCACACTACCAAAAAATATTTCCCTCTACTTTGTGACTACACTTACTATACTATCTAGCACTTTGTGACTGATTGTTCCAGCTTCAAAGTTGGTAATTCATTCCATGGTTCAAACTCGAAATCACAGCTAAATCCAGCTGCCTGCTGGGGTCCAGACTGCATCTGACCAAGGCCTGGAACCTCTAAAAATGTCTGAGAGACATTTTGAGTTCCCACACTGCATCTCCAGAGACTGCTTTTCTCATTAATGGAAAAACTATGATCTCAGCACCAGCCAGGATAATTTCATTTTGTTACCTGCACTTGTGCCTCTCTGTACTCCACAGCCACATTTTAAATGGCATCACAAAGCGTGGTAATCACATATCCTCTGAACAGGGAGAGACACAGTTCTCCCAGGATTTTCCTGGGAAGCTGTGAGAAAGCTCAGAGAAATAATTAAAACAATTATCTCAATCTCTGCACCTGGCAGGCAATCTCTGATTGTCAAAGATCTTTACAAGTAGGAGTTGCCCCTTCTTGACCAATAGGTGAGAAAAGATTCCTAAAGGCCAATCAGGTCTTCAGTCCACCATTGTTTCTGTAAGAACTGTGGATTTCTAATAATAAAGTGCTTTTTCATGCCTTCTGATGATGGATTCTCTGTATCACCTTTTTCTGTCCCAGATACCCCTTCAGTGATAACAAAGTAGGGCAATTTCAATTGAAAACTGCCAGATTACAAAGACTCTTTTGCAACACTGGCACATAATCTCCCATTCTTTCAGGCAGAAGAAAACAAGTTCTGAGGTTTGTAAGGGAAGTATATTTTCCCAGTCCAACAGCTCCTATAAATTTTTCTTCCACCAAGAAAAAATCCCCTCAAGCTTTACATAGCATGAATAGTACAGTACTTTCAGAATGCAGCTGTATGTGTGTGCTCAGCAGGTAACACACAAAAGAAATACAATCCATACAAAGTTGCACTGCAGTTGTAAAAAACCATTCTAGGAAGGCCTGAATTAAGCCTCAGTTTCAAGTGAAAACATGGGGCAGCAAGATATAAATGGGACAGAGAAGCTAAGGCTCAACCCATAAAAAATCATCAGTAGAAAGTAATGTCACAATCCTGCTGGAAAAGTGTGAAAGTGTAAGCCTGGTTTTTATTTTTAAGAGTCTGATGGGAGAGCAATCTCCTTCAGTAAACAAAATAGGCTCGGAGTGACCAAAGATTCACAGTGGTCAACTGCTTGGATCCAGAAGAAACTCTCTGACCTGTTCAGTGCTTACCACAAAAGGCCCCAGTATTTTATTGGGTTATTCTGCACTAAAAGTCATCATCAAAAAGCCTACCAAGAGGAACTCAGCAGAAATGATGTCAAAGTACAAGTTTTAATTCCTATCTCACTGCATGCATGAATATTTTACTGGGTAACCTGAAACAGACTAAAGTATGCACCTAAGTCTACCTCAAAACTTTGCTTTCCAGATGTGCTGGCTTTGGCTGGGGTAGAACTAGTTTTCTTCCCAGTGGCTGGTATAGGACTGTGTTTTGGATTTGCACTGAGCACAGGGTTGATAATACAGAAATGTTTTTTGTTATTGCTGAACAGGGTTTACACAGACCTGAAGCTTTTCTGCTTATCATACTGCCATGTTGGCAAGGAAGTTGGGGGTGCCTGGGAAACTGGGAGGAGATACAACCAAGAAAGGTGACCCAAACTGACTGACCAAAGGATATTCCAGACTACATGACATCATGCTCAGTATATGGGGGAACAAGAAGAAGAAAGGGAGGATGTTTGGAGTGACAGTGTTAGTCCTCCCCATTAATTGTTAAGCATGATGGGCTCTACTCTCCTGGGAATGACTGAACATCTGCCTGCCCATAGGAAGCAGTCAAGTATTTCTTCATTTTGCTTTGCCTACGTGCACAGTTTTTGCTTATTAAACCTCAATCCACAAGTTTTCTGGCTTTTACTCTTCCCATTCTCTCTCTCATCTGCTGGTTGGGGGATGAGAAAGTGGCTGCATGAGGCTTGGGGATCGTGTGGGCTCAAACCACAAAACCGGAAAAAGAAACTTAGTACAACATGACAGGATCCAGATTCTTCCCAACTGTGTTACAAATTCCGTGTGACCTTGGAAAATCTGCTTCTTGTGATTTCTATCTATCATCTGTAAAACAAGGGTAAGTAATGGTCTCTCAATAAGCAACACTTGTGGTCTGTAAGATTACATTCACCATGAAGTTGCAGTAATGACAAATGCAATAAAGAAACAAAATAGTACCTGCATGTTCTCTATCCTTTGATTGTTCAAGTTGTGCTCCCCTTGTCTCTAACACACACACCATAAACATTTTCTCTAAGTATTGCATTAATGGCATATGTAGAGTAACTTGAATACATACCTGGGCTAAAAAATTTTGCTGGGGATCCTGATGAAGAGGTGAGATTGTGCCTCCTGGACCAAACCAGGCATTAATGGTGATGTCATCTTCTTCCCCTTCCCCCAGGCAGCAGTAGTCAGGGATACTGATATCTTCTTTCAGTTCTGGAATCTATTTCCACAAAGAGTATGTAAAAAGGGTATGTGCTGACTTGCCAAAATATGTAATTCATAGAACAGATGAGCAAGGCTGGATGCAAAGAAAACAAATGACTGACTGGTCCAGCAAGAGTAGGAGAAAAGTAGCTGACCTACTAGGAATCTGCAGGAAATGTTCTCAAACTTTCTGTTCTAGTGAGCAGACTCTGTTGGAAGGAGAAGTGGGAGAAAGAAAAGGGTTTCCTCATTCTTCAGAGACACTTTGCTTTTGCAGAAATCAGAGCCACCCACAAGAATGTTTGCTCTTCATGGAAAAGGAGCAGCTGATCTCTTCTATACTATGCTTGCTTCTCTGTGAAATTCTTTTTTATGTCTCCCACTAACATAAACTCTGGTAAACTGGAATGACATTTCAGACTGTGATAAACATACCAATGTTGAAAATTTTCCTGTCCAAATCTCTTCCCTGACTTACAAAAGGGGCTTTCCAGGTGATATCCCCCTAAGTATATGCTACATTGTACTGAAATAGCACTAGGATTGAATGTCTTCATCCCAAAAGGGTTTTGTTTCCATGTCTCGTAGCCAAATAGAACAAACTTCTCCCTCTGCTCCTTCAAATAATGGGAATAGAAACTTAAGAATTACTACGAATTCTCCAAATGCCCTTCAATCGACTACAGTCAACATCTTGAGAGACAACTTGTGCTACAAAAGGAAGACATGACTGTAGGAAGATTAAAACATTCACTCAGTTTTACCTGATCAAAAAGCTGGTGCTGGGCAAGGTATCCTACATTGTTCTGAAATGACAGCAGAGAAACAAAAATCATAGTAACATACAGGTAAGACAGTGGATTAATTTACTTAGAGGTGAATAGAATTTACTTAGAGTAAATTCCAGTGTCCTGTTCAGAGTACTATATATAATTATTTCAACAATATAAGGTGTCTTCAGATATAGCAACTTACAGCTCCATTGAAATTGTGAGAGTGTAGGTGTGTCTCTACAATGAATAAATTATCCAGCTTGAGTTACTGAAGGAAGCTGGGACTCCCTGTGGAGTCTTGACAGCTGACAATACGCTGCATCTTTCTAGCCAGACCCTGCTGGCACACAGACCAGTTCTCCTTCACGCTCTGGAACTACTTCCATACTCTATTCCGGGGTGCACCACAGAGCAATTTGCTATGGCACATAGTCCTTCCTGCCAGAAGGCCAGGAAACAGAAATTGGGGTTTGGGATCCTCACCTGTTAAAGGACATTCCAGACTTCGCTAATCAGCTTTGTATTTTTCTGCCTCATGGCTTGTAAATCCTAAATCTCACTAAGCAGCTTAATGAGAAAGAGGAACAACGCTGCTGGCTGAGGATCCCTTATTCTTAGATTCGACCAGTCAGGTTTTTGCTACATATGTATGTGTGTATATATTAATCAAAATCCAGCTACTGTACATTTAATTATAGGTAAAATTCAAACCTATCGTTGCTATAATTATTCCTAGCTTCACGTCTTAAAAATATGTCAAACCTTTTAATTCAGAACTGTGCTTACAGCACACCCCCTCCCTTGATATGACCTCTGAGTAGGTTTGTTGTAAGCAGAACTGTTGTCTTTACCAGTACCACGGTGCTGTGTTTGGAAATCAAACAAACAAGTGTAACAGACCTCATCCATGATATACTGGCTGATGAAGTCACTGACAGTCATGAGCTGCTGAGACCATTCCTCGTCTGTGTACCGAGCACCCAACTCCACTGGGACTGTGCGGCACCCTGCGACTTGACAGAAATAGTCCACACTGAAATAAAGAAAGTTCCATTACCTTCTATACTGCTCTTACTAATTTTGAATGTAAAACAATCAATCCAAATCAATCTTGTTGGGTAATAAAATTCTACTACCCTGAGTTTCTCCTGTCTAAACCAAACCAACCAGAATAAAAAGGCAGAATAAAAGACTGCAAGCAACAAGGAGATCAGCAGGCAGGTTTGTGTGGACATGACCCCACAACTGTCTGTTTTGTTTTGGTTTAAAAGCCTGTTTGCCCCAGTTGTTTTCTTCCAAACGAAGAAGATTTAAGCTGTTACTGTCTCTTGGGAAGGGATGGCCAATCTTTTTCTGCCTGCTGCTACATTTCATAAAATCTTGTATCTTTTACTCAGTAATATTAGATCAACTCTCTGTCAGCAGGTGCCAATAATACCAATTCCAATTGTAGCCAGAGGGGATGAGTTTGATGGGTGAAATACATCTCTCCATGGACAACTGTATTAATTAAACTGAGAAGTTAATCTTGTTAAGTGTCTAATCTTAACCAGTACAGTACCTTCCCTCAAAAATGAATAAAATCTCTATGACATAACAAGTGTGTGCACTCAGTTTTATCTTTGGTTGTTGAACTAAAGCAATTATTTAAACTAAGCATGAGTGATTTTTCCCCTTTTCTGGGGAATCATGACCTTCACCTCAAAAACACTTGATGCTCAATGTTGGAAATGTGGGCACCATTGTGTGCATTAACCAGGCAGCACAATGCTGTTACTCAGTCCTGCACAGTGGTGTCTGAAACTCAACACTCAAACACAACACTGGACAAACATCAGTGCTTGGACTTATGAATGAAAAAGTCAACCACGCTTACTCTTGGCTCTGAAATTCACTTTCCATTGCAGTAATTATTGGCAAGCTCCAAGGGGTAAAAAGCACTGATGTGTGTTCCTTGACACATCCACTGAGCTGTGAGTAGCCCAGTGGCACTTTGCAATGTGCACGTCTCGTGAGTTCCCAGGTGTTGCCATTGGGCTCCTGGGACGGCTGAAGGCTGGGACAGCAGAAGGTGGCCTTCACCCACGAAGAGTCAGAGGCTGGTCAAAGAGTCACCTTGGCCCCCAGACAGTCCTGCACTGAAAGCTATGAAGAGCTTCCCTCATCTATGAAGCAACTTCCACAGAGCAGTGGGACTGTGCTGCTAGCAAAATGCACTGTCCATGGTATCCTTTGCCTGTGGAGGTCTGCCGCTCTATCGAGCATCAAGATACCCAACACAGGGAACGATCGCGCCTTAACTTGGACAGGGAAGAAATTTACTTCTCACCTCCACTTCTTCATACAGGGCCAGTGGTCCATGACGCCCTCCAGGACCACAGGCCGCTGGGGAAGGAGGTAGTTGTCTCTGAAATGCTGGAGCGAAGGGCGGCGGAGGCGCGGAACGAGCTGCTCCGGCCGCAGGGCGGGCGGCGGCGCCAGCCGGGGGCTCGGGAGCGGCCGCTGCGCCTCAGCGGCGCCCGCAAGGGGGCGCGCGAGGCCGCCCGGGGCGCGCGCGCGGGGCAGGTGCGGCTGCAGCGCGCGCACCAGGCGCGCCAGGACGTTGTCCAGGATGGCGGCGCCCATCAGCAGGCCCAGGTCGCAGAGCCGCACGGCGCGCGCCAGCGGCCGGCCCGCGGCCACCTCGGCCAGCGTCCCGAAGAGGCAGCCGTAGGCGTACACCTGGCGCCAGCCCTTGCCGACCTCCCTCCATGGCCCCGCGTTCAGCTTCTCCCAAGAGTAGTCACGCAGGACGTCGCCGAGGCGCTCCAGCGCCGCTGCCGCTGCCGTCCCGGGCCGTCCCGCCGCGCCGTAGAGCAGCGCGCGGGCCCGCCGCAGCAGCGGCAGCACGCAGTCCTCCACCTCGCCGCTCAGCGCCAAGGTCAGCCCGTCCTCGGCGCGGGGCAGCAGCGCCCGCACCTCGGCCCACAGCGCCAGGCTGTCGTTCGCAGCCGCCGCACTGCCGGCCGCCGCCATGGCCGCGCCTGCGCCGACGGCCGCGAGGCAGCGCTGTCGGGCCGGCGGGGCTGAGGCGGGGCCGGGCGCGGGGCGGTGCCCGGAGGAGCCGGGAGCCGAGCTTCGGTCGCGCCGGCGAAGCTCGGATTTGTCGTTCTTACCTGTGACTTGACCAGCGAGTCAGCTGGAATTGAGTGACTGTGATGGGCGCTGCTTTCGCAGGAAAGGGGAGCCCGTAGACGCGGTGAAGGCCACGCTCTCCGGCCGTTCGCCGAGCGCCGGCGTGAGGAGGCGGCTGCCTGCGCTGGGGACAGCGGAGCGCAGGCGGTGAGTGCTGAGGGAAAAGGGAGATGCGCTCTTCCCAGCCGACCTTTTGTGCTGCAAAGAAACGTCTCTGCCCGGCGCTCGAGGAGCCCGAGCGGAGCCCGGCGCGGCCCTGAGCCCGTGTCCTCCCGCTGGCTCAGCTGCCTGGTGTTCATCTGCTCACAGGAGCGCTTTCTGCATGGAATATGCACAAAACTCTTCTTACTTTCTAACGTGCTGGACACGGCATCACTGAGCCCCAACTTGCTTTGATAATGTGACCTGAACGTTCTCAGGGCTTAATACTTGACTACAAAGGCAAAACAATATTTTATTTAAAATTCAGCAACTGAGGAATGTTTTAACATGGTGAACCAAACTAAACCACCATAACAAGAAATGAGGAATTTTTAGTTGCTAGTTAGGGTTGAAGTCTTTGGATTTGAGACAAATCCTAATTTACAGAAAAAGTTAAAATCCTTATTTTCTGTACTCAGATACCCGCTCTTCTTTGTTCCATGCTCAGTCACTAGTGCTTTCCAAAAAGGAAAAAAAAAAATTGATCTGAATCCTTCTGTTGCTGCTAGTGGTGGCTCTCCCCCGGCCCCCCAGCTGTCTCCTCGAAATTATCACTTCTGCTCTCACACTTCTCACACTTCAGGCTTGTGCATTGCTTATCATGCTGGCCTGTCTGTTGCCTGTCTTCTGACTGCCTTTCTCTTGGCATCTTAAATTCCTTCTGTGACAGTGTGATTTTAGCACCTTCATTCAGTATTTTCTCCTTAACTGCTAAATGTTAATATATGCTGCTGTAGGAAAAAGTATTTAAGTGGCAAGGAGATTTTCTTGTTAAACCCTATGTTCATTATTTGCAATTTAGGATGCTAGCAAGTGTTGTTAGTCTTGTGTCTGTGGGCTGCCCACTTTTTATAACCATTTACATTGACATTTA
The DNA here is from genome assembly GCF_050655825.1 of Lonchura striata. Taxonomy (NCBI): domain Eukaryota; kingdom Metazoa; phylum Chordata; class Aves; order Passeriformes; family Estrildidae; genus Lonchura; species Lonchura striata. The sequence continues at coordinate 425,378 of NC_140716.1, forward strand.
TTTGCATTTAGTTAAGTAATAGTTTTTGCAGTTTAAATATGAATAATATTTTCATTAGTTTCATTTTGAAGATTAGGATTTTTTTTCTGGAATTTCAAACAACAACAAGGTCTGAACAAGTAATCTCCAGCACAGCAGTGAGGCATTGAGGCCATGATGAGCTTTATCAGTTTCACTTCAGGTGATTTTAGTTTTTGAGTATTCAGGGAGGCTCTGTGAGCGTACATTGGAAGACAATTATTTCTAGTCAGTTTTGGTGCAATAGTTTGAATTCTGATACAGCATTGATAGCCTTGAATCACAGAATCAACTAGGTTGGAAAAGACCTTTGAGATCATCAAGTCAAAGCTGAGACCTAACACCACCTTGTCACCTGGACCACTTCCAGTCTTCTTAAACACCTCCAGGGATGGTCACCCCACTACCTCTGTGGACAGCCCATTCCAATACCCTATCACTCCTGTGAAGAACTTCTTCCTAATGTCCAGCCTAAAACTTGTAGTGCATCTTAAGACTGTGTCCTCTTGTTCTGTCAGTGGTTGCCTGGAAGAAGAGACCTACCCCACCTGGCTACAAATTCCATTCAGGGAGTTGTCGTTGCAGTTAAAGGGGCTGTATATCTGCTGAGCTAATAAAGCTCAGGTCTTAGGGTGTGTACTGAGTCTTGTGTGTTTGGCCTCTTGGAGGAAAATCCACTAAAATCTCATAATATCATGCTGCATCTTAATAACTTGGTTGAAATTGTCCTCATTGAGGGAAAAAAACCCAACAGATTTGCAAATGCTGAATTGGGAAGTTTAGCTCTCAGAGCAGTTAACCTTGCAATAATGCATGCTAGTTTTGAAATGCCTGTAAGCTACTGCAGATGTTTTGTGTGAGCTGCCTGACCAAGGAAGTGGATGACTTCAGTGCTAGACATTTCCATTTTAGGTCAAGAAGAGAGAATTTAATTCCTGCTGCCAAAGAACAAAGATTACTGTCATGTGTCTAACCTGCAGAAATTGATGGGAAAAAGAGTTCCATGGATTATGCCACAATACTGAAACTTGTTTTTATCAGAAGTAAAAATTTTTTAAGATTGTGGAAAGCAGACTGCCTAACCTTGTAGAAAATGTTCCCTAAGGCATAGAAGAAAACTTGGTTCCCTGCTGCTTCCTGATTTACAGTCTGTGCTTTTTGTTCTCTTTTGTATTCTGTGTATTTTTAAATATGCTTCAGCCATCTCTTTTTCTCCTTGCATGGACTTTCAGAAAGAAGTTATCTATTTAAAAAAACCAAATGAACAGGCACACAATTAAGGGAGATAATGCCATCTGTATACAGATAAAACTATCTGTATTTCTCTCCTATTTACAGTGATAGATTCCAGGACCCACAGTTGATGTTACCTTATGTGCTACTGGTGAAAAAGTGATTAGTTACACCAAGTATAAAAAATACACTCTATGTCTTAGTTTGCATTTGTCTTCATTGAAAAGCATATTGGCCAGAGAGTATTTGCCCTGTCTAGAATTTAATTTTTTTAAAAAAATTATTTATAGGAGTATTCTCCTTTATAGCAGTCTTTACTCATTTGCTGATTAGAGTTGATGAACAAAGTCCTGTGATTTGTTTTTGAATTTTATTAAAGTTACATCAAGACACTTGCTTAGTGGTTCGCCACTTAAGTCCAAAGTAGGATGTTTGTATTAGGTGGATCAGTTTTTAAAATGACACCATCTGCTTGCTTGTACATATTTATTTGATTCTTCCCTAGGCGAATGTAGCTGAAGTCTGGTGAGGAATAGCCAGTTTGAATTAGCAGATAGAGAAAGCATTTTTTTGTTCTATGAAGGAGTGTGAGGCCAGGAGTAATAAAAACTAAGTAGATGCCCCAAATATCTAAACACAAGTCAGTATGTGTAAATTGCTTGCAGTGGTGAATGGTGAAGTCATCTCAGATGGGTTGCCTTGTCTGGAGTTCTTGTTAAAGATTAAACCTTCTTCAGTGCAAAATCATGTCTAGCAATCCAGAGCCCAACAAGTAACACTGAAGATTTTCTTTCTCAGGACTCCAGGATGCTGCTCAGCTCCTCAAGAATGCCATATCCCTTTTGGCAGCCTGGCACTCTGGATTTTATACCCTCCTTAAAGGGAGGATGGCAAGAAGATGAAGCCAGGCTCTTCTCAGTGATGCCCAGCAATAGGAAAAGAGGTAAGGCACAGAAACTGATGCATAGGAAGTTTCACCTGACCCTGAGGAACAGCTCCTTCACTGTGTGGATGAGATGTCCTGAACAGATTGCCTGGAGTGGGTGTGGAAAGTCCCTCACTGGAGATATTCCAGAATGTACGGCACACGATCCTGTGTCAGGTACTCTGGGATGACTCTGTTTGAGCAGGGGGGTTGGACCAGATGGCCCACTGTGGTCCCTTCCAACCTGTACCATTCTGAAATTCTGTACCATGGAAGGTGATCTGTTGCCGTGTTTCCAGGGCTTTTGGAATGCCTGGGCATTCACCAGCCATCGCAGCAGGTAAGTGCCTGTCAGTGTTGGCAGTGTCCAGGAGCAGGGATGAAGTGGGGACAGGCTGATAATGCTGCTGCCACCAGTGCTTAGGCTGTTTTTGCTTCCAGGAGTGGTTGACTGGTACCTTCTATGAGCAGTATACACAATATACTCACTTAACATTGCCCCTGTGCCCTCCCCACCCATGCAAAATAAGGTAAAAATGGAACCTAAATGGGAATATAAATTGATGACTGCTATGAAAGCCATAGATGGCTTTTATTTGCCTTTACAGGAAATGATTATCTCCTCTTCTGCAAGAACAAAAGTGTGAACACATAAGACTAAAGATTTTGGATGTCTTTCCAGGTTGCTTTTTCTGTTCCTCTGAACAAGAGATGAATGATTCTGATTAAAATATGTACAGAATTAATTATTAAGCAAAAGTTTCCTCAGATGAGCAAGGTCTTCCTGATGGAGAGTAACACAGCCCTATATTTTCATTGTGTCTTGGAGTTGAGTGTAGATGTGCCGTGACAGTGTAATGATGGATATATCTTTATCAACCTGTTCCCTGAACTGTTTTTATCACTGCCATCTGCTTGGCCGAGAGTGGCAGCTGCCAGGTCTCACAAATAGTGCTGTCATGTACTTTCATGTAGAACAACATATTGTAATTTCCCTGATATTACTAGATGAAATAACTTTAAGTGAGATAAGGTGACATTTTGCATGGCACTTTGGAATGTGTCTCATTGCTTTGGGTATAGGACACACAGTGTTCTTTCTGGAGCAAGCTATATCAGCACACCCAGTTCTACTTTCAGAAATCACTGGAAAATACTTATTTTACAAAAACATTACATAACATCCATCTGGGACATATGTGTCTGCTGAGATGCAACTGAGGCAGTATTGCTTACACATGTAGCCTTAGTTACCTTTGCTGAATGGAAATTATGTAAGTTAGACTATTTTAAAGTTCTTTTTCCTTATATCAACTTGAATCCCTTTCATATTTGCAAATAAGCTCCTTCAACATTAAAGAAAACATAAAATCTTTACAGCTGTCATGAATGACTGTTTTAAGGTTGCTTAAAGAATCACCGGAGAAGGTATCAGAAAAAGCATGTTTAATATGAAAGCGGAAGCATGAAAAAGTTTGTTCACAAGGTTACTACTACTTGGTTTAAGAACTAGAAAAAGCAAACTAAAGTCTAAAATCAATCTAAATCCAGATTCAACTCCAGAATTATCTGTGTGAAGGCTGGGGAGTGGACAGGGAAAAAGGGAAAGGGTAGAAAATGACAAGGATAAAAGGAATAAGGAGGACCCTCCTTCTGAGTCACAGGGTTCAGAATGGACCTCTCTGCTAAACTGAGCTAAACTGGGCCTAAACATAATGAACAGTTTACACCCAAAGGTTTAACATCTCTTAAATTTAACAACACTTAATTCACAGCTCAAGTTGAACAATTTAACAAAATATTAACATTTACTATAGGGCAACCAGGCCTAATTTACTTACAAATCTAAACTTAAAAATTTAAGAGAGCAACATTTACAGTACATTTTATGTATCATATTCACATTTGCATGCACAGTGACCTAAACGCCTTGTACAGGGTATATTCCTGTGAAAAATTCCCCTCTAATTCAGTGAAGGATTCACACTAGATGCCTTTGCATCTTCTCAACAGGCAAAGGGTTGAACCTTGAGGAGTGGAGGCATCAGCCCAGGATCTATCTTGTCATTCAACAGTGATTGTCTGAAAATAGCAAACGAGAATTCACTGGCTCTGAGGGGCCCCACTCAAAAGGAGGTCACTGGTTGCAGCCTGCTGCAGTCCAGGAGAATTCAAAGGGTCTCATTCAGGACCATTGTTTATAGGGTCGCAAGAGAGCAGGCTTCAGTCACAGTAATTTTTCATCCTGGCTGCAATTTGCATTGGTAACTTCCTTTGACATTTTGGTAACAAAAATGTTGTTCCACTCAGGTTGTTATTCAGGCAAGAAAAATAAGTTTCCAAGGCTGTTTGTTAAAAACAGGAGCTCATTAGACAGCCCCACTTCCTGGGAACAGACACTGTTTCTGCTAAGCTCAAGAGGAGCTTGGCGCAGGTGCTGTTTGATAAGGCCAAAGTCTAGCCAGCATTTCTTGGATCATCCTGCGGCCCAAGAAGGAATGGAGCAGATACACTACCACAAGAACAAACCTTTAAAACAATCTTTATAGTTTCAGGTGCAAAGGAAACTGAATTGGATATTTCTTATTGCTAATGAGCATTAATGAGAAACAGCCTTTCTCATGAGGCAGAAAACCCTGTTGTGATGAAGAAGGTAGAATATGTATTCCTGATTCTTCTATCATTTTCTTATTCAAGTGCCATAGTGTCAAGTGTCAACTGCTGAACAGCTGATTGGCAGCCTGAAGGTCTGAGGCACAGAGACAGTTGGCTTGTAGTCAGCTTGTTTGGAACACTGCTGCAGGTAGAAAGATTTCCTGACAGGAGTGTGGAAGGAAGTGATGGCACAGATCCTTTATGTTTTTCTGTTTTGTCTGAACGGATGTGTGGCTTTGGCACTTCATTGCTAGCGAGGTAGAGGCCATTGGAATTGTGAACAATGTTCTCCCAATGGCAAACAGAGGGCCAGGTCAGAGGAAAGTCTCTCGGCATTTAGGTGATGTTGTACACTCTGGAAATGTAAGGCTTACCTGTCATTCCACTAGTGCATTTCAAGATCTGATGATGCAGGCTCCTGCCATTGTACTGATCTTGAGCGCACATGAGATTCCTTTTTTGTGCTAAGGGCTGGGACATGTAATTTTCATTAGCCACACTTTATAAACATTTATGTACTTTAAGAGGAAGAATATTTATACATATATATATAAACATTTTTGCCTTCCTCCCAAGCTTTCAAAAATCTCATTTAAAACTTGTGTTTGATTCACCCTCTGGACTACAGCTATAAATACTGCATGAATTTGTTTTGTGCTCTAAGTATACACATTTAGCTGTGTTCCTAAATCACATTCTTATTAATGAGCATAGTTGCTGCACACCACAATTGTTGGTTGTATTGTCTCTTGTTTCTGTGTATGCTTTTGAAAGATATTTTAAAGTCTTTGTTGGAGTTTGCATGTGCTTTAAAAATTAAATTTAGTCTGTGATTTTATTACACTTTTAATTTAATTTATCTTAACTGGTACTTTCAAGCTGTGAACCAGCTGTTGACTTTGAAAAAAAGATTGTTCAATTTGAAAGGAGCATTTTAAAGCTTAATGTAATGGCTGTAAGTAATCACTACAGCAATTATATTCTCTGGTGTTGTGCGTCACTATAGTAATATTGGAGGCTATAAGAAAATTCAGGAAAGAAACCCATCAAATTCATATGTCTCCGTTTTGTCTGCAATGCCCAGCATCTGTCTGTTCTGTGTAGCTTGGTGTCCCTGCTTGAATTGTCAGAAAATCAGAAGTTTCGCTTTGTTGTGGCCCCATGTTTGCCCAGCAGCAATCAAGGGCTCTTGGCTGTGCTCTCCTTGGACCGGAGATGGGTTTTGATTTTTCTGATGTGGGCAGATGGTAGATATGCTGCTTTGCTACCTCCTCCTGATTCATTTGAAGATGTGTGGAATTTTGGGGTTGATTTTTCTTGAGCAGCTATGTACCCACCATGCCTGATGCTTGTGATAGCAGAGCTCCTCACAAAGCATACAGAGAGTCTGACCAGGATGGGAGATCTTGGTATCCTGTAAGGTCAGGCCATGCTCTCACTGTGCTCTGGAAAGCATGGTAAGGAGAATTAATAGAAAGGGGTGTGTTTTCATGCATGTTCTGAGTAGGAACATCCTCCATTTATTTGTGAGTAACTCTCCAGACAGGCTGGAGCTTTTGGGGATGAGAATTTTCTGGATCACTGCAGTGAGGATAAGGGAAGAAGCATTCCTTCATGTTGTAGTAGTCTATGAAAATGCTGTGCAGCTTCCTCTGCCCTGGAGATTCTCTCCATCATGATTTTTAAAGGAATGTAATACGCATCACTGTGGAAATAACTATATTTCCCAACGAGTCACCCAGCCATATTTTACACACAGCTTGCGTTTGAGAACTGTGGACAACACTACTGCTCCAAAAAGGCAGTAGGTGCAGGACTTAAGCTGTCTCTGCTTTTCACAGAATCCCAGAATGGCTGGGCTGGGAAGGGGCCTCTGCAGATCACCTAGTCCAACCCACTTCTAAAGCAGGTCCACCTAGAGCTGGTATTTTTGCCAGCATGTGTTGCAGAGCAGGTTCAAGTCACCTGCCTAGCTACCATCAGTTCCTGTTTACAGCTCTGTGAAGCTTAGCTTCAGCAACATACTAAACCTTTCCTAAATTTAATTTGTAGCAAGATCCTTCAGAATATGTATCTAATGACAGCAAGATCTGAGCTGATGCAGTACAGTGACAATAACAGGAAGGACCAGTATGCAGGGTGAAGGGGACATTGTGAACTTTGGATGAATGGGAGACTAAGCTTACTACTGAGGCATAATTACAGATGTTTGGTTGCCATGGCTTTTAAGAAAGAATAGAATATGCATCTGGAAGTGAGTTTTGCAATGGCACTTGTAGTAGATGGTATTTGTGATTACAACTGGGGTGATCCTCTGCTAAGAGGTAGCTGTGCCTTGGCATGGGAACACCCTGCTGGAACGTACATTGCTGTAAAATGAAAAAATGAGATTCTCACAATAACAAAGGCACAACTGTCTGTGTTGGCAGTGTGCATTTGTGGGACATCCCCAGCAAAAGGAGTTTCAGTGTAGTTTCCCATTTCTCCACCTGTGTGTAGTGCAGAGCAAAGCAAAAGCTACAGATCCAAGTGTGCTTCAGAAATCAGGCATGTCCCTTCTGGACACATGTCCCAGAAGCTGGGGTAGTAATCACAGAGGTCACAAAGGGACAGATACAGAATCCTCATTGTGACAAAGCCAATATGACATGTGAATTACACTGTATTTTGTGCATGTATGTGTGTGTATAAATGAGGTACTTAAAGGAAGTAACTGCTGGGATGGAGACAGACATGAAGTGGTGTGTTCTGGAAAGTTAAAAGTTTAGCCAGCATACCAAGGTATTTCTTAATATAGCGGAATGAAATTACTTTGAGTGCAGCAAATGAGACACATAAAGTGTAATGCCCTGTAAAATCACAAAGAGCCACTTCCAACAGATGGAAAAAGCAACTTTCATACAAAACCAAAAATTGATAGACTCTGCCTTTGATAATCCAAGTACCAGCTTACACTTTACAGTATCCATTACTGGCTGTGAAATGTATTTTGGTAGTTAAATGCACTTGCTAGTTTGTCACTATATAGAATTTAAAACTTTGAATTCTGTGTTCTGCTGTTTTCTTCACTATGAGAAACTAAAAAAAACCTCTGATAAATAGCTTTAAAGTCCCACATGCTGTTTTACTCTCCTGTCTGCTGCACCAGTGTGGCCGTTCTTAGTGTGGAACCCCTGGGCTTGAAGCTGGTTTTAGGAGTCCCCATGGTAGGGATGTCAGGAGGCATAAGGGAACATGTATGAGGAGCCTATGGCCAATGGCAGAGCTTTAGGCTGGCACCCTGGAACCAGGGAGCTTTTCTGCACCCTTAGAGAAGCAACATCATAATGTAAGTGGGATGTGAGTGCTCACCTTGCCTCACCCATTCTGACCATCTTGCTATGTCCACAGAGGACTGGGGCACCTCTCCCAGCTGTCCTGTGCTATGAGTAACTGACCTGATGTAATCCAGTTTAGAGAACTAGGAAGTGATGAGCAGAAGGAAGAATAATCTTTATTTGGTGTAGACAGTCAAAAGTACAGAGGTGATTGTTAAGTGATAAATGAGACCTTATATGGCAATACTTAAATGGAAAAGCTGGCATAGCACTGAGTCATAAGAGTAAATAGCATGATAGTTCTTAGAGAAGCAACAAAACACGTAACAGGACTGTGTCCTTACCTAAATTCTCAGTGTTGTGCACCTTGAATACTCTGTGCAGTGCTGTTCCCCCATTTCAGAAAGCAAAGAACTGAACTAGAAAATGTTAGCCAAGACAGATAAAGCTAATAACAGATCTGGAATGGTTTCTTTATGAGGAGAGCTCTGCCTTGGAAAAGAGACACTTAAATGGAATATATGTGTATAAAATCATGTGGAATAGTAAGGATGAGGAAGGTATGACTGTTCACTGTCTCTATTGAAGGGCCTGGAGGTGGAGGGAAGGACATGAAAATACATGAGTCAAACTTGAAGAAAAAAATCAAAAGGGAAGTGCTTCTTCACACTATGCATACTGGAGCTGTGGAACTCCTTGTGTCAGGATGTTGTAGGTGCTAAAAGTTTCAAAAATTAAAGCAAAAATTGTGGAATTGAAATCCATCAGTGAATATTAATCACCAAAGCCCCACCACATTTTCTCTTGGGAATTTTTCAAATTGTATGTGCATCACTGGAGATTGGGAACATGCTGCTATGTGTTTTTCTATTTCTTACGTTCTTTGCTAGACATTCTTGTTCTGTCTGTTGCCAGAAGCAGGATATTGAGCTGAATGGACTTCAGATTTGAAGCCATGTGGCTACTCTTACATGTCTATGTTATCCTCAACTTGAGACGTTCCAGGGAAGCTATGTATGATGCAGATTTACACTTAGGGACAGTATTTTTTACTGTTGCTTTATTTGCCTCTAAAATTTTCCTCTGGCTCATCAGAGATAACTGCAGTCCTAAGCTGTGGTGTGTTTAATTCTTGCAGTGATATTGCCAGCAATGGAAGTCAGGTCTAAAGTTGGGAGACAAGTGCTGTGTTGCATGGATGTCACAGATGGGCAGGCAAGGCCCTGATCCAGTGGTGTTGTGGTGATTGATTGGGGTGAAGGAAGAAAGGGGAAGAAGAGGTTCAGTTGGCATCTAGGATCCATTCAGAGTTCTCTGTGCGATGGTCAGTTAAGGGCTTGGGAATGTTCATGGAGACTCCTGTGCAGTGGATGGTGATCAAGTAACATGCATGTATATGTTCGTGGGAGGGGCAAGCAGCCTGCTAGTATGGAGAAACTGAGACAGGAGATTGTGGATAGATGGAAATTGGTATTGGATTAAGCAGGTGTCATTCCAGTCTCCACCATTCCCACTGCGTTGCACACTTGGTTGTTTACTATATAGCATAAAAGTCCTTTGTATGAGTTCAGGGCTACCTCTTGCTGCATGTCTGTGTTACTGTCAGGATGGAGCCAGCTCCCCAGCTGTTCCTCTGCAGGAAGCTTTCCATTTACATGCCACAGAAATAACTCCTGTGACATTAATTAATCACAGTTTACATGGTAATAACCCTTTTTTTATGGGTAAATAATGCGTATCCCCTGCTGGAGTGGGGGTTCTGCTGGTTCCAACATTTGATTATTACATAATCTTCTTCCCATTAAGTGATCAGTGAGACCAGAGGAAACTAACAGTAGTGGGAATAATTAGCTGTGTTGTGTTTGGGGCATGGGCTTACCTCCTTTGTGCTCATTCAGAAGTCCATACAGTTAAGGAGAATGCAGGTTTTCTTGGTGCTGCCAAGCAAGTGCCACAGAATTTTGGGTTGGCACCATGATGTTGTGCAGAGGGGCCTGGCTAGTTCTTAATCATGAGGAGCTTTATTCCAGAGAAGTTCTGTGCAAACAAGGCTGCTCAGCCCCTGGTACCTGCCTGAGTCTATTCCCTTTCCTCACTGCATGTCTGCTGAGAGCTGCATGAGAGGGTGCCAGGGTTTGCTGGGTGACAGAGCTTTGTTCAGTCTCTTCTCCTATAAGACAGGCTCAGTGCTGGTCCAGGCAGTCATGAATGTATCACTTTCCTGTGTGTGTGAGGAGTGTCATTGTCACCCAGTGCTTCTGACAGGGAAAGGCAAAGAGGCTTGCCCAGGGCTGCTCAGTGTGTCTGCAGCAGAGCAGTCAGGGCTGCAAGTCTGCTCCTAGGAGGGACCAGCCCCACACTGCTGCATGCAGGCAGGCCCTTCTGCTGAACAGTGGTTCGGGAGCCATCCTACCCCCACAGGTGTGGTTGATGGCCTCTGGAGAGGTGGTATGCCAACCTGACTAGCAGCCACATATGTGATCACAGCATGCATAAGGAGAGCTATTCTGAAGTGAATGGTGTCTGAATGGTGTCTGTGTGGGAAGTGCCTGCTCAGGAGCACACTCTGGTCCCTGCGCTCTGATTACCCTAAGCACCACTGTATTTTTCCTGGTTTATGTTTCCTTTTCCTCCCTTGACTTTACTGCTTTTGCTTTCTTTGACTTTGGATTCTCTTGTAATAACCACTTTAATCTACAACGTTGCCACTTGCTTGCCTGCCCCAACTTCTGGCCGCCTTTAGGGCCAGTGCTGGTAACAAGTCAAGGGCCCTCTCAGCTGCAAGGTTCCTGCAGAAATAACTTCCTAACTAAATAACAGGCAAATTGGATATTGGAAAAGAACTTTAAATAACCTCTGAATTCCTAGGGAACTACATCTTACATCTCTGTTAGGGACAAATGGGTTCAACATAAGTAATGATCCTCTGAAGTGAAAAATAAAGAAACATTGTTCATGAGCCTCTGTGGACTAGAATGAGAACAGACTTTCATGAGAAAAGCAAAATGCAAAGATGTACCTGGGTGATGAGAGCAAAAGAATTAAACATCATTGGACTATAAACATAATCTCTGACATGTGCCACAGCTTGCCTCCAGGTAGCTGCTTTGGATATGATTGCTCTAGCTTTTTCTTCTTGTGCCATGGGAAGAAGCTAAAGGCCCTTTACTGTGGCACCATTCCTGGCAGCCCTTTGTGGCAAATGCCAGACCATGACCTTCCCAGATGGAATTGCATCTTTCAAACACAGTCTTGTGCTGAATTCTAGCTCTTCAATGAAACATAACTAGCTGGAATTCTCTCAATGACTTTGTGTTTTTCCCCATACTGATGTAATGCTAAAATCCTCCTTGTTCCAACTTCAGATGATTCATTTCATTTTGGTTGCTATCTCTCTGCTGTTTGATACTTGTCCTTTTCCCCTTTTTGAGCTTATGACTGGACAAGCCCCTTTTAGTTCTGGGAAACATATTCCTGTTAGTGGGTGGACCAATTTCTTTGTTTTGCTTTCTGAGCTATAAAGTTATCTATTGCAACAGGATGGTGCCAGTGTTTTGAGTCTGTGACTGTGATTGAGCAGTGGAACTCACTGTGGTGGCAGTGTGATGGCATGTGCTATGGAGAAATCCCCATTTGTCTGCATAAGGATGTGAAGCAGGGAGTATGGGTTTTGCTATCTTTAATCTCCATCCAGCTGTTTGCTCCACCAGGTGTATGCAGTGGGTGTTGCTACTGCCACTAATGCAGCGCCTGCTCTTTTGTCTCCCTTTGCATTTCCTGAGCGTGTGTTTGTCCCAAAGAAAGGCTTATTCTCGCTCCTTGAGCTTCAGCTGAAGACAAGCATGTTTAGTGCTGTACACAAGGCCCTTCCTTTTGAGAAGCTCTTTAGCTTTTACAAAAATGAAATTCTTTGTGTGCCTGTTTATGCAAAGCTGCCCAGCACTCCCTGTGCAGGCTGTGCTCGGCTCCTGAGGAGGGCAGCATAGGTTAGCTGATGCTCCTTGCCTGGAATTCTGCTTTACATTCCAGCCATGTTTAAGGCAGAGCTAGCAAAACGTAAAACAGCACTGAAGAAATTGGTAGTAAAACTCTTGGCTCTGTGATGAGATGCCTCGGCTGAGCAGAGTGGTCCCCACTCCTATTCTTACAGGAGAAATTGCCTGTTCTTAGTGGTTGTGCTGCCTGCTGCAGACTGACACCAGTGTCTGGTACTGGGGGACCTGCCTGCAGGCTGGTCTCACACTGCTCCCCAGGGAATAATGCAGACACAGAAAAGCAGGTACGTGAAACCCCAGTGCCTCCCTCCCTTTGAAAGACTGACCCTGCATATTGGAAGGACTTTGTGACTTCAGTGTTGTGGACAGGCCTCAGCTCTGTGGTATGTGTACAAAATAACAATTTGAAAACACAGATCCCCTATACCAAGAAACTTGCAAGGTGGTGGGATATGATGTATGTTTTTCACTAAGAGGAAGACACTGGGAGGCCTAAGGAAGGGATTCCTTAGGTTGAAATCTGACTGTCTTACAGGTAATGAATGAACAGCTTTGTCCATGAAGCAGAAACCAGGATGGTCTTAAACAAACAAGAAGCCTGGAAAATCATGTGGAAATACTTGTGCCATGTACATTAATGCTAGATGTACTAATAAGGATTAATGCCACTGGATATCAAAATTATTCGATTATTATAATAATGAGTTTTCCAGAGAGGATAAGGATATTTGGTGAACTTGTGCAGAGCCTATTCTGCCACTTTATTGTCAAATTGTTCAGAAGTTTATACTTCAATGCAACAGAAATCAAAGGCAGGGAAGCGACCTAGTAACTTGTTGAGGATGACAAAATGATGCATCATTTGAAGCTCTCATGGTTGATATTGAGCTCATTAATTGATTTGTTGACAGAGTAACAAGCGCTGCAAAAGCTGCCCACTTTTTTTCCTCCTCTTTCTTTTTGAGGGATACCTGCATCCTTTCTAGAGATCCATTTTGGGCTTCAGAAGCTACCTGGGTACCTACATCCCATTTGTAGACTTGTGAATTAAAGACACAACTTTCTACCTCTGATGCCTACCTTGGGGAAGGCAACACAATATCACCATTATTCTCAGTTTTATATTAATTTTTAAAGTTAAGTAAAATGTTTAGTAATAACAATAATTATTTCCAATGTAAGCCTGAAAAAGTGAAAATAAATTCAGAGCATTTTCAACACTGAATTTTCATTATGGGTTCCTGTAACGTTTCCCTCTTAGTGGGTCTTGTTCTTGCTGTGTTCTTTGCACAGTGAGACTTGGACAACTACTAAGTGGCAAAGTGCCACAGGTACTGAACAAGCCTTGTTTATCCTGCTTTGTGCAGAGGTTAAGTTTGAATAGGGAGTTAAAAAGCCAAGACTGACACTAGAAAGGTCAAATGCACACAGCTAGGGTTAATGTGTTACCAGTGTTATGCCAGAAAATGGGATTGCATACCATGGTATTGGGTTTGCGTGGCCAAGTTTTGGTAGCAGGGGATGGAAACAGGGACTTCTGTGAGAAGTTGCCAGAAGTTTCTCACAAGTCCAACAAAGTCAGTGCCAGCTGGCTTCAGGCCACTGGCCAAGTCTGAGCCCAGCAGTGATTGCACTAAGGTTTCTGGGGTAACATATTTAAGAAAGAAAAAAAATGTATTACTCATAGGTAATTGCAGGCAGAGAAGAGAGGGTGAGAGTGTACAAGAGGAACATCTTTGCAAATGCCCATGTCATTGCAGGAGTCCTGGTGCACCAGGTGGCAGAGCGGACATTTCCTTGCAGCCTGTGGTGAAAATCATGGTGAGGCAGCTGTGCCCTGCAGCCTGTGGAGGTCAGTGAGGGAGCAGAAATCCACCTGCAGCCTCTGGAAGAGACCACGTCAGAGCAGGTGGATGCCCAAAGAAGGCTGTGACACCATGGGAAGCCTGTGCTGGAGCAAGGTCCTGTGGAGAGGAGAGCCAATGCTAAAAAGGTTTGCTGGAGGACTTGTGATCCTATGGGGGACCCAGACTGGAACAGACTGTGCCTGAAGGGCTGACCCATTGGAAAGGGACCCATGCTGGAGCAGTTCATGAACAGCTGCAGCCCAAGGATTCACTCTGGTGAAGTCTCTGTGGAGGATTATCTCCCTGTGAGAGACTGCCCACTGGATCAGAGGAAGGAAGCAGTGGCAGAAACCATGTGGGATGAACAGATAGTAACCCTCATTCCCCATATCACTGCACTGCTGAGGGGAGCAGGTAGAGAATTGGGAATAAAGTTAAGTCCAGGAGGGAATGGTGGAGTGAAGGTATTTTTGGGATTTTATTTTTTTTTGCTTCCCATTATTCTGCTCTGATTTTGATTGGTAATAAATTAATTAATTTCTTCAAGCCAGGTCTTTTTTGCCTGCGACATTAATGCGTGAGTGACCTCTCCTTGCCCACATATAAATTCACAAGCCTTTTGTTATAATTTCTGTCCCCTGTCTACTTATGGAGGGGAGTGATCAAGCAGCTTAGGTGGGCAGTTGGCCTCCAGCTGGGGTTAAACAACCACAACCAAATTTAGATACATTAACATATTTTTATGGAAAATGCACCCCATTGGTGCTTCTGTTTTATTTTAAACAGTCTTGAGTGATGAAGGGTAGCTGGCAATTGACATTAAAGTAAGATTGTTCTGTGCTTTATTGTCACCTGAATTCTTAAATATCCCAGAGGTTCTGCAGATTTGCTCAGGCGACTGTGTCATGCTTACATACAACTCTGAGGGTCTTTTGGCCAGGTCCATAACGAAGGGACTGCAGACTAGGCTTGTTAATTGATCTGCATTCTGAACTTGCAGTATATAATGCTTAAGTCATTTAATTTTAAAACTGTGATTAGACTTTGTAGTTGTCTCACCAATAGGCAAATGTCAGTCTGGGAAGTGGCCTGGCAACCAGGGAGGGCTTCTGTGAGGTTGTTGTTCCCAGCAGAAGAACTGTGACCTCAGGGGGTTCTGGACAGGCACTTGGGCTTGACAGATGCTTGCTACTGCCCTTTCAGAGAGATTCTGCATTTGCTTAACCTCCTTGCTAGTGCTTTCTGATCTGTACAGCTGTATTGCAGAATGAAATACCTGATTCAGTTCTAGATTAACTCAGTTTCTCCTTCACAATGCAGCTTTACAAAGGATCTCTGCTGAAGAAAAAATTAAGTGCCCTGATGGGTGATAATGACATCTGGGAACGCTGTATCATCTTGCTAAAGCATGTTAGGTGTTTTGTCACCAGCTAAAGATCAAGATGCTGCATTCAGCTCATTTGTTTCAGAAGTGAAATAGAAATACATGAGCTCTGCCAAGGCCTTTTTGTGGTGCCAGGATAGCTCCACAGTCAGCCACCCCACAGACAAGAGTGGGGCTGGTATGATTTACATCAGCTGTGAATCTCGTTCCTTGCACTCACTTTTTTGTGCTCTGCACTCCAGTAAGAACAGCAATTTGAGCTTTTCTTAGGGTCAAACTTGCTAGTTTTTCTCAATGTTGGATGAAGGAAGCAGCAGTACTACCTACAAGATAGAACTGGAAAGTTCAATAATTTTGCCACCAGAACCCTATTAACTGGAAAGGTGTAAAGTGATCTGTAAAGCAAGCTTTTGTCATGTCTGTCTTCTCAGCTATGAGTTTGTCAGGCATGGACATTAGACAGTATTCATCCAGGAATAGGTTACATTTGTATCGCCCTGGTTTGTGCCCTGGGATGAGATGACAGTAGGGTACAGCTGGACCAGCTGTGACAATGGCAATCTTTCTAGTTTGTTAGATTACTGAAAAGAAAAGGAAGGGCATATGCAGTGATTATCTTAAAAGCAGTTGAAGAGGGGATGATGGATACTGGGAGGACTAGGGTGCCCAGTCAGGTCTCCAGGACTTGTGCAGAGCCTTTGGAGGCAAACAAAGGAATTTCTGTCTGCCAGAAAGAGGTTTTCCATGGTCAGGAACTGGATAGAGTTCTGGTTTCACTTTTCTGTATGGATTCATATTTTCTGCCAGATAGTCAAGTACATCCAATGTCTTTGGGAGCAATTTTGGCAGCCTGTTTGCATAGCCTGGCTCAGTTGCTGAATTGCCAGCAGCTGTCTGGGTGCCTGGGGACTCAGGGAGAAGGGGTTCTGCAGCCATCAGAGCAGGTCGGGACCATGTGAGCAGGGCAACCACATGCAGTTCTGAAGAGACAGAGGCAATAAAAGCCACAGCTCTGGTCGTAATTGTAGAGTAAGGCTGGGAGGCACAATGAGGTATGCAGGCAGTGGATGATGAATGTCTTTGTCCAATTGCCTTGTGCCTCCAAAGCACTTCTTCTCTTCCTTAACTGCCAATGCTTTCACATGCCCTCAGACCCCAATCCTTGCATCTACCCTTGATGGCCTTTTGTTCTTATTCTCTTTTTGGGCTCATCACTCTTTGTGTTCTGTCTCTTGATCTTGCCATGTAAAAGTGTCCATAGGTAATAAAGTCAATGAAATTTCTACTCAGATGTAACATATCAGACCAACCAGGGGAGCCTGAGCAAGGCAGAGGCAGCTGTAATTAGCACCTCTTATGGAAGTGTGGAAAGGTGGTCTCACTGCACAGCAGCACAAGGGCAGACCCTGGCTGGACATGATGGTCCCTGTGCTCAGCTTGGCTTGCAGGGGCCACAGTTTAGTTGGTGGCACACCTCTGTCTGTGAGGATTGGCAGGGTGACAGCATTAGCTTAGTGTCAGCTGCTGTGTAAGCCAGACTGTGCTGCAGGATGATCCCAGGTATCCCTGGGCACGGGCTGAGCTTAGCAGCTTCAGCCTTGCACCTTTCAGAAGCAAACTAATCTTGTCCTATATGCTCCAGGCAGACTATTTCCAGTGCATTCAGATCCATGTGACTTTTTAGGCTGAAGACATTGGTCTATTTTCTGTCATTATTTTCTAGTAAGTTTTTCCACAGTTACAGCATTATGCTAAGGCAATAAAAGGAAATACTGATTTCATTCTGATACAGAAGCTTTGAAAATTTATTAACCATTAACGTTCATGTACAATCAAAACATAAATGTTTTTCCTATTAGTCAGATGTTCAGAGTTGTTAATTTTACTTTCCAGAAACAGTTGCCAGTAGCATAAATGGACTATTAACTAAATACTTTAATGCTGTTTGTTTGAGTCTAATTAGAGATCTGTAAGGTACATTTTAGCAAGTTGTAAATGTTAATACAGGCACACACATTTTCAGCCTTCATTGAAAACATTCATGACAATGTCCCAGTTAACAATCTCTTCAGACCCAGATTTCATAAAAAGGCAGAAGAGAGCTCTGAAGCACTTCCAGGTGTTCTGCTTAGTCAGGTCTGGAAACGGTAGTTTGAATGAATATTGGTCTCCAGAACGCCAGTGACACAGGGCACAGATAAAATTGCTCAGAGGCCTAGGTGCAGGAGCTGCTGAAACATGCCATGTGCCTGAGTTCAGGGTCAAACTTCAAAAACAGATTGTCGGAATAAGTAATCTTGTAACTGGAGACCCCAGTTCTCAATTTCCCAGAGCTTCTCTCAGTGCAGAGGTCAGCACACGCATTGCATCACCCTTCTGCTCTCAGAACCCTTGCACTCACAGTCAGTGCCTCGCTGGAGCCTGTGGAATGTCATCTTACATGCTTTCAGATGTTTACCAACAGGGAATTTCCTGTCGTGGTGTGGACTGATTGCCTTTCTTTTCTGTTAGCTGTAGACTTACAATTAGATGTTCATATTTTAAATATGGTGCAATGACATCAATAGTAATAATTATTGCATGCATCAAAGCTTTGGAGATTAGCTATGGATCATGCACCTAAATGGCATTTGGTTATAATAGCTCTGTACATGAAACATCAAAGTCTGAGGAAATGTTGCTCTGTTATAAAAAATACATCAGAATGATCATTCCACTCTAAGAAAAGTGCAGAACTGTAAACGTGCATGGAACAAATGCAACACATTTCATACTCATTTGAGTGTTTCAAGTGTGGGAAAAATTGATTCCACAGCTCCAATTACCAATCCACATCAAGTGAAGACTGTATTGAAATTATGAGATTTCGCACAATATTAGACTTAAGTTGACTCCTCCTTTTGAAAATGTATTTGTAATTAGGGCCTAGAAGAGCCAGAAGCAATATTTGGGGTTTTAATTTTTTATATGCTCCCTGGCAGAGAAGTGGCTGAGATTGCATAAAGTTCTTAAACCCATGATGTTTCAAGTATCCTTTTGCTGAATCAAAATGGCTCTCTTGTAGATTAAAGGAACTGCACTATATTTTTCTTTGTTAGGAGAAAAGTATTCCAAGCAGAGTGAAGCATGGGCTCTCTCTGCTGAGCCTAGGGGACAGTTGCTGAAATAAAAAAATGCAGAACAGTCACTAGAAAAACAGAACCTCTGAACTTGGTAACTGAAATTCCCAATTACAGAAATGCTGCTGTTTCTCGTGCCTCATCATAGCTTGATCACTCCCCAGCACCAGTGGGATGAACAGTGTGATGATGTGGTGCCACATGTGCTTCCACCGCCAAATCAAAGGCCCAACGAAGCCCGTGCCTCAGCCATGAGTCTGGAGGAAATTATAGACCTTCATTAAAGTTTCAGAGAAACCTAAGTGGTATGAGGACAGCATTCAAAAATGTTTTTGGGGCAAAACAAATATTGTTTTAACTCTGTTAATAATTTATGTGTTGCCAGAAGAGATCCTCCTAGCATTAAGCGAATTGAAAATTAAAGCCACAGAGACACTACTTTAAGAAAACTTGTTGATAAATAATTAATATGGCATAGACCTACTGGAATCTGAAGAGTGTAGGTTTTATCTTGTCTTGTCAAACCTATGCTTTCTAATACCACAATTTCTTACAGAATGAGAGCACGGTCATTTTTGGTTTATATTGACAAAAGCTTGAGTTGTTTTTAGGCTCAGCTGGAATAATTCACTGGCTTCTGTCAGTATCATGTGTGAAGCCCTTGTGATCCTAAGCAGAATACACCCAAAGATTGTGGCTTTCTTAAATCCAGATGGATGAAAGATTGCTGGTTACTTAAAAAACAGAACAGACTATGCCTTTTTCAGGGAAGCTGTTGCTTTTCAGGGTCAGACTGGATCAGAATAAACAATGCTGGTGGAAGAAGAAACTCTGGCAGCAATCCCTGTTTAGCTATGTAATTTATAAATAGCTGGGAGAGGTGCTTTGGGATATGTAATCCCCAGGAACAGCTTCTCCTTCAGTTTGTGTATCTCTAGAGAGATGCATTTTCAATGGTGAGGCAAATCTTGGAGACCACTCTGAAAAATCCATGGCTGGCACTTCCCCATAGTATTCTACCTGATGGGGATCTTAAGGGTGAGAGATAGTGCAGCTCAGCATTCCACAGAATACAGGCTCATCATTACAACCAAAGAAAGGATGGACACAGAATGTGCTAAGGGAAGTAAATATGGACTGTCTTCATTTGTCTCCAAAGCAGTTCTAGCACAGAGCAGAACTTGCCAAGCATCATTCTGTGACATCACTGAAGAGTTCAGCTGGTGCACAGTTCTTGGCAGGAAGAGGCACTGTAATTTCAAAGCAGTATACTGAGCACCATGTTAACAGAACTGCTGCCATCTCTGAAGGTCTGTGTCTTGGTGAAGTGCCTGTGGGCTCTTTAAACTCCCAATTTATTTCACTCTACTATCTTTTAGGATTGGTAAAATAAAGCAGATAGTAAGTCAGGCATAATTTCTAGCAGGCTTTCAAATTTAAGAAGCTGCACAAGAGCATCCATAGAACTATAGTTATCCTTTTATTCCTTTAAATAAAGCAAAAGTGAATGTTGCTTCTTCATTAGAAGATCTTTAGTACAAAATTTGTTGATATTGATGGAACTTCTAAATACCTTTTTTTTTTTTTTTTTTTTTTACTACAGCAAAGTTAATAATAAAGGAGATGAGAGAATATCCATGAATGCTGTTGTAAAAATAATTCTTGCCTTAGTTCAAATGAAAACTCTGATGTAAATTGAGAACGTAAGGGTTACTGACTTTAAGGTATAAAGGGGAGTTTTTTCCATCTGAATAACGTAAATGCAGTAGTGAGGTGCTGGCATATACAGACTATGCAGACTGCAGCTTAGTGTGTTCTGGCTCATGTGGGTGCCCCTTTTGCTGTCCCTAGTGCACCAATGGCATCCATGGTACCTGTCCCACAGCCAGCTGGAGCTCGCCTTCCTGCTTGCTGCTGTGGTTGCCAGCAGCACTCAGGCCTTTGTTGAAACTGCAGCACAAAGCTCGTGAACTTGCAGTCCTGGGAACGTTGGGCCTGACATGCCAGAGGAAGAGCTGTGGAAAATTGTCTCGTGCTCACGGAGATTCCCCCAAAGGAGAATCCGTTGGTCTCAGTAGAGTTCTTTCTTCTGACTGTGGCTGGTGGCAGTGCCCAGGGTGGGCATGAGTGCTGTGCAGGAGCTCCTGGGCAGCCCCAAGAGCCCCTCATTGAGTGCCATGAAGGCCAGAGCTGGTATCCTGCAGGGAGTAGCTCCAAGCAAGGCTACATCTTCCCTCACTTGGTCTTCCTGTCCCACTGTTGTCACTGCAGCTGCTTATCCTTCTTCAGAATGTCCTTGCTTGTGGCTTGCTGTCTGTCTGCTGCCACAGAAACCCTGCTCTACCCTGCCTTTCTCCCACTGTCCCTACCCTGCTCACTGCCTGCCCCAAGTGCCACTGTTGCCTCTGCTGTGTCTTGCTCTCCTGATGAAGGGATAACATCTCCCAGTCCGGCTGCTGACTGGTGGGATAAGCATGCCTGCCAGACAGCCCTATTGTTAGTTAAAGATGCTGACTCTGGGAGCTCCATGCCCATTAGGCAAAGCAGAGAATCTGCCTGATTTAACAAGCCAAGGAAACAAGCCAGACAGTTATCTTGATCTAAAGCATATTCTAGAAGTGATTAGCTGCCTAAACTTACTCTGTAATTATCTGTGCTGAGTGGTTTCTGCACATCATTGCCCATTTTTCTGAGTGTTTTTATCTAAATTGATAATGGAAAATGAATAAAGTCTTAGTTCCACTATGATTTTGACACTTGTGCCAGAAAATATCTGAAGTTGAGTATTTTTGTTTTCACAATAGTTAGATTAATATTTAATTTGTTGGCATCCAGCAAGCTGATTAGCTTTCCTCTAATATGACTCCACTTTGTAATTACAGGAACCAGCTTCTCCTGGGGAGGGGGATGCCTGGGTAAGAGGCTCAGAGACCATCCTGACATCACTGCAATCGTGATTTCACCAGGATACTGTACTGCAAGGTTATTGTCATATGAAATCTTTACTCCTGGAAAGAGGTACAGGTGTAAGGGACATGCTAGTATCTTCTGAGGACAAGGAAGATCTGCCCTTGATTGCGTTTAAGCTGAAGTGGGAACAAGGTGCAGCTGTGTCAAGTCTTGGGGAATAAGTGACCCTTGCCTGCTGCTGCAGGCCAAGCCTGCTTTGATGATGTAGCCTACCTGATGCTGCAGGTGTAGGGGATGTCCCACAGCACTGCATGGGGATGGTCAGAGGTAACTGAGACACAGGGCCTCCCCTTACTGGGGATCCTCTGTTGAGCTTGGGGAGTGCTGCTGTTGGCTACTGGCAGTGACAAGCCATGGAAGGATCCTCAGCACCACCCTGGAAGTAATCTGAGAGAAAGCTCCTTAAGGCATGGGAGGCTGGCTGACTTAGGGCCTCTCTTTGGCCATAGCCATTAGCAGATGCTTCTGAAAAACCTGTGGCAGACAAGGTGAGGAGTTCTTCAGAGCATGATCAGAGTCCTTGTGGAGCAGTGTCTGTGTTCGACCGCTGCTCTGAACTAGCAGGAGTGTCTCTGAAGCCTGTTGAAATCCTGAGTACATCTGGGCTCCACAGCATTCCTGGTAAAGAGTACATGTGATCCTGGGATCACATTGGCTTTCTTCTGTCATCCTGATAGCAAATAAGTTCCCTGGCACCTTGTGATGCTTATGCTATGAAAATGGGCTAATGAATATTTGGTGTGTGATGGTGATCCCTCCAGCTGGGGACAGTCCTGCCTTCCTGACTGTAGTTGTTGGCAAGTTGTCCACTTCCGTTTAGCTGGATCCTCCAGGGGTGGGCAGGAGAGTTCAGCCTGCTCTTGAGAACACAGAGGCAACAGGCAAATTTGCATCCTTTCTTTCTAGGATCATCCGATGCTTTCTTCATAAATGGGACTATCACCTGCAATTCAGTGTGTGAAAAATGTGATTGACCTTCCCTATTTCCTCAGAGAGCAACTATGGCTCAGAATGAAATGCTGCCTTTGGAATTAACCCATCTGTAATGGCAAGTAAGTCTGGATTCTCCTGACCAGCTATGCAAGTAACATCTCAGTGCCATATTCATCTTGCACTGTCAGTTTTACCCAGCTCCTAAGCACTGAGGAATAGCAGCACTGTCAGGGTCTTGCTATTCATTCATTTTCACCCACTTAAAGTATATATTGTTGTCATAATCTGGCACTTTGTACTGACAACAAACTCCCCATATGGACAGGGATTAGGGCCATTTTTCAAATGCTGCAGACTGTTAATTTGTACTGTATGAAGGAAAAAGGTTTTGTTAGAAGTCCATTGTGAACATTACTTCAGCACAGCATAGCTGGCATTTATCTCCGTTAGCCGGGGGACAAATGGGTGTTGCTGACAGGCATGCTGAGCATAACCTCTGAGGTAGTGCTAAAAACGGGACCACACTCCCAGAACTAAACATGATATCAGCATTTATTATAATAAGGCCTAAAGCAAGGGGGCCCATGGGTCAAGCAGGAGAGTTCCTGTTGAGGATGTTGCAGTGAAGAAGTAAAGAAGACCCAGTGGCACTGGGTCTTCTTTATTTCTTGACCAGCGATGTCCCCCATGTTCCAGGTAGAACAGCACAGATTGACTGGGTCGGATGCCCCCTTTTTATCCTTTTTTTTTTTTGTTCCTTTGGATTAGTTTCTCTTGGGATCTTTCATTTGCATGAAGGTTTGAGGCCCATTACAGTTCTGTCCAGGCTGAGTTTTGCTGGGGGCGTGGTGCATTTTACTTAGGTGTAATATGGTATGTTCAGTACCGTATTTCTTATAACTACCCTTTTAACCCCTTTTAAAATGTAATAACCAAACTAACAGTACATACTTACCAATTATCAACTATTTTACAAGAGTTTCTAACCTATTTTTGCCACAGCCAGCAGCTCTCACAAGGTGACTGTCCTCTTTACTTCTGCACTATAGCAGCAAGTGGAATGGCTACTACTGCTGAGCCATCCTGAGCTGTGATGGGTCTTTGGTCTTCCTTCACAAAAGGCAGAAAAATAAAAAATGAAAATTAGTCTCTCAGGGGAAAACAAAGCAAACCAGCAACCTCTGATACATCTCATGGCCTGCTAAAACACAGGTCTGGACTAGAACATTTTCTGCAACCATTTAGTAACTCATGCTTGTCCCAGATTCATCTTATGAACTGGGAAAAGCAATTTGTCTACTATGTGTCCTGAAGTACTGATATTTGTCAAATCCACTGCTTTGAAAGCCCTAGATTTGAACTACTGGATATGCAGAGAGAGAAGCAAATAAAAGCTGTCTGTGATATGTGTGTTTCATCTGGGTAATATCCTGGTAAGGCCGGATTTATTACTTTTATGTCTTAAGGCCAGGCAAATCTCATGGGGTCAGCCATAAAGTAGAATGAGGCAGGAGAAGAGTTTGAAAAAGGAGATCCAGAACTCCTCTTTGCTGATAGAAGTGTCTTGGTCACTTTCAGAGTTTCTACTTTGGGCCATGCTATCAGCTCCACCATCTGTGTAGCACTTTAGTGTGGGAACCCAGGGCAAGGGGAATATCCCCTTGTCTGCCCTGGGGTGCTCTGACTCCCAGGAAAACACTGACTTTGACCCTCATTCATGAAGAAAACTTCCAAAGCCTCATGGTAAACTAGAAACTGCAAAAATGTGAAATAGATTGTAGAGAGTAGTGTAGTACATGCCGTAGTTGAGAAATTTAGATTTTAGGATTTTTAGCATATTGTAGATAGGTACAATATAGAGGATATAGGGTGTTATCTCAAGTTCCTTCTCTATTCTTCTTCCTCTTTCTTCCTGGGTTTAGGTAGTATCTTGTAATTGGGTAGAAAAATCTGCATTGCAGGTCTTCAGGGGTCAGTTATTGGGTTAGAAAGGAAAATAATTTAGGTGTCACTTCTTCATTGGGTAGTTAGTTTTTGATTAGACTTAAAAAGACCTTGCAGCACGAGGTTGTTGGCCATTTTTGTGTTGCTTTCATGCATGCAAGGTCTGGGCACAGACAGTGTGCTGAAGTTTTGATAACAATAAACAGAAACTGAAGACCGAAAAAGTCCAACGCGTCTCTCGTTCCTGACACAGAACTGCACCAGGAGGGTCTCCCCTACCAGGGGAGCCCCCAGGGAGCTGCCCAACTCTTTAGCTGCCCCTCTGTTGTGGTGCCAGGCCGCTGCCCACTGCCGTGCACTGCAGGGGACCCTGCTGCCTTGACTCTGTGGTGCCAGCATGCCTGTGGTGCCCATGGCTGCTGAGGGTGACCACAGCACTCACCCTTGTGCTTTGTTCTCCTTTGCAGAATATAAGGTTCCTTATCTGAAAATTGATTATGGTAAAAAGCACAGGCTGATACGAAGTTATCAATGACAGGAACTGTGCAAGTGTCACCAATGAACTGGGGTTAACAGTAAAAGAATACAAACACAGGGTACACAGAAGGTATTTTAAACCACAATACCTAGGGCTATTTCTAAAAAAAAAAAAAAAAAAAAAAAAATTCACACTGAAATTGAAAAATTATGCATTTCATTGTGTTAATTCTGCCCAACTGGCAGTGCCTAAAGAAATGTGACATTATCTGCTAGCTTCAGGGAGTCTGGTGGGGTAAGCAGAGCAGTACAGCTCTGGTATCCTTGTAGTGTGGCAGGGTCTTTGGGACAGTGGTTTGGGAGGGGGCCCTGTGCGTCTGTGTCTGTCTGCCTGCTGACCTTGGTGCCCTGAGCTGGCCTCAGTGCTGCTGCACGGGGCAGGCACAGGAGCCACCTGTGCACCGTGCAGGTCAGCAGCTGCTGCCTGGCTGCCATTCTGTCGTGTTAGTCCTTCATGTTTGAAGTAGAGGAAGAAACTGGAGCACATGAGGATCAAAAGCTTTATGGCATTCAGTGCCTTTTGTGGGGAGCTTGGAGTGAAATCACAGCAATCTTCCCAAAGATTGGTTCATTTTTAATGATCTAGGACTATAATTTGTCTGTTTAATTCAATCTGAGTGACCTAATTGCTTCCATTTGGACTTATTACCAGCAGAACAGTCAGTCAGTTGGAAGCAGACCTAGGGCAGGGCATTTTGTCATTATTTTAAATTTTCTCTATCTGACAAATCTGAAGGTCTTGAAGAGACTGAAGCCATTGTAAAGGATAGAGCATAAGAGAATAGGTCACACAGTGTGTTAAAGAATGAAAATTAATTCATTCTTTCCTCTGTTGAATAAGCAGCTGTACTTTGGTCCCTGTGATCCATGAAATAAGCTGTCAGAGAAATAGGAAATGTGCCACATTTGAACTTCACTCATTGATTTTGTTCTGATCCAAGGTGTAATGTTAAAATGCAGTATGGTTGGTGAAGAATCTGCAGCAGTGACAGCAGCTGGGCCCAGCTTACTTATCAGTTGTCTGGGATATTTGTAATTAATTTATTCAGTGCTTTACAATGCTGGGACTCATTTACTTGGGTTACATGGTCAGAGTCAGCTAACAGGAGAAATTTCACAAAACCAACATTTGTTAGTTTTAAGTAAAACCAAAGGCTGCAGAAGAAGCTCACAGTTCTATAATTGTATCCCCTTTAATTGGGACTAATAATTTGCAGGCAATTTAGAAAATTTTACAGTAGTCAGTGTAAGAATGGGTAGCAGAGAATTCAAGGATTCGGGATTATTATCCAGAGCATGTCAGGCCAATTAATGCCTGCAACTTAGACAGACCTAGCTGTGAAATTAAATGGAGGACATTCCCATTATTCCCTAAAATAGACACCTGGTTTTATTTCTTGTAACAGAACACACCTTCCTTTACACACCTATTCCTAAGTAAATCAATTAACCTTGATATGCTGTTCTCAAGTAGTATCCAGAGGACTGCCTGCAACTATGATTTGCTATGTTAAGTCTGTTTTATCCATGCTGAAGTCTTTTGCTTCTTTGGTGAGTTTTTAAAAGTTTTATTAACTAAAACATCATTTTTACTGCCATTTCTTTATTTGCCTTAAAATTGTGATTCATAAAGATGGATTTTTATAATTAAGGTAGAAATGAGAAATAACCCCCTATATATAATTTAGAAATCTTGGAATTACAGACACTATCTAACTTCTGTTTTAAATCACAGGAACAAACTGTTCCCCATTAGCAGCCCTAATTAAATCCATTTTTCTGTGAGTCTTTGGCAAATTCCATTTTAGTAAAGCTGTGTTAAACTCTCTTTTATTTCCTCTTGCTTTGCAGAATTCTCTGTTTGAGATGAATAATGGTTTGAATATGGTATGTGATGGTTCTGTAGGCTCCAAAGATATAACTTGAATAAATACATTGTTCTGGAGAGACGGCATAACAGCACTGCTGAAGATTTAGAAGCATTCCAACTACCAAACAGACAGGAGCAGGACCATCCTGGCCTGCAGCGTTTATATGCTCTGTAAGAATGGGCAAATATTTGTGCAGCAAAGAGGCTGTGAAAAGGTGAAGGAGGCTTGCAGAAGGGGAGGAAAGGGAACATGCTAAAGCAAGCAGCATGCTGTTCATCCCAACTCAGCACACTGGGGTCTTGCTCTCCTGAAGTCTGGGGTTCCACCAGCTGTGTGCTTCTGGTGTTGTTCTATACCTTGCAGAGGAGTGAATAGAACTTCCAGAGGTTATCCAGCTCTGCTTTTCCTTAGTACATTCTCAACCATCACATGGAGAAGTGTTTTCTGCAAGGCTTTGCATGTGGCCTGTAGCATATGTGTGGGTTGTTGTATTGAACATATCTAGACCTATTTCTGCACACGGATCAGAATCTGGCCTGGGTCACTGCTCCTGTGCACAGACAGTTTTGTTAGGGTGATGCTCCCTTGGTGACTTAACTGAGCAAGCACTGCACATACCAAAGAACACACTTGAAACAGCTACTCATTTTGCAGTCCCTATGCTTGAAGATTAACATCCTTTCCAAAACCTGCCTTAGTCCCAGAGCAACAGGCTCTGTCCTGTCCTCCAGCATCTCCATCACTCATTTACTGCAAAGATTGGCTTCAGCCTTCGATTTCCTCTGTGGAACATATTGGAAAGAGACAGGCTGAGTTGTGAACATTAATAACAATGAATAATAACAGCACAAGTTCCACAAGCTTTAACAAGCAAATGAATCAACAATCAGGAAGGTTTCATTAATAAATACCTGCAGGAATTAGATGACAAGGGAGCTAGTGCCAAAGGTGTGTGTATCAGTTAAAGTCACTTATCCAGTGTGATCTAGATTCTTAGCCCCTCTGTTTACCTGATGGGTTCCATGCTCTCGTCCTTGACCTGCTGAAGAGGGGAGGCTTCTACCTGCTGGGCATGGAGGACAGGGAGGATCAGGGCACACTTACTGATCTGCCTTCAGTTCACGTCTGCCTTTTAGGCTGCTTGGTCCTGTGGTACAATCACAACAATGCTAGAAGAATGCTTTAAACCCAATCATTTTTTATGGGAACACACATAGTATTAAAGGTCTGACTGACTGTGCACACCTCTACTGTCTGTGGCTATTACCCAATAAAGTTGTCAGAGAAAGAAGTGTCACAAGTCCTTCAACAATATCTCCTCAAGTTTAAACAGAGGGAAAATTGCCTCCCAATTAATTTCTCATAAAAATAACAAAAAGAGGATCAATACAAACTGACTGAATCAGGGTTCCTTTCTACAGACAAGGAAAGAATAGGCTTTGTGGCCACAGGTGCTGGCTCTGGCAGGGCAGCCAGTGGCTGTGTACATCACTTCTGCGCAGACCTGGTGAGAGCCCTCAGCTGCTTCTGACTGCTGTGCTGACAGCATGCATTGCCTTTCCCCAGAATTTGTCTTTGTTCTGAAGAACAACAAGAGCCCAGGGTTTTTACAAGGGCAGGCAGGACAGGGATTGCCAGACATCCCTGTTCTCTGCTTCCTGCACAATGAGAAGTGTTGGCACAATGAGAAGTAACAAATCTGGAACACCGAGCAGAGTTTGCTGTGCTACACTGGTGTTCTCCTGTCTGTAAAGGCTGTCAGCACCCTTCTACACCCAGCAATTCTAGGCTTCCTCATTTTCACAGCAGCTCTTGGCCCCAAAAGGAGGTAGAAAGTGCTTTAGTTTCTCTGTAGTGATTAGAAACACAGTGCTTCCTTCATGACACACTTCATTCACGTGCTTTTGAGGCTCCTGCACACTGAGCCTTTTGTATTTCTCTTCTCACAGATAGAATTCCACAATGCTCCTTTTAATGGATGTTATTTGGGTTGAAAGGTAAGCAGCTTAAATGCTTTGCTGTCTAGCATCCCCCCCTCTCCTGTTAGAACCATCTCTCACTCTCGATTGCACAATTTGTTACATGAACATGTTTAGATCAAGAGTTTTTCTCTCCTTCAAATATTTATAGTGATGACTTGTGATGTAATCAATAGGGTTTGCAGAATCTCACCTGCTCCATCATATCTCTATTCTTCAGAATGATGTTTGCTGCAGTGTTTTAGCTAGGACTGACAAGATAAAGTTGAATTAAAACAAATTGCACATTATCTGCTTCCATCCTGTTGCTGGGATTACAAAAGAGAACTAATGAAATTCTATCAAAGAGGAGCTCTTCTCCTTCCTCCCAAGCAGAGGAGTGGTGGCTGCTGAGGCAGACTGAGAGCAGTTCTGACAGAAGCTGTGCTGACTCAAGGCTCCTCTTCCCTCACCCTCAGCAGATGACCACAGGGCTCTGTGCCAGGCTTCCAAATCCAGATCCATCTTGCCTCTGTGCTAGATCCAAAGCACATCTTTACCAACTCCTCTTCAGTCTTGGCTCAGCCAGCTCCTGGGAGATCCCCAGTGTTCAGCCATCATCACAGGTCACAAAGCAACATAACCTGAGTTATCCTACTCCTGCTGCACACCTCAAGACGGACACCCACAGCTTCCTCATTTCTTTCTATGCTTCTGCAAGGAGGAACAGTTTCAGGGAACTACATTTGTAAGAGAGTTTTTTCCCTCTCTGTCATAACCAGTTTTCATGGGTCCAAAGAATGCTGGTGTCCCATGCAGTCCCCACAGGAGATGCTAACAGAATCCCTTTTTTGTCAGTCTGAATGCTGGCTGTCTGCTCCATCTGGC
Organism: Lonchura striata; assembly: GCF_050655825.1. NCBI lineage: Eukaryota > Metazoa > Chordata > Aves > Passeriformes > Estrildidae > Lonchura > Lonchura striata. The sequence goes on from NC_140716.1 coordinate 454,972, forward strand.
CTGCATCATAAAGTCCAAGTGTTTGGCGCTGCAGGCCTGCTGGGACCCTGTCTCTTGCCAGCACACACTGGAAGGACTTTTTAAACTACTCTGGGAAAGCAGGCAGCATGTGAGCAAAGTGCTGTTCAATATGGAGGTGTGTACACTGAACCAAGAGAAAACAGGAACTCTTCATGTAGTGAAAGATAAAACACAGTCTTTTCAGGAAGCCACATGCTCATGAGGTTGATAAGGAGTGAGAGCATCCTGCCACAGAGCTGCCCAAACGGGGTTCAGCACAAAATATTTGGGTAGTGTATAATAACATCCATATAGTTCCTTTGTACCATGAAAGTATCTGACACTGCATTAAAGAATAATATGCTATCACTGCTTTGGATGGATCTGCCAGAAATTGCCATTTTTTGCTCTTTGCTGAAAGGTGACTTCACATTTTTTGTTGTATGAGGTTGGTGTATTTAAGTTCACGTGACAGGAAGCCTCTTGACTTCAGCAAGAAGGCATTGCAAGGAATTCTGTCTTAGGTGCCAAAGACCTTCCCACTCTTGTTGCTGCTGCTATGAAAGAGGGAAAAATGGATTTCTCAAAAATAAAGCAGATTGGACCTGAAAGTGGAGAGGATAGTTTGTTTGATGTCAAGGGAGCAAAAAAAGCATCAGCACTGGGAATATTACAGACAAAATACGACCTGACTACTGTATACTTTAAAGGGAGCTCTTTGCTGGGACTCTGTCTCTGTACAGTTCTCTACCTCAGTCTGAGTGCTGAACTGGGGACTCCTTACCTCTGGGTGAGCTGTGACTCCTCTATCCCAAGGGATGGTGACTGCTCTGAGCTACCTGACATGCCCCTGGAAAGATGTTTATCTTCAAAGACATTTTGCTAGCCGTTAGCAAAGAGTAATTTTCAAACACTCTAGGAAATAAAATTCTACAGATTTTGAAGATACTAAAAGTCCCAGATCATTATTACCTGGTATTAGGAATTATGTTTCCCAATTCTGTGTAGAATAGTCAGGCATATATTGGAGGTGGAAGGAACATCAATCCTCTGTAGCCTTACTGCCCTGGTTCAGAATATCCTGGGCATAGTGGATCCAGGAAAGGCTCTTCCTCCTTCTTTCTAGGGATCATCTCCAAGCCCATCATTTCTGAAATGCTTTTTTACTGGTGAAGGGGCAGTCTTCCGGGGCAAGTCCCTGAGCAGTGTCTTCTGGGCAAAAGACTATGGTGAGGTCTGCCAGCACCCAGCCTGGGACAGAAGTCCACAGCAGCGGAGCCAGGTACGTGCCATTCTCCTTGCATCCTTCAGAAGCACACAGAACCTCAGGAAGAGCAGGGGCAGCCAGCCCCCTCACTGATGCACCTGCAGTACTATTTCATTCTAGTAAGAATGCTGAGAATAAATGTAAGACTTGAAAGTACCAGCTGGAGCCACAGTAGTAATGAATACTGCATCATAAATGCAGCAGCAAAGCTGATGTGGTTCCTGTTAGACAACACAGTTGTATATCCCCTTTCACAGAGCTCTGAGGAGGCACTGCAGGTTCCCTCCCCGATCCAGTCAAAAGAACCTGATCTGCTCTGAAAGCCAGGATTTTCTTCCAGAATATCAAGGGTCTGGTTCTTTTGGGCCCAACTGCAAATCCAGGAGCCTTTGTCTGTATTCTACAGAGCTCTGTCACTGCAAACAGACTCCTTTGGTTTCCAAGTAAGTCAAGCCCAGGACTTGTCCTGTGTTCTCTCCCTTTATATTTGTATTACTGTTCCATTACATACAGCAGGGTGCTTCAGAGAGGAGATGAAAAGAAGCTTGGAAGTTTGCCTCTATAAATGTGTGAATTTATTTTTAAACCTCTTGAATTATTTACTTTGTCTGCCTTTTTCAATGACAGGTGAATATGTTTGTGACTTGTTCTCTTTCCCAAGGTAGCACTTGGTTGAAGTGAATTAATTACGTGTAGAGTAAATGCAGCTGATGTTAATTTTCAAGTCAAGTTTTAGCTTTGCTGAAATTTCAGAAAGAAAGTAGTGTTTTATAAATTAAATGCTGCTTTGTGTGCTTTCTTTTTAAAGAAGGCTTGGCATCTGGAAAGAAAGCAGGGAGAGAAAACAAACATACTAAATGATGGAAACTCGTCTTTAAGGATATACTCCATCAGCTATCAGTACACAACTGTGAGAGATCCATGTGGCAGCTCATCAACAGTATATTGAGGCTCCAGCAGCACCCCAACACCTTTGGCAGGAATTGGTTTCAGTGGCAAATTGCTGGTCTCTGGCAGGAGCTGCTGCTTTGACCTGACAGGGTGATTAGATTGGTTGCTCCTCTCTGTGACAGTACATGCCATGTGCTCTACCAGGAGAACCTCATTCTTCTTCAGAGTGGTGTAGATTCTGATCCCATGAGAGCTGAACTGACAGGATCCTGGGCTGCCAGGCATTGCCAGTGGGATAGATGAACCCTAGTTTCCCTTTGCTGTTCCATCTGAGGCTCTAGTGAGCTTTTCAGATCCTCTCTCCAGAAGGTTGGGCTGATCTTAGAATAACTCCTGTGGTGTGAGTTGTCTTGGGAGCACAGCACTTAGCTGGATTGGTGCAGTGTGTTGAGACAGTGGCTCTGGATCTGGCTGGACTCTCCTGAGGCAGGAGATGCCCTGCAGGTCCCCAGCAGACAGGCCAGTTGTTAGAACAATGATTGTGGCAGATGCTTGCCACCCTCAGGCAGCTAACATAGAAAGGGTCATCATTAATTTAACTCTGTATCCATCAAGCCTAGTTTCTGTCCCTGGAATGACAACTCATATGTGATGCTTTGCAAGAAAGCAGCTCCAGCTAGCCTCCACTGCTGCTGACAGGCAGTGGTGCTCTGTGCATCTTAGCGGAGAGCTTATCTGTTATTAAACATGCTCTTTTGATTTTTTCGGGCTGCAGTATTTACTGTCCAAGTTCTTAGGTCCCAGATTCCCAGCTATTGTGCTTAAATTTGATGGAGATGACCCTGGGAGCAGAGGGAGAAGCTCCGTTGGGCTGAAACACTGAGCTGAGCTGGGTGCATTGCAGTGGAATCCATGTATCATCAGTATCATTGCATCCTCTTTGAACAAGCAGACTCTAGTGTGCCTTGAGCGAATTGATTTCTCTGGGCTTGGTTCTGAGAAGCAATGACCACTGGCTTCCATGTTATATTTTAGCTCATGTATATATGAAACAAAGAGTGATCTCCTGTTTCCTGTAGCTTAAGCCCCATATCTGATGGTGGAATATAAAATTAGTTAATGATTTGGAAGTAGAAAAGGTTAACGCTAAATAGTAATAAAATGTAAAAATGCAGAAGAGAAATGTTACTCTAATTTCTATGGATTCTACATAGTTTTGTCTCCTTCCCTGAAAGACCTGAAAGACTTAGTATATCTCAATGAGAAAATTGCATTTAAATCCTGTGGGCTGATCTGCCATGACTGAACTGAAATTAGGGGAAATGTACAAAGTAGTTTTACAGAAGCTCTTTGGATGGATGGCTGGAGGAGGAGGCATTTGGTGTCTGGGCTCTGCTGTCTCTTGAACAGGCCAGAGATGGGACAGCAGCAGGCAGGACACAAGTGCATGCTCTTGCAGTCACAGTGCTGCACTGATGGTGCTGGGGAACCCGAGTGCCCAGTGGCCTCTGCCTGCTGTCTGTGTCCCAGGATGCTTGCTGAGAGTGACTGGAAGGGAGCAGCTCCTCAGGCAGCTTCTTTCTCAGAGGGTGGGTCTCATTTTAGATGTGTTGTTGGCTTGTTGATGCCAACTTTACCTGCCCAGGTCTGCTCAGCATCCAGTGCTGTGAGGCTTCCTAGTGGGAGACTGCCATCTAACCCAGAACCATGGGCAGTGCTTTTTTCCCCCTCCTTAGCCTTGTTTTAGGTGTTTGCTGAGCTCCAGAACTTTGTGGAATTCTCATGGGCACATTTACAACCAAGTTGTGGCTTTTCTTGACCTACACATTGTTCAGAACACCATAGAAGGCTTCTCCTATATGCAGATGCTGTGGTTTTCATCCCTCTCCTGCAGCATACAGCTGGAAAAGTCTTCCCAAAACATGAGGTAATCTTAGCTCCTGTTTCTTTGGAAGGATTAAACAGAAGGATTAAAGTGAACAGGTAAGTGTACGTCTCTGCCCACGCAGGGCCCTTGGGAGGGACTTCGGGGTGAGGACTGCTGACAATCAGCTCACAGCACAAGCAGCCCTTGCAGAGCATGTGACAGAGCCAGGGCTCTGCACAGCTGGTCTGGTGCTGCAGCACGAGCTCTTGGGGCTGTGAGAACCAAAGGGCTGGGGTTGTTAGTGCTGACTCTCTAGACATGATTAAGCTGTTTTGATGAAAGAAATGGAATCTGACACTTTTGCCATTTAATTGTTTCATGTAAATTTCAAATAAAAAGTAAATTGGCTTATTAAAAAAAAAAAAAATTGTGTAAAACATTTGCTGAGCAGAAGTGAGTGGCCCCTGAAGCATGACAGGCAGCTTCGTGATCACAGCCAGCTAACAAGTTTTCAAGGTGCAGTGCGGAGGGGCTGGACTGAAAAGCAAATGCCTCTGAAGCTCTAGCTTTGCCTTGAGGCACTTGGGGATAGAAATGTGCAGGAGGAAGGTGAGGAGGTTTTGAGGTCTGAGCACACCTCAGTCCTGAGCTAGGCTGCCCTGGCACAAGTGTTGGCTGGGGCAGGACTGTGACACCTGCAGCCACTGAACTCCTGGATCCTGGGGCTTTTCTCAGCACTTTTGTTCAGGTGGAAGCCACAGAGTCTGGCAGTTCTTGTCAGGCTCTTTGCACCTTTAGCTTTACTCCTAAAGCCTGGTATGTTCTGGGGTATCAGGGGTATCAGCTGCACTTTGCCAGTGAAAGCATGTTCTGGATTCTTTGGAGGACTTTATTTACAAACACCCTGAGATCCATCAGCAAATGGCTGTAAGGAAAATGCTTTTCATCATTCAGGTTAAAAAACATCACAAAGCCTTGGAGACAACACTTCACTTGGGAATTAAATTGCTGGAGTCATCTGTGTCAAATAAGTTTCATTTAATAGGTTACTCAAATAAAGTTTCTGTAGAAATCAATATCACTTTCTCCTGCAATTGACAGCTCAAGACACTCCAAGTGGCATTTTTCACATAAGGTTTATTTAATTTTGGGAGGAAGAATGCCTCCTATACTTTCTACTTGGCCTACGCAACTCTGCAAGTTTGTCAGCCTGTGAGTTGGAAACATGCCCTGCACTTACCCAGGGGGACAGTGTGAGGTCACTAACATCGACTTGCCAGTCTCAGCTGCAGCAAGGATGCCATTGTCAAAGGGCTGTATCAGAAGTGTGTTTACAGCTCACTGAAGGAAATGGACAAGTAAATGTGTTTCTTCTTACAGGTGAGCTTGGACAAAACGCCTCATTATATATCTTAGTAGAAGTGGACTTTCTGTACAGGTAGGGGTCTGTGGGCTGTGAAGACTGGAGATTTCAACAGCAGTGCTTCTGGGTCCAGGGTAGGTGAATCCTGCAATTTCTACCTCCCTTAGGAACAGGGGACACCTTTGCTCTGTGTTTTTTATTTCAGTCTGATGTTATCCCATGAGGAAGGGAAGAGACTTTGGCACCTTTCTGCACTATCTCCCTTGAGAAGGAGCTCTGTTTCTCAGACTTTCTTTGGTCACATTGGCACCTGCTCTGCTGATGTACTGTCCTCTGAGGTGCTGGTTCTGCTCTCCACATCTGTTTATAGTACTGGCAGAGCCTCTGTGATTGTACATCCAGCAAGGACAGATTACTGCTAGGCTGCTTAAGTGCCATGAAGAGGCATTTAGCTCTAGGAAAGGGCAAGTTCACCTTCTATCTAACATCCTTAATGCTTGTAATTCCTATAAGCAGTAATATTGATTCCTGGATTTATGCTGACTATAGCACAAATGGACAGCAGCTGGTAGGAGGAATTTCCCAGTCCTGTGGGATTGGGTTCCCTGAAGATGCACCGAGTGATTTGTATGTTCCCAGCAGCTGCAACCCAGTAACGACAGAGGCTTGTGACCTGCATGCAAACAGGTATATTCTGGCTGCAGGTTCTGTGGCAGAAGCTGAGTGGGGGAGTGACTTTATACCATCAGTGCTCTCCAGTCTTCTGTTGTAGCCCAGTGCCAGGGAGCCTTGTGCTGTGAGAAGACTTCATGTTTCCCATCTTTTTATAGCTACTGGGCTTCCAGTAATATAAAGCCGATTTTTATTTGAACATGTTTGTGCTGTTAACCTAAACCAAGGGCCTGGGCTGCAGTTTTCCCATCTGATAAACAAGGATAAACATAACCAGTACTAGCTGAGAAAGGAGATCTGGCAGTAAACAGAGTGTTGTTGAAGAATGTTCTCAGAGATGCAGTTACTTGTCTCTGAGAAATTAAAAAGGGAAACATCTGCAAGGCACAATGGAATGAAAATACTTCAGGAAAGATTTTATCAGGAGTCAGAGGTAATAGCCCTGTGGAGACAGTCTTCTGGTGCTCCGCAAAGTATTATAATGCTAGATGATAGTATACAGAGAGCCAACGTAGGCATTTGTATGCATTGTGCCATGGACAGTGTGTTATTTAACTATGCTTTCCTCTTACAGTCTGTGTTGTCTAATTCTCTGTCAGTAAATATGAAGTGTTTCTTTCAAATGAGGAGGGAGTTCAGCCTTCAATGCTTCTGGTAGGAGAGAAGATGTAGTGACCATCTACCTGTGCCTTCCCCAGGCTGCCTCTCTCTGTGATTTTGTCTGGACATTTTAATAATGGGCCAAAGACAAGCCCAGGAAAACTCCTACCAAATAGCCCAGTGCTCTTGCTCCCTGTGGCACACCTAGGAAACACCTCCTGGAGTCGTTGCCCAGAGCAGGCTGAGCTGATGGTGGGAGCAGGTGAGTGCAAATGAAATACTCTGTCTCCTGTCAGGCATGTGGTGGACACTGCTGTTATTGAAAGGAGTATTCATGCTTTGTAATGCAGATGTATCTCTCCTGGAAATGATCTGTAATGCATCAGAGAGAAATGCACCGGGGGAGGTGTGGCAGAGGTACAAGACTCCTGCTGTTCCACACTTTTCTTTAACAAGGTGAGCTTCAGAGATTTATGGTCAAACAAAAGGTGAAGATGAACCTTTATAAATGGTAGTACTTAAAATTTCTGCTGATTTGAAACTGCAGGCTGAGTAGATGCTGCATGCACAGCCATTTGCCTTCATGAGACGTGGGTTTTAATTCACCTCTGTTTATGTCATCTGTTCTCTGTGTGCTGATGTGACACTGTAAAACACGTTCAGTTCCCAAGGTGCCTGTGGACCAAATGAGCTTCTGTTGCAGCTCGTGCTGCTCATGTCTTGCTCATCCTCTCACAGGGTGTTGGGCAGTACCAGCTGTGGCCAGGCTGAGCCAGGCATTCTAAATCAGTCCCACAAAGCTGTCATCTGAGGAGACTCTTGGTTATCTGTCCATGTTTTAACACCTCCTGCAGCACATGGTGTGGGGGTCATCAGGGAAGTTAACAACAAATTTTCAGAGAAAAGGAGCCCTTCTGGGAGTTCAGCCTTCCTCCCTGTGTGAGGGGAGCACTGACTGCAGTCATGCCTCTTTGTGGAAACCCCCTTGCATGGGGAGCTGATGGCATGCTCTGAGGACTTTGGTGCGTTTGTGCTGAAGCTGGCATTGGGGGTGACACGAATAGGTCCTTAAGTCACGCTTGGCTCTGATACTTTGCTGAGTGCCAGAAAACTCCTTGGATGGAAGAGGAAAAGCCTGGGGATCAGGCAGGAAGGCAAGCTCCCTGGTCACCCTTGCAGAGGTCTTGTCATTTGAAGCCCTGAGCAGTATGCTGCATAAATAAGTTGTCCAGCTCTAGGGTAAATGTTAAGCCTGGAGACAGATATGGTTGTGAGTACTCAAGGAGTTTCTCCTCCAGAACTGCATTAAGCATCTCCTGTGGGACTCCAGGAAGTCTGCAGAGGGGAGCTGGAGTGCCTTGTAGGCTCACTGTAGCTAATTTTTGGCAGGATTAGGAGTTACTGCAGGGCTCTTGAATCTGCTTCTTGCCCCGGGGGTGTGTCTTGCACCTCTTGGGTTGAAAAACTGTTGCTGATGAGCACAAGGCTGCATCTATTACACAAGGCTTCTTGGTCTGAATAAAAGAAAGCCAAAAGCTCTCACGTTTTATACTTGTGGTGAACAGAGAAATGATATTTTTTGAATTACCTCTAATTCTCCAGCATCCATGACTCATTCAAAGGACCAGTGAAAGGGTGGCACGAGCTCATATTCCAGAGAAATGCTTCAGGGTGTCTCAGGCTGGCTGGGCTAGAGCTCTGACCCTCATCTCTAGGACTACAGTCCTCCACACTAGTTATGTTCCCCTGGACAAATCCACTGAAATGTAGATGAACCTGAGGTAAATACAGTTTCTGTAGTCATTGGCACTTCCTTAGCAGAAGAAAGTTAAACAACGTAGTTTATTAAATGTCTCACAGTTCTTGTTCAGTCATGTTTATCCATAGGTGACCATCTATTTCCAATATGATTATACTGGAGGGAAGTGGCAGAGCTTGAGGAAACAAATTCTTTCAGCTGCTGAAAGCCAGGTCTAGGGCTTGGTGCTTAACATGCTGCTGTGGTACAGGCACATCCTTTAAGCATCAAGAAAGAGACATGGATTGGCTTTTTCTTTCTTCAAAAAATGACATTTTGAAGTAGGTTAAGTCTACTACTTTTCCACATTTTCTCAGAGAGAGATTTTGTCTGGCTGGTGTACGTGCTTTCCATGAGGAATTATTTATGAGCTCTTCCATCCCCGGTCTACTTTTCTTCATGTAACAATAGTAGAACTGGAGGAATGACCAAGGTTAGTTTTATGGTCTCACTTTAGATGTAGTGCCAAGTTATTCAGCACTTTGTTTTGTTAGTGCCTGAACCAAAAAGCAATTTATCTCAGCAATATCCTTCAGATTATACCTATGTACCATTATACCAATAAGGCATGCACCTGGTTGCTCCAGTCCCAGAAGAAATCTATGTTTCATTTCAAATATGCCAGTTCTTTCCTCTCCCTCCTTCTGCCATTCTTACGAAGAAAAGCTTTTTTAGGGGACATGGGAAGAAATACAGAAGGATTATGGAAAAACCTCCGCTACTTCAGCTACACATCCTGTTAAATTATGAATCAAAAAGAAACTCACTGAGGGCACAGTTGTCAGGGCTTAAATGGTCAATATATGTGAATGAGAAGGGGCATGTCCCTTTACTGGAGTCCCCTCCAGATGATGGGCGTAGGCTGCTGCAGTCCTGTAGGGATGTGTTCAGTGTGACCACAGCACTGCTGTCTTTACTGGGAAAAGGCTGCAAAGATGTAGCTCAGTTCCTTGCTAACAGTCAGTTATCTATCCTGGCACCAGTGTAATTGTAATACATACTCTATTGCTTGTCAAGATTTTAACCTTTCTGACACATTATCCCCTAGGGCAACTGAGCAGCCTTAATAATATAGCTGATAATTATCCTCCTGGTGAATAAAGTTATCACTAGGGTCCTGTATAAATCACATGGAAAACATGATGGATTTCAGTGGCTGGCCATCACAAAAATGGGAGGAGGCACAGATTGTGACAGCTTAATGGAGAAAGTAATAACCAACAATAAAGTAATTTATAATATAAGCAACGATTTTCAGGCTTTTCTATTTGTTTTCATGCTAATAGAAGATAAATGTCATATTAGAAACAAGACGTGAAATTTCTATTAAAATATTTTGGAAATGCCATTAAATATCAGCAATTCCCAGTGCAAGAAGTGGCAGCATGGGTCTTAATTATCTGTATGAGATCCTTGGAACCAAAGTGTCCTTGTGGTCAGCAACAACCCCTCACTTTTGTAAGGAGTGAGATGTGTGGTGCCTCAGTGGAAGTCTCTTGGCCAGGGGTGGAAAGCAGGACAGCAATCCTGCCAGTGATCCTGAGCTGGGTACATCATGGCTGTTCCCTAAGGCTGCAGGTTTCCTAAGAAATCCAAGCTGTCATTATAAGCAGAGAACAAGACTTCAGCATAGATGTGAGAAAGCCCTGCAGCAGTACTGGAGTGGTGAGAAAGGGAGGGTGCAGTACAGTGTGGACAAAGGTCTAAGATATGGTCACTAGAAACACATGAAGGACAGGTGTTGGCACCTCTAAATTACCTGGTTGGTCCTCTGGATCGCATGCTATGAAAGTGAATGTACAGCCTTCAACATTTATGCTTCACACTAACTAAAGGTTTGGGGGAGTGAGTGAACCATGGTGGGACTCTGGAGTGAGCAGGAGTATTCTGGCTGCAACTCCCTGGGTGAGACCAGGTAACACCCGCCTGAGAGCAGTGCTCTGTGCTGAGTGGGTGCTGGGGGCTGAACAGATGGAGGCTGGTGTGCTGCTTCCCAGCAAAGTGGGGTGCTCCTCCTGTGCACTGGCTGCTTGCAGAGACAGCGCTGCCATGCCTGTGAGGGCAGGAGCAGTTCTTCCCAGTGAGTAGCCTGACCTGGGCTGGCCTGGCTCTGGAGGGTGTCCTCATCAATGATTAGTGTGAGGATGTCTCTGGGGTGCAGGCTGGGGAAGGGATGGGGAAGGGAGAGTGGTGGAAATTGTATTTGTGTCTGTACTTATCATTCTTAGTTCATTCTCTTGCATTTCTTCTAAACAAGCACTTTGAGGTCTGAGGCCCAGTGCCTCTAATCTAGTGAGTGCCTTATTGATCAAGTCTTGCCATTTGGTCCCCTGAGCTTCCTTGTGTTGCACAAAAGGGATAAATTACTCCTTATACTTTAAAGAGTAAGAATGTTTTTAGTGCATGTAGACCCATATGATAAATACAGAGGCACAGGTGGGATGAGAATAGCAAAAAGCAGAGGGATAATTAACAGCTGGAACAGCATAAACCAGTTCCCAAGACCAAGCTCAGGAGGAAGACAATAGATTCATCATGCTGCTCTCTGGGCTGATGCTACAGCTCTGGGGTGTGAGGTATTGAATTACAGTCTCTAGAAAATATTGTTTGGGGAATGTTGAGGAGAGCTGGTAAACAATGTGCTGGAAGGTGACAGATATGTTTGCAGCTTCATATAGGGCTATCACAATAAAAAGAGCCATGAGGGGTTTTCCCATCTCTGCCTACCTGTCAGGCCTGGCAGCAGGCAGGCTGCCAGGCTTCAGTGGGGGATGGCAGACCCAGAAGCCAGTGTACTTGCTTTCTTTAAAATATTATTTTGTTACTGTGTGAAACACTAGCAATGGCTGATGAATCTCAAGCTTGGTGAAGCAGCATCTGTGATTCAGCTGCTGTAGAAAACAACATATAAAGGGCTCTTAACACTGGATTTGGACTTGATCTGGCCTGGCCACCCAATCTGGGCTCTCCTACCCTCAGTGTGGTTGTTATGGAGGATGGCACAGAGGGTCCCAGCTCAGAGCTACTGCCCACAAAACCAGGACACAGCCAGTGTATCAGGAGCTGCACCTCAGTCATACAGAGGTGGGGAAGGTGAAGGCAGCTATAATCTGCTTTGTAAGATGCTTTCTTTTCTATTCCCTTTCTTCACAGAAAGTCACTCACAAGACTGTGATCTAGGATGACACTTCATTCCTACAAACTTGTGACAAGTGATGGCAGTGTAGTGTCCCCAGAGTGAGCTCACAGCATGCTCAGGGGCTGCCTCCTCTGGAGTGTCCTGCGTTACCTCCTCAGTGGCCTGAGTGCAGGGCATACCTATGGCCAGCAGTAAAGCACACACCAAGGTAAGGAAGGGGGAATACTGTGTTCTCTCTCAAATGTCACATTCCTCTGGCAGCACAAACCAGGTGCCTGCTTATTTCACTGAGTAACTGGGGGACTCCCACAGTTGCAGTAACCAGAGCTATGTGTGCACACAGGATAAACAGGGGATTAATGGTCAGATTTTGTTTGTGTAATGATGAAAGGGGAAGTTTTAAGGTGATTTACTACCTGTTAAAAAACCCCACAAGAATAAAAAAGAAAGAAAAAGACACACAGACTCTATTACATGGGAAAGTCTGCAACAGCATTATGCTGCTTCTAGAGGGATTTTCCTGCACGTGGAGTGAGTGGTCCCAGCAGTACTGGAGCACATGGATGTCTGGTAAGGATGCATCACATGCTTTCTGCAGAAGATGTGGCATTTAAGCTTGTTTCACCTTGCCAATGTGCCACCCCCAAGGAGTATGTGTGATTACATGAAAATACAAATACTGCTCAAGAAATCCTGGCTGCTTGGGAGGTCCTGATCCAGAGAGCTCCCAGTCACCTGCTCCATTAGCTGATGCTGGGCTTACAGCTCCTGGGCTCCTCATGCCAGAAGAGTGGGAGAGTGCAGGTCCGCCTGTCCAGGCTGGCTGGCTGCAGAGAGGAGCCCGCTTCATCGTGGAGAGCTGGGCACCCATGGTACCCCAGCAAGGGCAGCCAGGGTTGTTTCAGGGGGCTGCAGTGAGGCAGCTTTGCCTCCTCCAGCACAAGCTGACTAAGGCAGCAGCAGTTATGGGCTCTGCTCCTGCTTTAGAGGAGTGCTGTGATTACAGGACAAACATAAAGTCTCAGAATCACCATCAAAACCTAAAGTAAAGAATTTGGCTCATAAAAATGTGTCACCTGAACAAAGAGAAGAGTTATGGTTTTCCATTCTCCTTCTTGGAATCATGGGGAGATTGTGCCACTATAGAAGAAACCTGAGGAGCTGACAGTGGCCAAGGCAGAGGATTTCACTGCCCCTGGAGATGGTCTTTCAGAGTTATTAGTTATATGTTTATATTTAATGCACTAATTATGGCCAGGACTTGTAGACAACCACTAGCAGTGCATGTGAATTGGCTTAGGCATTATTATGTACAACCATCATCAGCTCTACTCCCCAGGAAGATTGATACACTGAGTGAATCTTTTCAAGCTGCTTCTGAAAAGATTCATGACACTGCAGTGAAAGTGGCTTCCAATGGGAATCTCTGTATACTGATGTCAGCATATATTTTATTCCCCCTGACTGCGAGGGCTGGTTAGGTTATGAGCCTCTCACTGAAATGGACTACATACAATTGCCAGATAATTGGTTCTTTTCCTGGTAGGCTGATGAAGTTATGATTCACCCTTTACTCCCCCAAAAGCAGTAGGCACAGCACCATGGCTTCCTTATGTCTTGTCCAGGTTCTTAGCCTTGCTTTCCTTTCCACGTGGCAGGTGCAGAGGGGATGGCCCAAGAGCAGAGAGCAGGAAGCAGCTGCTGAGCACAGATTTAATGCTGGGCTCGTGGCCTGAGCCAGCAGCGGGGATGCAGGACTGCACAGGTGTGTAGGGTGCTGGTCCAAGCAGGCTGGGGATGGTGTGGCAGATTCAGCTGTGGAGTGATGCTGAACTCAGACTGCTGTGATCATTGGTCCTTGGCAGGTGCCGCATCCCAGCTTCTGGCCTTTGTCCGTTGGACCATGTAGTTGTTTTCTGCTGTGGCAGAAATGTGTCATAACTTGTTCATGCTGGTGCTGCTTATTGCAGAGGACGTGTGGAACCCTTCAAATCTCAAGCTCATTGTATCTGTCTGCAACCGAGGACTTGGGAAGCCTTGGGAAAGAGCCTCTTGCTTGTTTCCTGTCTGATTGGATCTTATGAAGGGGCCGTGGTGGACCATGAAAATCTCCCTGCTCCCAGTTGAGCAGTAACAGAGAAGCATTGGATGTCCATCTTCCTCCTTTGGCCTTGTCCTCATTTCGATACTGACCCTCTCCCCAGCACAGATCCTCTCTCCTCTGCTAGGCATCCTTGGTATGCAAAACATGGCTTCTCTGTCCTGGTATTCCAGAGTGGGACTGAGAAGTGCTGGTGCTTGGAGCTGTCCTGTTGCTTGCTTCTCATCTCCCTGCAGGTTTGTACAGCATCTTCAGACAACATGAGAGGACACTGAGGGGGAGGTGGCATAGGATGGTGAGAATGCTGCTGCTGGGAAAGCCATGCATGCCAGGGAGCAAAGGCTTCAGCGGTTACTGCTGCTCTGCACTACTGTTTGGCCGTGTCAGTATCAGTTTTGTTATCTGTTTACATTTGCTGATTAAAATTTTCTCTTAGGTCTTTCCTGTGGGAACAAAATCTGTTCAGTTGTCCCGTGCCCTGAGTGTTTTTTCCTGCTGTGGGGAGAGCAATGCTGAGATGCTCTGGGAGGATCTGTGGCATGCTACCTGGCTCCTTGTTCCAGCTCCCCCTTGCCCCATTTGCTCCCTTCTGCAGTGTTCCCATGCCCCATTTTCTCAGGAATGGATGTGAATGCAGCTGTTGGAGGAATTGGGCTTCTGGGTGCCCATCTGCTTGGGTCGAATGCTGCTCTGGAAGCAACACTGCTGTCACCTGTGGGGCAGAGCTGAGATGTGAGTGAACACTTGCTGTTCTTCAGAATCAGGCCGGGGTGTGCAAGTCCAAGCACAGGTAAATGTTTAATGAATGTTTTGTTTTGTTTTGTTTTGTTTTTAACCTCAGATGCGTAGTCCTCTAGTTAATTCAAATTTAAAAACTAGTTACTAATTAGTGTTATAATGCCAATGCCAACTTTATCAGAACTCAAATTACTAGTGCCCATAGGCAGTGCTCACTATATCAGTCAAAAGAAAAATCTTTTCAGGTACACAAAAACATGAGTAGTTCTATTTAAATCAGCTTTTCAGAAAGCTTTCTTCTATTACAGCAACTTGAGAGAATCCATCTTTAATAGGTTATAATGAAAAATAAATACTATGGGTCTATTAGGCAGTATGCTTGATCCGTATGTTAATGTAACTCTAAATAATTGCCAGAACTATGGGCGAGGTACTTGCCTTTCACAGGCATGAGCTTCTCTGTCAAGTACAAAGTAGTCAAAGGAAGTACAGTCCCAGGAGTTCCATGTGTATTTTGCAAGCTGGAGGTACCTGTTGTCATGAACTTGGGGTTATGGAAGTGCTTTCTGTTGGACATCTCTGGAACACAGGGATTTATTTGGATGGCAATAATTGAGAAGCTCATTTTATTCCAGTAAGAATCTTTCAACTGCAATCAATTCACATGCCATCCCAAATAGTGGAGGTCAGCAGAACACAGCAAGTACCTCAGCAAGTGCTGTTGACAATGTTAAAATGAAATAAACAGAGAGCTGTGGCTCTGCATGAGGGGGCGCACATTAATCCTTGTTTGGAGAGTTCTTTTAGGATCAGTTCTTTTAGGATCTTTCTGATGGAAAATGCTTCATATTTCTTTAGTTTTGACTTGTCTACTTTTCTTGGCTGTGGTGGAAGGACTGTCCAGGACTGCTGGCACCTTCTCAGTTCATCTCCCCAAAATATGTCAGGCACCTAAATCTGAGTGTGCTTTCTACTGTCCCTGCTAAGGTTTCCTCCTCATGCCACCAGTGTACAGTGATCTGGAATATAAAACATGGAAATAATCGAGTAGATTAATTAGCTAATGTGTGCATAGTATCTGGAAAACCTAAATAACTATATAATTGCTAAATAGAGTAGTTTAATTAGTTAGTGTTTACCCAGACCTTTGTAAATGTAAAGGCATCACAGCAGTGCTTAGTGCTATAATTAATTAAGTTTTCACTCTGGGATGCCAGGCTCCAGTTCTGAGGTAGGACTGTGGTCTTCTGCCCACTGGCAGCTGAATGCTGCTGTTGCTCTGGTCCTGCTCCCTCCCGGCCCTGTATGCCCAGGCTTGAGGCTGTGTATGGAGGTGTGCCAAAAGCTGTGCTTGGCATGAGCCACTGATGCTCTGGGTAGTAAATGGCAGAGGGAACAATGTTACTTTGCTGAGCATGTGAGGAGCAGTTCATACCCAGGCAGCGCTGAGCAGATTTGTGCTGCAGGGCCATGGTCTGACCCTGCACTGCTGCATCCTTGCTGAGGGGTTAAGGAGCTGCCCCAGTGCCTGTGTCTGTAGCTTTGTGGGAGGAGGCTCAAGAATTTGCTGTGTACTGGGAGATCCAGGTCCAACGGCTGCTGGCAGCTGGGAGCCAAGGCAGTCAGGCAGGCTGCTGCAATGACTGCCTTTGACACGTTCTTCATCTGCCAGGGAGCAGTGCCTCTGCCATCTGCTGTCACTTCACACTTGGAGATGGGCTTCCCAGTGCCTTCCCCCACTTCTGTTCATTTCTCTTTTTGCACTTTGGTCTTTGCAGAGAGAAGAAATGCATGAAGAACAGGAGGCTGATAGAAAGGGAATGGGAAGGGAGTGCAGTCCTTCCCTGAATGGCAGCCAGGACCTCAGAGCTGACGCTGGGGAATTGCTGTCTGTAGTCCATGCCCTCCTTTCACAGGGGCTCTGCTGGCCTTGCCACAGGCTCAAAACTGACTGAAAGGGGGCACAGGAAAGAGCCAAGAGGAGCTTGCTCCATCTGTTGAGAAAGCAGGCCTGCCTTTAGCTGCCCGTGCAGGTGCTTGGAGGACTGTGACTGGGTGCAAGCTTGGGCACCCGTCCTTGCCACAGGCTGGGCTGTGCTCATTCATGGACTCTGCTTACAGGACCATGAGGTCTTCTGTCCTCAACTCCTTGGTGAAAACAGGCTTTGTGAAATAGCTGGGAGGTAAAAGCACAGAACTTGCCTATTAGCCATATCTTTAATTTATTCCAAAACTTTCTTCCTCAGGTTCAGTGGATGGATGTGTGAAGAAAGTCTGAGGCAAGGAGGGAAGCAGAATGCCAGGCATGGGAGGCCTGGAGCATGCAGCCAGTCCCAGTCCTGCTGCCCTGGGAATGTTCTGTAATGCCTGCATGCCAGGCAAGAGGGAGTGACTTCAAAGCACATCTTTATTAGGGTACACTGCTTAGCATCAAAGAAATGTCAGGGCTGCTCTACACTGACTCTCTGCCTGCGGCACTAAACTAGCCTGTCATTCAGAAGTCTGAGTACAAACCACAGCTGCTGGCAGAGTCCTGGAAAAATTTATTTTTCCACATCTAATTGCCCTTTTTGCTTTGTAAACATAAAGGTTGAAGCTTAAACTCTGACAGCTCCAGTAGCCTTTTGCTTAACTCCTTAAAAAAAATGACATTCGGCGTGTTAAATTTTGCTTTTACTGCAGTCTGAAATCTCACAAAATCTGCACAATGTTTTTTTAAAGATCATTGAAGCATTTCAGTACTCACTTTGGGAAAAACCCTTCAGCTCACAAAAAGACAAAAGCTGCTGCCTGAAGAGCCAAGACCTTTCCCCATAGCAATTCAGGATAAAAATGCTTGACCAAAAGAGGCACAGCAAGCAATCAGCATTCCACCTTTCCCTGGGAGCAGATTAAAGAAGGCCTATCTGCTCTTGTTATTGTTCCAGAAAGAAAAGAAAGACAGGAGAAAAAGGACAGCAACTGTTAAAAAACAAAATTAGATGTATCATAGCAGCCTTTAAACTTCTAGTTCAGTTTCTTCAGTGATATGGGCCTCCTGAAGTGGGGGATGTACTGTTCCCCAGACTCTGCACTGCCTCCTCTGAGAGCATTGTGCCTGCAGGAGCCTCCTCTGGGTCAGGGCTTTGAGCTGCTCCTGCTGCAGTCCTTCACCATTAGAGATGCACGTCCTGAATCACTTCAGCCACAGAGAAGTGATTTTGTAGCCACAGCTCTTGAAGAAAGAGCCTTTGTTTTTCTGGGAGGTGCTGCCCATTCCCTTCATATGACATGAAAACATGGCTTGCATCACCATCGCTGTCTCTGCAAAAACCTTCCTGGCCTGGACTCTGCTTCCACCTGCCCACAGGAGATGAGGACCAGACTGCCCTGCCCGCAGCCTCCAAACCTGCATGGCACAGACACTGTGCTTGTTCCTGTCCCTGCAGCCAGCCTGGCCTGCACCCAGCTACCCCTGGTTTTTGGATCTGTGTCTGTGAACAAGTGACAGGCTGGTCAGCATTGCCCTGAGTGTCAGATTCTCCCTAAGTGGCAGCTCTAACGGGCCATGGGGCTGAGCTGGGAAAAGAGGGACTTTTCCTACCTGTCCTCTGTGGTACTGTTTCCCTTTTGCTATGATCCATTAGGGTGTTCAGTGTTCCTGGAGTTAGCCATTCATCTTAACTCAAATGCAACATGCTTTCTGTTTCCCTAAGTATTGGGTGCATTGACTGTGTCTTGGCCAAGATCAGCACACAGGATTCATGTTTACTTGTGGAAGTCTGTAGGTGTGATCCAACATCGTGTGTTTTATGGCACCTGTGTTGCTGCAATACCTTGAATGCTGAAGCTATCTGAAACTAAGCTATTTTGGAAACAATTAAGGCTTCTTACATACATAACAGAAATGCAAAAAATTCCTCAAAATACCTTTTAAGAGAGTACTTTGATTGAAACTGCAAGCTTGAAATGAAAAGTGGAGGAGACATTCCAGGACAATCTATGTCTGTTATCATCAATAAGGAAACAACAATGATGGACAAAGTCTACATTTCCTGTGCAGAGCTGAGCACAGGCAAAACTGTGCTTTGTGCTGCTCAAGGAATAGCTGCTGTACCATCACAGCACATAATGTCTCTGTTCAAAGTTTTTCGCCTTTTTTATCTTCCAGTTTGTCCAAAATTAAATTTCATTTTGTTTAGGTGTGGCTTTCAAAAAGGTGTTTAAAGATGACAGTTTTGCAGCAGGCCAGGTCCAGAGAATGGAATGGAGCTGGGGAATGGGCTGGAGCATGAGTCTGAAGAGCAGCTGAGGGAGCTGGAGGAGCTCAGCCTGGAGAAAAGGAGGCTCAGGGGGGACCTTAGTGCTCTGCACAACTCCCTGACAGGTAGCGGTTGGGCTCTTCTCCCAGGTAACAAGTGACCGGACAAGAGAAAACAGCCTCAAGTTGTGCTAGGGGAGGTTTAGATGGGAATAGGAAGTTAGGAAAAAATTCTTTCCAGAGAGGATTGTTCACCTCCTGACAGTGGTGAGTCAACATCCCTGGAGGGATTCAAAAGATGTGTAGATGTGGCACTTGTGGACAAGGGTTAGTGATGATCTTGGCAGGGGAATGGTTGGACTTGATGGTCTTAGAGTGCTTTTCCAACCTCAATGATTCTGTGACCCCAAGTAGGCTGTTACAGTAACTAGCAGTAGTGTATTTTTCCTTGGCATTCACTATTTAGCCAAGTGAGGAAGTGATAAACTCATTACGGATTTAAGTCTTTTCACAGAGAACTGTCCTGAGGTCAGTTCCCCAGTGTGTCTAGAGTATCTACACCCACAATGGCTGTGGATGATCAGATGCTCCTGGGATAACAAGGTTCTGCAAATAGATAAATGCAGCAAATGTGTTTGAACAGCAGATGTTGTCATGGCTTAACCCCAGCCAAAAACTCAGTCCCACAACTGTTTGCTCACCCTCCCCCCATAGAGGGAGGGGAAGGAGAATTAGAAAAAAGGGTATTTTTCTGTAGATTGAAATAAGAACAGCTCAATAATTAAAATAAAGTAAAATACTGCTACTTCTACCCTGGAGTTCAGTAGAGCTGACTTTGGTCTCTTCAGGGATCTGCTATCAGTGTCCTTTTCACAGAACGTCTTCCATACTTTCTCAGAGATTAAGTTTCTCTATCCAGTGCATGTTTTAGTTCCTGTCCTCCAGAGTTCACATGTAGTGCTTGGTTCCCATCTCTGCTGTAGGCTTTGGTTTTGTTCCTGCAGACATATTTGACTACTTCCTGGCCACTGTTTCATGGAGGATGTAAATTTAACCAGAGGTGTTGTCATGGTTTGGCACTGTCCAAGCGCCAGGCACCCACAAAAGCCACTTCCTCACCCTCCCGTGCCACAGGTGGGCAGCGTAGACAAAAAAATTAAGGAAGGGTTTATGAGCTGAGATAGAGACTGGGAGAAAACTCTTCAAGGACAAAACAGGCTCAACTTAGAGGTACAAAGTACAGGTGTATAGGTGCAAGTGGAGGAACCTTGTGTAGATGCTCTCTGGTTATGACTGGACCACATCACTCTGCTTTTTCATTAGCCTTGTTTTAGCTATCCGCTCTTGTACTTCTCCCTCAGTCCATCAGACACTTCATTTCTCTCTTGCAGGGCTCAGCTGATAGGCATTTTTGCTCTTCACCAGACACTGTGTGTTCTTGTCAGCTGCCAGACAGCTGATCATGATTAGGTTGTAGTTGTGATAGTGATTTCCTGTCTTTCAGGCCTGAACAGATGGTGTGCTGCTCCCAGCCCAAGGTTTGACTTTCATAGTGCTTCGTGGCTTGGCCAAATGTCAGTTGTGGAATCTGTGCACATGAAGCCTCTCAAGGAGACCATTGTAAGGAAGAGGAGCAATAGTGTCCTCTAAGGACCCTGCAAAGTTATACCCACTTCAGAGCAGAGCTGGGATGCTTTTGTTTGTTGCATTTAGTCCTCCAAGTTACAGTTCAGTTCCCCACCTTAGAAGTCTGTTGCTGTCTCAGTCTCTCAGTATCATATTTAAGTTTGATATTTTAGAAACTAACTAGTGTTTTATCCAGTAAGAGATACTACTTTTGAATTTTATGTTACAGGATCAATAAGGAGCAAAGGAATGGGGCCCCATAAGATAGGTCTGATAATGGATTTGCTCCCAGGATTTCCAAATTTCCTTCTTCCTCCTGCAGTTTTACATTCTAACATAACAGGTTTTCCTATACAGCAGCTGTACAGGGTAACCTGATGTGGCTTCTTCTGTAGATATTATACTGGGGCTTGCATCAGTGACAGGAGCCCCCCATGCCTGAGGACTCTGGTGGTGATGGAGCTGTCAGGAAGGGGCTTCCCTGCACAGTTCAGCAGACTTGGCTGTATTCTGACTGCCCCGTGAAGATATGTGAAATGAAAGATCACCAAATGTGGCCACTGCCTGCCAAAAAAAACCATTTCTCCTGCACCTCATCCTGTAACAAAACAGCTTCTTCTTGTAAAATAATAAGCTTCCATCTCTTCATTTATTGCATTGCATGGCAACGACTGGCAGCTTGCTCACATGTGCCAATTTATTAACTAAATCTCATTTACTAACTGGGAACAAATTCTTTTTCTTGTAGCTGCTGAATACAAAAGAGGATAGGCTTCAGAGCTGCCCAGGTGCTAGGAAACTACCTTGGCCCATTTGTCCCTGTGTCAATGACAGTTTCACTGTGCCAGTAAAAAACTTATTTTCTGATGGGCCCTGCTATACATGAGAGGGTTGCTGAGCCCCAGGCTAAGGAATGCTTACACAGGAGGAAGACCAGGCTCAGAGACCTATCTCTGGTGCTGAGCTGCAAGGGCTCTGTTCTAGTACAGAGGAACACATCCCCAGCACTGGCAATCATTTATTCCAAACTGTGTGTCCTGCCCAAGTGACAAAGAGAGAGGGGCCAGCCTTGGAGCAGGTCATTCTAAAGGGCAGCCATCAGCTGTGGCCTGTGACCCATCCTGACACACGTCTCTGTAGTGACACAGCGCTGGAAAGAATGATGCTCTGAGAGCTGTGGGGCTCTCGACCAGGCTTGCCCCACTATGCACACTTCTGACAAGGGCCATCCCATCCGCTGCCTGCCACAGCAGTGGGAGCTCCTGTCCTCAGGAGCCAAGGGCCAGCCAGGACAGGCAGAGCCCAGGTGGAGACTGAGGGGGAAGGGGCATCTATTAGCAGGTTTCCCTGCAAGACTTGATAGGTTGCCCAGGCTGCTCGCTTTTCTGAGATCTCCCTCCAGCTCTCCCATAGGTCATTTTCCCTGGGTACACCTTCTTGGCTCAGCATTTCCAGTTGCTCCCTAAGATACCATCTTGGATGCCCACTGCACCCATCAGTCCTGTGTCTACATGCAGTTCCCAAACAGTGGTCAAGTTACCTTCCTAAAACAGCCTGGCACTTACTCCTGAGGACAGGGTCACTGTGCTGGCACTCCCTCTCTGCCAGGAGACAGTATCTGTGCAGAATATGGTGGTACCTTTCAATAGAGGCTTTGGCAGTGGGCAAACAGTCAGGTTGAGTTTTTAAATTTTTGGGAAAGGCCAGTCTGTGACGAATGTTTGCTTCTTCTTCATACCTGCCTCCAAGTTTAATGGTTTTTCCCAAGAAGGAAAAATAGCAAAAAATATAATTATTGTTTATCTGAGAGCCCAGTTTTTCAAGCTTTATGCTGTTAGATAAATCAAACTAACTAACGGAGTTAATTTGTCTGACCATAAAGTGGATTCAATAAGTGTAAAGCAAAACTAATTGGTTTGCTTCCATACAAATTTAATCATACTATAAAATGTGATCAATGCAAATAAAAAGCATTGAGTAGGTTAATTATCAAGAATCTATAAAGGAAAAAAATGTGCTTTCTTTCAGAAATTGCAAACTGTATGGGTTTCCATCTCTGTATTGATCATCCCATGATGTAGACCCATTACAAGTGTGCTGGTATCTGTGTCATGTGCTGTGTGTCACAAGTAACTTGTCTCTCAGACTTCATAGTTTCTGTAATTATATGGCTTGAAGCTGTTGGAGGGGTGATACTCTGGATGGGGTTGTTGGTGGGGTGATGGTGGGGTGACTCTCACGGATACTGTGTTTCAGCACCAACCAGGAGCACAACGCCTGTCAGTGACCCTCATCTGTGTGGGGTCTGCCTGGAAGGAAAGCATAAAAGAGGATAGGGAGGCAAATGGCTCCTTGTGAATGGAACAGACTCTGGCTAGGGTGCTGCTCTGCCAGGAGCAAAGTCTGTTCACTTTTGAAGCTGCTCCTCCACCACTTTCCCAGGCTGATGTTGTTGGTTTTGTGAGTATAGCTCTCAGTCTTTCTTTGAGTTCCACAGTCACTGACTGCTTATGGGTTTTTGCTTTGCTTTATAAGCTCAGTGGTATTTGGGAAAGCATCCGGATCCCCTCCATGAGCTCTGACAGATTACAAGGGCTGCACTTAACTGAGTTCATGGTGTTCCACTGTGTCAGCCACACAGCAGCAGGGCAGCAGAGATGTGCCTTGGCATAGCAGAGAATAAAAAACTGCAGCAGACATGGAAGATAAGTGGCAATAAAAAGTAAAATGTGGAGTGTCTGCCCTTTAAAATATATTAGGCAGTTTATAAATAAGCTCTGTGTTTTTAGGATGAATGCAGAATTGTTCAGTCCCTGAAGAATCTGACCTTGAAGAGAAGAAATGCTGTGAGCAGCTTTCAAAATGTTCTCAGAAAGATCAGTCAGGACAATTGCTCTTGCTTATTATTTCAGCAGTAGGTGGTGTGTTTGGCTAGAGCGGTTTGGGAAGAAACTTCAGCCTTCTCTTTCTCTCAGGTAACTTCAATGTACAGTCAGAGGCAGAGAACTTGGGGGTAAAATAACCAAGTGTCTGGTGAGATTTCCAGGGATGCGTCACACCTGGCAGTTGAGACAATCTTGGCTGGGTGACTTGTGTTCTGGTTCTGACAGCCAAACTCTGAGGGTGTGAAGCTGAATTAGACAGAAGTGTGCAGCCTGGTTCTCGCCACCTCGCTTGTCTGCCATGTGCTGCAGAGCTCCTGCCTGGTGAGCTGAGCTGTGCAGGTCTGCCTGCCAGCAAAGTTCCTGCCTGCACTCTCCTCCTGGAGGGAGGAAAGAGCATCTTTCAGGATGTGGGTGCCTGAGCTGTGCTGTACCTCTCCTCCAGGGGTGGTTGGACATGTACCCCCCACGTCTCACAGTAGTGAGGGAGCCTCTTTGAGGTAGGGAGGACTTTCCGCTGATACTGGAGATGTTCCCATTTGTGTTGGATACTTAGCTTTTTGGTGGGGTGAAGTAGTGAGCTTGTGGGTTGGAGACTCTCTTGGGAGTGGGAGAGGTGGGTTTTGGCTTTTGTGTTCTGGTAAAAAATGCTGAGGTGTCAGATGCTTTCTCTGGACAGATAGAAGTTCTGGCCCAAACTGGAAAAGGCTGCTGCTGATTTGGGATTCTTCTGCTTTCAGGCAGCCTGAGGTGAGGTCCAAATCTTGTCTTCTGCTGCAATATCTGAGCCTTGAATGAATGCCATCCTACCAGCTTCTGTTTGAGCAATATGGAAAACAGGGGTCCTGCAGATTATTTTAGGGGTACAGAGTGAGTGGAGTGGTGAGGTGAACCATATCCTCCCTATTAAAAATATGTCCTTAGAGAAAATAGAGATTATTTTAGTGTGGAGGAATAATCAGCAAATTGATCCCTGCACGTCCTGATGCAGGGAGCCAGAAGCCCCTTGTGCTCTGGGCTCTGGCCCAGAAAATGTAAACAAACTCCAGTTTTATGTCTGACCAAGGAGATATAAACCAAGCATGTATTGTAGCCTTTTAAATATGTTGACATTTTACAATCCATCAAGGCCTTTAATTGTATTTTGAGAGAGTTGTTCTATATGTAAATACCTGTTAATGTTGAAATTGTCTATAGCCAAATTGTCTGTTTATGCAAATCGTGTTCCAAGATCACAGAGCTTCTATTGCACAATAAACATGTCTGTTTTATTTAATATTGGAAATGTTTCCTTTGGCTGCTGTAGTTCTTCAGTGCTGCTAGTGTGGGGGCGAGTGCCAGCCTCCCCATGGGGCAGAGAGATGTGATGGCTGCTCCAAGAGCTCCTGCTGTGGATCTTGCTCTCTGAAGCTGGTGCCCTGGAATGGTCTTTGAACTGCTTTTCTGCCTGCATAGCCCATGGGCTGTGGTATCCTCCACAAACCTTGGGGAGCCCAGTGGTTCCCTCCACTCGATCCAGGATGGAGTGCAGAGCCCCACAGGAGCAGATGCTGCTATGTGAGAGGAGGGATCCCCCACACTCTCTATCATTCCACAGTCTGGCTTGTGTTAATTCGACGTTTTGGTGCAGAAGATGGCCAGTATTAAAACCCAGACTGCTCCTACTGGGTGTGAAGTGCAGAGAAATCAGCATGCTGCTCCTGCCAGTGCTGCACCCAGGCGGTAATCGAGATCACCACCCCGAGATAAATCTCTTCCTGCCGCCGGACAGAAGAGAGAAGCAGTTACTGTGGGCTTTGCCTCCAGCTTTATTATCACGGGGAAACACATGCAAATGAATGGCTCACCCGATACAAATCAGTCGTGCTGAAGGTTTGCCGGCTGCGATGCAGACACGCGATGTCTGATCCGCAGGCGAGGAGCGAGCTCAGCCGTGCCTTTGCAGCCCCCACTGAGTGCAGCCGCCTCTGAGCTGGCCTCTGTGCCCAGACCATGCTCCTTTTCTCCTGGATTTTTCAGTCTAATAGCACTGTTGATCTGGCCTTTTTGTTTGCTCAATGTCAGCATTCCTCGGGGAATGTTGCAGAGCACTAGCAGCTACTCAGCCTGAAGGTGGACTCCCATATTATTTCTTCATTAACATTTGTTGTTCATAAATATATATTCACTCCTATTTATCACAAGAACACCGATTACAAACCATAAATTCTAACTGTGGGGAATATTTCAGTCCAGTTTTGTTAAAAAGTGATTTTTTAAAATGTTGCCAAGGCTTTTAGCCAGTTATGTGCTACTAAATATTTAAATCTATATCTCTTGCGGCATGCTGAATTACAGCAAGGGGATATTTAATGTTCCCATTTCTCTAGCATAAATCTGTGAAAGATTGACTGTAAGAAAAATACAGTCAGGAACAGCCCACATACTTGCGGAATGCTCTCTCATGCCATGTACCCACTCGCACATCCCTGCCGCTGGCAGCAATCCAGCCTGGAGGCAGCCGATTGCCTCCCCAGTCATGCTGCAGCCACCCTGCCGCACTGAGCTGGGCCAGGGGCTCTGGGCCAGGGGCCCTGGGTCAGGGGCTCTGGGTCAGGGGCTCTGGCCGGGGGCTCTGGGTCAGGGGCTCTGGGTCAGGGGCTCTGGCCGGGGGCTCTGGGTCAGGGGCTCTGGCCGGGGGCTCTGGGTCAGGGGCTCTGGGTCAGGGGCTCTGGCTGGGGGCTCTGGGCCAGGGGCTCTGGCCGGGGGCTCTGGTCAGGGGCTCTGGTCAGGGGCTCTGGGTCAGGGGCTCTGGCCGGGGGCTCTGGGTCAGGGGCTCTGGGTCAGGGGCTCTGGCTGGGGGCTCTGGGCCAGGGGCTCTGGCCGGGGGCTCTGGGTCAGGGGCTCTGGCTGGGGGCTCTGGGTCAGGGGCTCTGGCCAGGGGCTCTGGGTCAGGGGCTCTGGCCGGGGGCTCTGGGTCAGGGGCTCTGGCTGGGGGCTCTGGGCCAGGGGCTCTGGGTCAGGGGGCTCTGGGTCAGGGGCTCTGGCTGGGGGCTCTGGCCAGGGGCTCTGGGTCAGGGGCTCTGGCCAGGGGCTCTGGTCAGGGGCTCTGGCCAGGGGCTCTGGGCCAGGGGCTCTGGTCAGGGGCTCTGGGTCAGGGGCCCTGGGTCAGGGGCTCTGGGTCAAGGGCCCTGGGTCAGGGGCCCTGGGTCAGGGGCTCTGGCCAGGGGCTCTGGGTCAGGGGGCTCTGGGTCAGGGGCTCTGGGTCAGGGGCTCTGGCCAGGGGCTCTGGCCGGGGGCCCTGGGTCAGGGGCTCTGGCCGGGGGCTCTGGGTCAGGGGCTCTGGCTGGGGGCTCTGGGCCAGGGGCTCTGGCTGGGGGCTCTGGGCCAGGGGCTCTGGGTCAGGGGGCTCTGGGTCAGGGGCTCTGGCTGGGGGCTCTGGGCCAGGGGCTCTGGGTCAGGGGGCTCTGGGTCAGGGGCTCTGGCTGGGGGCTCTGGTCAGGGGCTCTGGCCAGGGGCTCTGGGCCAGGGGCTCTGGTCAGGGGCTCTGGGTCAGGGGCCCTGGGTCAGGGGCTCTGGGTCAAGGGCCCTGGGTCAGGGGCCCTGGGTCAGGGGCTCTGGGTCAGGGGCTCTGGGTCAGGGGCTCTGGCCAGGGGCTCTGGCCGGGGGCTCTGGGTCAGGGGCTCTGGTCAGGGGCTCTGGCCAGGGGCTCTGGCTGGGGGCTCTGGCCAGGGGCTCTGGGTCAGGGGCTCTGGCCGGGGGCTCTGGGTCAGGGGCCCTGGGTCAGGGGCTCTGGGTCAGGGGCCCTGGGTCAGGGGCTCTGGCCAGGGGCTCTGGGTCAGGGGCTCTGGGTCAGGGGCCCTGGGTCAGGGGCTCTGGCCAGGGGCTCTGGGTCAGGGGCTCTGGCTGGGGGCTCTGGGTCAGGGGCTCTGGCCGGGGGCTCTGGGTCAGGGGCCCTGGGTCAGGGGCTCTGGGTCAGGGGCCCTGGGTCAGGGGCTCTGGCCAGGGGCTCTGGGTCAGGGGCTCTGGGTCAGGGGCCCTGGGTCAGGGGCTCTGGCCAGGGGCTCTGGGTCAGGGGCTCTGGGTCAGGGGCTCTGGGTCAGGGGCCCTGGGTCAGGGGCTCTGGCCAGGGGCTCTGGGTCAGGGGCTCTGGCCGGGGGCTCTGGGTCAGGGGCCCTGGGTCAGGGGCTCTGGGTCAGGGGCCCTGGGTCAGGGGCTCTGGCCAGGGGCTCTGGGTCAGGGGCTCTGGCCGGGGGCTCTGGGTCAGGGGCTCTGGCCAGGGGCTCTGGCTGGGGGCTCTGGGTCAAGGGCTCTGGCCGGGGGCTCTGGGTCAGGGGCTCTGGCCGGGGGCTCTGGCCAGGGGCTCTGGGTCAGGGGCTCTGGCCAGGGGCTCTGGTCAGGGGCTCTGGCCGGGGGCTCTGGGCCAGGGGCTCTGGTCAGGGGCTCTGGCCAGGGGCTCTGGCTGGGGCCTCTGGCCGGGGGACGTGCAGAACCTCTCCGTCGCTGGCCATGCTGGTGTGGCACACGGCTGTCAGCGCCAGGAGCGATGAGCGCCAGGGGGCCTTTACCCGCCAATTACACTGCAGGTTTATTGTTCGACCCTGTGCCTGCTTTACGACATGAAAAGCTTTCGACAGTTAAATGGTACTAATATTAACCTCTCCCTCATGGGCTCTAACAGTCTCCACCATTAAAAGAGCAATTAACAAATTAAGTCATCTGGAAGGGATTGGCATGTGGTGTTAAACAATGGTATAATTAATTTTTTTATGAAATCTGAACCCCCAGCTTCATGGAGAAAGGAAGCCCTGTTGCTCTTGCATGATAGCTATGGCAGTGGGAGGACTGAGCCCTGGTATGGTGCTGGTTGCAGATTCCTAGGGTGAGGAGGAGGCAGATCAGGACAGCACAGAGGTTAGCGAGACAGACAGGCTGTCTGGGTCTGCCTGAGGCTCTGAGGTCTCATGGTCCTCACTGAGCTAAGGGCTCTCCCCTGCTGGAGGGGCACAAGCTGCTTGCTGCTCAGCTTTGTGGCTCAATATGGTGCTTGTAAGAATCAGAGTGGCTTGGACAAATGGCTGTGGAGGAAGCTGCAGGACAGTGATAGAGAATCTGCTCTTGTCTGGGGTGGACACCTGGATGCCCCAGACACAGCCCCTGTGGGCACGTGGATGGCAAGCACTGCGATGTGGGGCCAGCCCGGAGTGAGGCACTCCTGCACTCTTCTAACCTGCTGGTGCTAACCACTCAGCACACAATACATAGCAATTCTATTCTGATGTGGAAAAGCTTTAAAGTACATGCACCTGCTGGCAGGTGACTCTAAAAAGCTGTTATTTGCTTCTGAAAAGCAATCCAAGATTGCCTATAAACAGCCTATTTGGGAATAAGTAGGAACTGGGGCTGGCACTTCCCTCCTTCTTCTTTCATGCCTTCTTTTGCTCTCATTTCCTGGCCTGTTCATGGCCTGTGCTGGGGTTCAGAAGCTGAACCACCATGAGGAGCAATCCCCCGTCTTGCCCCCTCTAGCTGTGTCCCAGGCCTGTCCCCATCTCTGGCTCTACAGTGTCCCAGGCATTGCAGCACGCGGAGGATGGTACTGCGTGTGGCTGTGGAAAACACGCACTGCCTAACCAAGCTTCCTGACTGAGGAAAAAATCAGACAACTTCACTGCTGGAAACAGACCTGGGGTCTGTCAGACGGGGGGAGGCTGACCCTCTGCACAGGGGCTGTGCTGGCCACTGAGGCAGGGCTGGGTCTGAGGCCAAGGATGCTGGAGCACAGCTGTGTGCCTGGGACAGCACAGCCGGGCTGGCCACGGCAGCGCTTCCTGCCTGCTCCCTGTGCCCCGTCCTGGCAGGCTGACCCAGGGACAGAGGGCACAGCCTCTGCACTGGGGCTGCTGTGCACAACAGAGGGCTGGAGGCTCCTCCAGCCTTGAAGTAGTCACTGTTTGAGTGCTGGCAGAGCCATGTGCTGTGCTTCAATGAAGGCACTGAGAATATTCATATTGTGATTTATTCCGTTCTGTTTCTCCATTGATTTTAATTAAGTTCACTCTCTCCTGCCAAGCCTGGGGAACACAAGCAAAAATTGAAAATGTTGAAAGTCAGCCTGCTTTGCACTTGAGCCTTCCCAGCCTTCTACAGAACAAGAGGAAAAGAGGCCTGTACCACCACAAGGGCATTTCCTATGCTTTGCTGGTCCCCAAATAATAAACATAAAATTAAAATCCTGTTAGGAGAGTCACAAAAGCTATTATAGCTCAGCAGCTGATATTGACTGTGATCAAATCTTTTATGTGATTCACAGCATTCTGGCTGCTCATGTTCATACCTTGATCACGTTAACTCTGGCTTGATGTTTTTTTCTCCTACACTGAAACAAAGCAAAAATATTGACAAAAAAAAAATCCAATCTAATCCTGCTGTATCAGTTTGTGTCATACTTTTGCCATGAGCAGCAGTGTCTGGTGCTGCTGTGTGGCCTCTAAAGACAAGATCCTCCTGGGAATAGGTGCTCACTCTGGCAGTGGACACGCCATCCCTGTTCTACACAGCACTGGGGCTGCTGGCCTGGAAAACCAGGGCCCTGGGAATACTCTATGGCCAGCAAGGGTGTCATTACTTACATGGTGTCCGTGCCTTGGGGCACACCAGTGATGATGCTGCTGTCCATTGGAGTGGCAAGGATGCTCTATAGGGCCCCTTTCATGGAGTCATGGCTGTTGTTGTATTTCTGCAACCTACAACTTTTAAATAATCTTTGCATGTCTCTTGAATGTTACAGGCAAGCAAAAGCAGTCCTCAGAAGTTACAATCCTTAAATCAGAAACTGGTTTAAAGTACCCGAGTTATACAGTTGTCTATCTTCATTATATTTCTCAAAAGTTAGACTCATTCTTCATATCAGATAGGGTGATAAAAGGATAAGGGTACCTCTTATTCAACCCTAATTTCAAGTTATGTGGTCATCAAATTAGACATGAAGAACTAGGAGATCTCAGAAAAAAATTGGAAGGGATATAAACCAGGGCAATTTACTGTTTGCTCTCCTCTAGTCATTGGCAGTCATGGTGGCTTGGTTTCTGATAGATGTCTGGAAATACCTGCACTAATCTCTTCAGAAAGCTTAATGACCTTGGGTCATTCACTTTTAATTTTTTTTTAACTACTAGGGAATAAAAATGGCAAGATTGCTGCAATAACACTCCAGGTTACATGCATCTCCCTTTGGCTAAAGGTCTGGAGTCTCTGAAAGCAGCCCCCCTCCAGCAGGAGGTGAGCCCAGCTGGCTGAGCCTGCTGTCCACCTTGCCCACTGCCTGGGAGGATGTTGTGTGCCATGGATCTGGCCACTAGCTGGTGGTTGTCAACTGCCCTGAGGGGACAGAAACTCACTACACTCCATGCTCTCACTACTGAACCCAACGGCTATTTCGGGAGAGCAGGATTTGTTCTTAAGGACAGCATTAAATACACAAGGAAAGAGGCCCACCAAAACAGGTCAGGAATGGAGCCATGGGCAGGATGACAGGTGACAGAGTACCTGGCAAGGGGCTGTCATTTCCTGCCTGTGTGTTATCCATGGGCTGGGACACCTGGGTTCAGTACTGCAGGAATTAGGCAAAACTGCTCAAGAAAAGTTGCCAGGGGCAGCTGCTGTGACAGAGCTTGGGAACACCAGAGGAAGAAGACTCAGAAGAGCTGTGGGGTACTGCAGACAGCCCTGGCAGTCCTCAGACCAGTAAGATGGACCCAGGCTCCCAAGGATAGCAGATGCAGGCAAAGAGGAAGGGCTGGGTGACAGCCTGATCCCTGCCATGTGTGAGCTTGGCACTGGCAAGAGTGAAGTGTAGGCTGGAGACTGCTTCCATTTCCTCCTTGATGTGACTTCCCTGAGTGCCTGCCATGTAGCTTGGCACAGAGAGCAGGGGCAAGGCACGAGAATCAGGGGCATCAGCAGGCCCATCTGGCAGGGCTGGTGGGTACAGTTTGAGCTGGCTCAAGGGCAGAGCACTGAGACAGCCCTGATAGTCCCAGCCAGAAGTTTTGGAGGGAACTCAAGGATTAGTGGAGCCACACTGGTGACAATAGGGCAGGTGTCACACTCCACACTTAGGTGAGAGTGTCCCGTGTGGCTCTGTCTTATTAGATAAAACATTGACTTTCGCATAAATGTCAGCTGGTTCTGAGCTGGTGTTATTCAAACAAGCTTCTGAGCGACAGAAAGTCTCCATTAGGCATATTTCTGGAGTCCTCTGGCTGGCTCTGGCCAGCATATATTTATTGTCCACAAGAAGTATTGTCGTTTGGGGCCCAGGCTTTGGATTACCTGATGAAAATCAATTAATTAATCCTTTCTTAATTTCAGCCTTGTATCACGCATCAGTTACACGATTCTGGGAGGGTATAATGACACAGCCTCAAGTAAGTCACTCCTGGTGGGAGGGAGGGAGGGAAGGAGGGAGGTGATCCAGCTCCTTCCAGCCACACAGCCTCTGCCCTGTCTGCCCTGTCCCTCATCACCCCGAATCAATGCCACTCTCCAGCTGGTCCCCAGTGTAAGTGTCAGGACTTGTTGGTACTGTTCTGGATGTGGGGGCTTGGTCTGCCTCCCCCAGACCGCCGGGTTCTGCATCAGGAAGCACCGACAGGGGCACTTCCATTCCCTCAGGGCAGAGCTGTCCAAGTGTCCCAGCTCCTGAGGGGTCTGTGCAGAGCTGTGTGCAATGAGGCAGGGAAGTTTCAGAGCCTCCTTGCTTCTGCAGTGCAGTTCCAGGAGCCCGTTTGCTTTGCAGCAGCTCCTTTGCTGACTGCTAAGCTCTACTGGTCTCAGAGGTGGCTGCTGAGGGGACGGGCAGAGCCCCTCTAACCAAGGGGGCTAATGGGAACTTAGAGTTGCCAGGAAAGGAAACATGTGCCACGGTTTGCTGTGTTTGATCCTTTCCTCTCTGTGGTGATGGTCTGCTGCAGGAATGACCCTCATGCTGCATTTCATGTTTGCATTGGCCGTACGACAGCGCTTCCAAGCCAAGGCAAAGCCCAGCCAGTGTGGCCCACACCAGCATGCTGTGGTCCTGTTGATACCGTTGTCTGGTGCTGAGGTCTCTGGTACTGTTGTCACTGCTGAAGTGGCCCAAGAAGCAGGGCGTCCCTGGACCATGGTAGTCCAACCAAACTCAGTGCTTTTGGGAGGAATTGGCTGCTCTGTGCGGTGCTTAACACCTTGCTGGCCATGGGCCCAGCAATGGCACCCCCCACACCAGGGCGTGGGGGCTACACCAGTGCCTGCAGTACTGAGCTCACCCTGCCATCATGGCAAATTTTTATTTATGCTTTCAGACCCCGCTAACTCACAGATAATTAATGTCAGGAAGCTGCCATGGTGCCGTGGTTAATAGCTCAGCAAAAGGAGACACAATGGTCAATTAGCAGCTATTTGATCTGACAGTAACAGCAAAGGGCAGATCTGGCTGCCAGCCCCTCTGTCCCCCTCCCTCCCTCCCTCTCTCCTCCTGCTCGTGTCAGGGGTCCCGGTGGGCAGACGTGGAGACCTTTGGAGGATGGAAAGGACCTACAGACACAACCTTTTCCCTGTGCTTGCTGCAGCTTCATCGAGGCTGGCATGGACGCCAAATGCCCGGCTGGATGCAGAGGTAGGTGCTGGCATCATAGCCATCTCCTTGCCACCCAGACATGGGGACAGGGTGGAACAGCAGAATCCACAGCAGCGACAGGCCCCCTTTACTGGAAGATAAACTGTTTTTCTCTGGAGAAACCCACATTATGAATTTTGCAATATTGTTAAAGTATTAAATTAGAAAGAGACCTCAGAGCAACAGAGAAGTAATATCTGCATATGTGAGGCCTCCAACTCCAGGCACAGCAATATTAGAGGATTTGTGAAGTTTAACACTATTCTTTTATCTCAGGGCTGAGGTCATAAAATGAGACACCATGATTCACCTGAAAATAAAAACATTGAGCATGAGGCTAGATCTGTTCTATCCCCTCTGAGGGGATTGTCAGTGACCCAACCTGCTGTTTGCTGTCACAGCTGTGACAATTTCCCCAGCACAGCATCCATCAGCTCTGCCTGCAGTAGGGCTGGGGAAATACCCATTTATTTTCAGCACCTGTGCTGCTATCACTGGTCAGGGTCATATGGGACCCAGCTCCAACTGTGAGCAGAGCAGACTTCTGAGACCTCCCAGGGGCATCTCTCTCTGCAGGCCACTCTGTCTTTGGAAATGCTAGGTGCTTCCAGGGCTGTGCTACTTTGCCACTCTCTGAGGGACATTAGTGTCAGGAGCTGGGATTAGTTTTGCTTTTCCACAGCAAGAGACTCTGATTACACTCAGTCTCCTTCAGAAAATTGATGCTTTAATATTCACTCTTGTCCAATGAGGGCTATTCCTAGAATAACATTTAATTAAGCGCTCTGGCTCTCTCTCTTTGATGCACCACTGATCTGCACAGGTGCACTTATCTTCATCAGCTTTTTTAAAATCAGCTGCAACTGAAATTAGAGTAAACTGTAAAGTGTATAGGCTGTTTCCTTCCTTTGTAATTAGCACCGTAAGTGTGTGATGAGAGGCTTCAGGCCAGGGGAAGGAACCATTGTGGTTTTTACTAGTAGCTGTTTTGATCTGCAGCCTGGCCCAGCATCATCCCCCCTAGATGGAGCTCTGCAAAAACATTTGGAAGCCAAGAAACAGAACTCTCCGGTTGCCCTGCAGTCCGCCTGGACTCGTCATTAGTAAAATCTTGATCTTTGTGCTAGGGTGGGCAGGAGCCAATCCCAGGTCTGCAGGCAGGAGTGGGATGGGGCACCCTCGGTGCGGGGAGAGCAGATGGATGCTCCAGAGGCCACCCCATGGGTGATAGCAGAGGGTCTGGCACTGGCAATGGCTGGGCTGGGCTGTGCTCTGCCAGCAGAGCAGCCCTGTGGCCACTGCTGTTTCTTCTGCTCCAGCCTGGGGGACTCTGGGACACTCCTCAGTTCCAGGGCTGTTTCCCTGAAACCCCCAGTGCTGCCTTTTCCCTCCCCTGGGCCTGCAGAAGGAGCATTTTCTTTGTACAGTGTGAGCTCCTTGGCACCAGAACCCCCCTTGTTATTTCTGTGAGTGCCCCCTGGCACAGCACGCTCTGGCATTGGATGGCTGTGCTCCTTGGACAATGGGATGGTTGCATCAGGGGATGATGTTTGCTGGGAGTGGTGCTGCCTTTGAGCCTGAGCAGTTTTGACCTCACTGTGCTCTGATCATCTGTCCTGCCCTCAGCCCACAGCTCTGCCAGCCCCTCACCTTCTCCAGGGCTCTGCAAAGTCTTACTCTGTACTCTGGCTTATGGATGGTTGAGCATGAGATGGAATTTGAGGTTAGGTATAAAATGTGGCATTTCGCAGGTCCCAGACTAGAGAAGATGATTCTGCTTATCCAACCTGACCTATTGCCAAGGACATGCCGGAGCAGGAGGGTGAGAGGAAACAGCTGCCCAGAAGGATTGGCAGCAAAAGAGCTAGAAGGCAAAGCTAAAACATCCAATGCACTCTGAATATTTGAAAGCTCAGCAGGTCCAAGAGGCAGTCAGTTGAGCAAAGTGGTGGGGATATCCATCCTCATAATCCTTCTGTTATCAGCAGAAAATCTTAGACTATAAAGTAGAAAAAATTGGTAAATTACTACAAAGAAAGTTTGCCTGTGTCATTGCATGGAAGGGAGAAGAAGAAAGATCAAACCCACAGCAACAGCACAATTGATAAGCCTGTGGAGGAATGAAGGAGAGAAGCCAGAGGGGTGGGAACACAGGTGGGGGCACAGGACTGAGGCAAAGGAGAGCATGTGTGATGTCACCATGGTCACTGAGGGCTCTGCAGACAGTGAGGTGCTGCCAAAGGCCTGGATGGTATTGCAGACAGTTTGGCATTAATGCATCCAGATAGGGAAAGCTGAGGACAGGGCTGGAAGCAGGAATGATGCTGTGGGAAGGAGTGGTGTGCCTGAGAGTCTTCCAGGGCTCCCCAGTACTGGTTTCCCCTGGAAAAGAGGAGTGCTGAGAGAACAGAGACTGCAACAGGGAAGGTGCTCTGGGGTACAGGAGAAGGAGAAGCTCAGTTTTTCTTACACCAATGTGGAAGTAGATTAAAGTTGTGCCTTTCTCTTTTGTTGCCTCCTGGGACATTTTGGATAACCACTCTGGAGATAACTCATGTGAATCTCCATTCAGCAGAGCTGTGTGAATCTTCCTTGGCATGACTTACACCACACAAGGACTAGTGCAACCAACTTCTGTTTTCATGAGTATTGCACCGAAGCTGGTGGAGATTTTCCTCCTGAAGTACTGAGTCTCAGAAAGTGACCAGTGTCTGATCTGGAGTGCTTGGACTAGCAGGGCAGCTGCCTTCCTGGTGTGGCACAAGTGGTAGGGCACATGTTGCTGAGCTAGCTCATGATCCAAGTTGCTGGTCACTCTTTCACTGTATCCATGGCCCATGCCAGTGTGATTACTCCTTTGGTTTCACAAGCACTAAATTAATTCACAGATTTTATATACATAAAAAAGACATACTGGCATAAAATCAGCTAGCTGAGTATTCCCTGATGAAAACAAACTGCTGCTGTGCCTCAGAAGAGATGGTTTTGGATCATTTCTCTGTTAAATATTTGGTGAAGTCTGACTGAAGCCCTGGTGTCCTCATTGCTCAGCCCTTTCCAGACCCTGGATGTCATCCTGTTCCTGAACTTATGAAGGCAAAGCATACCAAGCAAACAAACTGCAAGCAGGTTCTCACTGTCCACTGGAATCTGGGCTGCAAGTCTGCAGGTCAGAGCTCCCATCAGCACCCTTGAGTCTCTGGGGTCTGTCCTGTGGTGATGCTACTCACAGAGAGCATGTATCTCCTCCACCTGAGCTCGGGGACGCAGAGTGTTTATGAATCCAAGTGGTGAATTCACCATGTGGTGAATGCTGCTGCCTTGACAGATTGTTGGGAAGATGCTGACCCTGGGACAGTGGCAGGGCTCGGTACAGTGCTCAGAGACTCCCCAGAGGGCTGGAGTTAATGTGTTTGACTTGTACAGCAGGAGCAAAATGTTTCAGTGCCTCAGAGCATCGCTAGGGGAGTGAGGGCCGGGGAGCTGTGTCTACCCTGCTTAACAGGCAGGAGCAGGAACATGACTATCACTCCAGACAGCTGCTCCTGCTGCTGCTGCTGTGCCTTGCAGCACTCGACTGGTTCCTTTCCTGCCACGCTTGCCATAAGCTGCAGCTCAGCCTGGTCTCCCTGACTCGGGTGCTGTGCTCTCAATGGGACACGTGGCAGCTTATCCCTGCCATTGCAGCTCAGTAGAGGCTCTTCTTCAGCCTGAGCTGACAGCAGAGATTCTGAACAGTCCAGAACACCCACAACCCCCTCCCAATACTCCCTCGTGAAATTTTCATGGACACATAACACATTTCAAGTCTTACTATACTCCTAGAAAGAAGGAAGCTTTGAAAAATCCCCCCAAACCAAATTCCAGCTGCAGAACAGTTAGCTCTTGTCAGTGTTAGTGCTCCTGGGCAGCTGCTGGCAAGGACAAATGGGACAGGGGTTTGCAAGTTCAGCTCTTGGCCTTTTTGGGGCACCTTGGCTGCTGTGCCAAAAGGAGGAGGAATGTTATAGCTGAGCCTGGAACATTTTGCAGTGGCATTTCTCTTAGCAGGTTTATGATCTTTTCTGCCTCAGCTGGGAAGCCAGCAGGTCTGAATAAATCTCCAGGCCAACAAAAGCCCAGGATGTTTTCACAATTGCCAGGATTTTGTTAATTTACAAGTACATTATTGCATTTCTTCCTTCCCAACAGCAGCTTCCACTTAGATGGGAAGTCCTTTAGTGTATTTGGGTCACAAAGACAGTAAAACTCCGCCAAGGGTCACCTGCCAAATATTTGTGCCGTTAATGCCAGTAACCTGCAAATGTGAAAAGGTGAATTTGATGCTTTCATTTGTCAGGTACTGCAGTTATTTGCAGAAGGAAGAGACTGCCAGTCACCTCCATGCCATGGGAGACCCTGGCTCTGGGAGCAGAGCTGACTGTGTCACCTGGCTGGTGGGACATGGGGCTCTTGCACAGCCTGCAAGTTCCACCAGCACTTGGTGCAAACACAGGCTCTGCCTCCATCACATCTTCTTTAAGTTCTTGATATTTCTGGCATAAATTCATACTGGCACCTTCTTTGAAAGAACCCAGTTGGCATCAGAACCTGAAAAAACTGGCCTATTACTATGATACTTCTCACTGCTTCTGGAGTGAAATACCTCTATTTTTATTGATGTTTTGGTACCTGCCAACCCCTCCAATAACAACAGTTAAATGAGCTTCAGAGACCAAAGCAGCAGGGCAGGGGTGTTTTTGGCTGGCAGGTGGTGTGGGGGATGCTGGCAGGATTGCAGCTGTGGCCTGGGCAGGCATACTTCTTCCTCAAGGAGGAAAGAAAGGCCAGGATCTGAGCTGTACTCAGTGGCAGCCAGCACATAAAGCGGTGCCTTCAGGAAGCTGTGGTGACAGTGGCTCCATCTGACTCAGCAGAAGCTTCACCACCCACGTTTCCATACCCACCTTGGCAGGTTGCTGTGCTTTGTACAGGCAGTGATTCAAGCCTGGCCTTCACTGGCAGCTTTATGCAACCCCTCAACTGAGCTGTTTTCTATTGTCCTCTGAGTCAGGGTGGGCATCAAATTGAGCTTGTGCCTGTGCCACCATTTGGGACCTCTCTTCTGTGACAGGTGTCTCTTCTCTGCAGCCCAAATGCCCCTTGGCCATGGGTTCTGTGCCATCTGTAGCTTTTGTTGTGCATCTGCAGGAGAGCATGGGGCAGCAGGTGCAGCTCGACAGCTCTCTTCGCAGAACTGAGGGGTCAAGGACAGTTTTTCAGCTGTTTTCTGTCCCTTAAGAGCTGCAGTCCCAGATGGAACATTTTCATCTTTGTGAGATGGACCAATGAAGGAGGAAGACACATGGGCACAACCTGACACCTGTCCTGTAGAATATCTTCTCCTCAGGGACAGGCTGAGGCAGATGCCACCCTGGAATGCTGTGGGAATCTGGGATGTGGGATCTGGTCCAGCAGTGGAGTGTGGCCATGAGGCTTCCCACAGCCTGTTCCTCCCTCTCAAGTCTCCCAAAGCCAGTGGGTTTGTGTGGCAGGCAGGGCTTCTCTCCACAAGGTGACAACAACTGGGAAATACCTTCAAGTGATTAAAAAATTTAAACAGGTTAATTATTTCCAAAAAGAGAAAAAAAGGAATTAAAATGGCTTCTGTGGGTACATTTAAAATACAATTAATAATTTATCAGAGATTTTTTTGTGCAACAATGAGAAATTAGGAGGCTTGAACCTCTCCAAAATTTTGTCTGCTGGGTAAAATGCTTAAATTATTTCTTCTCCTTCCTCTGACTGGTATTAGTGGAGCAGCACCACCAGCCACCCCCAGGCCTGCACACGCTGCCCTGTGACTCAGGAGCAGGGTGGTGGGCTGGCAGAGGTGGGGGGCCTGATGCAGGTTGGGTGCTGCTGGACAGGGTCCACCTGGGAATTGGCTCAATAGGCCCCACGTGCCCTGCGAGGGCTCCAGAGACAGGCGACCTCAACCCACCTGCGTGCCACTGTCTGTGTGCCACCTGCCCCAGCGCCTGGCATGGGGCTGCGCTTCAGCCGGGGACTGGGCCAGAAGTCAGGGCAGAGGGTGGCTTTGGGTAGGCTGAGTGCCAGCACCAGAAGCCCAGCCCCGGGGTGTAACTAACCCCTAGGGAACACAGCAAAGGTGGAAATGAAAGAGTAACAGCTAGAGTTCACTGTCCACCCCATGAAAAACTCTGTGTCCCACCCATACATGAAGAGGTGAGCAGTATGAACTGCTCTGAAAGATCCTTCATTGTCTATGGAAATGTGTTTTACAGAAAAAGAAATATAGTGAATTGAAAATAAATGGCATTATTAGCAGAAAGGGAGTCCCTAATTAACCAGATATAGTCCATTACTGTAGTCTTCAATTCATTAAATTGCATAATTACATAAAAACACTGTTGATGTGCTATTCAGTATATCTGGTATTGTCTTCCTAATAATTAGCTCCATAATTGTCACTTTGACAGGGTAATTAAAAATGTTTAAAGATGTTGTGTCAGCCTGTTCTCCTTTGCTGAGCTCAGTTGGATGTCTCTGGAAGATGATTTTCTACCCAGCTCAGCCATGGTTTTGTATTTGATTTATGCCAATGTGTTACAGGAATGACCAGGCTCATGGATTACTTTGATGTTCCTGTTAGGCTGATTTTTAAGAGTAGAGGAAAAATAACTTCAGATGTCATTTTCATTTACTTTTAGGAAATCTGTGATCCCATCCCCTGCTTCATGCTACTGGTAATGTGACTTTCAGTTTTACAGGCAGAGTGTTGTGAAATCTGACATTTGTAGCCCTAAATCTCAGTTCTGTTTGCTGTGTAAAACCTTTCATTCGACATCCATTTTTTATGAAAGGATGGAAGAAAGCAGGAAATCCAGCTCTGAGGTGTGTGGCTGGGTGTGGAACAGGCAGCTTTGCCAGTGCAGGTGCCTGTGCCTGGCTGTGACACGGCTTCAGCGTGCTGGGCTGGGGCACGGCTGTGACATGGTGGTGGTGAAGTGCTGCAGATAAGCACAGGACTGGGGGGTGTGTGTGCCACTAGAGGAGAGCAGGTGACATGATACCCTGGGTCGTGGGGAGCAGGACAGGAGCCCCAAACTGATAAATTAGCTGTGAAGACAGCCCAAGAATGGTGCAAATGTCCCAGGAGCAGAGCCGGGTGCTGGGAATGAGCTTTTATGCACGTGTTTTCTGGAATCTTTCATGGCAGGCACGCTGGGTTCTGTGTTTAGCAGCAGTGATTGCCACTTTGGATGGTCAAAACCCTGACTGCTTTTCCTTTTCAACAAAATAAACTCTAATATTCATTGCTGAGAAGTGATAAATTAGTCTATCCTCACACCCAGGAGCTTTGCCAGCTGGATTTTGGCTGGATGAGAGTCTGTTTGTGAAAGCTTTTAAGGATTTTTGAAAATAACATGTTTTGAATTGTTAAATGAATCAAGTGATATGGTCTTCTGGAATAAACAGTAATCACATGGAAGTGAACTCCTTTCTTGGCAAAAAAAAAAAAAAAATCTGAGACTTCTCTTTCTTATTTTTACATTTGTATTTGTATTTATTTTTGTTATTGGACTGTCTCTTACACCACGTATCTTCTGCCCCAGCAGGCTCTATGGAGACCATACACATACCCCAGTACCTACAGCGCTGGGCGAGGGAGTCCCACCACAGCTGTGTATGTGTCTCCGTGTCCAGATGGCCCCATTCCACCTCCCTCCAGCCGTACTTTGGATTCAGTGTTCATAATTGCTCCACTAACAGAGGAACTTTACAATCTGTTGCAGGCCATTATATGCAAACCCATGTCCAAATAATTGACCCCCTGCCATCCAAATTGCAGAAGTGCTTGAGTGATTTGTAATCTTGCATAAAAGGCTTGTATTCAAAGTATTTCAGACCAACATGAAAATATAATTGACAGTGAGATAACAAGGTGTAATTTTGTAGTGGCTCTGTCAGGAAGTGATTGCACACCTATCCCTGCGCTCTGGATGTTCTGCAGCTGGCAGAGGGGTCCCTGATGCGCTGCTTGGAGCTGAACTGATGCCATTTACTCCTCTGATCTTCCTCCATTGCCAGCCCCATCTCGCCCCTCAGCCATTCGCCATGCAGCTGGCAGAGTATCGAGTGCTGGGGCTTGAGAAGGGGCCTGGCTGGCCGGGCCGTCCCCAGGAGCCGCCAGCCCCTCGCCGCAGGGCCCAGGCGGCCGCCCAGCCCCGCCGCGCCCGCGGCGCTGCGGCTGCTGCGGAGGAGCGCTGGTGGCACCTCTCCACCAAGGCAGGGACTGGGCCAGTGGGAGCGGTGCCAGCCTGGGCGGCGCTGGCAGCGCTGCCGAGCAGTTTCAGAACGCCGTGTTTATAACGGGCCACGCACGTGGATGAATCCTTAGCACAGGAAGGCAGGGAATGCGACATAAAAACCTACAAAAGTTTCTAGAGAACCAGCAAGGTCTCCTGTAGGATGATAGATCTCTCTTTAAGTCGTACGAGGAAAGGCTCCTACAAAGAGTAATAAATTCATAAATTTCTCTAGTCACCAGGGTTATTTCCAACAAAAGAATTTATTGCCTGGCATACATTTCTCTGCTCACAATAATGAGATCTGGGCTCCAACACATGACATTTATGACTGACATTATTTAAAAAAAAAAGGAAAAGACATACAGTCTTCAAGGAAAATATGTGGAACAAATCTGCCATTCACATGTACAGTATATTCATACTCCAAATACTGCAGCCTGAGCTGGGCTTCAGCCAGGGAACCAGCAATATTTTTGTGGATGTTTTCCTGGGAAAATGCGCTGCAGTGAGATTGCTGACCCTGGATGGTCTCCAGTCTGCTGCAACTCCAGGCACCACCAGAAGTTTTAAAGGTGCCTGGGCTCAGCCATGCCAGCAGCCAGTGCTGACTGTACATGGGATGCTCAGTCCCCTGTGCCAGGTGCCAGCGAGAGGCAGTGGCAAAGGACGGGCATGCCTCTCTGCAGGATGGTCACTTTTATGTTAGATTTGTAGGAAGAAAGCAAAGGCATTACTGTGCAGCAGGAGTGGTTACGCAGCTCCAACCTGGGGTAGTGTTTGCTCAATAAAACAGATGAAAACAGCATCTGCAGCAGCAGTGAGCACAGCAGCAACGGCAGCTGCAGGGCCGGGCCGAATTATGCAGGTATGTTTGCTGGAGGAGGAACTCAGCCTACCTTTGTGTCTTGCAATTAAACTTTACACTTGCTCAGTGCATTTTAATTAAATCTCTGTGCCCCTCCTGCCCGTAGGAGGCATCCAAACGCTCTGCGTGGTGCTGGCACGATCGCGGCTTTCTGCAGCCTCTGTGGCGAAACTTCCAGAGCCGCCAGGGAAAACCATCATGCTCAGCTCCTGGGGCCGCACGCCCGGTGCCGGCAGGAGCCTGCCCAGGGCGGCCCCGCTGCAGCTGCCGGAGATCGTCCCGCTCCGACCGGCGGCTGCAGGGAGCGCTCGCCCTGCAGCTGCGTGCCAGCCAGGCACGGGGAAAGGAAAAGGCTGTGCAGGGAAAACGCGGGTTGTGGAAGAAGGGCAATATGCATCCCCCACTCTGATCAGATGGAAGATGCAACTATCTGGTTTGGGGCTGGGGCCGATGAACAGAGGCTAGCAAAGCATACCCTGAGGTGTGACACGGACTGCCCCCTCTCAGCTTCCACTGTATGCAGAGGTGGTGACCCTCCTTGACCCACTGTGGCATGCAGAGGGTCCAGTCCCATGGGACACTCCAGAAATTATCTGCAAATGTGACTGTCAAATGTGCTCCCTGTGTTAATCCCTCATGTACCTTGGTTATATGGACCGCAGTTATCTCAGGGAAAAAAACCTAGGAATTATACTGCAAAGTTGTTTGCAGGATAAATGCATCGAATAGGATAGGATTTATAAAATGCAGTGATGGAATTTGGTGTGATGACACCTCTCCAAGGGCACTTTGACTAGTGAAGGTAACACCTCCCCAGGGAGCACTGCATGCTCTACTTGTGCTCCAAAGGGATATTTTCTGGAAGTTAATCCTCTGATGAGAAGCTTGTCAATTATGGATACTTCATGTTTAGCTTTCCTACAAAGCTAAAAGTCTTCTGGAAGCCTTAAGATTAGCAGAATGATTGAATAATTGATATTACAAAATTTATAGGATTTTTGAAAAACTCACAGTGAGGATTGTCTGGGGAGGAGCCTAATTAAGGTGCAATTCAGCCAACCCACCTCCCTCCTTGTTCTCCACCCCCTCAATCTGGGAAGCAGCAGGTACAGAGGGAACACACAGCATTTGCTTTGCAGAAAGAGTGATCAGAGTGACAACGCTTCGTTTGCATTTTTACTGAGCAGCTTAGAGATAAGGAGAAAAATAAAGTAAACATCCTGGACAGCCCAGACCACAGCATGAGGTGTTCCCTGCATGCGGTAGGTGTCTCAGGGCCCAGTTGCAGACTGCCAAGGAGATGCCATCCTGCCACAGGTGGTGGGTGGGATGCTTCACTGGACCAGGCTGTGTGCATGCAGAGAGGTGAGGACGGGATCTCCCCTGAACTGCAATGACACTGCATTGAGCTGTGTCTCTGCACCACTCTGGAAAGCGGTCTGTGGCACTGGTGCTGGATATGATAACACTCTGCATGCTGAGGGAGCCCAGAGGTCAGCTGGCAGCCGCTGGGCTGTCTGATACTGGCCATGCGCATCCCTGTTCTGCCTTTTCCTACTTCTGAGCATGGTATTTATTGCTTGATTCTTTAATTCAGCTCACCAAGCAAGTTAAGTCTGGTTTCCTCTTCATTATTCTTCATGGCATGCATGGTCTCCCTGTGAGCACCAGGACCGCTTAGGGTGGGAGGCACTCAGAGCACCTGACAGACAGCACCACTCCGAGGCAGGGACTCTTCCAGTTGTTGCCAAAAGCCACATACACTAGAGGAAATCTGCTTTGCAGGACCATGCTGGATCTCCCTGAAGGAGCTCTGCAAAAGCCTTGTGGATGGGCATTGTGGCCCCTTCTAGAGGGTTCCTGTTCCCCAGGTATTGGGACAGTGCTGACAGGAATGTTTCCTCTGTAGTCAGAGAGGCCAGAGCTGTCTGGTGTCTGCAGAGTTCTTCTGCCAGTTCCTGGACACATGCTGCCAAAACAGAACAGATGGGATGCTCCAGGGTGACCCACAGAGCATCCTGGGACACAGCCCAAGAGGCATCAGCCTTCCCAGCCCCCAGAAACCCCTAGCCCCAGGCACAGCTGTGGTGCCTTTGAAGAGGGGAGCCCCGGAGCATGTTACTATAGTTACTGCAGGCTCAGGGTAACAAGCACAGAGATATTTAAAAATTGATTGTTCTAGCAACAGCTCATCCATGTTTGGCAACATCAGGCACATGATGTCAGCTCACTGCACTGTGCTGCAGCCTCTGATATCCCTGTCTGGGTCTGCTGATGTGCAGGGAGTGCCTGCTCCCTGGAGACCTGCACAGTGGTCTGTCAGTGGCTGTGAGCAGGGGGAGTCTGGAGGTGGTGGTGGGGCTGGATTGTTGGGAGAGCTGTGCCACAGCGCTGAGCCTGGTGCAGGGACTGTGGCTGCTGCCAGTGTGTGTGAGGAAAAGGCTTTTAAAGGTAGGTTTATCCTCTCTTAATACATCACCAGTACTGACTGCAAATAGCTACTCCAGCAGCTCTTAGGGCTTTACAAGG
Source organism: Lonchura striata (assembly GCF_050655825.1). Taxonomy (NCBI): domain Eukaryota; kingdom Metazoa; phylum Chordata; class Aves; order Passeriformes; family Estrildidae; genus Lonchura; species Lonchura striata. The sequence goes on from NC_140716.1 coordinate 499,502, forward strand.
CAGCTGCCTCCTTCAAACGTGGCCTTGTATCCGCCTGCTCAGAGCCAGCAGCGCTCTCTGCCCGCCTGGCTGCCCCACGTCCATGTCCAGGGAGCCAGCAGCGCCCTGCACCTGCCTGGCCGTGGCCCTTCCTGGGCACTGCACTGATGTGCCAGGGCTCTGCAGCAGCTGCAGAGGCTCAGGAGACAAACGTGCTGCACGGCTGTGGGACGGCACCTCAGCACAGCCTGGCCAGGGCCCTCCACCGGAGTGTCTGTCCTGGTTTGTAAGATAAGCTTGTATTCTATTTGCCATCTGTTGGAGGTTGGGTAGGTTTATTATCTCTTCCAAGAACATGGTTTGCTCCGAAAAGGTAATAGTTTGTTAATGGGCCATTGACTGACTCACTGCAGGCCTGGTAACAAAACACCATCCCATTGTGAGATGCTCCACCCAGAGGGGGAAGCCAAGCACTCTTTTATTGCATAAAATGGTACCTTTTGGGAGACAGAGCAGCTCTCTCTCTTTGCGGGATTCCCAGAGAAGCAGCTCCTTCGGCGGAACTCCCAGAGAAGTGGCCCCTTCGCTGGATTCCCAGAGGAAGACCGGCCCAACTGCCACCAGATCTTCAGAGAAAACTATACCCTTCTAAAGATCACCACTTCAGCTGCAATTCATCAGCCACTGCACGAGGAGCATCTGTCATTTCAACTGGACTGCTACCAACACCCCGACTCCTCAGGGTGTCAGGTTGTGGACTTTATCACTAGTTCTGTTTGTACCAATTGCATTTGCCTTTTTAAATTGTTATTTAGTTTCTCCTAGTAAAGAATTGTTACTCCCATTCCCATATCTTTGCCTGAGAGCCTTTTAATTTAAAAATCCTGGTAATTCAGAGGGAGGGGGTTTACCTTCTCCATTGCACAGGAGGCTTTTGCCCTCCTTCACAGACTCCTGTCTTGTCAAACCAAGACAGTGTCCCTGGGGAGGGGATGCAGCCAGCAATAGTTCAGCAGTACTGGATGCTGAGGAGCACTCCAGAGGTCTTTCTAGAGTGGGAAAGACTGGCTGAAAGAACAACCAATACTGCATTTGTTTTGTGGAACAATGGACCTCAGGTCTCTTCCTCATTAGAAATGCTGGTTGTGAAGATCAAATGTTTTCTTTCTAAAAAAAACTTCTGGTTACTCAAACTGGAGTTAATCCAGCGTAGCTGGGTATAAGGCCATCCTAAGTTATCATCACCTCTCTGTCCTGCTCAGGTGAGACCGCATCTGCAGTGCTGCATCCAGCTCTGGGACCCAGCACAGGAAGGACATGGAGCTTTTGGAGCAAGTCCAGAGGAGGCCAACGAGGCAAGAGATAGAACGCCTCTCCTAAAAGGAAAGGCTGAGGGAATTGGGGCTCTTCAGTTTGGAAAAGAGAAGGCTTTGGGATGGCTTAATTGTGGCCTTCCAGGACCTGAAGGGAGCTGACAAAAAAGATGGAGAGAGGCTTAATAGAAGAACACGTAGTAACAGGACCAGGGGGAGTGTCTTCAAACTGTCAGAGAGTAGGTTTAGATTAGCTATTAGGAAGAAAATCTTCCCCGTGAGGGAAGAAAAGCTGCAGCTGCTGCCCAGAGCAGCTGTGGTGTCCCATTCCTCTCAGTGTTGAAGGTCAGGTTGGATGGGGTTTGGAGCAACTTGGTCTAATAAAAGGTTCCCTGCCAGTGGCCAGGGATTGGAACTAGTTGAGCTTTAAGGTCCCTTCCAACCCAAGCCATTCTATGTTTCTGTGATCGGGTCCGTCCTGGCCTTCTTGCCACAAATGTATATGCATGTAGGATGGTTCTGTCATCAGCCTGGCAAGGCTGGAGTGCAGGGCTCCAGACAGGCAGCTGCACCAGGGTGGGCAGTGTCAGAATGAGATGTCTGGAGAAACACAGTGAAGAGCTGCCCTGGTCTTGGTGATGGGTCTGGCAGGGATGGAGTGGGCCCTGGGGAAGCAGTGAGGGCAGGTGACAGGTCAAAGCCAGGTGTGAGGTTCTTTAAACATTGCAGAGACCAAACAGCAGAGCAGCTGGTCTGGGGACTGCATTGCCTGCTTGTGGGGGCTGCACAGTACAGGACCTTGGGCTGTGTGTGCTTCTTGGCAGCTGCTCTTCTTTGGGAAAAACATGCCCTCAAAGAGCTCCTCTCAAAGAAGACTCTGAGACTTAGCTTCAGATGACATTCTTTGTTGATTTTATTTTTCCTTCAGCAATTCTTTTTTAGGGGCAGAAATCAAAGTTCCAACACTGACTTGCTCAATAAGCCCAAAGCCATGTAGTGAATTGTGGTTTTATTGACCTGAGTGCCCAGGAGGGCTTTCCCCATCCATCCACAGCTGACTATTGGGGTATTGCCCTCAAAGGTTGTTGTCTGTGTTTTTCATGGTCGTGGCAGGCTCCCTCAGCTGTCAATTTAGGTTACAGCTGCCTAGAATGGATTATATAGAGTCTTATTTGCATGGCAGAAATATTTGAATACATCAACATGCCTTGAATGCCTAAGCTTTAAGCCACACAATGTGCAGCTTGAGTGGACAGGAGCAAGGAGGGATGAGGCAGTGTTGTTGCTACTCAGCTCTTTCAGTCAAGTTGAGCAGTGTGAAGCTTTGGGGGCTCCTGAATGGGAGGTTTGTTTGCGTGTACACTCCTGCTGCCTCAGGCACATCCTGAAATGGCTGAAGCAATGGGCAAGTGTCTGCTGACCTGGTGCTTCCAAGGGACCAGTCCAGCACCTTCCCCTTATCTCTTCTGGTAGTTCTTTTGTACATCTTTGTCAGTATTTGTACATGCTGCCTTTTCACTTGCCTTGGTTTGTGAAAGCCTTTCAGGCAGAGGCTCAGTACCAGCCTGTGGCACTGCCCTCTGAACCTGTGCATCCCTGTGCCTACTCCTCTAGCTCTGGCAGGAATAGACGCAGGAAGGCTTACAAAGCCCTTAAACACATTTCTGTTACTCTAGAGCCTTGTTTAGTGTTTTGTGCATTTTCCTTCCCTATAGGCAAATGCAGACATCTAGGTCAGCAAAGCTATCCTGCTCCAGCCCTTGTACAATATCTGCTTTCTTTCCACTTGGTAAAAACTTCCTCTCATTTTCTCTCCTACATGCAGCTCTTCATTCTGAACAGCTCATGCACTCTTTGGTTCTGGCAATGCTTCACACCTGCTCCATGCTCTGTCTCTACCCAGGTTTTGTGAGTGGCGACTCCTATGATGGGTTAAATGTTTGAACCCTGAAAGCACAGTTGCTCCAGGGGATAAATCAATGCCATAGCGAAGTCAAGGAACAGGATGGTTCTTCTCTGACTGATTCTCCCACTATGCTAGAACAGGTAATTGTGTTGGCCACATCTAGCTGCCATGGTCCTAGCCTTGCTCTGCAGAGTGGGAACACAGCTCAAGCCCTCAGTGCTGATGGAGCACATTCTTTCTCCACTTGAGCTGCTGCTGACTTTAGCATGGGCCTGTGTAGAGATTGCTTTACATTGGCAAAGTATGGTGCCCTGTGTAAATGGCTTTTTTCCAGACCAAATAAGTCCTTTTGTCAGATTTTCCTGCTGTATAATCCCCCACTCTGTTCTTTGTTTGACCTGTATTATTCAAGCTCCAATTCAGTTCTACCTTTGTGTAAATCAGGTGACCAGACACTCTCCTGTGCTGATTCATGGCTGGCACCACGGCACCCTCTGACAGATGTAAAATGTGTCTCTGTGCAGAAGCCTGGCTCTTGCTGACCTTCCAAGCAGCACGTGTGGATCATGATACAGACAGAGGTGTTGAGTTAGACCCGTACAGTGACTCCTGTGCCATGCTGCCTTTTGCAGTAGCATTTAAGCAGCTTGTAGTATCAGTTTTTATTCACTATACCCTCATGTAAAACTTATTGCTGATAACTTGTGATGCAGTCAAGGCTCTGCCTTTTTTTGGAGCTGGACAAGTGGATCCAGACAGCAGAATTTTCATCTGGGATGAGCAGTTACTGGACCCTTGAGGTGGTGCCTCCACTCTGGCTGCTTGACAGCCCTGCACAGGTATCTCCTTCCAGCCTGGGCTGGCAGTTCCAGTTCCCTTCTGCTTCCCTGAAGAGGAGCTGTCACTGCCTGCATTGTGCAGGACCCCCCAAAAGGCTGAAGAAGTTTTTAACATGAATCAGCCATTTGAAATTATTTTGGGGGAGGGAGGGGCTCTGGATTCTATAGGCTGAGGAGCTGGATGGAGATCTGAGGCACAGAGGGCACTGTCTATAGCAGCTCGTGTAGCCTGCTGTCCAGGGAATGCCATAGTGCCAGGCACGTCATAGTGCCACGACCTCCTGCATTTGGAGACAGACAAGGACAGTACCCCAAAGGGTGCAACTGGTCTGGAACATCTGCTATGCACTGAGAAAGACACCTGGTGCCAAGTCCTCCAGCCTGGGGGGACTCTAACAGGGAGGTGGGCAGGAGCCCACTCTGCTGGGCAATAGGCCAGCTGCTGACGATGTGGAGCTTTGTCACTTGTGGGTGGATTGGTGGGCATCAGAGAGGTGCAGCTCGGCAGACAGGAGGAAAATGGTCCCATGTGCTGTGGGGGAAGGCTGCATTTCTGTGGAGACCACTGCCCATTACCAGAATCCTGGCAGGGGATACAGCACAGGCTTCATGGGATGGAGACACCCCTGGGAGTGACATGGGGAGCAAACAGCAGAAAAGGGATCTGTGACCAGCCCATGGGCCACAGTACTTCTGCTGATGGACTCCTTGCAAGGGCATGAGTCTGATCCTTCAGAAAGGCTTTGTTTCCTCAAGGGCTGGTCTTGGGCAGCTCCCTGCTGCTTAGCTGGAAGCAGGGAAGAGGAGCTCATGGAGTACTGGCTTTATTTCTGCAGCCTGTGTGAAGTGATATTTGGATGGTTTCAGTTTGTGTTCTCATTAGGACATATATGGAAGAAAAAAAAAACAACTTGGGCCTGTAACTGGAAAGTGAAAGCTAACAGCTGGTCTCAACTATTATTATACATGCCAGAAGCAGTAATGATTAAAGGGACAGCACTGTGAGGTAAAGAGATGCCATCCTGGAGCCAGATGACTGGGTGATACAATTAAGATAAAGAAATCACATGTTGTTGGCAATAGGGAAGCAGGAGTGATGAAATGTGTGATTGGGAAGTGTAGGAACAAGATGAAATTAAAGAAAAATCACAATATGGAGCAGAAAATGAGCAGGACTAGGAACAAGAGATGTAGTTGTTGAAAAGATAAGAAGAGCAGAAATAAATTGAGAGCAAACATGCTTGGAGTAGAAGTGAGGACATACAGAAAGAAATCTTTCCAAACTCCATTAAAAATAAGTTGGTGTGCTAAAATGAGAACATTGCAGTCTAAAGGAAATGACAGCATTAAACTGTTGGCTTCTACAGTCAGTGCTTGAGGAAGGATAGAGGAAACCCCTCACAGGCTGAGCTGTGCAGACTTTCTGCACAGACCCAGCTGTGCTGCTGATGCAGCTCTCAGGAGTGGAGCAGGGGGGATTTGTCTGCAGGGATAATGCAGTGGGGAGCCTCCAGTATGAGCTCAGTTCTGCAGAAGGGCATGCAGAGGTTCTGTGGGGAGATGGACCAGTGGCACAGGAGTGAGCTGTGTGTAGGTGAGCGCACACAGCTCCAGCACACATGAGGATGGGTTTGAAGAGGAACTTTAAACCGGGAGGAATGGGGTGCTCCTGAGCTGTTGGAGGGTGTGACTGCACAGAGCGCTCTGCGCGTCTCCTCCAGCCAGGATCCTCCAGAGCCCCCGGCCCTGTGGCAGCCGGGTCGAGCTGTGCTCCCGAGGAAGCAAACACGTTATTGGAAAATTGTTTTGTTTAATACAGGAAATTGGGAGGTCTGCTAAACCCTAGCTGGGGATGAGGGCAGAGCCTACATGCTTATAAACCTTGTAACTCTGGCCTGAGTCATGTAGATGAGAGTCTGAACAGCCCCTGGGGCACAATTAAGATAGGAAAGTAACCTGCACTGGTACAGAAAGTCTACATTCTGCATAGAAAGGAGAACTAAAAAGCAGGAATACATACTTAAGTATTTATATATTCTGCTTTTGATATATGAGATATCTGGCAAGGCAGCATTTTTGCAGGAAAGGATGTGGGTGTGACGATGCCAAAAAGCAAAGCCTTATTTTAGGACACATTAACATGAATGTTGTCTATATGGGCCCAGGTATAAACATTTCTCCTGCATGTAATATCAGAGAATAAAAATATTTTGTCCCTTAAAAATAATGAAATATGAATTTCTTCTAAGAAAAAATACAGAGAAGTTGATGAAGTACTGGAAAATTTTGAGAGAGATGCTGAGATCCAAAATATATGACTCATGAGCAAAGGCTGAAAGAATTAAGTGTTGTTGACCTGAAATGGGAAAATAAGAGGTGAGAAAGTGGCAGTCTTCAAACAGAGGAAAGGTTATTGCATAAAGGACAACATTCAGTTGTCTTCTGTCCTTCTTAGGCCTAAATTTCCATGATTTTGAAAACCTGCAGTACTGATTTTCTGCAAATGAGGTTTTAGATGAGGACAAACAATAATCAGTTTCTCTGAGTCTTCCATGGGAAATTCCTGTTCCTTCCAAAGGCATTTGTTACAACATGGGGAAACCCAAATGCAGGGATGCTGTGGCTGAGCCAGCTGTGGCTTCTCGGGACTGGGGTGCAGAGCTGGACACTGTGCCAAGGGTGGCACACACCTGCATGGAGGCCTTGGTAGCCAAAGCTAGAATGAAGATCTCCTGGAGAAGTTTTTGCTGCAGATGACTTTAAACCTCTTTATGCAGTATCCTCATGCTTTTTGTGGGTACAGGTATCATTATTTCATTATGCTTTCATGTGAAGTGTGAAAACTATCTTTACCAATCCTCTTAAATTAGTTAAATATAATATTCAGGGAGACAGGAGATAGCGAAATGTTAATTGAAACTCGAGAGGTGTTTATAGGGTGATAGAGTGTGGCCAGCTGTGACTGAAATTAATGTTCAGGGTCCTTGATAGTGATTCATATTCTAGAGTTTATTAAATATTTTCAACAGCAGTCAAAGCCACGTGGTGTGGTCTACTACACTTGTGAGAATCCTTGGTGCAGGCACGTGGCACTGTCAGGGAGTAGGTCATGCAGGATTGTTTTTAACTGGACTGGTTCCCCACGGGCTGCTTTGAGGATGCCTGTGAGTGGCTCCAGGCCTGTGGCACCCTGTGTGCCTCCTTGGGCCAGACCATGTCTGTCACATCCCCTCCCCTCCATGTGTGGGCTCTCCATGGACTCTCTATGTACAACTGGAGGCAGAGCTCTTTCCTAGAAAAAGGGTCAGTGCTGCTGGGGTGCTGCACTGGACAGAGGATGCTCCCCAGCCCAGCACCCCACAACCACTGTGTGGCCCCATTACCCATGGCTGGACATCCCTAAACTTGCCCAGGAGCTGCTGAGCTGGGCAAGTCAAGTCACAGGAATGGGATCTGTGACTCATATCAGCTGCTCATTAGTAAAGACGACCTAAGCCTTCACCTCTGCTTTCCTCTGCAGTACCAGAACAAGGAGCTCTGTCCCTGGCTGCAGGGCACATCATTGCCTGGGGACATGTGAGTCTTCACGGGGAGCAGTGTCCTTCTTGGAGGAGGAGGCAGGCTGGGGATGTCTGTGTGTGGGCATCTTCACCTAGGAAGATGTCCAGCTCTTGTAGGTAATTGGTGACTCTAGTTGAAATTGTAGTTTACCTTGCACTCACTCAGCTCTGTTGCTCTGTTGCTTTTGTCCATCTCAGACTGTCCTCCTGTTACCAGCAGGCCCTGTTAGCTCCTGTTACCAGCAAGCCTTCTCCCCACTTCACTGCTGCAGCCTTTTGCAGAGATGTGCACTCCCTGGGAAGGGAGAGAAAATGCAACTTAGCAGGGATAAGTGATGGTGACGTTACAGGCGACAGGCTCAGCACTTTTGCAAACCTTCTGCTTGCCAAAGGCAGCAGAAAACATTTGAAACTATTGAATACTGCAGCCAATACGAAGATGCAGTAATTTATTGATGTTTCTAGCTTGCCTTTATTCCTTTCATCTATCTTTGTGCCTGTCCTGGAAGGCTGAAATAATGAATGTTGCTATTTTTGTAATGAAGTTAGGTAAGCTGTTCACCTTTGGCTAGGAGGGCCTGTGCTCTTGTTATAGGGTCCTGACAGCAGCAGAGGTCATGAACAAACCATCCTTTGCCCTTCCTGGGCATGTCACTCATGTGGGAGGGAGTGGTGCTGGGCACGCGTGGGCTGACCAGCCTTCCAGTGCTCTTGCTGCAGGATATTAATCGCTGTGGTGCTCTCAGTTTCTGTTATGCTTGTGGCAGAAATCCCTGCCTGTGCTAGAAAACCCAGCAGCCCACCATCTGCAGGGATTGGACTTTTCTGCTCTGAAATACTGAAGAAGTTCTTCATTTGTGACACAGCTTTGGGCTCAGCTCTCATTGTCTTTGTAGTTAGGGCTGTGCAGTCTTGTGCTTCCAGCATATGCCATTTCCCACAGCTCCTGAACCCGACCAAATGATTCTGCATAATCCCATTGGCAGCTCGTTGAGCCATCAGCACATCCCATCACTATGGAGAGAGCCAGCATCCACTGGAGGAGAGAGTGCTAAAGGAGAAACCAGTTTCCATAGAGCACCATCCCTGATGATGCTGGGTGGACTCCTGCCTGATCAATTCCCACTGTGAACTCATCCCTGGCAGAAGCTGCCAGGCCATGGAAACTTGCTGCTCTTTGTGCTGGTTTTCCTCCTTTGGAACAGATGCTGCTGTGCCACTTGCTGTGTGTGGGCCATCTGGTCTCTGTTAACACTGTGGTGCTTGTTTCCAAGGCTGTGGACTGTCCTGCTTGGGCTATGCCTGGTTCATTTTCTTGAAAACATCGAAATTAATGATCCTTGTCATGCCAGTAAATCAGGAGGTCCTGAGTGGAAAGAGGGAACATGAGCTTGTTGTGCCAGGGATTCCCATCCTTCCAAATTTCCAGGTACAGGCTGAGTATCCCTGTACCTGGGGAATGTCCATAACCCTGGATCTTTGACTGACAAAGCTTTTTCTTTCATGAAGCATTTACATTATCTGAATTTGAGTTATTTTGCTACTAATGTTACAACAGTAAGCATAGACAAAAGGAGTCATCAACGATCCTCAAATTCCAAGGCACTTGTCATTCACTAGACTATTTGCAGATTAGCTAACAATAGTCCTCAGAAATCAGTAACTATTTTCAGTGTTCCTTGTGAACTTGCAAATACTAATGCCAACTGCTGTCTGGTCCCAAGAGTGCCAGGAACAACAGGAATGTCTCCACTGCTGTCCTAGACAGAGTGAATGGGGAGCCTCCTCCGAGTTTATTGTGAAGGCAACACTCGGCAGACAAGGCAGACTATTGAAAATGTTGCTTATCAAATGTGTGAAAATGAGGTCTACCAATTATTTCATTGCAGAGAATGGGAGACATTTAAAATACTTTTAGGAGAAGTCTTCATCTGGATCTGAGTGCTGCCTCATGAATCAAGGTCAGCTGGTGTAAGCTGTGCAAATGTTCCAAGCCTCTTGAGCTTAGGAGGGAATTTGGAAGACTTTGAAATGCTCTTGATCTTCAGAAGGACATCTGCAGCTAATGGTCTGTGTGAGCACACCAAGAGCTGCAAAGTTATACCAGCGCTGTCTTGAGCCTGCTCAGTCCCACTAGGCTTCCAGGACCCTTTAATACAAGTTCAGAGACCAGCAAGTTGTAAAAAATGCACTCTTGTGCCAACAGCCAATAATCTAGTGCTGGTTAGGTCAGGTGTAAAATGTCATACTGGGGCTTTAACTATGGTGTTTGACTGCCTGCTGAAGTAAGGCACACAGTGTTACAAGGATTTCAATAAAAAGATGTGTGGGCAGAAACTCCAAGCTCTTTGCTATACAACTCAAGGTTTATTTTGTAATTGTATCTAAATAGAAAAATGTCTGCTTATTAGATATGCAGAGAAGCAGAATAGTAGGCCAAATTGTTTTAATTCCAAACCTAACAATCAGGAAAATAAGTTTTGCTGTGAATTCATGATTGATAGTGGTTTTTAGGAACAGCTTTTTCATCTGTCTCTCTTCTCTCATTAGCTGATGGTGCCAGGAAGTTCTGTGCTAATGAATGGCCACAAAGTTCTCTGCAAATCCTTCAGATGAAATACCCACAGGAGCACAGTGGAGGGTGCAGTCACCTATCAAAGGATGCTGTGTGCTGCCAGCCAGGACCTGAAGGCTTTGCTGTGCTGGATTCAGATCAGATGTGGAGCTATGATCATCTCCTGGGATAGGGGAAGGTTTTGCCTTCAGTCCTGGAAGCTGTGGGTCTAGCACCCAATGGAGACACACCGATGTCCTGGACACAGTCTCTGGGACACAGCTGCATTTACTTGGCACAAACACTTCACAGCATCAGTGCAGGAGGAGAAGGCTCTTATCGGACACAATTCAGCCTCCAAGTCCCTGTCTGCAGTACACATCTGCTGCTGAATCTGGCACTGGAGCTGCTCAGTATCCCCTGGCCTCCCTCCACCCACGCCGCCGGCAGCGCTCTGTTCCTCAGGCAGGACTCACTTGCAATCCCCTCTCACTCTGCAGTCCAGAAGTGAAGCAGAAGGTATGAAAGCCAAGCTGGGGTCTGTCTCACTCTGGACCTTTTGCTCTGCCTGGAGGTGGTGGAATCCATGCCCAGCTCTGTCTTAGGAAAGAGCAGATGCCTTTGTGACAGCCTCAGCAGGTGTCCTGAGCTGTCTGGGAGGTGTGGCAGCCCTATCAAGACTGTGGCAGTTTTGTTCCTGTCCTGATGGGTTGCTGTGGTGAAATGCCACAGCATTGTGGGACATGCTGGGTGCCAAGAACAGGGATGTGTTGTGACAGAGATGTCTTCTCAATTCCCCCAAGTTCCAAAGCGGTGCTTTATTAACTAAACAGAGCAATTAAAAATGCACAGTCACTGTGCTGAGCATCATATGGTCTGTGACAGAAAGACAAATTAATAGGGCAACTAATAGGTTATATGAATGGCAAGTTTAGGTGACAAGCTGACAGTGTGGCACAGCAGAGTTGCAGCAAACAGATTGCAGGTGGTTCCTGAAAGGCCACATTGTCAGTGTCTCTGACAGTGGGACAATGGCCATTCCCCCCTGTGAAATGGGAATGACAAGGTCTTCCACTGCTCAGTTCTCCAAAAACCCTGGAAACAGAAAAGCTTCTTGGTGACATTTCTGAAGAGCTGCTTCAGAGCTCTGACAGGTGCCCCTGTGCTGGGTAGGAGGGGGCTCCTTCTGCACCCAGGCATGGGCTTGCCACCCAAACAGGTGGGCAAATCCAGGCAGCTCCAGCTTTGCCATGGTTCTCTGCATCCAGGACAGCAGAAGTCAGTTGGGCGTCCTCACAGCAGAGGTCCCATGGCAGTGACAGAGTCCACAGGTGCCTCCTGCTCTGTGCTAGAGGCACATGGCCTGTCTGACTCATCACTGCCCTTGTGCCATGGGAATGCTTTGCTATAGACAAGAGCCAGCTCCTCCCAGAGCCTGAAAGAACTTTTAAACCATCTTTGTTCTCCCACACAGAGCTCTCTGACTTGCTTGGATATCACTCAACACATGTTGTGAGTGAGCATGATCAGAGCCACCAGAATGGAAGTGGAGTGTGCAAGCTGTGTGACCAAGAGTGATCTGGCTCAGTGGGAGAGCTCAGAGAAATCTCTAGACTCTTAATTTTCTTTGTCAAATGGTCACTGAAGGGTTAATGTAATTTTGATTTTAATTACATCACTGGAGGGCATACTTACGCAAGGGAAAAGACATAATTACCAAGACATTTTATTAAGATATTATTTAATTTTATTGATGTGTCACAAGCAAAGGCAAAGAAATGTTCAAATCAATATATACTTACATCAATGTTTAATCTACTTTCAGCATTTTTGCCTGTTCTATTTATGCAGTTACTAGTTGATAAATTAAATTCCTGGAAATATGCAGAACATTAATGAATTTTCAGCAAATTCATGCCTTGTGTATTTGTTTCAGTGGGAAGCCAGAACACAAACAGGCTTTCATCTTCTTTCAGCAAAATGTTCTGGCCCCTCTGCCTTGCTGCTCACCATTGCCAGATCACATGTGATCCTTTATTTTCCTTGATCAACTTTTCCAGAGCAGGATTCAGACCTCGAGGGTCAGGATCTCCTTCGTGGAAGGCAGACTCAAGTGAGGCAGGGTGCCAGCCCTGGAGCAGAGCAGGATTATGCAGTGCAGTGCAGGTGCTCTGCACCTCCTCCCAGCAGTGCTTCGTAGTAACAGTTCTGCCTTTTCCGTGGAGCACCTGGGACTGCTCACTGCTGCTGGCAGAGAGGCATTTACAGGATAAGAGTGTGCAACTGCATTTGTCACTCATTCCAGGAGGCAAAATCTGCCTGGATCCAATAGAAAAACCCCAGCCAGTCTCGGGGGCTGTTACACAGGACCAGCTCCTGAGCAGCCTGTGGTGTTGTCCCCACAAGAGTGACAGCAGCGCAAAGCCAGGCAGCCTGGCAGTGACAGAGGAGCAGCATGGGGTTCAGAAGGAAAACAGCTCCTGGAGAGCTTGTGGCCCAGGCTCTACAGAGTCCTTCTTGCTGTACTCCGATGCTGGGGCTGACACAGCACAAGGTTACTTTCAGATACAGACAAAATCAGGTTCAAGATAGATTGCAGAGCAGTGAACCATCTTTTCACCCACATTTACAGCTGGGAGAAGAGTAAATGTAACCTGAATGGCCAGCCCAAAGATGGGCCTCGCCAGGCATTGGTTTTGCCTTTCCTTTCGTAGCATGGGCAATTGCCTTTTCATCTTTCCATTTTCAGGCTCCTGGTTTTCCCAGGGCTGCACTGCTCCTGTGCATTGTACCTTACACAATGCACCCTTTGCACATCTCCACTCACTGCCATTTGCATCCAGCTGCTTGTGGCTGGGGAATCTGTGATGGAATCTCTGATCCAGATGGCTGCTGAACTACCCCGACTTCAGACAATTTGTCACTCGTGGAAGGATTGATGCTGGGAAGCACTTTCTGAGATGCCTTTTATCTTCCCACATTCACGGTCCTGTAGCTCAGTTCCTCAGTTGTCTTCATCTATCACCTGTCCCAAGTTCATATATTTTCTCCTGGTTCAGCTTCTTCCAAGTCATGCAGGTAGCCACTTTCAGTGGCTGGTTTTGCCTTCCCCCTGTACAGGTAGGTGGGTGTGTTCTCCTGGGCTGATTTTCATTAATGCCTTCCAGATGCTGCCTCGACTGGTCAGTTTTGCAGGAATTCTGGCATGGCCCTTCCCTGCAGAATTGAGCCATCTTTTTTTCCCAGGCAGTAGCTGCCATCTGCACCAGAAGGTTAATTTGTTCCTCTTCCCTATAACTGCATTTATCACATGGAAGTGGTTGTTGTGGAAAATATCGATCAAATACTGGCTTTTCCCTGGCTGGACTGAAACAGAGCATTTCAACTATTCAATTGCTCAGGATTTCATGTTGTGTGCAGCATCTCTGGAGAGTGTTTGCATGGGTGTGTGTGTGCACATATGTTTTGTGGTGAAGCAGTGCACAGTGGCTGCTGCTGTCTCTGTTTCACCCTCCTGCACTTCCAGCAGCAGCTTTTCTGGAGCTGGATGTGTGTGGCTGACATCTTGCACAGTGAAGGTTTCCTGCTTCATTCAGCCCCAGCTGAAGGCCAGTGGCAGAAATGGTGGACCCCCATGCGTGGCCAGGAGGAGGGAGGGAGGGAGGATGGATGGATGTGTGTGGAGAGGAAGCGCTGTCCCTGTCTGGGAGCAGAGAGCTGGGGGTCTGTACCTTGGCACTACATGCCCACAGAGAGTATGTTTGGATGTGACCTGGTCAGTGGGAATGCTCTGTGTTAGTCTGCTTGAGAACTAAACTCTGCCCTTGGCACCTGCCTGGTGCCTGTGGCAGCCCTGGGTTGCTTTGGAGACTCTCCCAGCTCCCTCACACTGCCCCAGCACCGCCACAAACGCCTGCCATGGTCTGAGCTCCAATGCTTGTCTCTCTGTTAAAGAACAATACAACAGCAACAGCTCCTGGCAGCAGCTGCACAACCTGGGTTGTTTTGACAGCACCTTATTTCAGCCCTGTGCTCTGGAAGTCTTGTGGGAATGTTTCCTGCAGCAGCTCGTGATGGTGGAGCCGTGCACAGGAGAATGTACGAGTTGCCCTGTGAATGATCACGACAGGTTTAGTGCAAAGACCTGTCCCTGGTCTCCACTGGGTGCTTTCCAGGCACTTATTTACCAGGGAAATGAGGGTTGGGGACCACAGCCCTTGGGCAGCTTCAGCAGTGTGGCAGTGGCCCCAGCCCCGTGCTGGCCGTGCACGTCTGTGCAGTGGACTGGGTCCAGGTGGGGATGGCACTGGGCTCCTTGTGCCCATCCTGCCACAAGGAGCCAAGGGCATCCAGGTAAGGGCTGGGGCCACGGCAGAAGTGGCAAGGAGCATCCAGGAGCAGTAAGCTTGTCTGCTGGGCTCTCCATCTGCCTTGGTGTGCAGAGCAGCTGAGCAGACACCAGTAGAGTCAGGAGCAGTCTTTTTAGGAAGGCTGAGCCCAGTGTGGAGCTCTGAGCTGGCATAGTGGGTCCAGGCAAGGAACCACCCTGGCTCTGAGAGTCGCGGGTGCAGGGAGCTTGTGTGCTGAACGATGGGTGCTGCTGGGACCAAAGTGGGAGCACGAAGAAAGCAACTGCCTAGAGCCTGGCACATGCCCAGGACACTGCCAGCTGGTGCACGGTGTTCACCTCTGCCTGGAGCTGGGTCAGCCCTTTTGGCTGCTATCTGCCCCTTAAAAACGAGCAGAGAAGCCACCAGAGGAATTCTTCTGCTAGAAAGAGAAAGCCACTTGGCTGAGTGCCGCCTGTTAGGAGGGTGGGTGGCGCACGCAGGAGCTGCAGCGAGCGGCAGCTCCGGGCGGCGATGCCGTGACCGCGGCGCTCGGGCTCGCACCAGCCGGGAGCTGACGCCGCCAGCCCCAGGCAACTCGAGCCTGCTCTTTTTCTGCAAAATCTGGCACACTGTCCAATACAGATTCACTAAAAGAGCTGTACTCTGCCAGTGTATGAAAATTTAATTAGGCAGTAAATGCTTTCTGCTTCCAAGCCCTGAGGCTGAAGAAATCCAGAATGTCTTTGGGTTTCTTAATGGGACAATTGTCCCCTCCAATAGACTGTGAATGGTGTTA
Source organism: Lonchura striata (assembly GCF_050655825.1). Taxonomy (NCBI): domain Eukaryota; kingdom Metazoa; phylum Chordata; class Aves; order Passeriformes; family Estrildidae; genus Lonchura; species Lonchura striata. Next base: position 514,780 of record NC_140716.1, read on the forward strand.
GTGACATTGGGCAAAGCCTGCCCTCTGCATTACGTTTGTGCACTTGCTGACCCGCCGCTGCATCCCCCTCCTGCCTCTGAATGCTCCCGGGGGCGTGGGAGGGACGGACTGGGTGAGGCAGAGGGACCCTGCTGAGCCTGACCCTCTCGTGGGTCACTGAGGACGCTGCTCCTCCTCTGCAGGAGGAGCTCACGCCAGTACCAGCACCAGGGGCTTTTATCCCAGCTCCTCTTTGGAGGGTCTGTGAAGGCTCAGAGTCAGAATGAGGGCAGCAAACCCCTTCTCCCCATGGTGGCACTGTGCCACCCTGCCCTGAGCTCTTGCTGCGAGACCCCTGGATGAATGTTAATATTAATATTTGCTATTACTTCACTCTCTGCACTGTGCAGGAGCTCACAGCTTCAGCAGACACAGATTTTCTGTCCTGGCCAGTGTGTACTTTCTCCACACTAAATTAGATGCAGTCCCTTCCTCATAAAGCTCAAACTTAAAAATAAATTATAATGAAAAATAAGGGGCTCCTGTGCTGTGGAGAACCAAGTTCTGCTGGAGTCATGACCTCTGCCAGCGTCACAGCCTGGCTCTGCTGAAGTCAGGGCTGTAGCTGCCCTGTTCCACAGCTCGGACAGAAAGCTTCACCACTGAGCAACCTCTGAGAGCCCAGCTCTGCTGTTGAGCCTCCTCACCTGGAGAGCTGTTTGTACATTCAGAGTATTGATTCTGAAAATGCAGCTTGTCCTTGTAATTTAAAGAAATCAAGAAATTTTTAAGCACTGAGAAAGCTCCCAGTTCTTTAAAACCTGTTTGGCTTAAGGTATGAAAAAATTAAGTATTTTTTGCATGTCTTGATGTCCCTTTGGGTGAGGAAAAGGGGGAATTGTTTGATACCTTTCCACAGGAACTCAAATGATGCATATATTGCAGGAAACTCATTAAAATACATTTCCAGTATCAAAGGACCATTCCTAACCCCTGGCAACCTGCTGCTTCAAACAGCAGCTCTGGCCTCCCAGCTGGTGTGTTCACTTCTGGGACAACTGCTGCCCACTTCCACATTTGCTCTCCTGCCCCTCCCTAGGGCAGCACATCACCCACATTGCTCACATCTCCATTTGGAATGCAGGAAATACCTCAGGAATGGACACTGAGCAAAAGGTAAATCATGAGCAACAAGGAAGCTGCTGCTGTGAGCTGTGTGGGCACCATGGACTGCACGTGTATCATTGGTGTCATGGCATCTCTGTCCAACTGCCACCCCTCTGCATGGGACACGCCTGCTACTGCTGCTGCTGGCTGGCTGCCCACACCATGGCCCAAGACTGAGTTGGGAGCCAGCACATGCCAGATTGGCAGCTGAAAAATTGGCACTATTTTTTTGTTTTTATTGTAATGAAGAAAATAATTTCACCTTGGGGTCTGTGGCAGCTCAGGAAGTTCCTCAGCAAGCAGACCTTGGGGGCAAATACTGTCTTCACCCTGGCACAGGCAGGAGTGGTGTGAAGTAGCTGCACTCCCTGGACAATGGAATCTGCTCAGAAACCTTCACCCTTCTTCAAATCGGGTGCCCATGAAGAGCATCGGGAAAAGCCTGTGATTGATCTCCTTGGCTCTGACTAGTCCCAGGCTCTTGAGGCCATGCAAGTTGCTGCTGGGATTTCATTCCTCCCGCCTGTTCCCAAATTTCAAAAAGAGCCTCTGAGCTTTTACTCTCAATGTTTGAGACACTTGTCACTTTACGAAATGTCTTCATTATTTTAAAATTAGTGGTTTGAGAGAAACTGTTGTTATTTATAGATATCTGTCTGCTATCAAAGCACTTGTCACTGTCACACCCCAGAGCCTCCAGTAAATGCCTGCTGATGGCCACTCTGGAGATGCAGCTGGACAAGGTGGGTTGTCACCTGTGCCCTCCGCCCCCCCATGGGGCTGCAGCCCCCACCAGGGTGGGTGTGTGTCACCCTTGGTTTGGAGCTGCTAACTGGGAGACAGTGACACAGCCAGCAGAGCCTCCAATAGGGGCAAATTCTCTCAGACATCCCTGTCACAGTGGGACTGCTGCTGTGACATGGCCAGGACATGCAGGCAGAGCATTGTGGTGGGCACAGTGCCGCTGCCACAGCTGGGGATGCTGCTGGCTGCGTGCAAGACTGCTGGTCACACTGGGGACCCGTGAGCTGTGTCCCCACCTGGTGCCCAGAGCTGAGTCCAGCCACCAGCAGGATGCCAGCTCCACTGTGGTGTAACCTGGAGCTGAGCTGGGGCCGAGGGCGTGCCAGGTGCTGTGCATGGGCAATTGTTTTCCATTCAGGGAGAATCAATTGTCCTCATGGAACAACCTGTTAGTCACTCACAGCTCTCTGAAATCCACTGCTGGGAGGATGGCTCAGAGGGTCTTCACAGCTGCTGGGCCTCTTTGGAGTAGGAGCCTTTGTCTGCATCTCACAACCACATCTCCCTGGGGAATCCATCCACCCATCTCAGCCCTATAAGAAGTGTTAACATAGAGGGAGTAATAAACATCCTCTGGCTATTATTTTCCATTTGCGTGGTCAGCTCAAACACACAGCAGCTCACAGTGGGTTTGATATGCTTATATTGATTTTCTTTATAGATTAGAGTGATTCAAGCAGTTATAAGGTTAATTTCAGATGATTAACTTCACCATATTGTAATATTTGATTTAGATTGGCTTTCAAACACTTTCCAGCTATTGATTTTCAATATCACACTTCTAGCACTGCAGCCAAATGTCATTTAAATAAAAGGTTGACAGAGTAGAAAATATCCACATCAGTCCTGAAAATTCTGCCACATCCAGCCTGGATCAGCCTGGCATTCCAGGGACAGGAGCGTGCTGCAGGGTAGCACAGATGTGTCCAAACCAGGCTTTGGCCAAATTAGTGCTGGGCTGACACAGCCCCTGGGTGAGGGGGGCTCTGGCCTGGCAGGGTCTCGCCAGCCGTGGTGCCCCCCTTCATTGCTGTGGGTGGTGTCGCTGCTTTTGGCAAGGCTGCTGCTGTTTCGTTTGTGACATTAAAACTCCTGTAAAAAAAATCAGCCATGAAATTGTTGGATATCAGGAGAAGTTTGACCTTCCTCGTGGCTTCAGGTAATCCCCCCCATCCTGGGGAGGTGCAAGAGCTGTAAAATGTGTAACAGGTTTTCTTTACATCAGCTGAAAGCAATTGGGGATTTAGAGACTGTAGGAAAATGACATGTGTGTGATTTTATAGGAAGCTTCCCCTTAAAATAGATGGGACATGAAATCTTTCCTCTTCAAGGGATCCTCACTCCTCAGAATGTGCCAGCCCAAGGGAACATCAGTGCTTATGGTTCTGATAGAGACACTGGAGATGTGGAATATGAGCAGGAAGGACTTGTGTCCAGCACCCCCTTTGGCAGAGCACATGCTGGGAGCTTTTTGCTTTTTTAATGGCTCATGTCTCCTTCTCTCTCTCACACTTTTATTTTCAGGGGCTATTTTCTTCCTCTCATTTTGATGATGTGCTGAATACAGATGAGGCTTAGAATACACAGAGCTATTAGAGTGACACACACTCATTTTGTAGGTTTGGAAAAAAAAATAAACCCCTGCTCAAGTTAGCTTGGCACAGTTGGAAAATGATGTGACCACCTGGCTGGCAACAGTCCTTTCACTGCCCAAAACCTCAGGACCACCGGTGAGTGTCCTGTGCGTGGCCGTGTCCATGCAGGGGTTGGTGTCCCCACCAGCCTGGTGGGTGCTGGAGTCCAGGGCTGTGCCCTGGGGCTGCTCTCGTCCCTGCCCCCAGAACCTTCTGGAACCTGCCTTGTCTGGAGTGCCCAAGTCCCACAGTTTATGTTCAGGCCGTTGCTCTCTGTGCCTGTGCCTCCTGAAGTGAAGGGATATTGCTTCCCATAAATTTCAGGGATTCTTTACTGAGTGCCTGGCTGGCCACAGTGGTTCAGACAGAGCTGATCAAATACTTATTTGTCAGATGAATAGTCTGATTAATTTTGTAATTTCAAATTATTTATTTATAAGTCATCTGCAATAACTAATATTTATATTGCTTCATGACCAGCAATGGTTTGCCGTTTCTGATGATAAATCCTCATACACCTGCAGCAGCTGATGCTGAGGGCCTAAACTTGGGAAAAATAATCCAAGCAAGTAAGGAGTGCTCTGTAATCCCCTCGCAGGCTGCAGAACATGTGTATTATCTTCAGCTCTTTCCCACAATTCTTCCACATACACTTTTTGACAAAAGGAGTCTGTACAGACCCCCAAAGGTCAAAGCTATTAAAAATCTTTTCAGTGAGCAGTGCTGCATATCTCCAAACACTCACGGCTCTTCAGGGAAAGTCATAACTTGCATTTTCCACCTCTAGCTCTTCTTGTCTTGTCCAGCACCCACTGAAAGAAACCTGTGTGGAAAATCACCTCCTGAAGCCCCTGGGTTTGTCAAACCAGGCAGATGAAGCAGCCGTTGGCTTGTCCCTGTTGAACCCAGAGAGATAAATGCATCTGTTCAAGTAATTCATGTGACTGGAAAAATACAAGATGTGAGATTCAAGGCATTTTGAAATACAAAGGAACATTTGTTCAATAGTTTTTCAGGTATCTGTTGAATCTCTACTGCTTAAGAAAAACATGTGGCTTAAATAGACTTTGCAGTCTCTACTCCAAGACCACGTCTTGGCAGGATTCTGTTGCTCACTGTCTTTACCTGCTTTCACCTCATTGTGAGATGTCTCAGAAGCTCCCTCCAGGAGCTCCCTCCAGGAACTTCTGGGTTTGAACCATGTACATAGTTGTGTCATCTGTGTTGGAGGCTGAGTTGTCTTCCTGCCATCCCACTTGTATGTTAAATGAAAGCAGTTCTATACAGCCCAGGACAGCTCCCTGCTAATCACCTTTGTCCTGCAGATATCCCTGATTTTAATCTGCTCCCTGTTCCTGCTCCTTGGCCCCAGCTGGGAAAGGCTGTAGGTTCTGCACAATTTGCTGTGTCTGGCTAGTGATGTCACCCTCATGCTGGCGAGGTTTCTGAGAGATGATGTGAAGATGACATTGCCTGCAGCCTCTCAGTCTGCACCAATTAAACAGAGAAATTAAAAAATGTCTGAGTCAATTAAAAAGAGGAATTAAACAATGTGCTAAACAGGAGAGTGACAAAGCTGGCACATCTAAGGAAGGACACTCAGTACAGCAGCCACATGAACAGCTGTCTGTGTCAGCGCAGCGGTTCCTTCCCCGCCCTCTGCACTCACCTCACCACGGCGTGGGACCCTTCTCGTGGGGGCTGCACCTGAGACTCAGAACCCACTTCTTAAGGGATTTCTCCTCCTCGGCCTGGCCTCTCCTCCTGGCACCTTCTCTCCTGTGCCAGCAGCAGCATCCAGCAAATCCCTTTCCTCTAGGCACCTGGGCAGATCTTTTCTGGCTTCAGGAGCTGGGTGCTTGGTGAGGGGTGTGCGGACTTTGGAGGACTCACAGAGTGCTGGAAGGGCAGCATCCCTTGAACTCAGCCTAATGCATCATCTCAGCCTGGAGCTCAGAGATGAGCTGCTCTCTGTGGTCACAAACATGGCATCCAGGTTAACATGTGCCAGAAATGAATTCTGAATTCCTGCAGAGGGCTTGTATGTTTGGGTGAGCTAGAGTGTGGCTCACTGAAAGACAACAATCTGCAAGATTCCTCACTGCTGCTCTCAGTGTGCTGGCAGAGGGGAGAAGCTGTCTACAGGCAGGAGGCAAGTCCCTCCTGGAGGCTAGGAAAGTGCAGCTGGAATGTGTTTTCCAAATAATTTTTCAGAAAATTATAAATCAACACCATAACTACAGCCATGTTTGGCTCAGTCAGTATGGAGCAGCTTGCAGAGGCTGCAGGAGAGAATGGTGCTGTGGGTCAACCCTTGACACCTTGGGAAATGTCACTGGCACACCAATACCTTGGGCATTGTCACCAGAGTCACTTCCACAACCTGCCTGCATAGCTCAACCTCACAGTCCTGCGGGTGGGCAGGTGATGGTCGCAGGCAACCACCCACCAGGGTCCTCAGCAGAGGACGTGCCAGCAGCTGGGCTCCTGTTCCTGGCTCTCCTGGGGCTCCTGGACCTGCTGGAACGGCCTTTGTGTCCCAGAACCGCAGAGCCAGTGGGACTGCCCAGCTCACTGCAGCACAGCCAAGGTGTGCATGGTGTTGAGTGTAACAGGCACAGAGATATCCTCTACCCTTGCAGAGGAGAAGTCAATGGACAGTCCATCACTGCTCCTCTCTGCCTAGGCTGGAAGAAATCCAGCTTTCATGGGGTTTTTCCTACAGTCAATTGAGTGACTTTTCTTTCCCAGAGCTGTTAAGCAGCTAAGCCAGACTCTGTCTTTTCTGTATCTAATTGGCACTTTCAGCTGTAAGTAAGGTGATCTACAAATCATTTTGATCTCTGTTCAGTTCTTTGATCTTACTGTTGTTCTCAGGTGCATATAGTGACAGCACAATTAATTAATTGCAGGATGATAATTGTGTGGTTGCAGCATGCTCTAGTTCATGCTTAGAGTTTTACTAGTTGAGTTGCCAGGGTTTGTCATCAATTCTGGCAAACAGGAGTGAACTGAAATAGCATTCATTGACCTTTTCAACATCGGTGAGTCCACAGGCAGAGTGCACACGCTGGGGAGGAGCCCCAGCCTCCTACACGGGAGGCACTTAGCACCCGGAGCTGACAGGCATGAGGTGCCCAGCTGCAGATTGGCAGCTCCTCAGGATGTTGGATTATTTATTAGTGAATGCTCTATGATGCTCACTACATTCAGCCTGCAGAGAGAGGAGAGAGCTGGACGGCACTTCAGGGAATAATCCAGAGACCTTTGCTAGTATTAACTCTTCTGTATCCTCCAGTCTGAAAGGGAATTCATTAAACCTTGTGCTGCAGGGTTTTGATCCATCCCTGCTGCAGGACAAGATGAGTCCCAGCAGTGGAGAAGGATGCTCTGCACTGGATGCTCTGCTCTGAAATGTCTGGCAGGAAAGTAAAGCAGATGCATCAAATCAAATGTGATTTTTTTTTTTTTTTTTTTTTGTGCTGGTCCCTTGGTTTATGCTTTCCACACCATGGAGGTGACATCACTATCCTAATCCAGTGCCACAGGGCTGGTGACCTGGCACCATGGGCAGGGATCAGCGCAGTACCTGAGGGTGAGGTGGGTCTCCTTGCGGGAAAAGGCAGGAGATGTTTGCTACTGCTGGTGACTGAAGGAGCTGTGAGGGGAAGCCCCAGTCCTCTGGGCTGGGCTCACATCACTTGGAGTCAGCTTTGCTGCCATCCGTGCTCTGGCAGAACTCGTTCAGCTTTTACAGGCTTGTGCTCCACAGGCTGTCAAACCTCTGCCAGAAGAGCCAGTGGACAAAAGAGCCTCATCTGTGTATTCTGCTCCCTTAAAACAAGGCAAATATTTCAGTATCTGTTGAAGAATATTTGCATTTTTATGGATAAATTCAAGAAAAAAGGCACCACACAATCCCAATTTGCATCCCTTATTTCCATAGAAACTACAGGAGCCTTAATTGCTTTCATGTGCTTTTGATGAAAATTGAGTGGGGTATCTTTATCCTGCCATAAGGTGGGAAGAAAAATTGGCATTCAAAATAATATCTAATGGTTCAAAGGATACTTTTGCAAAACAACTTTCTGTGATTTATTAAACAGCTTGGTGTTTTTCAAATAATTGGAAAAAAAAACCCAAAAACTTTTTAGAAAACTTGTTGCAAGCCTTCACTAAACAGCTGCAGATTGACATCTGTGGAATGAGGGCTGTCTACCAGGCTGTGGCTGGTGAAATCGAGGGCATTCAGCTCCTAACCAGAGCTCAGACCCTAGCAGGGAGCAACAAAGTATTCGGATATTGTAATTTATGCAAGCTTTTTTAACTGTAGAGGGGGGAAAATGTTACTCAACAGCATGCCGGCAAGAGATTTGGGATCAGGAGCAGCCTGGGCTGGGCTGCTGGCACAGGGCTCTGTGGATGCAGCCCACGGTGCCGGCCAGCCGGGAGCAGGGCTGGTGGGAGCGGGGGCTCGCCCGGTTCCCTCACCGTGCCCGGTCCCGCGGGAGCCCCGGTGCCCTCTCGGTGCCCGCACCGTGCCCGTGTCTCCCACAGGAGCCCCGGTGCCCTCTCGGCGCCCGCGCCGTGCCCTGCCCCGCGGTGCCCGCACCGTGCCCGGTGCCCGCTCGGTGCCCTCTCGGTGCCCGCGCCGTGCCCGTGTCTCCCGCGGGAGCCCCGGTGCCCTCTCGGTGCCCGCACCGTGCCCGGTCCCGCGGTGCCCGCACCGTGCCCGGTGCCCGCTCGGTGCCCGCACGGTGCCCGCTCGGTGCCCGCTCGGTGCCCGTGTCTCCCGCGGGAGCCCCGGTGCCGGCACCGTGCCCTGCCCCGCGGTGCCCGCACGGTGCCCGGTGCCCGCTCGGTGCCCGGTGCCCGCTCGGTGCCCGCACGGTGCCCGTGTCTCCCGCGGGAGCCCCGGTGCCCTCTCGGCGCCCGCACGGTGCCCGGTGCCCGCTCGGTGCCCGCACGGTGCCCCTGTCTCCCACAGGAGCCCCGGTGCCGGCACCGTGCCCTGCCCCGCGGTGCCGCCCGTGCCAGCTCATCACGGCCAGGGCTGGCTCCTGCAGCAGCCGCTGTGCTGCGCCTGCACCGCTCAGCCTGACACGAGGCCATTTATATTTGATGGTGTTTGGATGAATTATGCACATAGTCACTAAGAGAAATTTAATGATGGGTTTCGTCTTATTTTTTTATAGATTTCAGCCTTTGAATTAAGCACCAGTTCACTCTCAGTCCTACAGGCGATAAAAGGGAATATTCCGCTCCCTGTGTCCATCACAGCTGCTCTGCCAAGCAGAGTTAACAAGTAAACAGTAATCGCCCGCAATTATTGCCCATTACGTGCTCTCTTCACCTGAGATCACACAACAAAGGCCGAGTGTGCTGTCGCAGGAGGAGTTGGGTGGCAAGGAGCTGTCAGGATGAAATAACAGCAGAGACCTGTCAAACGCTGGCTCCGTGAAAGACCTAAATCCTCTCTCGATGGTCCCTCCGCGAAGCGTAGAAGAGCTATTGCTGTGTAATTATAAATTGTCTGTAGGGCTTATCTCAGGTTCAGGGCTGACATTACAATAATAGTGTGGGTGAGCTTTATTTAAGGATAATGTGTGGTGTACACACGGCAGTAAAGGAGTGCGGTGGGTGATTAACACCGGCACAGAGCCTGTGTGGTCAGAGGAAAAGAGCGTGTGCGGCCGTGGGCTCTGCTGGGAGGTGAGCAGGGTCCCACCAGGACGGGTGAGAGGAAGAGCTGCTGTTGCCCAGCTCTGGCTGTACCAGTGCCACGTCTCCAGGAGCAGTCTGCCTGAACACTCATCACCAGCAGAGAGGGAAGGGCAGGGTTTTGGTGTTTTACCGACCTACTTGAGAGGCTTACTTCAAGGATGAATTGAATTATTCTCAGAATTGCCTCTTCTTTCCTTTTGCTATAAAAAAAGCAGAAGGTGATGATCTCAGATGTGGAGCTGTAAGTCAGGAGGGATAGATCCTGTTGGAGATACCTCATTCACTTTGCCAAATATTTTCTTAGTGTTCTTCTCTGGTTCTACTCTATTTTAAGGATGAATTTTCTAAGGATGGATCTCCTGCAGTGTTTCCATGCAAGTAGACATTAGAAAGGGAAGATGTAGAGAACAAGCCTTGCACGTGTATGTTCAATGTAATGAGCATTACCTGGCTCAATGTAATGTTTGCTTGAGCCAGGTTTGCCCTGAAGACAGGTGGTCCTGAGCAGTAATTGCCCCCTGCCAGCCTTGCCTGGCTGCCTTCTCCTGTCTCTCTGCTCCCTCCTGCAGTGAAGGGGCAGCAGCTGTGGGGATAGAGGGGTTGCTGAGAGCCCGGCCAGATGTGGGGGGGATCCATGAGCAGCTCATGCTGGTATGCAACAGCAGCACAGTGTCTGGCTGCAGCCCTGTGTGCAGAGCAGCCCCCAGAGCGGGCTGGCTTTGGAGTCAATACCTGAACCTGGCTTTTTGTACTGGGTAAAAATAAAGGAAAAAACCCCTGTGTGGATCCACAGTCTCTCTTAAGTTCAAATATGCCAAAAGTTTCTGTGGGAGCTCAACACCCGAGGCAGCCCTGGCTGTTGTTACAGCTGACCATGCTGGAGGGCTGGTTTGGGCAGCAGCGCTTCAATCTCCATGTGAACTGCTGGGCAGCAGTAAATTACAGGGATCCATTGCTATTTACAGAGGAAAGGCAGCATTTCTTCTCTGAGTGCCTTGGCCTGAGGGTGCAGGCAGGTACTGCAAAGGACGAGGGAGCCTGGGAACTACCCCAGAAGGTGGGCTGGTGTACGAAGGCTCTGTGCCCATTTCTGCAAGCTCTGACCCCATCTCTGTCAGTGAGACTGGTGGAGCTGGTGCTACTCAGGGGAATTGGTAGTGGTATTAACTGGAGGAAATACTAGAGTAAGTATTAGCCTTGTATTATGTAGAATTTTAAAGCGCTTCATTAATTTACAATTCCACTTTTTATTAAATTAATTTGCATTTTAATGAAAAAAAAATAAGTGGAGCCAGCTCTCTTCTTGAAGTGGCAATAACATGCCACCTGTACGTGAATGAGTGTGCTCCAGCGAGTTGAGGTGGTTTGGCATTCGCAAGCTCGCAGTCCTGTGGGGGACTGTCCCCAGGCAATGTCCCCTCCCTGTGTCCTTGAGCAGTCTGCATGCTCAGCCTGGCTCTGTGTGTGGGGACTGCAACTCAGGCTGGGGCTTCACTAAGCGAGGGGGAAAAGGCTCCAGGAGCAGGCAGGAGCAGGAGGGAGTGATCCCACCTCACAGCAGGAAATGCCTCTTGCTGCGTCCACCATGCCACCTGCCCTCTCCACAGGCTCATCCTGTGTCCTGCTGCCACCCTGCCCTCTCCACAGGCTCATCCTGTGTCCTGCTGCCACCCTGCCCTCTCCACAGGCTCATCCTGTGTCCTGCTGCCACCCTGCCCTCTCCACAGGGCCATGGTGTATCCCTGCTGCCACCCTGCCCTTCTCCACAGGCTCATCCTGTGTCCTGCTGCCACCCTGCCCTTCTCCACAGGCTCATCCTGTGTCCTGCTGCCACCCTGCCCTCTCCACAGGCTCATCCTGTGTCCTGCTGCCACCCTGCCCTCTCCACAGGCTCATCCTGTGTCCTGCTGCCACCCTGCCCTCTCCACAGGGCCATGGTGTATCCCTGCTGCCACCCTGTCCTCTCCACAGGCTCATCCTGTATCCCTGCTGCCAGGCTCTTTCTTCCCCAAGAAACAGGGGCCGTGACAGTAAAACTCACCGGGACAGAAGAGCCCTGGTGCCCTCTCAGCATGCAGGGTAAATGGAAGAGTTCAGCTAAAGGTTAAAAAAGTTAAAATTCCCATTGCTGAGCACCCTTTGGAATGTGTAGCTTGTGTTCCCTGCCAATGGCAATTGCCCTGACAGATGCCCGTGATGCTCAGTGTCTGTTCCTGATCTGGGGTTGCTGCTCTTCAGGGAGAGCAACCTCATGGCCCTCCTTTGGCTGGCAGCATCAATCGGGGAGTGAAGCAAGGCACACTTGTGTAAAGTAAACAGCAGGGATCATTCTGCTATCACTAGTGTCACACAGCTGTAATTAAAGTGAGACAAAGATGGTATGTTTCTCTGCAAGGTTGTTTTGTTGGGGTTTGGGGTTTTTTTGGGGGGGCTGTTTGGTTATTTGTTTTTGCTGTTGTTATTTGGTTTGTTGGGGTTTTTTTGTAGTTTGGAATCTTTCTGTTGCTGTTCTTTGTTAGAAGTTTTTTATGTTTTGAAGGGTTTTATATTTCTTTGGGCTTTTTTGTTTGTTTGTTTGTTTCAGGTTTGTGGTTTTTTTGTTTTGTTTTTGTTTTTGTGTTTGTTTTTTTTAATAGGATTTTGGGTGTGATTACAGCTAGGCAAATTAAAAAGAAAAAAATTAAAAATCCACTAACCTCTTTGCCTTCTGTCTCTGGGATCAATAGGTAACATCTCTGGTGCCTCAACAGCCTCCTAAACTCTTTACTGGGAAACCAGTGTTTATCTTCAGGGTTTCATAATATTATTATTTAATAATTGTTGTTGAAATTATTATTACTGTTGTTGTTATCCATTATATCACCATTTCAGTTGACTGCAAATGAGATTCTCTCCACCAAACCATCTTTAATTCCAACCTCTCTTATCAGCAGCTTCGCTGTTGACTTTGTGGCAGTAATCCCACACAGTCCTTTGGCTTTTGAGACAGGTTAATGGAATAAGTATTTTAATTTTAAATTATTTTTCCCCATAGCAGCACCTATCTGCTACGGGAACTTTGGCTGTGTTCCCTCACAGCTTAGTGTCACAGTGGTGCCAGCAGCTGTGAACCTCCCGGGGGATCTCCTGGCCTGTGCAGCCAGAGATGATGGGCATCTCTGGGCTCCAGGAGCACAGCCCTGGAGCTTCTTGTCCCATAGAAGAGGAACACCAGGGCATTGTGTGCATATAGGTTTTTCTTAGAAAGGAAAATTAAGCAATAAACATCCCCAGAAATGAGATATTTAAACATTCCAAGTAATTGATACCAGGAAAAAATATGATAGGATGAAATCTATTCCCACAATAAACTGGCCATTAGTTGGGCCATCAGCATAAGCCTAATCTAAAGTTATGAGGATCCATTATAGATATAATCAAATACAATTTTCTATATTCCATGAATCAAAAGCACCATATGTATTAAGAGCCTAGTTTGTCTTTTTGTTCCTGCCTTCTCCTAGAACACTGTATATCTGATTTCTTGTGTTATATTGCTGTGATGTCTGCTAAGGGCACCATGCCCTAGAAATTCACATTAAATAACTGAGAGCGAGTGCTAGAAATGAAAAAAGTGAAATACTATCTAGACAGCTGGAAGTAAAAATATGAAAAGTGTTGCACTTACAGAAGGAAAAAAAGCCTATTTTTATTACTTGAATAGACAGCCTGGTATAAAGAGAAATTTCTCACCCAAGATCAGACATGCAGCTGGGTTGCAGCAGGCAGCCTGGGATGCTGGGTGTGGTGCAGATACTGGCTCCAGAGAGTGTGGGGATGTGGCTACAGGTGCCAGGTGTGTCACAATTGCTGGGTGGAGGGTCACTTCAGCCCGGGACATGTTCTGGCTTCATAAGGACATTTGCATCGAGCTTTTAAAGGAGACCCTGCAGACAGGGTGAGCCTGTGGCCAGATATGTCTGCAGCTGTAAACTCTCCACTATGAGGGCTGTTCCTTCCATCCTCAGTGGTCTGACTTCCAACTTGTCCTTCTTTCCCTTTGTTTTGTTCATTTTTCCATTTCTCACCACTGGCCAGCATTCCCCTCTCCAACAGCCTCTACCCAGTCCCTGCCTGTCCTTGCTCTGCTCAGCTGGGGATGCCTGAGCAGGTCTGCTTCTGTCCAGCCCATGGACATACCCTACATCTGACAGATGTCTCTGGGAGCCAGTGGCCAGGAGACACTTTATCAGGAGAGCCTGAAGGAAGCTGCCATGGTTTGTAAGGGTTTCTGCTTCCTGCCAAGAGTTGCCCCCCTCTCTGAACACAGTTTTCCAGAAAGATGTGTGTGACCTGCCTGTGGCCCAGCACAGGGGCTCTTATGTGTTGCCAGGAGCCTGGAGCCATCTCCTGTCCTTGCCACCTCATCAATTCTCCAGCTGTTCTCTAGTCTGATCTGAAAAAAATAAACCTCTTCTGTCTCCCCAGATCAGCCCTGGTTCATCCGTGTTCTTCTCCATGGCTGACCTGCACTGTTTGGCTTTGCAGCATCCTGCTGGGAAGACCTTCTCCAGAAGAGCACGTGGACACTGTGGCACTGCTGGTGCTCTGGATCTGCTGTGTACCTTGGCTCCAGCAGCTGGACAGGCTCTGGGGATGCTGGCTGGGGTCTCTCGGTTCTTGCCCTCTTTAATGTTCCACCTTGTGCCATGGACGGCTGTGAACTCCCGAGGGCAAATGTCCCTGCATGGGCTTGCCCTGCTCAGGGAACCTATCTGAGGCTGGGGAGAGGGTTTGTTCAGAGAAACTGAAGCCACTCTAGGTCTTTTGTGCCAGCACAGGGGTCAGCTGTCAGGGTATGTTGCAGGCTTGCTGCTAAATTCTAGGGTGAGGAGCAAAAGATAGTAAAAGGATAATATTCTGATGATAATTTGGACAAAAGTAGTGGCTGTGTAAGCATCCTAAGTTAATCAGTGTAAGTGAGAAGACAGTCCTGCCACAGGAACTAGGAAGCACGAGCCCGCTGAGAGCACCAACTGGGAGAGGGGTGACAGCTGAGCAGGATGCTGCCCCAGCCAAGACGAGAGGAGTGAAACCTGGTATTGGATTTCTTTGCTAAGAGCTGTGGATCAGCCAGATAACCAGGCAGTGAGTTCTGAGGGCAGAGGAAGAGCCTGGGACGTGGTTAGTGCTCATTAGCAGCCAGAGATGTGAGAGCTGTCAGCACCCTGGTTCTTTGGGCTGGCCAAGCCTTTGGCTGTCCCGGGAAGGAGGGCTGGCACACTGCTCCTGGCGGCACAGCTCCAGCAGCTGCCCACCGACAGCCGCTCTTGGAGCTGCGAATGCTAAAGGCTTGAGAAATTAATTTTGCCTGTCAGAAATTCAAATGTGCATGTGTGAACTGTAGTTCAGCAAGGTATGAACCCACCTGGCTGTGCTCCAGCTCCAGGAGCGCCGCTCACTGCAGGGGAGAGGAGGCCAGCGAGTACCTGCCAGTGTAAGCTGCTATTGTCTTCCACATAAAACATGCCCTTAATTAATAGCTAGCATGAACCTAAGCTACTATCTCTGTTATCAATTTGTGGATGTGGTTGGATTGTCTGTCTCCCAGGACAGTAATATCCCTTCATCTTACTGCAAATTGCTCACAGCATCCTTCTGTAACACAGGCTTAATGCTTGAAAAATAGAGATTTAATACTCTACCATATCAGACTAAGTGAGGTCAAAGCAATTCATATTCACGATCCCACAAAGCTCCCTGATGGTTCTCCTGTGAGGAATGTGATGTGGAGGATGCAAACCAGTGAGGTCCTGCCCTGGCTCACAGCTGTCCTGCACCAACAGGGACCAAGACAGCCACCCATGGTGGAAGTGTTGGCTCATCCTCGGGAGGAGAGCGGGTGCACTGTGTGCCCAGACATGGCGGGTGGGCCTGAGGGGTCCCTTCCGGGCGGTGCCAGCCTCTGGCCCCGTGTTGTCGCCACCCATTCTTGAGTTTCCTGTTTTGAAGGGATTTGCTAGAGCAAAATGGCAGCAGCCCATGTATTTTGTGTGATAGGATCAGAAACTGCTTCTGGGGTTCCCAAGGTACTGGAGGTTCCCTGATGTGTTTTTAATGAGCTGGCTGAGCGTAACTTGTGTGCAAGTTTCCTCTGAACTGCTGGTTGTCACCTTGGCTCTGGGCAGAAAGCCTGGGAGTAGCATGTCCTGTGTTCACATGTTTATTTTTGTCCTGAGAGGTGTATATATATTGAGAAAAAATAGTAGCTGGTGTTTGTGCATTCCCCAGCAAGAAAATATATATCTCCAGGACATATCCCTCCTGCATTTGCTTTTATGTGTGTGCCAGGACATGGATTTCACCTGCAGCTTGTGAGAAAATATCTAAGCACATAAAGGAAGGGGAAGTTTAGTTTCAGAGGAATTTTTGCTGAGAAATTAAACGTGTTAGGAGACATATCCCTTTGCCTTGCACAAAATTGGTATAATGAACATAATTCTCCTGGTGTGAACTGAATGTCCAGCTGAATTTGCCAGCAGGACACTGAATGGGGAGCAGTGCTATCCCAGCCCCAGAGCAACATGCGCAGTTGGGAAACATCAGTGCTGCCATGGGGAGCACTGGGCAGCAGCACTGCCCCCGAAAACACTGCCTCCGACAAGAAAGGATTGCTGAGTCTGAGGAATTTAGAGAATGAAACTGCTGGGCTACAATTCGGCGGCGCAGCTCCCGGTGATGTCTGCGCGAAGGCGCTAATTGCCGAGGAGAGGTGGCTCGGGCCGCTGCGCTTCCCTGCCGGACCAGCTCCCGGTGGTGCGGGCGGTGCAGGGCCACTGGAACCCGGGGAAGGAGTCGGGGACGGGAACTGCCGGGCCCGCTGGCCTCCGAGGCACGGTGACACGCTGATGAGGGTGGCTAATTGCTCAGGGCAGGCTGACATATCGGAGCAGTTCTGAGAGCACCTCAGCTGCCGAGGTCAGCAGTGATGCAGAAGGCTTAATTTTTCATAGCGTGCTCCTTGTATCCTACAACTCCTCCTGTAATGGCCTAGCAAATTACCACACTATTTAAAAGGCAGCAATTTATAACATTTTGATAACTGCATGCTCCTGAGGGTATGTTATCCGTGCCTGCAGAGAGAATGAGTAGGAATGCTGCTATCCCTGCAGCATGGACGCGTGGGAGCATGCACACACACACCTCTGCCACCGCAGCACCCCCCTCTGCCTCAGGTGAGAGACTCATCAGACCTCCTGGAAAAGACCTCTGCCTCTCAGACCTGGGCTGCCTCTGTCCCATTCCTGCTCGTTTGAACATGTCTGTGCTTTAGGGACCCTGGTGATGTTCCAGTGCCCACCCAGTTTCACTATTCCCCAGTGTCACTACCTGGGGTCCGTATGTGCATTGCTCTGGGTGCGCCTGGCTGTTTCCATGCTTGCACTGCCTCCTATCACAGAAGAATTACTTCAATCTCCGAGGGATGTCCAAGTGGTTGCTGCCACAGAGGACCTGCAATCATGAGAAGGGGGTAGGGCACATGAAACCATCCTGACCTGATTTACAAAGCCCCAAGGTCAGCAGACAATTACTTTAAAGATTCTTCTTACCTCTTTGCGGGAAGGCACCTTGGGGCTCCATCCCAGGTGCAGCTGCCCTCGTGTCTGTGAGTTCTCTGCAGACACACTGAGACAACCACACATGTCTGGGTGTCCCATTCAGAGTATTTCAGATACATGCTGCCCTGGTGCTGCTGCTGTGTTGCACAAACATCGCTTTTGCTGCATGCGAGCAATCTGCCTTCATTTCTCACTGATGACTCTGAAGAATTGGGTGCCTAAAGAATTTGCATGGAAACATACATCCCTCTCAAGTAACTAAACTCTCATCCCTGGGTTGTGGCAGCAGGCTAGCCCTCCCTGCACAAATTGGGCCCTCTGCAATTTCCTCACAGAAGCCGCTCCTTTCCACGGAACTGCCAGGTGCCATGTCCTGGGACAAAGGCTACATGAGATCCAAGTGCTGGTGTGGGGCCCAGGCACTGGTGCATCCCCTTGTGACGCTGCAGGAGTGAAGGGAGCACAGGACAGCACAGGAGCACAGAGCTGTGTTTGGGTGGACAGTTTGCAGTGAATGTGCCCGTGGGTTTGACAGCAGAGTGTTCCTGCATTAGCACCATAGCAGCAGGTGTTGTTAAGTGTCTGCTTTCCCTCTAGAGCAGTGTAACTGCTCCATGCAGCAGAGATGCATCCAATTAATCGGATGGATAAAAGTGGTTAATACACCTTGGAGAAGCATAATTTAATTGGAAATTATTATTATGTTCTCCTCCTATGTAAAGAGTGTGAGAATCAGTGCTAATGGCTCTGTATGAACATGACTTTTAATTGCTCTGAGGTTCTGTGATTTAAGCTTCTTTCTGGTTATGGTTTTGTTTCTCAGAGATCTTCGATGGGATGCAATCACACTGGGGTCCAGTGAGGTACATTGCCATGAGTCAAGGCTGTCACTCCTCTTTGTCCTGATTCTAGAGTGGAGCTTGAGTCCATGTTTTGCCTTTGAAACCCACAGGGATGGCTCCTGAGAGCAGCATTCCTGGCTGAATGCTGAACTCCTGGCTGAACTCCATCCACAGCTGCCCCATGCAGGGAGGCAAAGGCTGTTCCCTGCTGCACTCGCTGTCCTGCTCAGCGCTGCCCTCTGCACCACGTCTCTCCCACTCCATCATGGCCTGTAGGACACGCTTCCCTCTCCCATTCCAGCAGGGCCTGTAGGACATGCTGCCCTCTCCCACTCCAGCAGGGCCAGCAGGACGCCCAGCCCTGTAGCAGCTGTGGTGGTTCCTTGCTGCTCCCACATGGGACGTGGATGCTGTAGGGTTACAGCTGCACATCAGCAGCAGAAGTTTCAGTAAGTTGGCCACCACAGGATGCTCACCCGTGGAGTTGATCAGCTGCGATGTAGGAGAGATGGAGAATGGAGCCTGTATAGCCTGCAAAGAAGACAGCAAACCAAAGAAGGGAAACTTTCTCCCCCTTTGAACTTTCACAATTCAAAGCTGTGAACCCTCCCTGGCTCACAGACCACTTGTGGTGTCTTTTACAGCGCCTCCAGTTTTCCAGAGTGGTGTTTATAGAGGTGGGGAAAATGTGTTTTTGCAATGGCATGGCAAATGTCTGTGAGGAAACAAGACATCAAGCTGCCATCTACACAAATATATCCGCGCCTTGTTTTCCTACTTTCCTGGCTTTGGACAAGTGCCACCGCAACAACAATTTTCCTGTTCTTTTTAAGCTTTTCTTTCACAAGTATCTTAAACCAACTCCCTTCATCCCAGCAGAAACAGAATACACTGATGGATATAGAATAAAAAAAATTAAGATTTTTAATCTGTCAAAGAGAAGCAGGGAGAGCCTTGGGCTCCTTCACTGGCCTTGTGGCCGCAGACTTGGACACCGCTGGCCTGGCTGTGTGCAGTGGGCCTTGCCCATGCCATTCTCCGGGCCCCTCCAGAGGGGGTACCTGTGGAGAGTGGTCTGGGCATTGCGCTTCCAGTTGTTTCCCACAGCAAATCCAGGTGAGCAAGAGTCTCCTGGCTACAGGTGCATGGAGCCTCCTCCCTGGGGACCACCTGTGGACATGGCTGGGCGGGCAGGATGGCTGTGGAGCTCATGCCCATCCTGTCCCTGCGGCTGCCGGGCACAGGTGGGCTGGCGGGTGCAGCCCTGGGCGCTCCCTGAGGGCACGGCAGCGCTACCTCTGGGTCTGCTCTGCCAGCATGTGCCTGGAGCTTGCCCACCACAACCTCATCAACCGAGAGTCCTTTTCAAACCCGCCACAAGAGCCCAGGCAGCCCTGGGCACTGCGAGCCCAAGGAGCTGGAAGGAATCTGTGTCACAGCTGGGGTGGCTCAGACGTGGGGTGGGATGGGGGGACAGTGGCCTGGGGGGGACAGTGGCCCACGGGGTCCCAGTGCACGGGCAGAGCAGCAGTGCTGTGCCTTGGAGTGCACTCGTAAGCAGAGCTGATTTTATAAACAGCAGGAGTGTTTTCCCAGGCCACATGCTGAGCTGTATTCAAAATACATTTGTACGAACATCAATTTTTAATGCAATTTATGCCAAATGTTGTTGCAAAAAGCAGCCGTTAACATGACATTAATTCAATCACTGGAAATACAGTACGTGCTGCTAAATGAAAACATGTTATTAGTCAATTAGATTAACTGGATGTAACACTTCCAAACACAACGTAATATGGTTTCTACATGGTTAATTACATTGTACAAATTACATGGCAATAAGGCTTAGTACTGGACACACACATGCAATTAATACATAAGCAGAGAAACCAGCTTATGATTCACATTTGAACTACGTAAAAATTATTTGAAATATAAATATCTTGCAAGCTTGAAATAAAGAGGCAGAATTATGCTGATACTATAATGGGCACAGGGTAATTTCTAAAATAGCCAGGAAGGCCTTTGTGAGGAGATCACAGATGTTCGTGGTTGCTTTCACGAGTTTTAATTTGCTTTGAAAAGACCATTTTAATTTTAAACAGGAACACTCATGGCCCTGTTGGAGTCCCTCTATGTGCAGGAATCTATCAGTGCCCACGCAAGCCTCCTTCTTTGTTTGTGTTTTAGGGAGAATTTGCACCCACTCACGGGGAATGGTGCCAGCCCCTGGCACCAGGAGCAGGCACTGTGCCTGGCAGCCCTGGCATGCCACTGGTGCCACCAGCCCTCCCCACAGCGTATGTCCCACCACATACACTGCAGGGGTGGCCAGGTGGGGAACCCCACAGCTCTGCCACCTCTGGGAGCCCCACCAGGGGGGCCATGAATGCCCAGCCCAGAGAGATCTGGAAAGAGGAAGCTGTTTCTGGGAGGACTCGGCTCTGTGGCCAGAGGGCAGCTGTAGCCCAAGATGGACATCCAAGGCAGCAGCCCCACACTGTTCCCCCTCTGAAGGGAAGGAACTGCATACCCAGATGTGGCTGTCTGCGGGTCCCCAGCCCCGAGGGCAGCTCTCTGGTGCTGGGATAAGGTGGCTGGCACCTTTAGGAGAGCAGAGCTCAAGAGTCTTGCTCCCAGGGGCTCTGGGAATGGGGCAGTGGCTCTTCCATCCTGGGGACCCTTGGAGCCCTGTGCTGCAGAAGCACCAAACAGCTCATCCCTCTGCACATGAGGCAGAAACAGGAAGGTTGTGCAGCTCTGGAAATGCGGTTTTATACCTATTGCTGCAATAATTATTGCAGTTCATGGAAATGTGACTTTTCCCCTTCATTACTCCATCAGTAATCCTAACAGCATTCCAGCAGGGCTTGGAGGGTAGGAGAGCACAAGGAAGCCCCGCACTGGTGCCCCCATGGCACCAAAACAGTTTGGAGGGGGAAAACAGGGTGTGAATGAAGGGGAAAGATGTGCCAGTGGTTGACACCCTGGGGTGCTGTGGCTCCACTGCTGGGGTTGGGTGCTGCACTGGCAGCTGCAGCCCCAGCTCCTGGGTGCCCACCCCTGCCCAGGGACAGGTGCTGATATTGGCAGTCTGCCCTTGCTGGGCTGAGGTTTAATTTGACATACCCAGGGGCATGGTCCAGCAGCCACTGTGCAGTGGAGTATGGCTTATTGGTTTCACAGGGAGAGGGGAGCAGCCTCTGTACGGCTGGCACAGACACACACCAGTGCACTGCTGCAGCCACTGACAAAGCAGTGATAAAGCTCTTGGAGATATTCCTGTCTCATCTGCCTCGAGTAAATCAGAGCAAGCTTGGAAATATCAGAGGATGCAAAATGCAAAAGCAATAAAAAACTCCTGACTCCCATTGAAGGCAGAATGTGGTCTGACATGACCACTGGCAGCAGAAGGATTTCACATGATCGGGGGCTGCTTACATGAGGAGTTGTTCATTATTTAGTGGCTGCTTAAAGGGCCAGGGAAACAAAAATCAAAGCTCCTGCTGTTCTCTGCTGATGAAAGCGCTGCAGCTGCCCCACTGCAGTCGTGTTTACCTCCAGCCTCACCTGCACCGGGAGCTGGAGACATGTCTGTCTGCTTGCTCAGAAATGAAAGTGCTGAGAATCAATCATTTGTTTACATCGTAGGTCTTGTTGAAAATCAATTGGCTCCACATGCTGTAGATCTGATTGCATTTTGTTAGCGGTCACAGGGAATGGTTTTCCCTTGACAAGTCTGTGTTCGTGGTTTCTCCAATGCATCAGTTGTACCAAGCTTTTAGGATAATTGAGACTGAGCAACAATCCCCTTTATAAATATTAACTCTGATATGCTTGGGAAACTCTGCCTCTCCTGGATGAATTTTTAACTAGCTTTTTAATCTATTGTTCCTTGTTAGAACAGTGGAAGCATTCCTTGGTGTCTGTTCCTGCCTCCCCAGCTGCCAGAGAGTGTCATCCCTGCCAAACCTCTCTCCCAGAGCAGAGACCCAAAGCTCTGGTCCCAGGGCAGGGCCTGCTGCTGCCCTGCCCATGGGGACAACCCCACAGAGCAGGGACACCGGGCTGGGAGCAGCCATACAGGGAGGGGCTGAGGAGAAGTTTTGTTTCTCCCAAAGGGACTGGTACACAGGGATGAGGTCCCATGTGGATCTGTGGAAGTTTCCTTAGGTGATGCCTGGGACAAGCAGAGCCCAGCAACAGGGTGATCTCCTGGAGCAGGCACCTGTCCCTGTGCCCACCCACGGCAAACAGCCCAAGGGAAGCAGCCTCAGCACCCAGGGACAGGCACCCTCAGAACAACTGGGGAGGCAGCACTGTCCGAGCCATGGGAGCTTCAGAGGTGGGGGACCCCCAGCCAGACCCAGAGCCTGCACCTGGGACGCCAGGACACACTGGTGGAGGGATGTCCCCTGGGAGGACACGCTGGGCTCGAGGAGCTGGGAAGGCTGTGGAATGCTCTCCTCTCTCTGGCAGGGGCTGCCAAGCCCCTCTGAGCCCTCCTTCGTGTTGGTGTTTGGTTCTGCAGAGCAGCCAGTCACAGTCCAACAGCTCTGGCCTAGCTCAGCTGAAGTGTTTCTTTTCCCCCCACAATCAGATGTTGCCCTCTTTAATATTATCTGAACATCTGTCAAACTGTGGCTCTTTTTGTGAAACCTCTCTAAGGAAGAGACAAAAGGCAGCAGGGATGCTGTTGAAATGAAAGCCCTACTTTACATTTCAAATGCTTTAACATATTTTTGTTTTCTTTTTTTTTCCTTGGATTTTTAATAAAAGCTTTAAACGGGCCCTTTATTTTAAAGTGGTTGCTTGCCAAAGGACATGTCGGATGTGAGGAAGCTCTTGCACTCAGAGGTTGCACAAGTCACTGCCCCAACTAGGCTTGGTGTTCCAGGCCAGTGCATGCCTGTTCCAATGGAGTGGCTGCTGATCTTCCATAGGGGCAAGATGAATGGATTGCCTGCAGAGCCCAGGCATGTGCTGCCAGCATTTGCCTAATAGGCACCTCAGAAATGTGTCCTGGGAGCTGAGCTTGCCTCCACAGCAGCTGCTCTTTCTCTCCAGTAAGTATGTAAAGCTTAGCACATTCCCAAGTGCGGGAGGTTTCTGCCGGGTCCAGAGGCTGCATGCTGCCACTGTGGCTGGAAGACCCCAGGGGGAATTCCAGAGCTTCATGATACAAACATCATCAGATGAAATAACAGTTCTCAGGCACTCACTCAGGCAGTACTTTCAGCTTTCTAAGCATTCTGTATCATGCTGAGGCTATAATTAAAATGCTCCTGTAGTCAGTAACAGTGCAGCTTGCTCTGAAGAGTGCACAGAGATTTAAGGCCAGGAAATCCATTTAGTGTTCTCGGAGGCCAGGCTGGGGACAGTAGCATTTATCCCACAGGGAGCCAGACCATGGCACAACTCTGCCCCAGTCTGTGCTGTCTGCCCAGACAAGAGATGGTCAAAGTGGCCAGGTGCCACAGGGCACTTGCACCACATCCCACTGCCTTCTTCTGCCCCCCAGTACTGTGGTGCCTTGCCCCGTGGCTGCTCCCCAGCCACCCCTGGCACACTGCAGGCCAGAAACAGTTCTGGCTGCCTGGGATGCTCCTGGCCCCTGCACCCTCACTCTGGCTGGTGGCAATGCAAGGTGCCTCCTTTGCAAGGAGGAAAATTAAATTCCTGATAGCAGGATGACTGCTAGCTGTTGGGAGCCATTCCTCAGCCGCCACTGGCCCAGCAGCCGGGGGAGCCTGCGGCTGGCTGTCATGCCAGCCAGCTGTACCTATATTTCAGTGCTTGGGGAGGGCGGGTTATTTCCTGACTGCTTGGCATGGTTGCAAATTTTAGTGGAAAAGCTAAACAAAACAGACTGTGGAGTGTCACACTGTGTTAGTTCTGTGCAGAGAGGAGTTGTCAAACCCTCAAACAAGACACGGGAGAAGCCTGGAATTGACACTGGGCTGGTATGTGTGCTGAGGCAGGGGCTGGGACACCTTCCTTGCTGCCAAACTCAGTGTCAGAGTCTGGAGCTTGAACCAAGGCTGATGGAAGTGGATTTATTTAAATTGCCAGGATAAATTAACTTTTAAAGTCACAGTGAAAAAGTCTGTGCTGCGAATAAGGGCCATGAATATTCAGGCACATGCATTCATTGAATTAGTTTGTTGCAAACATATTTGGAGGCAGCTGTTCATTTAATAATCAGGGATAATCACAGAAATAGGCGACCGGTTACTCCATCTAAATTGCATGGTTAAAATTATAATTTTATAACTCTATCTCAGCAATTAGATTTAATAGGTATGGAAATCCAGCAAAACCCAGTTGAGGGAAAGCTGTTACTCCTTGAGTGCAGAAAAGCCAAGGTCAGGCTAGGGTTCCCCTCTGCCCACACTGCAGAGACACTGGAGCTGGGGCTGTTTCCAATACTGCTCAAAGCACAGAGCCAGGACTTCTGGGCTAAATACTCTAATTCCAGCACTGAATCGGGCGAGGGTTAGTTTTCCTGGCATTTCCTGTCTTCATTACAATATTTGTCCCAAGAACAGATTCATTCCTCTCATTCTTTCTGCCTTTCCAGCCTTTTGTCACAGGAATGCATTTCACAGGACTGTAATGTGTGATACTTGCTCTGAGTTATGGCTCTGCCATACGCTGTAAAAGTTTGACTCTCTCAGTATTGTACATTTTGATTCTACCCCTGCAGGCTATAAACAACCCAAATTACCTCTTTCTTTAGCTTCCAAGAGGACTAATCCCCTGTCTAGTGCTTTATCAGTCAGTTGAAAAAGAGTGAGACCAACTTGCCAATCCAAACAGAATATATTGGCAAAACCGTGCCTCCACAACACGGCTCCTTGCCATAACTCACCAACCAGCTCAGCCAGTGGAACCTGGGGCTGCAGTCACCTCTGGCTCTGTAACAGGCCAGCAGCAGATGCAGCTCCCAGCCACCCATCACCCTTCCTGCCCCACCAGCCTCTCCTTCAGCCCTGCAGGAGCAGGAAGGGCTGGAATGGTGGGGGGTGGAGGCTGCTGGCTGGGACCCCTTTAAAGCTGAAGCTCTGCTGGTGATGAGCTCAGTGCTGCAGCAGCTCTCGCTGTCCTCCAGCACTGAGCTCCATCCTGCTGCGTGCTGGAGGAGCGCGGGCTGCAGCGGGCAGGGCTGCGCTCACCCGCCTGTGGGGTGGGGGATCTCCCGAGCTGCTCCCTCTCGCCGCTGTCCTGGGCAGGCCTGCCTGGCTGGGCTCTCCTGCACACCCTCCCCTGATGCCTTCAGCCACTCTGCTGGGGACAGGCAGGACACAGCCTCTGCTTGGGGAGGGGGCTCTCCCGGGAAAAGGGAGGGAATTCATGGCAGCACTGCAGGAAGAGGCGTCCCGGCCCCAAGGGTGCCCTCCTGCCCACAACAGGCAGTTCCTTGGCTTAGCTGGAACTCCTCTCCAGCACCAGGCCAGTGTGGTTGCTCCAAGGTTTAACACTTTATTAGAAAATGAGAGGTTAGAGCATGTTCCAGAGGAGAAGGAAATTTATTGTTGCCCTGGCCCTGCAGCAAAGCAAACCTCAAATAACCCAGGTGTGGGGAGGACAATAAATCCCTGCTGGCAATCACACTGCTCAAAGGATGGTGACAGCCACAGCAAAGTTTGGCCAGTTAATATTTCTCATATCTGAGTGAGAAAAATAGCTATATTTAAAATTATATCTCTGCTGAATTACACAAGGAGAAAGTCCAGTCAGGCCTTCTAAACACCATTCTGCAGGAGGTGAGGGTTTGCAGAGGGCTCCTGGGAGCAGCAGAAGGTCCCAGGGGTGTCTTCCCCACTGTCTTTCTCTGCTGAAGGATCCCTCTGGGTAAAGAAATCTGCCCAGCCAGCCCTGGTGCCACATCCTGCCCTGAGCTGGGCAAGGATGTCTCACATTTTGTGAAGGGGAGAGCAAGATGAGGAAAGGGAAAGGGTAAGGAGTGAGGGCTCCAACAGGCATCAGGTGGTTAAAGCACTTGAGGGGTGCAAGAAGTGAGGTCCCACCAGCGGGACTGGACAGTGGCTGGGTGGGTCAGTGAGCAGCTCAGCACAGGACAGGCACAGAGCGAGCTGTGTGACTCTGTGATGCTTCTGCAGTGGGACCAGGAGGACACTCGTCACCCTGACAGCTCCAATTCCTTCTTCCATTTAAAGACTTAATTATGAGAAACTTTCTCTTCTTCATTTTTTTCCCAGGCATCACTGTTGTGAAGCCAGACTTGTCCACTGAGTAAAGGCACTTGGCTGGGGGTCCTGGGAACAGCAGGGAACACAAAGCAAAGGAAGCATTTCAGCTCAATGCATGCTATAAATTTTCAATGTGTGTTTGTTTTATGCTCCAGGTAAAGGCTACAGCCATCAGTCCTGTTCCTGGCTGATCCTGAGCTGCTGGTGTGCAGGCAGGCTGGGCAGCATCCTGGGACATCCCTGATGGGTGTCCTGGACCGTTGTCCTGGACAAGGTGTCCTGGACCATTTTGGTTTGACTTTAAAAATGTTCTATTAACAGAAAACACAAGCTACTGAGGGATATTTGGATCTTCTTGATCTGGTGCCTGAAATACCTCGCTGTCAGCCTGCAGAGAGCTCTGGCACAGAAGCCAGTGTGATGCCAGCACAGCTGCCCTCTCCTCCTGCTGCCACGTGATTCATGAGCTTTCAAGTCTGCCATTAGCCTGTTAATCCAGCACCTTGCTCCAGCCACACCACGGGGGAGGATTTATGGCTCTTATGGATCAATTTCATTGTCCCAGGAGGAAAATCAGCATCTTGTTATGGGTAAAATGACAATAAATGAAACGACCATTAATTTACGATCTTGCCACACAGTGGCACTCAAACAGATTCCCATTAATGGCTTGTTATTATCACCTCCCATACTGAGCTAATAACAGTTCCTGGGGAAAGCCATGCTGAGCACTGGGAAGGGGCTGCTGCTGGATGTGAGGGATCCCAGCCCTGTTCCATAGCGGTAGGGCAGCCCCCAGCCCCTCTGCCCTGTCCTGCCAGGCAAGGGAGGGAGGCAGCAGCCAACCCTGGCATTCCCTCCATGGGATTTGGGATGAAGAGCCTTTTGCAGAGGCACAGAGAAAAGCGAGGCTGGGCTGGTTGCAGCCTCTGGAGGCACAGGACCAGGGGTGCATCTCTACAGGGACGTGCTGGGCATTGGGCACCTCACCCATGCTCCTCTCCATCCCCTTGCACCGAGGATGATCCCAGGAGCATCACCTGCTGACAGTGGAGCTCTGCTAGGCAGCAGTTTCATTTTTAATGCGGGATGATCCCACTGATGGCAAGTGAATTTGTGGACTACTGCAGATGAAGGCTGGTGTGATCCTTGCCTGGCTGAAGGCTGCAGGGTCCCCACTGTGGCCCCGTGTCAGGTAGCAGGAGCCAGCTGCAGTGCAGCTGTGCTGGGGGAGACTGGGAGATGGGAGGGATGGAGGGTGCCAGGCAGGGAGGGGAGGAGGAGCTGCCAGGTTGGAAAGAGCTTCCCGGGCAAGTAAAAACCTGATTTACTTCCTGGGAAGTAAAAACCTGATTTTTCTATTTGCTTGCAGCTCAAAAAGCCCAGAAATATTAACTTGACATTAAATTACTTTTCAAAAACTTCTACAAAGCAGAAAGAACCATAAAACACAGAACAAAGGGCAGCCTTTTTGTATGGGGAAGTGCTTAATTTGGTCCAAAATTAAGCATTTAACATCCTCACTGAATTTGTTCTTTTTAAAAACATTAAAGGCATCAGGTGGACAAGCACCAAAATTCTTTAAAAGGCTATCCTTTTGAAAGCCAAATAAATTGACATACCAAACTCACTGCCAGCAAATTCCCTTCTTTGCCACAAAATGTTTCATTTTAGAAAGTGCTCATGGCAGCTCTCCCATGCCTGCAGGGTGCCTGTGCTGAGCCTGGGTGCAGTGCCGTGCTGGCCTGGGCAGGGTGAGCAGCCCCCAGGCTGCCCCAGCTCCCGGGCACAGCAGCTCAGTGCCCAGCCAGGAGCAGCCCCACGGAGCAGCCACATCTGCAGGGCACCAGCTGTGGCAGGTGCAGTTTGCTAAACACGTTTTTTGCACGACAAGTAAACATGTGAGGAGCTGATCTCCATGAGCACAGTTCTACAGTAATACCACAGTACAAATAAATACTCCAGCATATGTCCCAGTGTCACTTTTATTTACAGTTAAGTGACCTATTATTACTGACCCCTCTGCCACAAAGGCCTAATTGAGAGGAGGCCACGGAGCAAGCAGGGCTGGTGTGAGAGTGCATCATGCTAAATAATTCATAACAAGCACTGTGGTTCTTGCAGTGATATATGTAAATAGGAGCTCTGTAGTTTGTAGCTTATGGTCTGGGTTGTTTTATGAATTTTAAAAGGAGAAAGTCTTCCTTCTCAGGTGCAGAACGGAAAGGAGTTTCTGTTCCCTGAAGTCCCATCCCCGGGAGCCAGCTTCACAGGGCTGGCTGAGGCAGTCAGAGGCTGCTCACGGCCTCTTCCTGTGTGAGCATTTCTTCAGTCTGTTTCTCCCCTGTTTTACCTGTGGCTTGGTGACAGTCCCTCAGGACCAGCTGCAGGTGCAGAGGATGGAAGCTGGCACCCCAGGGTGAGAGGGCAGCATTGGCACGTAAGAGCACTGGCAGAGTATCCTTCCCACACATCATCCAGTGGCAGGGACCTCAGCCCGAAAACCCCAACTCTGAGTTTCTCTTCAGCTCAGGGAGATGCCTCCGCTGCAGGAGGGAGCCAGTTTGCCACCTGGACCAAAGCCACCAGCAGATCCCAGGCTCTTTCTCTGCATCCCAGGGCCAAAGCTTGTGAGGCAGAGCTGAGCTCCCTGGGGAGTGTCTGGGATCATGCCAAGCCCCATGCACTTCTTACAGCTCACATGAGGAAGGTGTTTACCTTTTATTCCACCTTTTAATTCAACATCATATTTCCTCTGTTTTATGAGAGTGGATAAGAGGAGCTCCCAGACTGTGTCCTGAAGACCATTTATTATTTATTCATTCTGTTTCTACCTTGTTTTTCTGTCTCTCCTTACTTGAGAATTGTTCTAGTCATTGATAGTACTCCTGTCCCTCTCTAGTTCTTACCTATTCCTGCAATGCCCTCCAGAGATAGGGCAATCACTCCAAGAAAATTGACTTACATTCAATGGCAAAAAGCTTCATTAAAACCCAGGTAAGGCTCCCAAAGGTACCTTCTGTTCCTCAGAAATATGCAGCAAAGCTCATCCTTCCAACGACACGTGCTGAGGGCTTTCAGTGCTGCCCAGGCAGGGCTGTGTGGGCTCCTCTGGGCTCGCATGCGGGTGAGGGCAAGCTGGCTGCTTCTGCTGGCGCAAAACCAAACCAAAGCTGGTGGTGTGGGCTTTGCATCTAAGGCATGACACACCTTGACATGCCTTGAAGGGAATCCTTCAGGAAGAGTAAATGATACTTGTGTAGTATTGTCTGGAAATGATGAAACTGGAAAACTTGCCTAAAAATAACTTAGAAAGTCAATCTCTCCTCCTCCTGCAGCAAAGGAGTAATTACTGCTTTGTAAAGCTTTTAATTTTTTTTTTAACATTGCATATAAATACTGCTGCTTCAGAGTTCAGAGGCAGGGATTTTAAATCTAATCCACATTTAACAAGGCTATTAAAGAAAATGTTTAAGCTGCCAGAATTTAACTGATTAAAATATTTAATAAAACTTACCCAAAAAAAAAGGGGGGGGGGGAAGGAAAAAAGGAAGCAAGGAGCCAAGATCACATGGTTTTCATATGTGCACTACTGAGAATGCTTTAATGGGAAATGGAAACCCAAAAGATTGCAATAATCCTGCCAAAAAGACCCAAATGTATTATAAAAATGTTTAAAGCTCCATTTGAGTTTTTCTAATTAACTTGGTAATGACACTGGCAATCTCACTCGATCAGACTCCTGGAAGATCAGATGCCTCTGATTGCTGGAGCAACCTGAGAGTGGTGGGAAAAGCAAGGGGCTTCTCTCCTCCCCAGGGAACCAGGGCATTGCTTTTAAGGCTCCTCTGCCTGGGTGGGGGACTCGAGGGTCTGATGTGGAGTTGCGTTATTTGTATGTTTTATTATCCCTATATTATGTATTGGTTTATTCCTTTGTACCCCCATGTCTGTCTTGGCTCTTCTCTCCCCCTGGCTGGTGAAAGGGTGTTGGTTTTCTGGCACAGAGGAGCATTCTGTGGGATGCAGTTTGCTTCCCAGCTGGCAGTGCCCTGGGAGCTTTGTGCCAGCCCTCCTGAGCCCAGTCCCTGCACAGGACTGTGGGTCCTCTCTGTGGCACACCACGTTAGGGATTTTTTTAGTTTTGAGATTAATATCTCTTAAATCCTCTGGAAGAATCTGGGCAAATAAAAGTGTTTGGACCCTTGTAGGTGGTGACTGTTTCTGCAGGCACAGTGGGAGGAAGAGACATATTTAGCTGGAGGGATACTGGTGTGAACTGGGAGTAAGTGCAGTTGAGCTTTGGGATCAGCCTTCACTGGAGCCACCTGGGGCCACGTGCATGGTCAGCATGATGTCTGCAGCATCCCCTGTGGCCTGAGGTGCTGGAGGGGGCCCCTGCTGGAGCCCTTGCTGCAGCAAGCCAGCTCCTGGCCTTGTGCTGGGGCTGCTTGGAAACAGGGGAGGCATCCTAGTGAATCAGCAGAAATCCACATTTTGAGGCTGTATTTTTTGTTGGCTGATTCAGAGAAATGCCCCCAGGCTGCAGAGTGTATTCTGCAGGAGATGGTCACTGTGGAAAGTCTAAGGTCAAGGCAGAGCCATATAATTTCATGGCTGAAGGCTCTGGCAGACACCTGGTGATGAGGTGTTCAGTGTTGTAGAGGAAACGACACAGGAGTGTGGAAAGCATTTGAGCAGAGACTCAGCCCCAGGTACCAAGCGTGTGTCCAGGGCTCTGGCAATGGAGCTGGACCTGCTGGACCTGCTGCCCCTCTAGGCATCTCATCTGGAGAAATGCTCAGGTGGCTCACAGCGGGTCCTGGCTGGCACATGCGGGGTCCCTGCCTCTCCTTACACTGGCACCTGGGTTCTGCTCTTGCTCCCAGCCTGGGCACAAAAGAACAGCCCTGAAGCAGCCCTGAGTCTCCAAATGTCCACCAGAACTGACCTGAGATCATGATCTTGTCTGCTGCTGGGAGCTCCTGGCTCAGCACAGACAGCAATTCTTTCCTCCCACCTGCACAGGCACCTGCATTTCCAGTTGCTTGCTCTGCTTCACCTGGAGACAGCAGAAATCTTGCATCCCGAGCTGAGGTTTTCTTCCTTGCCAGCAGTCAGAGCATAGCTGGAGCAGGGCTGTGGAGGGGCAGGAATGCCCACAGGGCACGGAGACCAGGTGCCCTGGCTGTGGAGGTGGCAGCAGCACATCTCTCGGGTGCACAGTGATTTCCATACAGTGCCTGTGATGGATGCACCTGTAACAGATGCAGGGCATGCCCAGTGTGTGGCCACAGCTCCCTGTACAAGTCTGCAGTGACAAGTGCTCAGACACATTCTTGTGCTGTACAAATTGTCTAACACTTGAAGCTGTCAGACATGAATCCTTTAGCCAGGTGTATTTTGAAGATATAATCTCCACAACCCAGCAGTGCTGCCTGCAGTCCAACAGTGGTGACAGCAGCTCCTTGGGACTCCGTTGTGCCATCACCCTGTACCTGCTGCCCCTCTTTGGGCTTCCTGCAGCACAACCCCCCAGCCTGGTGCTGTGCCTAGCGATGGGGTTTGATTTCTCTCTGTCAGAGAAATTTTATTTTTTTAGCCACATCTTTTCGCAGGGAAATTTTATTTTCTTAGCCACGTCTCTTGGCAGGGTTAATCTGAATTATTAAAAATTAGATTTACTACTACTTAAAGTTTTCATTCAAAAACTTTTTCTCAGGCTGTAGATCCATTTCCTTACCATGTTTCAGCATTTCAACTCTACAGCATGGTGTTCCTGGCTCAGGTCTGCTGGCAGGACACTCTGCAGGCCCATGTGCTCACGTCTGAGGCAGATTTGGCCCCAGACCAACTCTCCTTGCTCGGCTCTTGCTTTCCTGAGGAGCAGCAGTGTGCTGCTGGCTCAGCTGGTGCACTCAGGGGCTGGTGGCTGGGCACTGGGTGCTCAGATTAGGACATCTGCACATGTTTGAAAGATGCTCTGGAAGAGAGTCCAGAAAGGGGCTCTGTGCCTGCAGGACGTGCTGCTGTGGCTCTGGGGCAGATGTGCAGGGCCACTACCAAGAGCTGTGGAGGATGTGCAGTCTACTGGTGAGCTCCTGCTGTCCCTGGCCCGGGCAACGTAGAGCAGCTCTGACAGCAAGGGGCTGACTTGACAATCATCAGGGTGTTTGCCTAACGCAGCAGGTCCACAGCTTCAGTGTAAGTCATAAAATCTGCCTCAGCATATTCCCTGAATCCTTGTAGCAGGAAGCTGAACCCCCTTGGAGTCCAGGAGCGCAGCCCTTGCCTCACGACAATAATTGTGTGTCCAGAGCACCTCTCCTGCCTCGCTGCAGGGGCCCGGCTGCGGTGCTGGGAGCACGCTGCACCCCGGCCTGCCCGGAGCAGCAGGCCATGGCAGGAGAGTCCAGCTGCTGCCACCAGCTGGGGCTGGTCCTGTCCCCTTCCCAGGGCTGTGCTGTCACCGGCTCTGCTGTCGCTGCTGGCGGAAAAACTCTCAGCAGAAGCACCCTGTGGCTCCAGACAAGGGTTTGACTTGTGCTGAAACACAAGAAAGGCCCAAAGGAGGAAAGCTTGGTGGGCAAACTGGGCAAAGAGGGATGTGGGTGATTTTGCATTTTAAAACACAAACTGTTTGAAACTGAATTCTGAGACCTGTCTATGGAAATGGCTGTGGGAGCTGTCTCCTTGGTCTGAATTTTGCCTTGAATAATATCAAACAAACAGTGCAATGGGACTGGAAAAAAAATTTATAAAAAGCAGCATTTTTCAAGACGTGCTGTCCCCTCCAGCGCTGCCTCCTGAGCCACGGCTGGCAGGAGCTCTGCTCCCTGTGCAGAGCAGGTGCCTGGCTCAGGTGCAGTCTCTGCTGCAGCACACCTCCCCTGGGCACAGCCGGCGGCTTCTCCCCCTCTGGGGCTGCCCGAGCTGGGCCGGCTCTCCAGCCCCAGGCTGGCAGGGACCCGCTGCCACCCGTGCCTCACCCACGGCCTGCCCGCCTGGCATCACCTCCCTGCGGCTTCACACCTCCCTGGCGTGTGTCAAAGAGGTGTCACTATCAAACAGGGGCAGGTGCCCTGAAAAACAAGATACTGATGCAAGTGTTTGAGCCACTTTATTGGCTTGTTCACATATTAGCAGCTGTGGTTCCCTTCCTGCTGCTTGTACTCTGAATAGATTTTTATTGCTTAATTCTCTGTAAGTGAAGTGCTAGCAAATTGTAAAATCCTATTGCTTAACATGTAGCATTAAGTATTGAACTAGCAAAAGAATCAATTACAGGTTTGGTCACTGATTAGCTTGACTTTTTATGGAATTTAACGTCAAGTCTCATTATAATTCTGCTCTTTAATTCAGGAAATAAAGCACATGTGGGGAGCTAATAGCTGAGAGCAGCTCTGCTCCAGCTCTCCTGCTGGGGGGATGCTCAGTGCTGTGCTGCAGGGAGGTTTCACCTGCTCCCCACCTCTCTGTCAGGGCAAAGCTGGTGCTGGGGTTCCATCAGGGTCTCAGGTCCTGCAGGAGATACAGCTGAGCCTGAGTCTGTCTCTCTGCCCTCCTTTCCTCGCCCGTGGAAGCTGTAGGGGCTAGCTGGAGGGCAGGGCACAGGTGGCCCTGACGTATTTTCATGTGTCTCCTTTCCACTCACTCCCCTTGCAATTCCCGGCAGGCTGGGGGGCTGCTGTGCCAGCCCTGTTCTTGGTGAGGGGCCTCCTGACCCCCTCCCCACCATGGGCAGCCCCCCAGCACAGCAGGGAACAGCTGGGCTTGCAGTCAGACTTGGACCATGTCCTTACTGCCAAGCCCTGCGTGCACTCACGGACATTTGGCATCTGAAATCCCCTCTGAGCCTCCTGCCAGGGCAGAGGCAGGAGGGGGAGCTGGGAGCTGCAGGTGGTTTGCAGGAACCTTTAGCCAAGGGCCACTTGGCAGAGGATTCTGGCCTGATTTTGGTCACTGGGTCCATCCAGGATCTTAGAAAACTGTCAGGCTTCTGGTGAAATATCAGTGTAATGACCCTGGGCAAGCGAAATGTGAGGAGTTAAACTCTAGCAGAAAATGTTAAATCATTTGTAATCGGTGTCTGGTCTCTCCTGAAGCACCTCCAAGGGTGGGAGGTGCAGGGGAAGCCGTGCTGTGGGATGGGGATGGGATGAGCCATGCTGGGTGTGCTGCTGGGGCAGGCAGCATTTCCCTTGCTCCATCTCCGGGGAAGGAGAGAGAAACTGGGGAGAGCTCGGAGCTGGCTCCCTCTGCTCTTTCGACTCGCAGCGCTGTGCCCGCGTGGGGCCCCAGTGCCACGCTCTGTGGAAGCCCCGTGAAGGGCTGTGGGCTGTGGGCTGTGGCAGGTGATGGAGGCTTTGCACTCCCCAGGGGCTCCTGGGGCCCTGTGGGGCTAAGCCCTCCCTGCTCTGGTCCTCCACAGCCTCCTGCCTCCCCTCACCAGTGGCTGATGGACAACTGCAATTGGATTTCCAAATTACAGCATCTCAGATTAGATTCAATATCCCTTTTCTCAGACCAGACAACCCCTTAATTCCTTTTCTTTCGATTGCGTGGGGACCCTCTGTGCAGATCAGACCCTTCAGCGGAAAATCTGATGCACCGAGGCTGTCGTGTGCTATTGCAATAAACTGGAGACACAGAGCTCCAGCACAAAAAGCAGGAGAAAAGCAAGTCTTCCCTTCCAGCACTGAGATTTCTGGAGGCTCCTTCTTGTCTGGCTGAGCTTATCCTCCTTCCAGCAGCAGCTCTGCTGGCATACTAATTTATAGCGTGCTTGAGTAGTCCCCCTGCATCCTCAGCGAGGAGGGCTTGGGAAATTAAAGTTTGTAGGAAATGCATCAAAAATCTGATGTCCTCAAGCAAGACAGCTGTGTTTCCAGACATGAAAAGGGAGGCTGTGCCTTACTGCAGCATCTGGGGGCTGATGTGGGGGACAGGAGAACAGGCTGGGGCAAGGGACATGGCACTGGTGTCCTGGCGAGGAACAGGAGGCTGGGTGGGTGGCCGAGGTCCGTGGGCACTAGGAGGACAGTGCTGCCCAGCAGCCGTGTTCCATCTGGCCTCTGCTGGGCTGGGCACGCTCCTGGTGCTGGCAAATAATAAATAACAGTAATGATTATGGAAACGCTATGCATGTGCCCCATGGGCTCTGCAAAAAACCCTTCTACATCAAAATCCAACTGCAACGATTTCCCCCTTGTCTAATTCACAATATATGCCCATAAAAACAATAATTTATTTGTACATGGGCAATTCCCGAGGTATTTAGTGAAGATTGGTAGCTGCTGACTGTATCCTATCTTAGCAGGGTAGACCCAGTGGGATTTCTGGGACTTTGTGCAAGTGCAGAAGTGTCTTGGGGGTGTATATTAAAAAGTTATTAAATGACATTATATTGTCTACTTGGGATTAAGCTCTGGGCTAGGTCTGGGCCCACCCCCAGTCATGTCTCTTAACTTGCTGTCAATGTCCCTGGGCTCTGAGCCTGGCTCATCTCCTGTTGTTCAGGACAGACGCTGAAAGCAAATGCAGCTCCCCATTTCCAGTTTTGACTTTCACATCATGGCTCTTCAATGTACTGAAATCTGTGTGGTGTTTAAAATTCAGCTATGTTTGTCAGAATTCAATTACCCCTGAAGATTACACAAAGATTATCAAAGTTGTAAACAGCAGAATATGCTCAGAGATCAATGAAGCGCAACAAAGACCATATTTAACAGGAGAAATAAAAGTAGGAGCATGCTGGCAAACCCTGGCAGTAGAGCATAATGTCGCATCATCACACTGAAGGTTGGGAAGTAATTGAAATCTATGTTAAAGCACAATATATCCCTGTGCAGATTTGCAGGCACAGAACCCAGTTCCACTTCTAATATCTGAGCAATTCATTTGGTTTAAGCAGAGGCAGGCTGGGGGTTTCTCAGTAGCTGCCAGCACAGAACACTCTGCAGGGTCTGCCCTGCTGCCCCCTGCTCTGCCCTGCTCCTGGCAGCCTGCAGGCATCAGAAGCCCTGCAGGGAGGGACTGGGAGGATTAGGGGTCAGGACGATTGTCCTTAACACAAATGGACCACCTTGTTCATTCTTGTTTGGGTGGACTTGGTATGAAGCTGATTTCAGCTCAGTGGTCAGTGATTGCCTCCACCTGTGGGCATGGCTGATCCTGGTGCCAGTGGAGTGCCCTGCTCTGGTAGCCCCTATCCTGGGGGTCGTGCCCTGTCCTGGGAGGGTGCTCTGCCCTGGCAGAGGAGATGTTGCCTGAAGAGCCTGAGATGGCTGAGAAGCAGCAGGAGTGACCAGGGCTGCTGGGTCCCTGCCTGCCCCGTCCTGGAGCGTGGCCATCCCTGCTGCACAGGAGGTGTCTGTTTGTCCCATGGGATGCTGTGCCCATGGGACTGGGAGGGACTTCTTCCCCATAAGCACCCTTCCTGGTGCCCCAGTGCCCGCAGAGCCCTGGCAGATCCCCGCTGGGCAGCTGCAGCTCCCGCGTGTTTGTGGTTTCCATTGTCATTCTGGAGGCAGCAGCCAGCTGATTTTTCTTCTCTGTAATATATTGCCACTATAATACCAAGTCTAGCAGAACAATGAACTCTAGAGGATGGAGGTACCTTCCTCCTGTTTTGCAAACTAAACATAATTTTTATTTGCGCTCAGGTTTCTGGATGGTGCAGGGAGAGTGAGGGGGGGACAGTGCTGGGTGGGTGGAACTCCACCCCAGTCCTGCCCTGGCACTCAGCGCTCCCTGTGGCCCCCGCAGCATTGGGATGCAAGGAAGGAAATCTCCTTTTGTCAAGTACTGGGAGGTTTCAGAAGAAACCCTAAAACCCAGATTAATTACTGCTATCTGGTCCCACAGGGGCTGGTCCACCTGTTGCAGACAAAATGGGCTGAAATTCTCATTCCCTTTCTGCCTTCCTTTCTCTCTCTCTCTCTCTCTCTCTTTTTTTCCTATTTACTTCTGGTTTAATCTGCATATTATCATCAGTGCAAAGACCTCTGAAATAACATCTGACAAATGACGCCTATTAAAAAAACCCTCTGCACTGTCCTCTTTCACCGCCTTCCAATTTGGACTAGCACTATAACTATGCATCAATAGACAAGCAATATTATGTTAAGAACATGATAAAATACCAGCAGCTTCATAATGGCAGCAGCCAAATGGTAATTTCTGCTTCAGAAATTGGTCATTTATTTTGCTGGTCTGTTCTTACGTTCAAATTAGATGAAGTTTAATATACTGTAAAATTGAATGTATTCTATCCTTTTCAACAAATATGGCATGTATGAAATGATTTATGGGTCTTACAAACCTTAAAATGTTAAATAATCTCCTTTTTCCTGTGCCTTAACTTAGTGATGCCAAATAGTTTAAGTACAGAGAAGCAAAACTTTATTAGCTCCTATCCTGATCATCACTTTATTTCGCTGCATTTACAGAGATAGGAACAGTATTTAACATATTAAACCAAGTTTAGAAGCAGCCATATTAATTGGTACATTAATTTTACCCTATTAACTGCAATTGGTAGGAAAGTGATTCTTCCCAATAAATGTTGTACTTTGTGTTTTAAATGTTTAATAAAGCCATGATGCCTAAATGAGGCTGCTCCTACCAGCCTGAGCCTCCAGCCCCACTGGGCTCCCCCTGCCTGGTGCCCTGTGGGGCTGTGGCTCCACGGCAGCCAGGAGCACCAGCCCACAGCTGCACCTTGGCCAGCTCCCTCCTGCTCTGGCTCTGCCCCGGTGCCCCTGGCATGCCCTTCCTTTCAGCTCATTTCATTTCTTGCCCCTGGCATGTCCTTCCTTTCAGCTCAACCATGCCCAAATCCAGCCGTGCCCAAACCCCCGGGCTCCCCCAGCAGCAAGCCTGGCTCAGGGGTGCGTCCCTGGGCTGCTGCTCGTGGGCTGCTCGAGTGCACACCTGGCCCCTGAGTGCAGCAGCCAGCTGCCAGGGCTGGTGTCTGCTCTGTCTCTGCTCCGTGTCGGAGCTGGCAGCACAGGGTGCCCCCCATCCCCATGGGGCCAAAACACCCCGGGCTGTGGCCCTTGCACCTCACAGTGCGTGAGCTGCTCCTCTTGGGAGGTGTAGAGTCAGGATCAGCGTTCTGAATGGTTTTGCTGAAGATTACTGGCAATGTGCAAGCCCCACCTCAATTTGAAAATGGTTATTTTAATCTGTACAATTCAAGAGGTTTTTTTTGTCCGGTAGCAGTGGCTTGGGGTATATTCAGGTCCCCACAAGGCTGGTGGTGGCAGCTCCTCTAAGCAGGGGGAGGTAGGCTCAAGAGGGCTGCCCTCCCTTCCCCAGGCTGGTCACACTTTATCCCATCTCTGGAGGTCTGGCCCCAGATCCTGGGAAATCCCTGGGGGCACTGCCTTGGCTGTGGGGAAAGGTGATGGGTGACAGAGAATCAGCCAAGAAGCGGAAGGGGGGTGACTTCTTCCTGGCTTGCAGTTTTTTAAAACAAATTGACTTCTTGCCCTTCGCCTTTCCTCTGTCTCCCAATCAGCAGTTTGTCCCTGAGGATAAGCCTCAGAGCAGCACAATCTCCTGCAGTCCCCTGGAGCTGCAGCCCTCTGCACCAGGATAAGTGAGAAGCCTTTTATTCTGTTTATTTGCTCTATATAATTTTTTTTTGCTCTTGCTGACCCTTCTGGGAAGCGTTCCACCCTTCAGGCTCTCTGCTGGGTGCCAGAATTACTGAGCTTAGGCTATATTTGCATTTCATATCCTAGTTAAACCAACATCATCAAGGTCAGGACACTCTGCTGAGTTGGAGGAGGCTGCAGACAGCAGCCCCAGCTCAGGGGAGGGGCACTGCAAACCCAGCCCCTGCTCCCTCCTGGCCAAGGGAAGGGGCTTCTGCTGCGGCTCTGCCCACCGCTCCACAGGGGCTGCTTCCCTGGGGAGATTGTTCTGTGTCTATATCCTCATTGTGAAAAATTTTCCTCTTGTGTCCAGACAGACTCACCCTTGGAGGAACTGGAACCAATTTCCCCTTGGCTTTTCCGTGTGACTCCGTGTACACAGGTGTCCTTTTGGTTATGCCCCATTTGAGGGACACAACCTTGCCACCCCCAGTGCAGGGACACTGACGTGCGTCTCCATGTGTGCCTGTTTTCTACAAACAGGCTGTAACAGGCAGCAGCTGCAGAGAGCACATAGCTGTGCTATAATGATTTTTACATCCGTGAACACTGTCTGGTTTTCCTTTCATTAAGGAACATTTCTTATGAAAAAGTAGCTGGATTTCTGATGTGAAAAAACAATTCTGCTCAAGACTGAGAGCTGTTTAGAATAAACGCCAGACACTGTGTGATGGAGACGTTGCATGGAGACTTAATGCTGGTCACATCCCTTCTCTGCCAGTAAGTCAAGGATGTGTCTTTGCTATTGTATTTGGTGACTCATCTTTCAAATAATCATCTCTGGAAGAATTCTGTGCCAAGATGAAAAAATGCCTGGGTCCCAGAAGCATGTGTGTGTCTTTCTGTGAGCACAGCCCAGGAGGGAGCTGTGGGGCAGCTCTGCTCATTCTCCTCTCGGGGCCAGGGCAGTGGGACACTGCTGGCAGGGTCCCCTTGATGGGGCAGCACGAGCCCTGGGCAGAGGCAGGAGGTGGACGTGACAGTTTTGGCAGGAGGTAGCACTGGCTCATGCAGGTCCCATTTACTGTGCTTTGGCTGGAGAACACGGGCAGCCAGGGCCCCTGGGCCACTGTCAGACCCACGGCATGGGGCAGCCACAGCACTCTGCCCCACACCTGCCCATGCCCACCTGCCTTGGGGCCAGAGCCCCAGGCACCTGAGCTTCTTACCAGCACCTGGAGGTTTTCCTCACCCTTGGAGAAAAATATGTAGATTAGGTGAGTAAGTGAAGTGCTGTATGCTAATGAATTCAACAGAGCCACTGTTCCATAACATCCAACCTACACACAGAGGATGTGCTGGAAGTGGCTTCCCTAGAAAACATTTCCTCACTGCTTAACAAAAAGTTACATGAACTCATTAAACATAAAACAAGATGGTGAATAGCAGAGAAACTGTAGGTGCTGTGTGGACTGAGTCCCAGCAGCTGTGCCCACGGAGAGAGCCAGATTCCCTGCAGGCATTCCCTGGTGGCACGGGGAAGATTCCAGCAGCTGGTGTGTGCCTGGTGATGGTGAAAGGTGGCAAGAACACTTTATCTGTAGCCCATGGTGTACGTGGCCCCCAGCCTGGCCTGCCCAGGCTATCAGGCCATGAGCACCATCTCCAGTCAGGCTGCACGGCACCGGGCCAGCAGCCACATGGCCAGTGCCAAGGATTTGTCTCCACAGGTGACCTCCCACAGGAAGGTGCAGCTCAGCTTGTCCACTCCGTGCTGCAGGAAGAAGAGTCTGCTGTGCCGCAGGGCTTGGGGCACCATGGCTGCCTGTCTGTTGCAGAGTGCTGGGGGGTGTGCAGCCCCCTCAGGAACGCCTGACTGCACCGTCAGGGCTGCAGCTCACACTGCTGTGAGCTCTTTGCTGTGTTTAAAATAATAACTGGATGCTGCAGTTTTGACAGAACCAAGAGCTGACTGGCTGGTCTGGGAGTTCTGCTGCTGCAAAGAGAGCAAAACAGATAGGCAAGCCAGTGGCACATGCCATTCCCTCTGAGTTACATGGAAAGGCACTTTCCATGTTAGAATGGTGTTAAAACTCTCAGTTCTCAGGGGCATTAGAAGGTTTCTAGCATATGTCTTTAGGAGCACTGCCTTGGGTTTGTTTGGTTTTTCCTTTCTGAGAGTAATTCTTATACCGGAAATCTTACAAATCAGCTTTTCCACTTAAGTTGTCATATCTGGAAGGAAAACACCAGACTTATGATTTTATTATCAAATCTTGCTAGAAAAAAAAAAAAAAGTTAAACTGTTTTGCTATATTACAGAGATGCAGAGATGGCCCTGGACCAAATGGATGAGCCAAATGCTTGCTGCTGTGCCTGCTCTCCAGCTTGGGAACTGCAGTTTTCCAGGATCTGTGAAGCCCCTCTCAGCAGGACTCTCCTCTGCTGTGAACTCTGGCAGATTGTGTGAACTGGAAAATGGTCTAACTGCAGTCTCTTTGCACAGTCACCCATGGAGTGTCTGGGCAGCCTGGTCTCATGTCAGGCAGGGCCGTGCTGGTACCGTTGCTTAGGGCTAAGAAATGGCACAATTGTCTCAGGGGATGCAGTGGTCTTTTAAGACAAAGCAAACTTCTGAGCAGCAAACCTTTCCTAGGCAGTAAATACCTGCTGGACAAACAGGCCAGCCCACAGGGCAGTCAAAACCATCAGCACTTGGGCAAAGCACTGTAAATCGCTTGTCCTGCTCCAAGGAGATCATCTGCTGTGAGCGGCTCATGTCATCGTCCAGGTCTGGAGTCTTGCTGCTCCAGCAGCACCCATCATGCCTCCAAAACATGGGATGGGGGAGCAGCCATAGTGTTGGGAAATTGGATTAAATTAGCATGAATTAACTGTGATGAGACAGTTCTTCACAGGTAAGTTTGGAACACTGAGGAAATTTAGCACTTCTCCATCCTCTACCACAGCACTGGTCAGGGAGCGGTTTCTGATACATGCACAGCATCCAGCCCTCCAGCTTCACATGTTATGTGAATGCAAAGATTCCCTGGAAAAAAGCTGAATTTGATAAAGGACTTGCTCTCAGTTGTTTATTCTCTCAGAAAAAAATCCTTCAAGAGGTGAGGTCACCCCCATGACCTCCCTATTCCTCACTCTTTTCATTAACTTCAATTTATCCTGCAGTAGCTTTCTTAGATCAAGGCAAAACTCTGCCATTAGCTTTCCCTTGTTGAACTAGGGCTGAAACCCAGCCAGCTCTACCTGCTCATCACTGCTGGGTGCTACAGAGAGTCCCCTGGGAGAGGGGTGGATGTCAGTCCCTGGGGTGGGACACTTGAGCACCTGTTGCCCTGCCAGGGCTGAGCTGGCAGTGACCACAGCGGCCGGGAGAGCATGGCTCAGCTGGCACCCAGCAAGAGGATGCTGCTGCCCTGGCAGTGCTGTGAGGTATACTCATGGCTTCCCAGGTTCTTCTGTTCCTGGGAAGTGTCTCCCTTTGCCACTGCCAGCCTTTGTTTTGCCTCTGCTAGTGAGGGGCTTCAGGCATGGTGGCTCTGCGGTACCTGCTGCTCAGGTCCCCAGCTGCAGCACCAGCCCTTGCCACAGGCTGGCCCCACAGCCTCTCCACAAAAGCTTTGAAGGATGCTTACACTATTAATGGGGTATATTTATACCTGTTTATCTCTGTCAGTTGGGTGGAAAATTGCCAGATGCACCGTTTGCCTTCTTTACACAGACATCTCCTATATCATCTGGATGAGTGCACTGAGCAGTGTCAGTGCCAGGGAAAACCTCGCTGCTCCCACACTGCCCCGGTGTGGGGCAGTCTGTCCCACACTGCTCAGCAGGCAAAAGGAGCCCTGGAGCCGGGAGCTCCGAGCAGAGGTCCAAGCAGAGCAGCCAGGGCTGCCGTGGCCAGGCACCGCAGTGAGACCTTGGAGGCATCAGGAAAACCCCCGAGGCCGGTGCCTGCTGTGGAGTGCTCAGCAGCAGCCAGGGCATCCCTGCTGGGGATGAGGAGAGGCGGCTCAGAGCCACCAAATATCCTTTCCAACACGGAACAAGGCAGAAAGATGAGAATGGCTTAAAAAGAAAGAAATTGCCTCCAAATAAAATGTTTTTCCTCATTTCCCATGATAGAAGAAATTTCTTCATGGGCAGATAGTCAGAGTAGAGTCCATTACACTCCACACTTTTTGCCTTGAAACATAAATAGCTGCATTTTGTATAAGTGTTTGTTATGAGGAAAAGCATGTGCCTAGAAAAGTTAGACATTAAACCATTATTTCATGCAGAAAGATATGCTAAAAGGGAGAGGATTACTTACTATATTAATTCTGTCTTTCAGCTACCCGTACGTCTCTCTGCACATAATGGCTTCAGTCACAAATGAGGCACTGCAACAAATCCAGTTCCCTCCATTCCCATTTCCTTGAAGACTGTGCACACAGTGACCCTCCCCCTGGGCCCCAGCGGAGGTGAGAGCCGAAATCTGTTAATCTGTAGTACATCTGTCAGTCTCTGTCCTTGCACAAAGTACTGATGGGCAAGTGCTGAGATTTGGTATTAGTCCTTATATTGCAGCTAAAACTTCAAAACATCCCTGTTAGTGGCACAAAGTAATTGTGAAGTGACCCTCAAATATTTCTTCCTGTACCGGAAGTTAGAAGAGCATCTTAAAAGGCACCAAAATTTTCTAATCATACACTTTTCCCGGCAAGTGACTCATAGAGGGAGAGTTTCTGAAGTTAGCAAAACCAAAAAACCCCAAGCACAGGGCCCCAGGAAATCTGGGATGTGATTGTTGAGCTGCTCCTGCCTGGGATGTCACAGTCTGTTGGCCCAGGGTGACATGCCATGGCACTGCACGGTGCAGGGTCATGAGCAGTGACACAGTGCCAGGCAGGCAGTGCCCAAGGTCAGGGTGATCCCTGATGTCAAGCTGTAAAGGCCACTGCACTGCCCAGGTAAATACCCCTGCCATGCTGCTGGCTTGGCTGTAAAGACAAGGCCATGGTCCCACGTATGAAAGCTGCTGGATCATCTCTCACCTGAGGTTCTGGTCCCTGTGTCTGCTTGGGCTGGTGCAGAGAATGCTCTGAGCTGCATGCAGGAATGGGGACAGCAGTGAGCAGCAGGGCCTGATATCACCATCTGGTCAGAGCCCATCTTGGGCGTGGAGAGCCCAAAATGATTGTATTTGTGTTTTTGGAGGAGTAAGAAGGGGCCAGCAGAACTGCCTCCTTGCATGGCCAGAGGGCAGGCTGGGCTGTTGAGGAGCCTGGCTGACAGATTTCCTTGGGAGTCTTGAAGGCACAGAATTCCTCCAGGGAACTACAGGCTTGTCAGTCTGACCTTGGTGTTGAGGAAGCTTAAGGACAGATTGCCTTGAGCACCATCACACAGCATTTGCAAGACAACTAAGGGATCAGGATCAGTTTAGATTGGATATTAGGAAAAAAATTCTCCATGGAAAGGTCTGTCCAGCCCTGGCACAGGCTGCCCAGCAAAGTGATGAAATCCCTGCCCCTGGAGGGATTTAAAAGTCGTGTAGATGTGACACTTGGGGATATTGCTTAGCAGTGGTCTCTGCAGTGCCGGGGCAATGGTTAGACTTAATGGTCTTAGAGACCTTTTCCAACCTAAACAATT
Organism: Lonchura striata; assembly: GCF_050655825.1. Taxonomy (NCBI): domain Eukaryota; kingdom Metazoa; phylum Chordata; class Aves; order Passeriformes; family Estrildidae; genus Lonchura; species Lonchura striata. The sequence goes on from NC_140716.1 coordinate 558,998, forward strand.
CCATTATTCTATGATGCTATGTAGTAAGTCATCCTTATTCAAAGGGCTCTGTTTGAGATCTGGCATCAGCAATACAGAACATGTTGCATCTTTGCTGGTACCTCTTCAATCTGGTTTGCAAGACATCCTGGAGGACGTGACCTTGGAGGCAGGCAGCATATCGAACCTGCATAATCTGAGCATCTCTGCATCAGCGGCAGCCTGTTGGATACCGGGCAGTTAATAAATAATGAGGATGTCAAAGATGACAGCAGGAAAGTGGGAGCAGGTAGCAGCTTTGCAGCCAGCTCCCTGACAGCTGCTTGGCAACCTCCAATTACGAGGAGAGCGCCATTGTTCATCTTCATCCTGGGCAGTGTCTGGCACGGGAGCGGCACCGCGCTGGCCGGGCAGGCGCCGAGGGCCCAGGCTGGGCTGCGGCATTTTGGGGGGCAGTGGTGACCCCAGAGCTGGGGAGCCCAGAGCCGGGGAGCCCAGAGCCGGGGAGCCCAGAGCCGGAGGCAGCGCCACAGCACAGCACACCAGGGGCTCATGGGCCTGGGGCCGGGCATGCCGAGGGGTTAACCCTGCTCGGATGGAGGCATTGCAAGAGCCAGCTGGATCCTGGATGTGAGAGTGGCTTCACGGTGGGACATTAGCACTTGTTCACAGGTGTTTCCTTCAAGGGTTGAATTGCAGCACACCAGCACTCAAAGATTAAGAACCTGAAGTGTAACTGATCTTCTGACGACTTTTTAAATATCTGGTGAGAGGGGGCTGCTTTCCAAACAGCAGAATCTACACCAAAATTATCTTGATTTGAATAAGTATTCCATCCTTGTTTGGTAAATATACCCAGTGTTAATGGTGCTTAATGGTGCCTGTAATTGGTGTCTAAAGTTATTTAAAAGTAAATTTACTAGAAAATAATTAGCAATTTTATAGTTCACTACTTCCTAATTTTGTCGATAAAAGTTTTTCTGTGGCTTTTATCAGATGACACAATAGGACCATGCCGTGAAATAACCTTTTTTCAAACAAGCAGGAAATTGTGCACACAAAATAAGATTATAAAATTTTCCTCCATATTTCTTACCCTGGCAGCTGGCCCTCTCTCATTCCTCTCTTTTATTTCACTGATTTATCCTTAATCAGCAGCAAGTGAAATCTCGCAGGTATTGCTCGGGGGTTTGCTCTCTGTGGCCCTGGGAGGTGCAGCCCAAACTGAGGTCAGGGAGGAATGCTCTCCCCCACACCTGGACTTGCAGGCTGGCCCTGGCAGTTCTGGCGCTGGTCCTCACTCTGATCCCGTGCCTTGCCCAACGCTTTTGGCCGTGGGGCCACAGCCCGTGGGGCAAGTCACAGCAGCCAGCTGGGCTGGCAGGTCCCGGCCAGCGCTGTCCTGCTGCAGCTCCTGCCGTGGGGTGCTGGTGCTGCTGGGGGCCAAGAGAAATGGAGCCAAGAAATGCAGCTGCTACAATGATTTATTGTTTAGTGCTGGGGGTTCCAGGGTTCAGTTCAGGACAGTCACATCGTTCAGGTACAGACACTGACGGACAGAGACGCACTGGGGAGGCAGTGACAGCACAGCAAGTAAGATTCAGAACAGACCCACTCTCCATTTCCAGTCTCTGAACCAGAAAGTACCAGCTTTTCCAGAACAATGAATCACTCAGTCTGTGTATAAAATTAAATATAATTTATGCTTTGCTAATTGAAACCAAATACAAAATTCAATTTCCTGTGTATTCTAATGCTGACATTTGAATAGATTTTTTTTTTAAAAAGTTTTATTAACCTGACTTTCATTTGGCAGGCCTCTCTATAGCCAGATAGAAAATAATCCCCCCATCCAGCCCCAGCTGCAGTGGGGCATACGTGGGGTGCATTTCCAAAGAACAAAATGAAATGACACCACCCCCCAGCCCACCCCAGTGCCCATGCCCCCAGCCCAGCGTGACTGGCATGCCCCTGCTCCCTGCCAGCACTGCAGTGCTGGCGGCACCACAGCTGCACCTGGGACAGGGCTGTGGGGCTGGAGTGTCCTGTCCCACCATGCTGAGTGGTTGGTGTGCATGGAGCAGGCACTCAGGGCAGAGGAGCAGGGTCTCCTCTCCCACTGGGCACCCATCAGCTCCTGCCGAGCTGGAGATGGCATCTGGTATAAAAAAATAAACCTCTGAATATATGGCAGAAATGACGGGGTGAGTGTGGGGGGCAGGCGCAGCGTGTCCCCAGCCCAGCCAGGAGCCTCCATCCCCCGGAGCTGAGCCAGAGCCAGTCCCAGCATCAGCCCTGCACCACACTGGGGGTGCAGAGACTCCCAGACATCCCTCTGCTGAGGGGAACACTGGGCCTGGAGCCCCTTGTCCTCCACTCAGCACCTCACACCAAATTATGCAACAACAGGTCTCATGTAGGGCCTGTTCTGATGTTTTAATAACATGTAAAACACCATAAGATAATTCTTGTTATATACTTCCAATCTTCCTGTAGTAATTTGGGAGTTTGTGGGTTTCTGAAAACTGTGCTATGTCAGGAGCTGTTTTTAAATCTGACCAGGCTGATGAGAACTGGCGTGATGTCAGCAGAGACCTTGTAGTGTCCCTCCAGCATGGGCCATGTAGTAAATGGTCCAAATGGCTTCAGCTCTTCTCATCCAGTCCAAGGCACAGGCACCATTCCATGGCACAGTGAGCCACAGGACAGGCCCTGAAACCCTGAGCAGGGTCAGCTTGTCACCCAACAAATGCAACCAGATTTCATCTGCTTAGCTGGAGCTGTAGGGAGTTCTTTCACTTCACCCAGAACTGAGTCCTGGTCCTCCCGCACAACCCCTTCCTGCACCTCTGCTGGGGACCTGCCCAATGCGAGGGGGCTCTCATGTGGCTACACCCCAAGCTGGAGGTAGTCTTAGCCCTCGTCAGACCAAAGGGAGCTGCCAGCAGTATCTGAGTGCCCTGAGAAATCGCCAAGCGAGGACCATTTCAGCAGCTCTGCCCTTCACCTTTGCTCCCCCTCTGCCTGTTTCCCACAGCAGTGGAGGTGGAATTGTGCAGTTGTGTGAAAGCTCTGCTCTTGTCTGCTGGGCCCAGCAAACAGCTCTCCTGACACTGGGGAATCGAGTGGGGATACAGGTTTGTTCTATTGTTTCTATGGGGCTTTGCAAATTTGGGTGACTTGGTCATTTCCACTAGAAAGCACAGGTTTTGTGCACTAAGCAGTGCTTACCCTGGGAATTAATTGCTCCTTTGTAATTCTGAAGTAAGATGAAGGCTGCTTCCCTGTTCTGCCACCCCAGCTGTCCACAGCAAGCAGTAGGGATTGCATTTCCAAGGTGCAAACGAGTGGCAGTGCCAGGGGTCCTGACTGCCCCAGGCCTCCACCTGCAACCACCCCCTCATCCCCACTGGCTCCAAACCATGGAGCAGGCATGGCACAGCCTGGCCAGGAAGTGCTGTGTGGACACGTGTGGCACCACACTGTGCCTTGGCAGCCTGGCTGGCAGTGGGAACCTGGCTCACTCCTGGGGAGCCTGGAGTGTTCTTTCAGCTTCCAGGAGGGTGGAGACCTGCGGGAACCCCAGTTCTGATCTCACTGAGCATCTCAGCAAAGAAGGAACAACTCTCTTCCAACAGTGGAATTGCACCCATCAGTCAGAGGAGAACTGAGACCAGGTGTCTGTGGCACTTGGTAAATTCTAGTTTTAGTGCAAGTAGTAATTGAAACGTTTGGTGCAAATGAAGTTCCTGTACATAGTTCCTTTGCAGCATAACTGGCTTTATTCCTTCCACACACAGACCAGTTGCATGTGAGTGCACAAGGCCTGAATTTACCAGGTCTGATGCTGCTGTTTGGGCAAAACTAAAGTGCAGGGCAGGAGAAATCAAATCGATGGGTTTGTCCCACTGCTGGGTTTTGGGAGCCACCCTCTTGCCCAGCTTGCCATGGCAGGAGGCCTGGACCTGCCTGCCTGGCTGCAAGGGGGACAAGCAGCAGCGAAATGTCGACACAAAGTGCCCCATCACCCTGAGGAGCCGTGCTCCCCCTGCCTCCTCCTCCTCCCGCCTGCCCCGGCCCCCAGTGCAGCCCTGGGAAGAGCCCGAGTGCAGCCCGAGGCGACAGGCCACTACAGTTCCAGAACTGCACGTGTGGGGCGACTTCTGCTGCAGCCCTGACAACACAAGAGCCTGTAACACACAGGGCTGAGCCTCCGGCCCCAAGAGAGTTTTGGGTCTCAAATGATGATTCACATCCCAAAAACAAAAAATATTTTTTTCCTGATTTTATGGTTCTACTTATCACTTTCTTCCTCCTCCCACTGGAAATCTTGGCCTGTCATTTGGTAAAACATGACATTGAAGGGTTTGTAAAACTTCCGCAGTCTGTGGATGACGTCAGGGTCTATTTTGGGGTGAGTTCGACCCTTGGACTTGCCCAAACACCGGGGAGCACTGCTATCCTCTGGCTTCTTTAGGCAAGGAAACCCCTTTGTTTTATTAAAATAAAAATGCTTCTCTGTCACAATCCTCTTGAGGCCTAAGAAGTCCTGGACCTTGGCCATTTCCCCAGCTGGGTCAGTGATGAGCCTCTCACCGCTGACAAACAGGATCTGGGAGAGGGGGAAGTACTGGAGCCAGTTTTCCAAGTGTAGGGCATAAATCCCAATGCGGATAGCACTCCAGGAGGCATCAATCAGCCCCAGAGTCCGGTTCTTGAAGGCCAGCACCTCGAAGGTGGGGATCTCTGGCTTTTTGGAGAGGGTCTGCGTGTAGTCCGAGATGGCGCGGGTGACGGGGTTGCGCACCACCACGATCAGCTTGGTGTCCTTGGCCATGGAGTGGATGCGCCGCGGGGCCTCGTTGGTCACGAAGTAGCTGGGGGTCTTCTCCATGGTGATCTGTCCCTCCAGCGTCTTGGGCATCACGTTCCTGTGCAGAGCAGAGGAGGTGGTTAGCGAGGAGCCAGGCAGGGGTGGGCACCTCGTGCAGGTGCTGATGGGACATGCAGGAGGAGAGATGCTGTCACTCCTCTGGGACCCCAGACCCGAGTCTTTCTCAGCCCCTGGCCACGGTGGGCACACAAAATGTAAAGTCAGCCTTGGTGACACATTATGCAGACAATTTGCCACAGGCATGTGTAGACCAAAGCTAATTGACACTAAACCTGCACAATACCTGCCTGTTCAGAAGCCATCTGCTCCCATTTGCTCAATTAAGCCTATTCACTCCAGAGCCGTGTACGGAGCGGCGCAGTTTGGATTACACAGGACCTTTTTGTTATGATGACATGCCTTTAAATGTCTCAGCTAATAAAACTTAATACAGAATAAGATCCCTTGCTTCTAGTACAATAATTAAATTTATTTACTACCTTGTATGTGAGAAAGAATGACTTTTCTTTTATCTCTAATTCACATGCTCTGTCAATAATTAATTGCTGCTGGGTTTTGAGCTTCCTGTGCAAGCACTTTTATTAGCCAAAAGGAATTTGCCTACTGGATAAATTAGCATGTAGCAAGATTTTCCTGGATAGCATATTACCATATTGTAAAATGAAACTGCAGTGAGATAGCAGTTATGTCTAAGAAAATGAAGAGGTAAATTCTTGTCCCAGTGCCACCAGTTAAGGATTATCATAGCCAGCCAGAGGGTTTTAAGTGATCACAGAATCACAAAATAAGCTGAATTGGAAGGCACCCACAAGATGTCCCCTGCAGGAGCGTCACAGCCTCGGTCACACCTGTTGTGCTGCCAGATGTCACCGGGGCTGGAGGCTGTGGCACAGCCAGGGACCAGCTGCACTGTGGCCCTGGCCATGGGCAGCCCCAGCCCTGCCCCAGTGCCAAGGACAGGACTGGGGTCGCTGCCCCGGGAAAGCACTCACGGCACTGGGCAGATCTCCCGTGTCAGACATGGAGGGTGGCGATGCCCGTGGCCTTGCAGGATTATCCCTTTGTACTGCAACTATTTTCAGTAAAAACATATGGTGAGGAAATAACGTGAACAGGCTCGAAATGGCTCTGTGAGAGCACCTTGGGCAGCAACAGCCACAGTAATGCTGACGTCAAACTGCTGGGCCCCAGGAAGACCCATTTCAGGAATAACACAGCTGAAGCCTGGAGCAGAAGGAGAAGATAGGCACAGCCTGCTAGATGTGCCTGTCAGTGTCACCTCGTATTTGACTGTTAAAGGCATCAACTGGCTTTGATGACTCTGTAATTTGTGCATTCACTGCTGGTGCCATCCAGCCCACCAGGCTTGTTCTGCTGCGAACAGGGGTGATCTGGGGTTTCCTGCCAAGGCAAGAGTGAGGGTGGGTTTGGTGTGGCCACAGGGCTGCCAGCGTCCTCAGCATTGTTCCTGTGGCTGCCCCTGTCCTGTTGCAGAACCTTTCCTGTTGAACAGTGTCTGTCTGAGCAGCAATGCAGCTGCAGGGCTGCAGGACTCCCTGTCTCAGGGCCAGCATGCTGGTGGCCAGGCTGCATAGGGAAGCCCATCCCTGTGGCATCAGGTCCCACTGGCAAGGTGCCTGCAAGCCTGTCTTCAGTCTAGAGCACTCTGGTCCTTCATGCATGCCTTGCATCAGCCACTTGAGCAGCAGTGACATGAAGAGAGCAAGGATTAGTCTGAATTATGGACCTTGAGTTATTTATTCCTTTAAGAAAAAAAAAAAAAGAAAAAAAATAAGAGGGATAGGAACACTTGGGGACTGCAGATCCTGCAGAATTACAGACCTGCTTCCCTGGGGAATCCAGTACCCAGATTTAACAGCCCTGTGGGAATGAAGCTGCTTTTATGGCTATGCACATCACAGCTAGACCCACAGTGAGATCAGAGATGAGCCCTTGGGTGCCCACTGCTGTCCTGCAGGGGCTGGAGGAGTGGGAGGTGCCACCAGCAGTGCTGCTCCATGCCCACTCTCACACCCCATGGCTGTCAGCTGCTAGGGAGGATGGGGATCCACCTGCAGCAAGGACAACAGCCACAACGGTGTCCCTTCCTCACAGCAGCACCAGGTGCCCCAGGACATTTGGTTTGGTTTGTATAAAACAAACACACTGGGCGTTTATAAAAGAAGCATGGAGAAACATGTTAATTACAACTGCCCCTTCAGATGATGTTACCATAATAAACGGGAGTCAAGAAATTGCAGAGCTAATAATCTGGAAGTGTTGCCACATTTAAGGACTGTGTTTAATTCTATGCTCAATAAGACAAATAGATGGATGGGCTGGCCCTGAGGAGAGAAAATGGGGAAGCAGTGATCAAGGAAAAGTGGAGGAGAAGCAGATTCAGCATTTGCTGTACAGTTTTAAGCATAAAGCTGGAAGCCACAGTGTGTCCTCAAGACACCCTGGCCCTGCAGAGCCCAGAACAACTGTGGCTCTGGGACATACACACAGAAAGGCTTTACTCTGCTGTGCTTCAGAATCCCTCCCCACGTGCTGCCCTTCTGGGGCAGGAGCCGAGCTGCACTGTGCAGTGAAGGAGGCTGGAGCCTGCAGCCCCAGGGTCGGGTGCCCTGTGTGCAGCCCTGGCACGCAAAACCTGCTGCCAAACAGAGAGTGGCACACAGCACGGCCGCTCCCGCTGCTGGGAATTACAAGGGTGTTAAAGCTGGAGCAGCCGAGCCTCGGCACGGCAGGAATGCTCCTCAGAGCAGTTAACCTTCACAGAGCTGCTGCCATGTGCTCTGCCCTAATTGCCTGTGTGCTGGTGGAATTCTAACCAGCTCTGTGTGTGCAACGCTCCGCATCGCTCTCCTGCACGGCTGATGCAGAGCAGCTTACAGCATGGGGCTGTGCTCCCTCTGGAACACATTTTGGCTTTCCCTGCAGTGTTTGTGCCCATTTGAGGCCAGTCTGGTTGCTGAAGATGACAGCCAGGGAGTGGCTGCCCCTGACACACCTGCACAGGGCACCGCAGGAGGTGAAGTGCTGGAACGGGACATGTCTACTCATGGCTCTGCCACTGGTGTCTCCCCACCTGCACCTTTTCCCTCTTCATCACTGAAAGAGGGGAGCAGTGACCACAACCCACTGGCAACTCTGCTGACACAGGCATGAACAAACCCTCTTCTCCCTTATGGGACGAGCCTCGTCCCTTTGTGCTTGTTGGTGCAGCATCACTGCACTGTGCAATGCCAAAACTAAACTGTCACGCTGGCCTTGGGCCCAGGAATTACCTTGTCCTCCAAGCAGATGATCCAATATATATTATTGAGTACTTGCTTGGGCTTTTGATATTTCTCTCTTCCTGCTCACTCCCCAGTGCTGTGCCCAGAGGCTGAGGAGGCACAGCCTGCTCTGTGCATCCCCAGCACCCCTGAGCTGCACAGGGGCTTGCTGCTCTCACTCCTTCAGGTTTCTGCCCTGTGCACGGAAGGTGCCCAGGCACTGTGGGCACAGGCAGGGCAGCTGGCTCCTGCCCTGGCTCGGAGCAGAGGCCCTCATTGGGAAAATGTGCTGTAGTAATTGCTCTTAACTGCTGGCTTCAAACAAGCTCTTTATTTCAAAGGATACATTTTATAAATTTGCGAATTTGCATGTTGCCAAAATCCCCTTGTGGTTTATTTAAATCCAGATTATCTTGTTTATTCCTTCAGTCACAGCTGTCATTTATCTCTGTGTAGGCAGCTTGCTCACCATGCTGCAGGTTTCCTGCAATCCCACTCAAAAGGAGTCTTTGTTAACTGTATTTTCATGTTCTCAACAAGAGAAAAAACTTCACAGCAACTCCCAGGGCTTGGGGAATCACAGAGGAGGACAAGGATTTGCACAGCTGCCATGGAAAGAGGAAATGGCCAGGTGCTGCAAGTGTCACCTGCCCACAGAGCTCCTCTCTGCTGCTCCTTGGGGTGGAGCAAACAGCTGCTTTTGTCTTCTGAAAAGACAAACATGAATCCTTTTTCTTTTTATTATTAACACATTCCAGTATAATTGCTTGAGCTGTCAGCTGTGACCTGCCAGTAATTCAGCAGGCGTGGGACTTTCAAGGGGAGAGCGGCATTGCAACTGAGCCCGCAGTACGCATTAAAAGCAGAACCCATTTGCTATAAGCCCCCGAGTCAAATCTCTTGTTGAATTTGTTCAAACATAAATTTACAGCTGAATTTACATAGGTTTAATGTTTTATAATCTTTTCAGTCTGTGAATCTATATTCAAGAGTGAGTGCATTAGCTCAGAAATATTGTGCTTAACGCTGAAAATAATTTTAATCTCTCCAAAGTCCAATCCTTTGCACATCACTAAACCTCAGAAGCCAATCCCTTCTAATAAGAGACACAAAACTTGCATCTGTCGCTGCCTAATAGATTCACATTGCTCTAATTCAAACAGCTCACATATGCCTGTTAAAAAATACTACACACAAAGTATAAAGCCCTTTCAGAAAAGCGGGTCCAGTTCAGACTGGGGGCCTAAGGAACATAAACTATCCTCAGGAGACTCACTGGAAGAGTTTAATGGTTAGGAATCTGGTGGCTGGGAGAAGGGGGTGAACCACCCCTCTCTGTGACTTGTGTTCTGCTTTTGCAAGGCTTGTAGCCCCAAATTAGTGGCTGCCTATACCGTTGGTTTCCCTCTCCCAAAGAAGGAGCTTTCCCCCTCCCCAGAGTTTCCGAAGCCATTCTGTGTCCATGCAGAAGACGCTTATGAGGGGCAGTTTGGGATTGCAAGGACACGACCTCGCTCTGTGCCGTGTCCCTGCTGAGTTTCTCCCCAGGCGTGCGGGATGTGGGAGCCCAGGATGCCACAGCCGGGGTGGGGGCAGCCCGGACCCCAGTGCAGCCAGAGAACAAGAAGCAGCTGGGGCTTGGCAGTGTCCCTCGGTAGGGCCAGCCCTTCCCCAGCGCGTCCAGGGCTGCCTGGAGCCGTCCGTCCGTCCGTCCGTCCGTCCGTCCGTGCGCAGCGCGGTGCAGGTTGCCATACCAACGCAGGTGCTAACGCGTGTTGACTAAGTGCGAGCTGAGCCGATCACAGAATGGCAGCTTGGAGTTGCCGTGGCAACCGAGATGCCGAACTGGAATGCGAGTCAGAAGCAGAGGTACCCGAGGGGCGGCAGGGGCAGGGGCAGCGCCCGGCGGGGCTGCGGGCCGGGCGCGGATCCCCTCCGCAGCTGCCCTGCCCGCACGGCTCGGGCAGCACGGCAGCTCGGCTGCAGCTCACTGCCGCCCCGGGAGCTCCATCTCATGGGGACAGCGCCCTGCTCCCTCCCTGAGCCCCCTGGCCCCGGCAGGGTCGGTGATGCCACGCAGCCGTGCTGGGCTCGGCTCCGCAGCCCGGCTCCCGCCCCTCGCTGCCCGGCTGCCCCCAGGAGCACCGCTGCAGCCCCAGGCACCGAGGAGAGTCCTTCGGAGCACGGGCTGTTCCTAATGTGATTTCTCACAATATCGCCTAGAGTCCAACAATCCCAATGAAAGGGCTTCGCGTCTCCACAAAATGCAAAATCTTTAACGGCTCATTGGCATGTGCTTAAATTGGCCTGGATAAGAAGTTGCTCCTGAGAACCTGCTATTGATTCTGTCAAGGATTCAAAGGTTTTATAGGCATCGCTCAAGATCTCTTTAGTACTTGTACCTTCTTAATGGCTCTCATCACCAGTGGAACTGGAAACATCCCCAGCACCCGGGGAAGCAGCTGTCTCTGTGCCAGCTGCTGTCCAGGAGTGTGGCTGCCCTCCAGACGGCCGGGCAAACCTCCTTGGCACCCCGAGCCCGGGAGAGATGGGGCTCCTCCGGGGTCTTTTAGAGGTGGGGCAGATCCCGGGGCTAGGGAAAGGGGCGGGGGGGCAAATTGCACCCAGGAAGTCTCCTCTCCTCCTACCACTATGCAACAAAATCGGTGGGCAGGTGGCTGAGTAGCAGACAAAAATATAAATATGCTCTGATTTCACTGGGACCATCTGGCTTAGGCATGATAGGTGGGTAGGAATGCTATAATCATGGAGCAGAGTACTAAGCTGATCCATTAAAGTCTTTTAGCAGAAGCATCTATGGAACCTATATTAAGCTGGCAATGCTTTGTGAACAGACATCACAAGGTTAGATCCATTCAGCTGCAATTAAAACCAGCCCTCACTGATCAGGCTAGCTGGGAGAGCTGCTGCAGCATTGTGTTCCCCAAGGCTCTCATGAGTATAGACTGTTGATACTTGCACAATGTAATCTGAAATTATGATCCTAATGCTAAATCTTGCTTTCTTCTGTTCTTTCCTCAAGTGGATCTCCTCTGGGATGTGGCTGCTGCTTTATTCCCAAATCCCTTTCCTGCACAGCTCTCACACAAGTTGGATAGGCTCAGGTTAGTGCTGTGGGGCTCCTGATGGAGCAGTGCCTGGTGTGCTTCCTGACGGGGACTGCCCTTCCCCAGCACCCTCCTCAGCAGCAGCTGTGGGATGGACTGGGGCGTGCTGGCTCCTCTGCCTGGGGAGCTCCTGCAAGGCTGGGAGCACTCAGGTATGTGTCAGCACACACCTCCTCAGGTGTCACAAACAGCCCTCAGCACCACTTGGCTTTGGCTGTGCAAAGGAGCCTCAGCTCTGTGGATGGAGATGTGTATTCAGTGTGACATTGTTTGACCAGGGATAAATTTGGCCCAATCTCTCCAATTTTAGTGCAAGATTTATTGTTGGTCAGTGGCCAACCATGGAACAGGTTGTGAAAAAGGCAGGAAATGTGTATTTCTAACCCCTCTGCTGCCAAAATTATTTTGACCAAGTCTCACTACCATTCCCTACAGAAGTGCCATGATTCTATTCACTGGAATCTCTTAGCGTTGTCTACTGGATTTAATGACTGGATTAGTCACAGTCACAGCAAAGAGCTGGAATAAGGACTCACAGGCAGGCAGGGCTGAGGCCTGCCTCCTCTTGCTGAGGATGTTCAAGCTAGCCTGTTCCAGTCCAGATTTCCCTTCAACACAGGAGTTCAAGCCCCTTCGATGCCAGTTCACTCACTTTCCACTGTTTTTTGCTTGCCCCATACCAGTGCTCAGCTACATGAAATGCCAATGCACATGCAATCTCTGTAGGACAGAAAACTCTCTGAGATGTGCAATCCATTGCACCTTGCTGGCAGCAGCCATCACACACCTTCCCTTCCCACCCCCTTGGGATTCCCAGTCTGGCAGTTCCACACCAGCATGCAGCGAGATGAACCCCCAGCAGCAGCCGTGTCCTTCCTGCCTCAAGCAGAGCAACGGGAGCCCACGGGGACACCCGTGCAGGAGTGCTCCCACCCAGGAGAGCTCCCAGCAGGAGTGATCCCTCCAGGAGTGATCCTTCCTGGAATGCTCCCACCCAGGAGTGATCCCACCCAGGAGTGCTCCCAGCAGGAGTGATCCCTCCAGGAATGCTCCCACCAGCTCAGCCCTGACGGTTGCTGACTGATGCCAGTGGAAGTTTTGAGACTGTCAATTACAGATGCTGTTGGAATTGCAGGCTGCAGCACCTGGAACACCCAGTTGGATGTGGGGAAGCTACAGCTCATGGGGAGAGCTCTGTGTACACCGTGCAGCTCACACCTAGCACCGCTCAGACTCAACCGGCTGGTTCCAATAGTTTTCCAAAGAGGGGATGGGCCCTTCCCAAAGAAGGACAGGGAAATAAAATATTAAAATATAGTGGTTTGGAGCTGCATATCCTGAGGAGGAGTTTTTTTTCATCTTCAGGAAAATTTAATTCTACCAGGAAAAACACCCCGGCAATAATGGCTGCCTAAGTGAAAGCACCACAGCTGTATCATACTAAAAGCTTTTCAGGGAAAAGAGTAAATAAATTCTATTCTTCAGATGTATCTGGATGTTATCCTAACGCAGTGCCAGAGTAATAGGTAAGCCATCAACAGCTAAAAGGCTGGGAATTGTTACGGAGGAGCGATGCTGCCAAAGAGGCTGAAAACAGCAGTAATCGTTCGCATCCTGTGCCGAGCTCCAGCGCCGCCGGCAGCCGGTGATGGGAGAGGGACTCCTGCCCTCCTGCCAGAGGGACCAGCACGAAAAGGCTGGACACAAAACCACCATCGAGGCTGCCCCAGGCTGGTCAGAGGTGGTGGCCAGGAGCATGACCCTGTGCACCTTCACACCTGCAGTTTCCTGTGCCTTTTCAGCCGTCGGTGAGATGGGTCCATGCGAGCCACCAGCGCTGCGGGGCAGAGCAGCTGAAGGGCGGGTGGGGAGGTCACAATATCCCATTGTTTAATCTACGGAGGACCAGTGTTTGCATCAGCCTCTGGAGCCCAGCAGATGCCCTGGGCAGAGCCCCGGTGCTCCCCTTGCCATTGCAGGCAGCAATGCACACCAGTGCCCAGCCCCTTCTCTGCCTCCTCCCCATGCAAGTGGGAACCACGTCAATTCCAGCATCACACAAGTCCTGCAGCAGCCAAGGCATCTCCCAAAACAACTGCCAAGGCTCATCCATTCCCACCCCAGAGCTGCTCCCCTGCCCCTGGAGGGAGTGAGGTCAGCCAGGCTGCTGCCAGGGCACAGCTATTTATTATTTGCTTCTGTTGATTATTTTTGGTTTTAAGTTCATTTATTATGTATGCAAGAATGGTAATACACTGGCATCTGAATGTCTTTTAGGCATACAATATCCTTATTATTCAAAGTGGTTTTTCCTCCATAATTGAATGGTTTACCTTATTATTACACTATGTTAATGATCCAGCATTTCCATTTTTCTATAGGATGCTTAATTGTAAGCAAAGTGCAATCAGAATCAGAGATGCCATCTATAATTGACAGTGTCATAATAACAGCCAGGATTGCAGGAGCGAAGTACCAAAATAAGTAACAGTGGGGAGAAAGTTCTGAAACCCCCCCAGGAAGCCGATCTGGGCTGGGACAGAGCCCACCCACACAGGATCCTCTCCCCAAACTCTGTCAGTTTGGGCATTAACAGAGATAGAGTGCTATTGATATCAGTTTGTACATTTAATCAGTTTTTTTGCAGTTTTCAGCGAGATGTGAACTATATCCCTGTCCAAGGCATTTGGTTCAAATCAGCTGAGACAGAGAATAATCAAGATTTATGATTCTCATTCTGACTCGGATCACACAGTCAGTGCAAACAGTACCACAGAGCTTCCTCCCTGAGCCCCAGTGACATCCTGTGCTTGCCCTCACACAGTGATTTAACATCCATCCCAGGGACTGTCAGGAGGCTGCTGCAGCTCCAGGTAATGGTGACTCTTGGTTCTCTCCACCGTCCCCAGGGGTAGCACTTGAGGGGCACCGCAACCCAGTTTGGGGCTGGTTGGCAGAAATCAGTAAAACAGCAGTTTGCAAAATAAAAGGGAATTCATCTTGCTGTGCCTCCCAGCACAGCCTAGAGCAGCCTGGAGCAGGAGCAGGCTGTGGCATGTCTGACCTCTCTTGCCCAGAGCCTCCCTGCTGGGGAAGCACTCCGTGGGTTCTCACAGGTGGGTCGTACCCTGCCCTGCAAGAGTCAGGGGCCCAGGAGCAAAGTGAGCTCTGGAACTGCACAGGGAAGGGCCAGGGACAGCTCAGGAGGCAGTTCCCAGCAGCAGCAGGGGCCGTCAGCACATCCTACGGGCAGCTCCATTTCCAGGGGCTCAGCAGCAGCCAGGGAGCCAGAGCTCTCCAAGAGCTCAGCTGGGAAGTGAATGTTTAGATAAAAATTAAATGATCCAAAACCAACTCTAATAAAACCAGCCAGGTGATGGGAACAGAGCAACGGTGAGGCAATTTTCAAGCCATTTTGAAGGCAGCCATGCTGTGTGCTGCTGGCTGGCCAGAGTGTGCTGTCTCTGGCATCTGGGATGCTCTGGTGGGCTCCTGCCCAGACATCTGCTCCCATCAGTACAGGATGGATGTAAGCCCAGCCAGGCAGCCCAGCCACAACTGCGGAGGAGGGTCCTGGCACGTCCTCACTGCCCGGCAGGCCTGGGAGTTCCCCTCTTGGGCAGCACAGCCCCAGCACCTCAGCCCGCAGCCCTCCGGTGCATGGGGCAGGGCAGAGAGCTGTGATGCTGCTGCCGAGAGCTCCAAGCATCTCCGTGCAGGAATGGGGCGCTGGGAGCTCCACCTGGCACAGGGTGGCACGGGGGTGCAGGCTCCTCTTGCCTCCCGCCCTGCTCACGGTGAGGGCAGCACAGCTGTGCCAGGGGCAGCAGGGATGTGCCAGGGGCAGGAGGGCTGTGCCAGGGGCAGCAGGGCTATGCAAGGGGCAGCAGGGATGTGCAGGGGGCAGGAGGGATGTGTCAGGGGCAGGAGGGATGTGCCAGGGGCAGCAGGGCTGTGCCCAGGGCACTCCTGCTCCTGCTGCCTGCCCAGGGGCCTTGCTGTGCTCCATCTCAGCAGGGTTTGCTCAGCCACCTTTCCCCACACGCTGTGTGCAGCACCACTCAGGGTTAGCCAAGGCTCTCTGTTAATTCACACATGTAGGGTAACATCCAAGTGAGTGACAAAACAGCCTGATGCCTCTCCAGTCAATAGAGTAAACAATTCCTGGTTTGGATAAACAGAATTACTAGTGTTGAAGAGCTCTGGGCAGCACTGCACAGTCTGATTAGTGTAAATGCTAAACACAAACCAATTAACACTCTCTAAGTCTGCTTATCTCATGTCACTTAGTGCTAAAATAAAGGCTAACACTAAATACACACATTGATTTAGCCATTAAATCCAGCATCACTCAAAACAGCTCATTATATCACCGAGAAACAAATAAAGTCACCTGAATTTTCAGAAGCTGCTGTATTATGAACAATGACTCAATTGCTCCATCCTGCACTAGGGAGTCACTGCTCATACTGAGGACAGACTGATACAGCTTCACCCCAAAATCCAACCTGGGCCACAGTGGGGTGACAGGTGACATCCCCACCTCACCTCAGGCAGCGCTGCTGTGGAAGCACCTGGTGCTGTGCCCCCAGCTACCGTGCCCGGTACAAACATCACATCACTGACAGCAGCTGCTCGGCCAGTGCCAGCCATGAACCCCAGGCATCCATCAGCTCTGCTAAGGACGAGGAGAGACTCCACAGTGCCAGCCTTGAACCCCAGGCATCCATCAGCTCTGCTAAGGACGAGGAGAGACTCCACAGTCCCAGCAAACCCCAGCAGCTGCCAGTGCAGCACCTTTTGAGAGCAAAACCAGCACTGACAGAACATCCACCTTAGTCCCTGAAGAACCAAAACTACTTTGGGTTTGATTTGCGCTTTATTTGGGCTTTTCTTCAACTAGAAATTTTTGAAAGCTGGTATGTGGGAAGCTGATGATAGGAATAGCCTGTCTGGGGGTACCCTGCCCTAACAAGCACAGGTAGCAGGCAGAGGGAAGGATGTGTGGATCTTAGCAGGCAGTGTGAGATGTTTACATTCCTAATTACAAGGGCTAATTCTTCGCTTTGGCCAGGTATCCCTTCTGCAGACAAGGTTAATGGGATGTGAGAGACCACAGCTGCCACAGCACCAAGTGAGGAGGACAAGCAAGAGACAGCAGCATTAATCAGCAAGGAGCCATGCAAAAATGGTTATCTCAAGCTGTTTGGAGGCACAGAGTAAAAATAAATCTTCCTGAGTTTAATATTCTGCCAGTCAGCTCCTTTTTGTAGGTGGAATCTATTAAAAATTATCTTTCTGCTAAAATGCTAAAGTGTTTCTGACATTTAACAGCTTGCTTCGAGCAAAAAGGTGCAATAAATACATAGGAGAGCTAATTGGCACCAGAACATCCAACATCCACCCAGCACGAGCAAGCACTCCTGTGTCAGCTCCTGACGCCTCTGGCAGACCCCAGCGTCTCCCCTGAGAACGGTGCCCCTGCTCCCGTGTGCCCGTGCCCTGCCCACCTGGGGCAGCTGGAGGTTCCCAGCACCATCCAGCAGCTGCACAGGAGCCGAGGGTCTGGGGGATGCGTGCTGCAATCTGCTCCTACCCAAGTCTTCACTTCAAGGTACTTGGTTGCTGCAAGACGCAGAAGGAGCTGCTTGGCAATGTGGTCTCAATAAAAATTAATGCTTTAACGAGAAGCCAAATAGCTACAGCTAATGTTCTTCTGAATGAGATCTAAATTTTATTCATAAGCATCAGTGTCAGGACTAAAATAACAGTTTTATGGACACTATGAGCATAAACAGCTCTGCTGATTCAAAAACAGAAACTGCATTTCTGAATGAATCAACGTGCTCATTTGGAACAAAAGCACTGTTCCAAACACATGCCTCAAATAAAAGAGAAAGCCAGAGAGTGTTCTCCTGGTGAGTCTGCTTCCAAGGAATGCACTGCAGAGGGCTAGGGAGACGAGGGAACAGTGATTGGGAATGTGCCAGGGAGAAGGAGCAGGGGACCCTCAGGGACTGCCTGGGACAGGCCTGAGGTGGGATGGGATGGCGTTTCCTCCTCATCTGCATGTGGAAAAGAATCACAGGTGAGAAAGAAGAGTGGTGCACTCCTGCAGAAATCCCTGCTGAGCTCCAGCATTCAGGACTGGATGGCTCTGGCGAATGGTTGAAATGGCCTTTGTTTATTTGAGGTCAGTGCCTCGGAAAAGGACAAGAGCCACATGGCTAAAAAGTAATTGATAAGGGATTTTTAGAAAAACACCTCTTGGAGAGTGGGCTCAGACACATAGAAGTCAGGTAGCCCACAGTGTGGCATGCATTGTGGGCAGTGACACAGCCACGCTGGCCAGAGACTCCAGAGCATGGCTGAGCTGGGGGTGGAAAACACATTTTACATTCTGTGAGGAGTTTGTTGTCAGGCCGCTAGTGGAGCCTCTGGACAATTTGTTTACTTCACAAGGCAAATTAAGGGTCATGCAATAGGGAAGCACCAGCTCCAGCATCCCCATTCCCACACCCCTTCTGCAAATGCGAACAGGACCAACAGCACTTAGGCTGAGCACTTCCAGTCAGCACTGAAACACCCCAGATATCATGATCCCTGGCTAGCCCTGAGAGCCCAGGCTCCTGAGATGAGGCAAGCCCAGTCCCCTGCACTGGGCAGCCCCCGGTCTCCCAAGAGTCCTGTGAGCTCGAGTTCTGCAGGGAATCTCTCTCTGGGAGAGCCTGGCTCTGCTACTGCAGCGCTTCCCATAACTGGGGCAATATATCTGTGGCCACAAATGAAAGATCAATATTTATTTAACAGACACAGTACCCTTTAGAGGCCCTTAATTGTAAATTAATCATCATTAACTGGCAGTAATTGAACACGCTGAAAGCTGTGATCGCAGCTATCCCCCACAGCAGGGTTTGGCGCAGGTGCCAGCACAGGGGACTGGGATGCAGGTGAGGGGTGGGAGAGGGACCCACAGTGGGCCCTGCAGGGGTGCATAGGGACTGCTGCAGCCAGAGTTTGTTCAGCAACGCAGCACTGGGGGACAGAGCTGTGGGGGCTGGGGACCCTCCCAGAACCAGGGGAAGCCCTGGAGCAGGCGGGAGCCTCTCTGCTGCAGCAGCCCCGCATCCTCAGCAGGACACACTTGGTGCTTTGGCCCCACTCCCAGCTCCAGCTGGAAAGGCAGACAGCCCCGACTGCTTCAGGCCAGACCAGCCCCCTGGCCTGTGTGTACAGCACAGGGGGCTGAAACAGGAAATGAGAGGGGTGACAGGCCCATCAAAGAGAAGGAAGACATGGCTCTGCTCTGCCTGCCCGGGGAGCACCTGCCCAGCACCCATCAGCACCTGCACAGAATTTGGATGCTGCTCATCTGCTCACTGCATGCTGCCTGCTGGAGGCACAGCTGGTGGCAGACTCTAAGCCCAGGGGATCCCTTCCCTTTGGGAGGCAGAAAATGCAGTTTGTTTCTTTCCAAATTTCACAGGAATACAGACCAGCAGGGCAAGAACCAGCTCTTCCTCCCCGGCTCTCAGAGCCATGGGGCACGAGCCTGCCCACAGGCTGCTGCCAGAGGGATCCAGGGGGATACACGGAGATGCACAGCCACCAGCACAAGGGTTTTGGAGAGTGCTGCTTTTCAGACACCCTTGAACATTGGAGGGCTTTGGAGATACTGGTGTGCTCTCTAGTCTGAGGCTTTGGGTGGCTCTACCCTGTTTCTGGCATTGCAGTGATTAAGAAACAAAACCTAACGTCATCCTTGGTGTGAACACAGGCGAGTGCACCGGCCTCAGTGCCAGCAGGCTGTGTGGGGCGAGCTGGCAGAAGGAAATGCAAATTCTCTTTCTGTAAGGACGACAGTGGCACGAATGCTGACTTTATTAAAATGCAGAATTATTTCAGGGCTCTTTGTTTAGCTCAGAGCCTGGAGGTAATTTATGCACAAGGATGGAGCAGCGAGGGCTGTGCTCGGCTGCCTGGCATTGCCAGCAGTTCTTGGCTGTGCTCCTGGTGTGAAGGCTTTCCAGCTCTGGAAGGAAGGTCTGGGAATCCACAGTCTCACTGCTTGTTCTTGCTGAAGAATCCTTCCTGTCCTCACAGCTCCTGTGTACAGCTGCTATGCATGGAGGCTTTAACACAGAGACTCATTAAGTGCTCGCTGATCAAGTCAGCTGGCCTTCTGTCCAGAGACATTCCCTCTCTGCCTGCCCTGCTCCTGCTGCCCAAAACAGCCTGGGGGCTGCTGTGCCCAGGTGCCATCCCTGAGAGCTGGTGAGGGCATCCTCCCCTGCTCCCCCACAGCTCCCTGGAAACACGGCAGGACCACTGCCACCCTGAAGCCTGGCCAAGGAACCTTTTGAGCCATGGGCCGTGAGGAGGGGCTCTGCTCTCTGCCCCACCTTGGCTGTGAGCCTCTCCTGTGAACTGTGGCCACCAAACACATTATCACCTGCCCCAGGACCCTCAGGAGGGGCAGCTGATTGACTTTGCAGCCCATGATTTCCCTTTGGATTTGGAGACTCTCAAGGCAATCTGTGCTTCTGCAAAGTCTCATCAAAACTTGGGACTTAGCTGGCACTTCCACAGCTTTGGCCTCTGTATCAAAGGGATGCATGAGGGATTTGGCAGGAGAAATCCCAGGACCTGGCACAGAGATGACAATTAGTTTCTTATGAATAAATACTACAACTTGAAAGGATGAGGTGCAGAACTCCAGCATGGCTGGAGCTGTCCTGGTCCCATAAACAGCTGTGGGGGTCCTGCAAAGGTACAGGGAGAGCATGAAGCAGGGCTTTCCCACAACCAATAGAAGGCAGACAGAAGAGAGGTCTCAAGGTCCCTGAACAGCAGCAGTAAGCTCACTTGCTCATCACCACAGTCCTGGGAGAGGGTCCAGCCACCACCAGTGGCTCAGCTGGAGCTGGCTGAAATCTCAGACCACTGCATTTCAGATGAACAGGTTCGGCCAGGTGCTGGAGCGAAGCAGCACAGCCCAGGGGCATGGAGGGATGCCAGGATGTGCCCTGGCAGCAGCTGGGACTGTTGCAGCAGCACGGGGTGCAGGGACCAATGCCAGGCCCTCCACCTCTGCCGACCATCACTGCGAAGGCAAAGAGAGACTGCTGGAGCTCGTTGACAGGGAGGTTTATTGAAATGAAACCTCTGCAGCAGGTTATGTGCTCTTGTTTTGAGGAGTTTAAACCACGTCCAGGATCAGGCTAGATTAAATCCTTGACTTCCACTACTGCCCAGGAAGCCTCATCTAGGCTGATTCACATTTTCATCTGCATACTAATGCTGGGTTTTAATCAGCAAGGAAACCTTCCAGCACATTGCTTCAAAGGTAAAACTCTGCAGTGGAAGGCACACAGGGAGGAAGCCACTGCCAGCTTCTTTCCCCCTCTCCCATGCCACATACACCAGATTAGCTGTATCTCAGCTGACAGGACACTGCCATGAGCTGCATGGCTGGCATTAGGCTGTGCACTGCTGGGGCTGTGCTTGGGGAATATCATTGTGTTTGACACAAAGTCTGGCTTCACTGAGCCAGGTTTATCACCTAGTAAAGCTGCTGTGCCCAGACATGACAGGCAGAGCAGAGGGCCTGCTATTAGCAGGGGAAGAAGCTGGGGAATAAATCCATGACTTCTGCTTTTGTGCAGGTGGAGTGCAGATTTACATTGCAGAAGATCCGTGCCGTCTGTGTAAGTGCTGAATCCCACCCTGCCCCTCGCACATCGATGCCGGCAGCTGGTCACAGCCCGCAGGCTGACAGGAGGAGGGATGGAGCGCTGGGAGCGCGGAGACGGGAGCCTGGAGCCAGCCACCCTTCTGGAGGGAGATACTATTCTTAGGCGGGTATTTGGAGGCAGTTCAGAGGAACCTGCCTTGCCACACTTTTAAATTCCTGTCTCTGCAGTGGCACAGTGACAGAAGCCTTCCCGTATGGTACCGTGGGAGGGAAAGCTTCCGCCCGCCGTTGCCTTGGCGGATGCCGAGCGGCGCGCTGGGCACCTGCCACCACGCGGGCTGGCACCCTGAGCTGCGCCGGCTGCTCGGGGCACTCACAGCCCCCGGCCAGGCCAGCACTGGAAGCAGGCTGCCCACACCGGGTGGGTTCCTGGCCACAGAGCACCGATTCATGGCACTCGAACACCTTGTCTCAACCCCCAAGTATCCTGCTTCCTAAACCACTTCTCATTCCTCACATGGTGATCTCCTTCCTACACATGCCACCCATTACTATGCAAAATAATCGTGTTAATGCCCACATCCATTAGCAAACAGACAATGAAGTCTCTGGCACTCACCAGCAGCAGGGTCCTGGCACTGGGACCACAGGCACGACCTGCAAAGACACTGGGCTGGTGGCACTGGGACAGCATGGCTGGGAAGGAGCTGAAGAAGCCCCAGGTTACGTGGAAGGCAAATGGGCACAGCCTCAGCAGGAAACATTCTGTAACATGAGTGGCTCCATCCCAGCTGACAGTGGTGCCGTGTGCCACCAGCCTGCCAGCCCGTGCCCCGTCCTGCTGCAGGCAGCCGCTGCGGCACACCCATCCCAGTGCCAGTCCCGCTCTGTCACTGCAGGGCAGCACCATGTCACGCCTGCCCCGGCCCGAGCTCCTGCCTGCCCTGCTTCCTGGCTGCCAGGGACAACACCCACAGGTCCAGTTCCAACAGCAGGCACTGCATGTCCTCAGACATTCCTGGAGGAAATGCTTCTCCTCTGTACTTGAAAGTTTCTTGAAAGTTTCCAGCAAATAGCTCTTGCAGGTAAGCAGGGCTGGGGTCAGCCATCCTGCACCAGAGGCAGCCGTGCAGCTCCTGTGCAGCACACAGAGGTGTGAGAACATTAACCACCGCTGCTGAGCTCCTTTCCTGCCATTGTGTCACAGCCCTAATTGTGCTTGTTAATGGAATGTCTGCCTGGCACTTGCTCGGGGCCACGGCTCGTTCAGGCAGGACAAACCCGGATCAATGCTGCTTGACAGCGATGCACTCCGATGCACCCAGCAAGTGCTGCAGGGCCTGTGCCCCTCGGAGCGCTCACACCCAGCGAGGAGGGCGTCCTCCTGGAGCCCAGTGGCCCCAGTGTCACCGGTGCACTGTGAGGAGGGATGTCTCTGGCAAGGGTGGGTGCTGCTGCCCCAACACTGCATATCCACACCGCCCTCCCCGCACAGCTTCTGCCAGGAGGGCACCAGCCTGCCAGGGAAACCTGTTCACATTGCCAGGAACAATACCCCCTAACAGCCTAGTCTCAGCTGCTGCTCCTGTGTGACCCCCTTGCCCTGGAGGGGCTCTACTAACAGGACACTTGGCAGCTCTGCCTTTCATGGTTGTGTTGAGCGCAGGACAAAGCTGAAGCAGACCCAACACCCTCAGCATCACAAGTAATCCCATTAGATGTTTCTGTGATCTCTGACTGGTCATGAACACCTTGCTTTCAGGTAGACCCAGCTCCTCTGGCTCCAGCTGGTGATGCTCAGCCTGAATCTACCATTGCTGCCCACAGGCAGGTGTTCACACTGCATCCCAGCTGCCTGGGCTGGAGAGCAGGGAGAGGGCTGAGAGCTGCAGCCAGTCTGGGCACACATGCTGGCTGGGACTATCACTTTTCCCACTGTCACCTGGGACTTTTCCAGACTCTCCATATTTACCGTGCCTTTTGCAACTTGAAGGGACAGGCCATGCCTCTTTGGAGGCAGCAGGACAAGTTTCCTGCCTGAGACAGAGCTCAGGGCAGCATGGTCTCCATCAGCTCTGATCACCTTAAAAGCCTCAGCCCATGTGGATGCATTTCCCACCAAATGCATCTCTGGCTGAGGAGTGCTTGGGGACCAGCAGTGATGGATGAAGGTTGTGACTGCCCTGAGCAACCTCAGGCTTGTATGGAGAGACATCTCCTTCCTGTCAGGGGAGAAAAAAGCTATAATCTGCTCTAACTGAGGCTGTGATTTTCTTATCCATCACGGTGGCAGCTTGTTTATACCCACCCAGGGCCCAGTGCTGCACAGGCAGCAGAGGAGAAGTGGGGCAGCTGCAGCAAAGCAGGGCAAGCGTCTGATGGACTGGAGCCACAGGACAGCAGGATGAGTCCTGCTGACCAGAGCCAAAGGCAGGTGCCCAGGGAGAGGGTGTGCAGCACCAGCCCTGTGCATTCCCAGGGCAGCTGGAGACCCAGGTGGGTTTTGAGAGCGGAAGAGAGGATTTGGGGAGTTGCCACGGCAACAGCATCACTTATGTCAGGGTATGCCAGAGCAGCACGGTCTCTGAATCCAAAACCTTCCTTCAAATTAGCTCCAGAGCATACCATACTGCCTTTGGAAACATGTAATGTGCTCCTGCCAATCTATAAAGCCTTGTTTGTCAAATGGTTGGTGGCTCTTCCCTGCCAGAACAGCATCCTTCAGTGCAGCCCAGCCCCTGTGTGAGACCCTCAGCTGGGCAGCAGCATCCAGCCCTGCAGGGCAGCTGCGAGGAGAGAACCTTCTGCCCACGGAGGGTCTGCCCTGCACGGCCCCGTTACTCAGCACGCCTCCTACACATCCCCTCAATATTTACAGACATAAATCCTCAGCAGTTCACACAGAAAGGTTCAGCTTTGCCAGTCAGGCTTGTAAACAACCTTGCAGAAGCCCACAACTCTGACACAGACATTTCAATGTGGCACTGTCATGCGCCCAGCTATGCCTGAGTCAGCAGCTGCCAGCTGAGCCTGCTGTTGAAGGGCTGTGGCACGACCACCAGCCCGCAGGGTGGGTGCAGCTCCCGACTCCCCATCCCACTGGACAGACCCCGCAAGAGCTGCAGGGTTTCAATGGCTCAAGCCTGGGACTCCCAGCCAAGCCTCAGCTCAGGCAATGGCAGCAGGAGCAAGTGAGAGAAGTTCATGGGGCTCTCTCCAGCCCAGGCAGAGCAAACAATAACTTTTAAAAAGTCAATTAGCTTCCTGTCAGTCAGCTTATGCTGGAGTGAGGTAATTCCCTTGTTGCTTACAGAACTCCCACTCTGCTGGAGAAGGCAAGCCTTCCTCCTGCCTGCTTGGCACCAGCAATCCCCAGACTGATCACCTGGTACCTGTGGGGATGGTGGCAGTGCTGCCAATTCCACTGCTCTGGCCACTGGATGCCCGGGCACAGCACCAGCACTGGGACAGGCTGGTGCTGAGCCTCTGGCTTCCACACCCAGCTCCATGCTGAGACTGGGCTCCCTCTTCCTCTGCTTCTCTCCAGATGCTTCTCCAGGCCCTCCCAAGGGCTGCTGCGTCAGGAGAAGAGGGTTGTCTTGGGTGCTCTCAGGTGCCAGCAGGATGTAGCACCTTATCCCAGTCGGCAGTACCTGGTGAGCTCTCCTTTGGTCTTTGGCAAATGCTGCAGTTTCCAGGCTGCTCCCTGCAGCCACAGCTTGGCAGAGCCACCACACTCACAGTCTACATTCACCACCACACTCACAGTCTACATTCACCACCACACTCACAGTCCACATTCACCACCACACTCAGTCCACAATCACCATCACAGTCACAGTCCACATTCACCTCCACACTCACAGTCCACATTCACCACCACACTCACAGTCCACATTCACCACCACACTCACAGTCCACATTCACCTCCACACTCACAGTCCACATTCACCACCACAGTCATAGTCCCACGCCCAGGAGCTACATCTCCAGAGACAAATACTCCCCTCACCATACGCTGCCTTGCCTTGCCTTTGACTCACCATGTCTGTGGCCAAGCAGAATCTCACAGGTGTGTCAGAATAGGAAATCTCCATTAAAAATAAAGCAAAATAAAAAGGTTCCATTGTAATCCTATTAATGCATCTCCACACAGGTCGGTATCTCCTGAAGAACACTTCCCATTAGAGAAATCAATTTAGTATTCGGCTTTCTTCCTGTGGTGCATATTGAAGTGGGATTTGACAATGATGGAAAACAGATTTGTGTTAAATACTGCCAATAATGTCTCATAGCTCAAGGTTACAGCTTCTGGTGAGCGACAGACGCTCGTAATCCAACGCATGGAAAATACTGCACTCCACTATCAATTATCTGGAGTTATTAGGTTTTAAAATAAACTGCACATCCGGACTTCAGGCCACATGTTTGTTTTACATTTCCCTTGCAGGTGCTTCAGCCTGTTTGGGGCTTTCTGGTCCATCTGAGGGCTCTGTGCACAGCTGGCTCCAGCTCCAGCCTCAGCCCAGCCTGGAGTCCCAAATCCTCACAGGGTGCAATGCTGGCATCCTTTTTGCCCAGGATTTCAGACCTGGCTAGAGCTCCAGACTTCCAGACAGGCTTACAGCAGACAAGGAATTTCTTGATCCTCTTCTTAACAAATTGGGGTTTTCAGATTCACCAGTTTGGTGGGAATTTTGAACAAGTGTTTTCCTTTCTCAGGCTCCTCAGGAGCCCAGAGCAAAGCAGTTGTTTTGTGTCCTGAATTGCCACTTTGATGCTTGACAAAAGCTTTTTTCTCTTTGATAAACAGAAATGAAGCTGAACATTAATGGATCCTTTCCTTGCACTCAAGAAGGCTGGGGAGCCTTGCAGGGGGTCAGAAGACCTTTTGGAGCCTCCTTTTACTTTGAGGCTGCCAAAGTCTCAGGCGAGGAGAGGAACTGAGCTCCTGCAAGCTGAGGAGGAGACGTGTGGGCAGCAGCAGGGAGCCACACCGATCTCCAGGCTCAGATGCCAGCATTGCCCAGCTGGCACTCTGGGCTGCACAGGGAGTTCAGCCTCAGCAGTGCCACAGGAAAACCAAGATAACTGGGAAATGCACACTGGGCTGGATTTCAGCTCCTGCTTGGGGATGTGCAGAGTTATGTGCTTGTGGAGGAGGAACTGCCATGTGCTGGGGAGCAAAAACAACAGCCAGAGCTGGGGAAACAGAGAGAACTGACAGGCAGGGAGCGCCAAATGCACATACACCTGGACAGTGGGGCCAAGGAACCCCAGGCACTCACTGTTGGGCATCTTCCCTGTGCGTTTTTACCCTAATTTGCAAGTCAGTAAGAACCCGTACAGAAACCCTGTCCTGTTTTTGGATTGCATTGTGGAAGCAGCATTCCCTGGGACAAGGAGTCTGCAGAAGGGGACACAAGGGTGACCAGAAAGCTGGAGCCAGCCCAGGGATCACCAGCTATGACACAGTCAAACCACAGAAACATCTGCTAGTCCTACAGAACCCAGGGGAACAGAGAACGTTCCTCATCCCTTCATTAAGCAATTAGGCCTACAGACATCTCTCTTCTATTAAGTGTCCCCACATCAATGGCAATGGCTTGCAAATATTCTAGTGGCATAAACAGAGTTATTAATCAGGTGCTGTAAAGGCAAGAAATTAACATAAGGAAAACGCAGACTGAATATTGGAGAAAGTTTCCTGGAAGCAAACCATGTTAATCAGGGAATTGCCATCCCAGGGAAAGGAGGAAAACTCCACAGCATGAGATGGATCAGAGATCCCTGGCAAATATCCCAGAGGGAATGCACAAATGCTGGCTAGTGAGATGATCAGGATGACCCAATATGTGACTTGCTCTTCCTGACATAAATCATTGAGTGATCTCTAATGATGATTCACTGCTCTGGGTAAAGGTGCCTTCATTCACACAGTCTGCTGCCCTGCCACAGGCTGGGCTTTGCACAGGGAGAGTTATTTCTTTGCAGCAGGTTATCCTCTTGTGGCAGAACCACCGTGGAGACTCCACTGTCCTGCACCGTGGTGCCTGTACCCTGGGGAGCCAGGGTCCCCTGCTCCCAGGTGAGCTCTGCCATCGTGGCCACAAGAAAAGCTCTCTCTAGCTGCAGCAAAGAAGTAAATCCAAAGGACTGGGATGTGCTCAGCTGCTGCCAGCTGCTCCCTCCAAGCTTCTGGAAGGCTGTGCCCTACCCGGCTTTACACTGGAGGCTGAACACATGGAAAACACTGGCTGGTCTCACAGCACATGCCAGGAACTTGGTGCAGTAACAAGTGTGACAAGCACCACTTGTGCAGCTGCACGGATGGCAAGGTTACCTGTACCTGCCATCAAGGGGAGCAGCTGCTCGCAGGACGCGCCCCGAACGCTGACAGATCATTTGCTCTGGTGCAAACAGATGTCTCCGTGCAGCAGAGCAGCCACCCGAATGCTAAAGCAGCTTGTTCTGCCTCTCCATAAAGATGTCATATTTGTTCCCAGAAGTTAATCTTTAAAGATTTTTAGAAGGATCAATAACCAGTGGAAGTGTGCAGAGCAGGCTGGAACAGCGGGGACAGCTCCAGTGCAACAAGCACCCACGCTGAGCCCCATGCCAGCTGTGGTGACTGTCCCCACACCTCGGGACAGGGGCACCGTGGTGCTGAAGGGCTCTGGGGACTGGGAAGCTGAGTCCCATGCTCTGAGGGCTCTTGACACTGATCACTGGAGCCATCTGAGGAGCTGGGCAGAACTAAACCAAGTCCTGCTGCCACAGACTGTGGCTGGGGGCACACAGAGCCCCACCAGCAGTAGGGCTCCTGCCTGTCTATTCTGAGCCACAGGCTCTGGCTGCATGCAGATGGCTGCAGGGAGCAAGGGGAAGTTTAGCTTCGAGCTGGCAGGCAGATTAGCAAGGTGAGGAGTGCTCAAAGCCAAGAAACTGGAAAGCCATTTGCCCTGGGCAGAGCACAGGCTGGGCTGTGCTGCTAGGGGACAGTGCGTGCTGAGTTGAATGAGCCTGTTTCTGCAGAGCACCAGTCCCACGGTGGCTGCTGGAAAACTGGCTGTAATGTCTTGTTACCCTCACAGAGCTCCCTCACACCCTTCCCTGGGCCCCTGGTCCAGCACTGTGCTGGCTCGAAGAGCCAGAGTGGATGTGAGCACTGGGACCTGCTTCAGACATCCTTCAGACATCACCTCCATGTGCTCCAAGAAAGGCAGGATAGAAGTGCTTCAGGAAAGCACCCCAGGTCCCAGCAAACCCCCTTCCCCCATCTGAGAAAAATTTCCATATTCATGAGCCTTATCACTCTCCTCAAGCTGCTGTGTGAATGCAGCAATTCAAAAAAGCAGCACCACACAAAGACATATTTTGAGGCCGTTGGGAATCAGCAGTAGTTTCTCAGACTCCCTTGCCCTGCGCCTGTCCTGTTGGAATTGAGCTGTGCTCCAGCCCCGTTGGTGCCCAGGCGGTGAGCCCAGCAAGGCTGGCACAGGTCAGAAGTGCCTCTCAGCACTTCCATGCCGTGGCAGCAGCACAGTCAGCCCTGGCACTGCCTGTGAGAGCCTGCTGCTCCCAGCTGCTGGAGGGTGACAGTGGGCCTTGGTGAGGTGCTGGAGTCGGTGAGTGCTGCTGCCTGAGGTGGAGCTGGGCAAGCCCCCGGGCTGCCAGATCAGTGTTATGGCCAGCTACAAGCCCCTGCCACCAGCCAGCCTGTGGCTGGCTCCCAGGCTGGGGTGGCCATGCTCAGGATGGCCATGAACCCTCTGCTGCCACTGCTTTCAGCCCTGCCCACTGTTGTGATTGGCATTTTATTAAGGAAAGCCATTATCATTTGCAAAAACATTCCAGACTTTGTCAGTGCTTATCCTTGTCTGACTCTGCAAAGCTCGTTGAGCTTTTATCTCCTGCAGACTAGATTACAGTAATACCTCAGTGCTTGCCAGGAGGGCTGATTACCGGCCCTCAGCCCCACAGGCAGCCCAGGTCATGCCCACTGTACCCACCACCAGCCCAGCACCTTGCCTAGGGTGGCTCCGGTGGGTGTCCCCCCGGACAGGTCTGGGAAGCAGAGTGCTCTGGGTTTCCAGCACGACCGAGCGCTCAGCCCAGTCTGTGCTGCGAGGGGCTCAGCAGCCAGCACCGCTGTCACCCAGGCTTTGCCCTGGCACAGGAGCCCAGGAGTTCCACTGCTGCCTTCCCAACAGCCCGGCAGGGCGACTCCTCCAACACTGCTGGCCCTGCTCGCCACCCTCCGCAGGCTGCCATCACACCTGGCTGCTGCTTTGGCATTCGTGGGGCCCAGCACACTCCCTGCGTGGGGTACAGCTCCTCCCAGGAAAGGTCCAAAATGCCCCTTGTATGTTCAGGCAGCGACCACAGCCTGGAGCAATGCTGTGGGCCATCCTGTGGGACTGAGCCGTGGGTGGCAGCAGCAGGGGAGAAGGGAGCGGGGCTGCCAGCGAGACTGGCGCTCCTGGCTCCTCGGCACAAGTGCCACCACCTCCCCTTCCCACCACATGCCAGCTCCTGCTGCTCTACCTGTGCCATTCTGCTGCAGGCTAAATTAATTATTTCTAATAAACCCATGTTTAAATTACCAGCCCAGGTAGGGGCCAGCTGATCTGAGGGCTTCTCACTCCAACAGCCTTACTGCAGTCAGCACTGGGCCAGGCAAAAGCTTCACCTGCATCCCCACAATCAGCGGGGATGGGCCCTGCAGCCCCCCTTCCTCTACTGGGTGAGACCTCAGGTGTGTCCCCTGCACCCGAGGACACCCAGAGAGACTCGCCACATGCCCAGTCACATGCCTCAGCGCTGGGAGAGAAGGAACAAGCACCTCATCTAATCTGTGCCAGTGATGGAGAAGATGTCACAGGCAACAGGGACATGGGGACAAGCCAGCCCGGGGTGTGCAGCTTCTGTTTTGGGGAAAGAGCAGTGAAAATACACAGCAAGAACAGCAAGCCTATTTACAGCCAGAGCCTCCTCGTGAGCAGGTGTCTGCAGCAGGCAGGTGCAGTTAGCAGGATCTGCAGAGGAGCTGTGGGGAAGAGGCTGAAGCACCCAGGCTGGATTTACCCCAGGAGTTGCAGCTTTGTCGGCCTGAGCCCAGGGAGGTGAAGCACAAACCCTGGCAGGCAGCGGGTTCCTTCCAGCACACTGCAGCCAGTGTCTGAGCTCTGAGCTCGGCTGGCTCCCCCCACGACTTATCTCAACTCTTCCCAGATGGCTTTTATCTTTAAACTACTGTACAGCAATACAAAAAGACAACAATAATTTAAGATCCTCTTTGACTGCAGGCTAATACCAATTCACTCCGCTTGCCGAGGGATGGCACTTTCCCTTTTTTATATAGCCTCTGTGATTTTTCTAGCGTATGCAGATAATCTCAAGCTCCTCATAAATGCAGCCATAAACTTTCCTCCCTCTGCCCCCTCGGAAGTGCATAAAACCAGCGGGATAACCAGCATCATCCTGGGAGGCCTCTGAGGAGGCAGCAGCTAAAACGGGCTCAGTAGCTGGGCAGGTCTCATGGGGAGCTCCCAGAGCTGCCACGATCACTCACCCCGTGCCAGCCTGGGCAGAGAAAGGGCAAGCACAGAGCAAGGCAGCTGAATCTCTGCACAGTGAGAGTCTCTCCACATCCACCGTGGCTGCCTGGGAAGGTGTCCCTGGGCAAGGCTCCTGGCCAGGGTGTGCTGGGGAGTGGCACCTCTGGGCACAAAGGGCTGCCAGCCTGAAATCAGCTCCTGGTCCCTCCCAGGGCCTGCCCGGCTCACACGAACCCCTCCTGGGGCCTGTCTGGAAGGAATTCCTGCTTACAGACAAGCCAGCAATGGTTCTCTTCCCCTAAAGAGATTTCAAAATATAAAATACTCTTCCTGTGTGGATGAAAGACCAACATCTTATCATCTCTCAGTAAATTTTTTGCTGTCTATGTAAATGTAGCCTTCCAAGAATTCAGCCCTATTAGTTTTGGGGTTTTTTACATGCTAGGCCTGAAGTAATTAAGCCTTCGCATTCTGACTCATTTTTCAGCCTGTTCACCAACATAGCTAAGAGAAGGTGTTCTATCAACAATGGAACTTTTCCCCCAAACACTTTAAAATCCAAAGGTTCATCAAAATCAACTTTAGTTTGCAAACTGTTTAGGTTTTGACTTAGCAGCTTTTTTTTTTTTTTTTTTTTTTTTGTGGCAAAAAGAACGGTTAAGAAATGCTCCCAGGCATCTCTGCTGCAGATTCTGGGAGAGCAAAGGGGGTTGGCACAGAGCTCTGATTCTCAGCCAATTTCTCCAGCACCAGATTATAAGCATCCTTCTTCCTCTTGCTGGAGTGCAGACAAAAACTGCATGTTCTCATGAAAGCCTCCAGCCATAAACACAACAGAACGGTGTGTTGTTTGACAGAGCACGGCTATGGCTCTGTGTCCCTGGGGCGCTGCAGCTCGGGCCCTTGCTGGCCCCTGATGAACCTCCTGGTGTGGGGCACATCCCTGGCTGAGCAGTGGGAGGGTGCCACTGTGGACATCAGGGTGCATCACCCCAGACAGGAGTAAAGCTTTCCAGGCTTACTTGCAAAGGGGGCAAATTACTGCCCTTTCCTGGCAGCAGAAACCTCCTGCCTTCTCTGCTGGCTGTGCTTGCTCAGCTCCTGGTGGAGGGTGAGAATGAGCATTTCCCCTTGGCCTGTGACAGTGAAACCACCTGGAGGAACATCTCAGGCTGCTGGAAAGGTGCTGCCGCACCCGGCCCCGAGGTGCCCACTCAGGTTAACAAGGAGCCTTCAGGCTTTGTAGGGTCTCTTGCTAAGGCCACACTTGCCCGTCCCTGCCCTGGGGCAACCCGGGGCTGCTGGTGCAGTGCTGCAGCTCCATCAACAAACCTTTCCCAGCCTGCTCCCCACCAAGGAGCAGCATCGAGTTTTTCCAGGAGTCATCTCATTCCAGGTGCCTCCATCCTGCAGATGACAAATCACTGCCTGAACGGACAGGCTGCACAGCGTGTCTCTAGTTGAGCTGAGATTTCACCCAGAACCACATCCCCAAGAGTTATTACCAGTTTCATTAGATTAATGATTGCAGAACCACCAGCAGCATCGCAGATGAGGCGTTAACGTTTGCATTCCCATACAGTAACACCAGTTGCATGGTTTTGCTTAAATCAGGACAAGAGACCAACTGGAGACTGACACAGTGAGGTGTGATTTCTTGCTGGCTCCAGCAGC
The DNA here is from genome assembly GCF_050655825.1 of Lonchura striata. Taxonomy (NCBI): domain Eukaryota; kingdom Metazoa; phylum Chordata; class Aves; order Passeriformes; family Estrildidae; genus Lonchura; species Lonchura striata. Next base: position 591,211 of record NC_140716.1, read on the forward strand.
AAGAAGACAGATTTATGATGCTTAAAAAGCACCAACTGGACTGGGAGACAGAAATCTTGGTCTGTGCATAATGACACACAAGACTTTAACCTCAATGACACAGAGGATTTTAACCCCCTGCATTCTATAAACTTCCTCATCTACTCTCACATTAGCCTGGTGGTAGAACCCCTACTAATACAGTGGGGTAAGGAAAATAAACTAGAAAACATCCATTCACTGCCTAAACTGTCATCTGTGCTGCTAATAGTCACAGGCAAAGCACATGGTGGGCCTGCTGAGATAAAAGGAAGCTAAGAGATTGTTTGTACCGTTAATACATCTCGTGATAAATGATGTGTGAAGTTTTACTGCAAGGTCTTGAGGAGGCTGTGAGCTTGGAACACCAGCTGAGGGGATGCCAGCTTGGGGAAGGAGTGAGAGGCAAATCTGGGGAGGCTGGGAAAGGGTCAGGAGCAGCCTGAGACATCTCTTCCAGCTCCATGTCATATCCCAAAGGCAGAAGCAGGGCACTGAGATTCCAGATCTGATGGAGGCTGGATGAGGGAGACGGGGGCATTGCATCCACACCAAGAAGCTGGAATTGAAGATGCCTGTAATAGGTGAAACACTGAGGCAGCCATACCCAATCCTGCTAGCTAAATATGCTCCTAGGGGGATTTCTTGCTTTACCTCTTTCAATATTTTCCTGTGCTTTGACCCAGTGCTACATACAATAAAATAATTTTTAACCTGAAGATGATGCTTTGTCCTCAGTCCCAGGCTGCTGAGGACTGTGCCTGATGCACAGGGAGCTGGAGTGAGCCAGGCTCTGTGCCTCTGGCCACAGTCCACATTTGAGCCTCTCTGCACCACTCATGGAACAAATCCCCGGGTCCCTGGGAAGCTGTCACCCACCAACATCTGCTCTCCCTGCCCCATCCATCAGTGCCAAACCCTGCTAGGTGGATCCTGATGCCAGGGGCAGATCTGTGACTGGGGGCACTCTGAGCCACTCTTCCCCACCAGGGCTTTGAGATTCCTGAAGCAGAGGATTGATGCCACAACTATCTCAGAAATGCCACACAAATGTGAAAATTGAGCAAATGATAAAATGTAGATGAATTTTCAGGAGCAGAGATTCTGAATAAGAAAAACCATGGCAGCAAACTACACAGTTTATGCACAGGAAAGATATATCTTGACAAGAACTAATATTTTATGTGGAGTAAATAATTCAGTAGTAACAGATTTGCACATTTAAAAATGTGGTATTAGGAACAAAGTCTTGATTTCCCCTACTTCTCATGCAAGTCCTTGACATACACAATCTCCTCACCCTCCCCTCAGTGCTGCCTCATATTCCAACACCTTCCACTTCCTTGACCTCCTTCCTCCCCACAGGAGCTGTCATGGTGGAATGGGCCTGGGGCTCCAGCTCTCCAGTGTGGAGAGGCAGCACCTTCTCCCAGAGTTTGATGGGCAACACATGGGTGGACTTTGGGCACAGAAGAGCCCACCCCACACGCCCCAGTCCCCACATCACACCAGGGGCTGCCCTGAGCCCCACTCCCTGTGCCAGGGGCTGTTCCCTCAGCACAGGATCCTCCTCAGCCCTAGCGGTTTCTATGGTTACTGTTCATGGGGACAGTTTGAGACCACCCCAGGGGAAATGACCTGCTGAGGGAGTGTGAAAACAGTGTCCACAATGGTGGGTCCAGCCCCAGAGGGATGGGGAGCTGGGAGCCCCAGGTCATCCCAGACTCTGCCAGGGTCTGCCACAAGACCCTGGTCTTTCACCCAGGGCGCCCTGGCAGCTCCCCGTGCTGCCTGTGCCAGACCATCTGTCAGTGCTCCCCATCTCTCCCTGCCACAGCCAGAGATTTGCACAATCGAGCCCATTTAACTGATGCTGGAATCTTCCTACCTGGTGTGAGGCTCTAAGCCTTATCTGCATTTAGAATTGTGCTAAGCCAGCAGATCTCCTGCGTATTTGCTCTTTGAAAGCCCACTCTGAGGAGTTCTGGCAGGAGGGCCACATAAAGGGAAAGCCCCACAGCTCCAGCCCACAGATAAAGCTCTGCACCATACAAGACATTTTGATATTTTATGCCAGCATTTGGCACTGCTCCAGAAGAGCTCTGAGTTATCTTAAGCTTCACAAATGCAGAGCTAAAGCATTAGCAAGGGAATTGCTCCTAAGTCAAGGGTTAGAGGCGCACAGCAAAATGGGTTCTTAGGGGTTGCTCTCCCCCTGGCTTTGGGGGATAAGTCTGTATTTACCACCATCCCCCTACCCTGGGCAAACTGTGATGCTTCCCAATGCTAAGCTGAAGGGTTTTACTAAAATACCCCAGCAAAACGATTCCTCCTGGCTCCTAAGCACATAAAAGCATCAAAAAGTAAAAATGTATTCTACACTATGGTGATTAATTAGGATGATGGATGAGGACAAACATCTGGTTCCACTGCCTCCTTTGCACAGATGCAGGAACTGGACTGAGTGGAGGACCCCGGGGAGGTCAGAACACTGGGGTCACACTCGTGCACTGCAAAGAATGGCAGGACACGACCGTGGCCAACAAAAATGTGCCAGAGGCTCTTTGCCCACACCGGCATGGGCAAGGCAATCGCATCCACATCCGTGCCCACCCTGGGCTGCCCATTTTGCAGGAGCGGATAGTGGGAGCTGAGGAGCTAAAATAGATGGTCTTGAAATAATCTTGAAGGAGAGAATCAAGGCAGCTGCTCAAAGGCTTGTGCCAGCCTGGAGCTGAATCTCGCTCCAGGAAAGGTGCTGCAGCAAAGGGGACCCTGCGTCTGATCAGGGAGCTCAGTCAAGAGCTGGAGCATTGAAACAGAGACAGCAAAGGAACTGGGAAACAGAAAACAGGAAATGGCTTCTAAACAGTGGAAATGTTCTGCTATGGAGGAGGATGGGGCCTGGAGAGGGAGGATTAGCCAGCTATAAATACAAGCAGTGCTGAGTTAAAAGGCTAATTAGAATAGCAAAAAGAAATACAGCAGTACATTTCAGAGATGATTCTGACTAACAAAGAGTTTTTCAAATCTGTTTGCAGAAGTGAATATGAAAGAGAAAATTGGATTCCTATGAAATTATTTCAAAAATTGGAGGAGGAAAAAGGTAATGGCAGATCTCTTCAACAGCCAGTCAGGCTCCTGACGTCTTCATCTGCTGCAAAGGCAAAAAGAAAGGTGACAGGTCTCAGTTTTCATGTCTCGGCAGGAAAAAAGAGCTGGTGACAAAGAATGGATTGTGCGCAAAGATGGGGCACAAAAGTTGACGCCAGACATTCTCCCTGAGGCAGCCTGGAAAGAAGTGACCACTCTAACTGCTTCAGGCTGAACTCAGAGGCTGCAGGTGTCCCCTCCGTGAGGGCTGGGAACTGTGTGGCCCTGTGACAAAACACATGGAGGGGACATTGCCACCCACCACAGCCCTTGCTGCCCATGGCCAGGGAGGGTGATGGGGCCCGAGGTCACCCTGGCTCCAGGTCATGGGGTGGTGGAACCAGCCTCTAAGCACTCTAAGGCAGCAAACCACTGAGCCCTTGGTGATTTAGCACCTACAGCCTCAGCATATGCCAGAAATGGCTTTAGCTTCCCCCAAAAGCTGGAGCAGATGGTCCTCGAGTTCTTAACCCAATAAATGTATACAGACACACAGAGACATATGTATATACACACAGATATATATATAAACACACCCTCTACCCCACCTCATCCTGCAGACACGCAAGGCTGGGCTGAGCCACACCTGCCCCAGCCATGCTCACCCTGTTCTCCCATGACAGAAATATTTAATGCTCCTCTTTTTCCAAGTCTCTGGGACACAGCAACATTCCAGCACTAAAAGAGCTTGGACCTAGCCTGATAGAGAGCCTGTCCCACATGTCTGCTGGCCAGAAGCAGCACGAGAAAAGGAGACTGACACCAGAGCAAAGGCTAGTTTGGATTCACATCCTTTATCTGGACTCCCAGCAGCTTGGGCTGTAGAGCAGGGGGTGTCACCAGAGACCTTCATAGCTGGAGGAGGAGGACTGACATCACCAGAGCTCGTGGTGAGGTAAAGAGCCAAGGATAAGTGGGATGACTTTTATTCATCTGTTCACAACAGCACTGGTGGCTGCTGTGACCAGAGCCACAGGTCACAATGACATCAGGCCATTAATAGGACAAAGAGTGACAACTGGGATCATGCAAGAAGCAGGGATGAGGCAGGGGGGAAGAGGTGCTCAGGAGGAGCAGACAGACAGTACTGCTGTCTCCTCCCTGGCAGACAGCACGAGCTGGCTCTCTGTGAACCTGTCTGTGGCAGTGGGCAAACAGGGACAGCACAGTGGCTGTGGAAAGGGCTGGCTGGCTGATAACTCTCTGAAATTAAACTAATTGCATTGCCTAGTAAATCCTAGCACAGCTACAATACCTTTGCTCTTCTCCAAAGACGCTGAGTGGTTTTATGAGCATTAATTAACTCAGACTCACAAAACAAGCCTGTGAGGCAGGTACAATTAGATCCATGGAGAGGGAAGCCTCCAGTCCCAGGTCTCACAGCCTGGAAGTATTCAGGGGGTCCCTACAGGACCGGCTCCCTCCCCAGGGTGCAATTACAGCCCAGGAGATCCCACTCCCAGGACTCCACTCGAATTAACCATCCCATCTTCCTGTGCACTCAAATCCATATTTATCATGATTTCCTAGAACAGACAAAAGACAAAACCATGAGAAGATTTGCTAATGAACTACCACCAGCAGCAGCCCTTCATCCTGGCCAGACCCAGAAGAGTCCATCTGCCCTCATGCCATGACCCTCCATTTCTCTGCTCCCACCCAACACACCCAGCCTGAGCAGCCCACGGGGCTCTGTGGCTCCATGTCAGTCTGCTCCCACACCTGGCTGTGCTGGGCACGAGGCAGGCCTGGAGGCATGGGACACGGCATGGGACACGGCATGGGACATGGCGTGGGACATGGCATGGGACACGGCATGCAGCTTCCAGACACTCTGTGGGCTTGGCTCTGCGTCCCTGTCCTCTCCCCCCTGAGATCCACCAGACCCTGTTCAGTACAGTGCCTGCACTCCAGAGAGTGCTCCCTGGGGTGTGGAGAAAGGAGAGCAGAAGCAGAAAAACCCACAGACACACACCTAAATAAAATATTTTAAAGTGAATTTCCCGTGAGGTGTCAGCAGCTCTTTAATATTGTGCTGCATTTCCTGGACTATCATGTTGTCACTCCAGCTGGTGGGAGAGTGATTGCCAGCTGCCTATGGGGAAAGGATGACAGGAATGTCTCCTCTTGCCTGGGAGACCTGCACTGGCTCATCCTCCTGCACCTCTCTTGACTCCACAAATAAATGGCTTCCTGCAGCAGGAGCAGAGAGACAGTAAGAGGGTCAGCAGACACCTGTGCCACCATGGATCCCTGCCCTGTCCCCAGTGGGGAATGGAGTGGCAAGTTCAGCACAAGGTACAGCATTCTCAGGAATGAGGAACTGGTCTCAGAGGTGTGCAACAGAATGGAGCCCTTTGCATCCACTCAGCCCTGACCCACTGGCCAGCTGGGCAATTGCCCTAGCCCTGGAGATCTTGCTGTCCCTCCAGCAGCCAGTGGGATGCAAAGCCATACAGCTTTATCCTTTGCCGGCCCCCACTGGGTGCCTGCCTGGCCTCTGTCCTGGTGCTCAGGCTGAGGCCATTTGAGATAGGAGAGATACTGTAGGAATTAGGGAGCAATACCGTCCCGCGTCCCTGACCAGTGGTGCCAGTGGGAGGCATGACCCTGGACGAGGTGCCCTGCCTTCTCCACTGCTCCGGTCACCGGTGCCACCCCGGAGGCAGAGGTATGGAGTGGGGACAGCTGCTGTGAGCGTCCCTGTAACAGCAGGCATCACCTCCTCTGGGCACAGAGCTCTGTGCCCCGTGGCAAAGCCACTGCAGCTGAGCTCCACGAACTCACCGGGGCAAAGCCGGCCAGCTGCAACTTGCAACTTCTGTGAATGGGGAAGAAATAGTTATTTCCCCTAATTACAGCTGAAATGCCAAATAAATGCCTGTCGGCTGTGGTAATTGCGATGTCACTGGGTGATTAATGCCTGCTCTGCACTCGAGAGCCTACAGCTCATCTGCAAACCACAATAACCCCAGGCAGCCATCGTGTCTGTCCCTGGGCCCTGCTGGCCCAGCACGGCTGCAGCGGGCCCTGGCTGGCAGCGGCACCTCGCCAGGAGCCGTGTCTGTGCCACCTCACAGCCCAGCCCAGAGGCAGCTCCGAGTGCCCGGGCCCATCCCAGAGCCTCCCTGAAGCTGCTCTCGCCCAGCCAAGCAACCCATCCCAGCCTGATCAGTGCCAGGCTGAGTGCAGCACCAATCCTCCAGCTGCTCCTGGCGCCAGCACCACGCTCCTTCCTCCCAGGGCTTCTTGGGCACTCGCCACGGGCACCTGCCAGGACACAGCATAGGACCAGGCCTGGCCACCCCAGCCACAGACAGCCAGGGCTGAGCTGCACATCCTTGGCTGCTGCCACTGCTGAGGAGCAGCCACAGCGGAGAGGGACAGGCTTTTAGGTTTAGCTTTATATGTAAAGGAGGGTCTCGAACAGTGACACATGCTAAAGTTTAAAAAACAACAAAAGGAAATTCTAGATAAAAACTCAGCATTTAGTCTCACCCTTCCACCACCATTTTTTTTCCTTATTCAAAAGAAATAATCTTTTAAGCGTTTAAAAACTCCCCAGTGCTGCTGATACAAAATGCATTGTAACCTTGAATTATATGTAGCAGGGCTGGCTTTCATTATTTATTAGCAAGATCAATTAGAATATTCTGTTTGCAGAAGAATATAATCCAATATGTACTTCAAGCACTAACAGCTAAATATATGCTTATTTAAAAATCAATCTAAAAGTCAAGGTTTCCTTTGTAAATCTTTACTACAGATTAAAAAAAAAGCTTTGAGTGTTACCACCTGCTGAATGCTGTAGTCTCAAGGAGACAGTTATACATTTTAAAACATCTCAAATGGGAATTGATTGTGGCAGGCAAACAATTGCTGAACCCCCAGCATGGAGGGCTCATGGCCTGCATGATGGCTGAGCAGCTCCCACGGGCGACTACCCTGGGACCACAGCCCAGCCATTCCCCAGGGAAGTGGGAACAAGCCCCCGGCCCGGGCAGCGGCAGCCAGCACCCCCTGCCAGCCGGGAAGGGCACCCAGAGCGTGCCAGCCGCGCCGAGTGACTCACACCGACTCCAGCATCCCAGCACAGACTTGTTTTTCACTGACTTCCCCGGGCTGACATGCAGCCAAGGCACCGCCTGCCAGCCCGGCTCAGGATCCGCAGTGTCCTCGCCTTTCTCCCCCGAATCACAGGTTTCTAAGATTAATTGTCATGTATAATTTATTGACCTCAGCCACGACCTTGGCCCAGCGTGGTTTCCTTTCTCTGCGCTGTGGCGATGGCAGCAGCAGGCTCTGGCAGGACCAGGGAGCACCAGCAGCACAGGGTGGGCAGTTCTCCTGGCGCCAGACGTGCTGAGGGGCTGCCCCACAGCCCTGGAGATGCCCCAGCCCCCCTGTTTCCACTCCGTCCCCACTCTGCAGAGCCTTTCCCCAGCTGTGCCAGCGCCCGCTTTAATCTCCCCCCTGCTGCCAGCCAGCGCAGGCTGCTCAGCCAGCTTCCCGCTTCCCCTTCTTCCTTAAGCCCTTTCTCTTTCGTCTTCCATTTTTAAATCTTATCTCCAGGTAAAGAGGGTATTTGATGGGATCAAAAAGTGACCTTTAACAAGGGTAGCAGAGCTTCAAACAATATCCCTGCAAGTTCATGCACACTCAAGTGTTAAAGGGAACAGTTCTCTGATCTCCTGTTCCTCAGTGGAAAAGTCGTTTCACAAAGATTTCTGCCAAAAGCTGGTGCAGCAGACTGAGGAAACTTTCTTAAAAGCCAGCACCTACAACTTGGCACAGGCTGTCCTTAGCTTCTCATAAACCAACCCTTCAAAATCTTTTGGTCTCAGTCTTCGCCAGCAAGTGCTCCAGCCACACCACCCTGCACCTAGGTGGAAGGAGGGTTGGAACTGGATGATCTTCAATGTCCTTTCCAACCCAAATCATTCTGTGAATCTCCGGAGTGTTTGTTTCTCTGCTCAAGTTCCCTAACTCTTGCCAGTTTCCTGTGTCTGACGGATTCCTGACTATCCTCCATCTTTCACTCAGCTGAATAAAATCCCTGAAATGCCTCTTAGGTAAAGCATTCCAGCCATGGAAGGAGGTCAGACAGAAGCAATCAGAGGGATGCAACTGTGATTAGTGGGCTGAAAATACAGCCAGCACACCATGGACAGACACCCCAAGGCTTCCCAAGGCCTCCTCAACAGCACCATGTCCTGTTTCACCTGAGGTCCTCCCAACCAGGCTGGGAGAGATGCAGGGAGGGACCAGCAGCATGAGCAGAGCCCAGGCAGGCAGAGCCCGGGGCAGGCAGAGCCGGACAGACAAAGCCTGGACAGGCAGAGCCTGGGACAGACAGAGGCCGGGACAGGCAGAGCCCGGGACAGGCAGAGCCCGGGACAGGCAGAGCCTGGGACAGACAGAGGCCGGGACAGGCAGAGCCCGGGACAGGCAGAGCCCGGGACAGGCAGAGCCCGGGACAGGCAGAGGCCGGGACAGGCAGAGCCCGGGACAGGCAGAGCCGGGACAGGCAGAGCCTGGGGCGGGCAGAGCCAGGACAGGCAGAGCCCGGGACAGGCAGAGCCAGGACAAGCAGAACCCGGACAAGTAGAGTCCGGGGCGGGCAGAGCCAGGACAGGCAGAGCCCGGGACGGGCAGAGCCAGGACAAGCAGAACCCGGACAAGTAGAGTCCGGGGCGGGCAGAGCCAGGACAAGCAGAGCCAGGACAAGCAGAACCCGGACAAGTAGAGTCCGGGGCGGGCAGAGCCAGGACAAGCAGAGCCAGGACAAGCAGAGCCAGGACAAGCAGAGCCTGCGCTGCCCCTGCCGAGGGCTGCACAAGGAACGGGGCACGGGTCCGCCTCTCCTGCCTGCTCAGCACAGCCAGCTCGGGGCTCTCATTGCCGTGTGCCGCTCCCCTCCCTGTCCCTGCTTCCCACCGTGCCCTCGGGGAGGGCGGCGAGAGGCTCCAGCTCTGGGTGCTCCTGGACGGGACAGACAGAGCTGCCAGCGGGATGGCCACCCCCCCGCAGGCCAGCAGCCAAGGGGTTAAAGTGCCTTGTTACTGCCTCCGTAGCCGGCTTCACTTATTTGCAGCCGGAATTCCCCAGGAGCCAGGGCTTTTACTAGTGGCTCTGCTGTAGAACCATGTCATTATAGATTGCAAGTTCCTTAAAGGTCAGATAACACAACACAATTGAATCATATTAGTGAGCATAGAGAGCTGATATTTTCCTAGGAAAACCCATAAAGCAGATTGTTTGCTGCAGAGAAACACACTGTTGTATAGCAAAGCCAGTGTAATCATCTGCACAAACAAACAAGTGGTTTATGAGAAAACCCTTCCATGCTGCAGATCCTTGGGATGAGAGCCGGCAGGACCAAGTGCTGGGCACCTTGGGCAGGTTGGATTTCAACTTGGGTCACAGGACTGAAATACACTGCAAAAGACAAGTAGGGAAATAAGCAATTTCCAAGTGTATTGTTGAGAGACAAATACTTGATATTTCGCTTAATGTCTGGATGCAGATAGCTGTTAATCCAAGACAGTGCTATTAAAGAAATGCAGAATTGATTGTGAGGATGATTGAAGATTTCTGAAGAGCACAATTTCTATGGCCATGATGACCCCACCTTTTTTTATTTTTTCCTAATTTGCCTGTAATCTATTTGGACAAATCCTTTTATCACATTTATTTCCTTTCCAAGTTCCAACAGTGTGATTAATTACAGGACTTTGCAGTCCTACTTACCCTACTGCACGCTCTAATTTTGCTCCCTTTTAAAATGGTTTTCCATCCCTAATAGACACCTTTCCTTGTTCAGCACCTTTACTTTGTCCCTCTGAAATCTGCTGTCCCTAACCCATCACACTGGCAGCCATCCATCCTGCCTGAATCCGCAGTTCCATCTGGAGGCAGCCAGCACCAGCAGCCACTCGCTTTCTGAAAGGGTGTTTGCTTTCTGTGGGGAAAGGCACAAACCACTTTTTCCAAAAATTGGGGTGCTTGTCAGACTGTAGGGTCTGCAGCCCCTCCGCCAGCCTGGAAATTCTCATTTGGTTCTAGACTTAACCTCAGAATGAAAAGGCAACTAGCATCAGCACAACCGCTTTAACCTTCCCCAGTCACAGAAAGAGGAGGAAAAGTAATTTAAAAAAAAAATTTGAATACACAAAGGCACATTCCTTTTGCTGACCTTCAGCACCTGTGTCAGCTGTCCAGGGCAGCAGAGCAGGACCACCACTGGCTCCCACTCCCACCTGTGTGGCTCTCCTCTGCTGTGTTTCATCATGTCCCAGCCAAACAGTGGTGAAACACAGGCAGAAAAACAATTAGATTTAAATCTCGTTTCCTCTTTCTATCTTGCCTTTTTCTTTTCTCTACTTAGATGCTCCTCAGTGCACTAATAGGATTTGTGTTTAGCACAGTGAGAAACGAATGATTTATGGGTCTGTCCGCACTACACTCCCAGTGCCATTGCAGCCCCTGAAACGGCACTCCAAGAGTAGCCAGAGGAGAGTGTTTTGGACTGTAATTCTTTGTACCCACTACCCACAGGATCCCTGCTATCCTGGCTCTCACAGTGCCTCTGTGCTTTCCTCACACTGCACTTGGCTCTGCTCAGGGAGGAAATGGGACCAAGACCTTCGAACAGCTTCAGCCCCTCTGCCACGCACCAGCCACACGGCTTCCACAAACCAGGTTCAACTGATCTTTCAGCTCTTTCAGATCTGCTGGTTAACTGATCTTTCAGCTCAGATTGTGCCCCACCTAAGCCAAACGGGCTCAGTCCCTGCGTTTCATTACCAGCAGTTAATGCAAAGGCCACGTGAGAACTGACCAGACCCAACAACTCAAGCCTGGTCTGGAGCACAGCAGGGAAGAGTTCAGTGACTCGGGCACCAAAGTCTCTGCGACCGGTCAGATTTTCCTGGTGGCTCTGAATGTGGCTCTGTCAGCGCAGCTCCTGCGGCTCTGCACCAGCAATGCCCTTCATTAATTCCTAATGCTGCCCCAAGTACATCTCATGTCCTCCAGGGCTTGGCAGCCCCTGTGAGCTGGGGCACAGAGCACAGCTCCCTACCTTCCTTCCACATATAACAAGAAGCCAAATGAAATAATGAAAGAAACTCATTTTAATGCCACAGAGGGAATTGTTTTATTGCTAAAGCAGCAAATAGAACTAATTGAATCCACTGGAAAAAAAAAGGCGCAAAGGAATGGAAAGGGTAGGTGTGGAACACAGACAAAAAGGGCGAGCTGGAGCCTGAATATTCATGGACCTAGAAACCGCAAACCCTTGAATGCAAAATATCTTCATAACTGATCATATGCCAATGGCAATGCACGCACAGCTCAGAGACGGGCTTGGAATGTTTGCATTTACAAGATTTTTTTAAGTAATATTATGGAACAAAGTCTCTGGTTCATTAAGCTGCTTTGCACCTCCCTGGTAAAAGAGAACATCCTGGGAGTGAACAGCAGGACTGGCACAGGTTCCCACCAAGGCTGAGCGCAGGGCAGGTGGCAGCGCACAGCCCTGGGACAGCTGTGGTGTCCCCAGTGCCAGTCCCAGTCCCTGCTGTGGGAGCTGTGGCAGCAGCTCCGACCCCAGCCCTGCCATGGGCTGGGCACGGTACTGCGTGGCTGGGTTGCCCAGTTGAGGCACTTCACCCCAAATCACCTCCCTTTTCACAGTTACACCTGCCACAAGCTTTTAAATTCAGTTTTCATTGAATTTCAATTTTCAGTGGCAACATATATATTAACGTGGGGGTTACATTTTAATTAAGGCAGCACTCATGTTCTTCATTACAATACTAAGTCATCCAACAAGGAACACCAAGGATATAAATCCCATTAATGAAGAAGGAGATATGTAACCTGCACTGCGTGCTCCAGCACAGAGGCACCAGTACAAGATGACTCTCATATGAAGTGCAAGGTGAGAAAGCTGGATTAGAAATGCAGTTATACTCCCAGGGGACATACAATGTTGATCAGGCACCACAGGTCCTGAATCTGCACCCTGAGGGCACCCAAAACACCCGTCCCACCTCAGTCTATTTTCCCACCCCGAGCAAAAGCCCAAGGCACAGCACAGCTGCTGGGTGTGCTGGTGGGGGCATACAGTGCCTCGGTCCCTCCTGGACACCAACAGCCACACGTGGAAGGGAAAGGGCTGCAGCTGAGACCCTCCCCAACAGCTGCAGCAGCGCTGCAGGGTGAGGGTGTCTCCCCAGCCTTGGGGTACCTGGGGGCCCAGCTCCCCCCGGGCTCACTGGAAGACAGAGGCAGCGGTGAAATCCACCTCTCTGCAGAGCACTCCCTTCCTCCCTGCACCGGCATCCCAAATCCTTTCCCTCCGGGCACAGCACAGAGCTTGGGCTCACCTCTGCCTGCAACACACTCCAAACATTAGAAAAAGTTCATAGGGGTCACAGGGGGAGCTTGAGCACCCGGGGGAAGGACCCTGAACTAGGCAGCAGGAGATGGACCCGCCACGGTGCCGTGGGACCCTCACCAGCCAGAGCCCCCAGCTCCATTGCCCCGCAGCTCAAAGCCAGCAGCTCCGAACTTACACACTAATGAACAAGCTCCTCACACGGCCTGGCCATGGGAAAGCACTTCTGCACCACTGCCTACTGCCAAAAAATGGCTGAGGAGTTCCTGTTAAGGTTTTCCAAAGGAACCCATCTGCAGCAGAGACGTGGATCGCCTCCCACTGCGACGGCCGTATCCCAAGACGAGAGTGCTTCAGAGTGTTATGTGGGAACAGAGTAATAATAAAACACCTTGCCGTAACTTTAGCAGCAGTGGCTCTAGCAGAAAAGCCTGTAATGATCTAATAACACATTTCCCTTGCTGCCACTCCAGCCTTGTGAAATCCAGGGTAGTTTAAGCCATAAATCCATCCCAGCTATTCCTTTGTCATTAATTGTTAGGCTATTTGTATCACACATTTCACATACCAAAAAGACTCCAATTTCATGGAGGGATAGACTGCAGAGATGCTTCTTTTAATCTTTTTTAATTTTAAAGTGGTATCAAACTTAAATATTTTCTAATGGAGTGTATGTTTTACTTACATATAATAGTATCACTACAATTTAGGAGCAATAAAAGTCAAGCTCCTGTCTGTACAATAAGCTTCCAGCTCTATTTCCAAGGTTCAATCAGTTAACCTAGGAGAGCAATAACTTCCCTACAATGAGTAACAGTGCGGAATAATATTTAGATAGAGATAAACCCTTTTTGCATAGGAAATTGCATTATGATTTGCTGGGTCTATGAAATTCTCAGCAAGATGCTTCAGTTTACCAATGGAAGATGTTGCCTCAGGCATTTTTCCAGTGTTTTGATTTTTGGGGAGGGTCTATATGATTTTGAGCTGAGTAAGGAGCCGTTCTCATTGCAGATCCCAGCGCGTGCAGCAGACCCAGCAACAGAGCTGCTGCAGGCTCTTCCCCACATTGGCAGCGCAGGATGAGCAGCCAAACAACGGCTGCCCCATCTCAGGGGCTGGGCAGCCCTGGAGTCTCTGGCCCTCCACACTACCCCAGCCCCTCGGGGTCTGCCCTGTGAGTCCCAGCTGCTGGGGGGTCATGCACAGGTTACAGCAGCGACTGCTGGGTGCCTGGGTGCCCTGGATTGTGGTCATTTGGCCAGATACCCATTTCTCTGGGGGAGCCATTAACAAAGACCAAGAGCAGGAACACTGCTGAGTGCCATCCCTTCTGGGCCGGCCCCTGGCAGATGTAACGTCCTCTTTCCTGTGGCACAGCTCAGCACCAACACCACCCGTGGCTCCAACATCCTCCCTCGTGCTGCAAAATCACCATCCCCACCACATGGCCTGGTGGCCCAGAGCCCCTCTAGATCACACCTGACATGGATTTGCCTTCCTGTGCAGGGTGAACAGGTCACATAGAGGAGGCAGAGCTCTTTCCTAGGGTACCCAGAGCCCTTTCCTGACGTACCAGTGTCCCTCAGTGCACCCTCTGGCTCTGCAGGCTCCAGTGCCACAGAGCATGAAGCAGAGCTAGTGACTGGTAATTCAGGAATTAAAAGGGTACAGATAAAGATCCCGAAAATGAGCTTGAAGGCTGTGAGTGCTGACAGTGCAGGGAGGGTCACTGCGGGATCGATGGTGGCGCTCCCTGGGGAACAGACCAAGGAGGGATGAACCAACAGCCAGTTAAAGACCTCCAGCAGCAACAACTTCAGGATCCATAGGTCTGCCACCAGCATTTCTTGAATCAGCACTTTGGATGGAAAACCGTCAGTGTGTTGTTGAACAAGCAGGACCAGAGACGAGTAGTTGACAGTCTGTCACCTGCAGAGGTGATGCAGCACCTCCCACTCAGGGCTGAGCTGGGAGGTGACCCCTTCCCATCCGTCCGGGGCTCAGGGGTGGGCAGCAGCTCAGCTCCCGGGGCACAGCAGCACCTGGAGGAGCCTGAAAGCCTCTGGGGCTGGTGCACAGCCCCATGGTGGCTTCTCGCAGGCTGGTGGGTTTGTTCAGCCTGGCTGGATGGTGGCAGCTCCTGCTGGGGCTGTGCAACCCAGCCAGGCTTCAACGCCCAGGCCCGATGCTGATGCTGGCTCCCCACGAGCGTGCTCACAGCTCGGCTCAGTTATATGAGAGCCCATCAAGAACATACAGAGAGGGCAGAGCTGGGGCTGAAATAAAGTTATTTGCAGATGTGGATGAACACTAATACTAAATATATTACTGTACCCATCTCAACGCAAGATGAAAGGAAATTCGCTCTAAAACAAAGGAGAACTGCGGATCTGGGCTATCACAGCAGCGCTGCTCTGCTCGGATCCAAAATGATTGCTGCTAATAAAGGAGGGGGCCAAGTCCAGTCCAGCCTGGCTCTGAAGGGAATGGAAATCAGATTTTGGCTTGAAATGTGTTATAGCAATCTCTGTAATACAAAATAAAGTCTGGCAGATGGAGTTATTTTTATCCAAAGCTAGTTCTGCTTAGTAGGTCGGTGGCTATAACTGATGTCCCTTTGCTATTTCCTCTTCTCCCAGGTCCCCCTGCCTCAGTTTCTCCAGGCACTGACAAGATTAGAGCAGACAACTCCAGTATATTTTGGGAGGATCCTACTAAGCTGTAAAAATCAATTGTGAATTTTGCATCCACCCCCAGCATTTGGCCTGTTTATATTGCCAAACATATTCTGTAAAGAAGTACTGTACTTCACAAGAGAGCTTGTCAAGGTAAATACCTTAATTTACATAAAATGTGACTAGCAATTGAAATGTTAAAGCCATAAACAGCAAGTTTATGATCCATCCTTGATGCCTGGATGTATAATATGACAAGGGGGGAAACACTGTGCCTTGCAACATTTACTAAATTGGTGTGTTGACACTGGGGAGGGAAATGGGAGACTTTGAAAACAAAAGGTTGGAGGGTTTCTCTGAGGGCTGTTTTTTGGCTTTTTTCTTCTCCCTTTTCATAAGTATGATTTTTTCCCCAGCCTTCCACAGTCAGCTTTCAACACTCTCCTTCAGCTGGAAACTGCAGCTACCTAAATAACAAATGGGAGGAGCAGTGCCCGTGTACCATCATGGAGCAGAGTCTGGGCAGCAGCTTGGCCATGCCCAGGGAGAGGAGCTGCTCTTGGCAGGGCCAGGGCCAATCCTGCCCAGCCACTCCCCCATGCCCCTGACAGGTACTTTTGATCTAAACAGGAATTTCTCACTGTGATTGAAGACACTCTTGTCATTCTCAGATTTCTTTAAACTTTTTCTAATGTAGGGGAAACCAATTCAAACCTCATACAGCCCTAAATAATACTTATTTAAAAGTGGCTTAAAAGCCTAAAATGAACTGCTGCTCACATGTGCACGGCAGTGAAATTACAATATCCACACTGGATGCTCTGGAAAGTTTGATCATGCAGGTTCCTCTCCTGGACTCCATACAAATGTTTCAGCCATTCATTCATGCTCATAACCCTCATACCCTTTGCAATTCATTGAAACCACTTCAAGAAAAAATAATTTTAAAGAAATTATCTCTGTGTATCACAGAGATATCACTCTGAGCAGTGAGAAATGTCCCACATGAATCAGCCCAGCCCCCAAACCAATAAAATTTCTGCTGAAGTGCATGAAATAATGACTCAGAGAAAAGGAGTCCCCATGAAAAGAAGAGGTAAAAGAAACCATGAAAAGAAAAAGACTCTGACCTTTGTCGACACAAGGTGTCACAAATTTGTGTCAGAATTTTGACTTTGAAAATCTAAAGCCTTTGCACATAACTTTCTTTGAGAAGCTGTTGTTCCTTCTCCACCCATCCGGGCTTGGCACAGAGCAGAGTGAGCCTTGCTAGCCAGGGAGCAAGCAGGGGTCAGGTGTATCATTTAAACCAGAGAATGTGACCACCCAGCACTTCCCCTTTTGCTTCTCCAGGGGGCTGGTTTTCCCCAGGCCCGTTTTTGAGTTCTCTGTAACTACATGCACAGCAGTACTGCACTCACAAAGAGAGCAGTGCTCACAAACTTTGACATCACAAACAACACTCAAACTGTTAGCAGCAAAGCACCAGCTTTGTGTGTACAAAGTGGGTTATTGAGCAAAATCCTAGAGAAGGGATGTTCTTGAGACTACAGTGCAACAGTTCAGTGATTTTTGGGCTGGTGACGTGCGCCGGTTCCCTACACGCTCCAAGGATGTTCCAGCAGCCATTGGAAGAGGCGTCCCCAGCACGGGCGGCTGCTGTGCTGAGCCCTGTGTCTGGAAGCCTCCCAGGAGAGCTGTGGCTGCCCTGCTGCCCCCTCTCACCCCGGGGTCAGAGTGGGAGCAGGGCAGAGCCCCAGCCGGGCTCGGTGCTGGCGCCCGCCCTGCTCACTGCACCCCTCGGGTCTGAGGGACGGGGCTGGGCACGTCCCTGCCAGGGCGGCCGGTGCCTGGGGGCTGCCGAGGGGCACCGAGAGCACCCTGCTGCCTCCCCGCCGCTGCCACCTTCCTCTCAGCACTTTGTGCTCACCGTCGGCCACAAGTACATTCCACATGCAGGCAGAAGCAGTGACTAGCCCCGCGGGAGCGGGTGCCAGAGCGCTCCTGCCAGTGTGCTGGCCCTGGCACTTCTCTCACTCTCTTTGCAGTAAGAGCCAGAGCAGCACACAGGGGCTGCAGGTGCTGAGAGCAGCTGCCATTCCCATGGCTACAACTGAGCAGCATGTGGATAACCACCATCAGGTGATAAAACACTGCAAATAGACATAAATCATTCCTTCACCCCGTTCCTTGAGCTAAAACAGAGCAGAAAGGAGGGAGACAACTGCTGCCCAGGGTGCAGGGTGGGTTCCCTTGGCCCAGCACACAAGGCAGGGGCAGAGCCAGGAGACCCTGAGCTCTGGCACACAGCAGATTCACTGCAGTAGCTGCAGGATGCAGAAGAAAATCCATGCCTGCTGCTGGAATGGCCTCTCAGTCCCCAGATGGGTGAAACATGGGGGCCAACCAGCACGAAGTCTGACCTCTGCTCGCAGTCCCCAGCCCAGAGCTGACCCAGGTGTCAGCAAAGTCCAATACACTGGATCTATGGCAGAGAGAGGCAGCTGAGTCACTACATTTCAGCAAAAGCCAACTCACAGCAGGGCCCAGAAACAAAATCAATACGCTTTCCCTAAGTTACCAGAAGTGCAGTGGGTACAACACTCTGGGAAGGCCTTTCTCAGAGAAACACAGCAGTTCCCAGGCTCTGCAGCTGTGCCTGGGGGCAGCAGCAGACCCCAATCCATCCTTCCACTGTCGGTGTTCCCACAGTGCTGTCAGCACAGGCTCACAGCGCTGATGGAAAGGGTTTGATTTCCTGAATGCCCTGAGCTGATCAGAACAGCACAGGCATTAGCCAGCAACACAATTACAGCTCACAGCGAGGTACAGCTCACAGCGAGGTGACACTGTGTGGGATGAGGCTGAAATGGCCCCAAGCTATCGCTGCCCAGCAGCTGTTAGGGGATGTTGAAGAAGGATCCCTGCACACACCCCTGGACACAATTCCTGCCAGCAGCCACGGCAGAAAAAGCCAGGCACATCGGAAGCTGGATCATCCCTGGGCACGCAGGGCTGGTCCCGCTGCCCCAGCCACCAGGTCAGCACAGGAAGGAAGGTGAGACAGCTCCATGAAGAGCAGAGCTGTGGCAGAAACAACAACACACAACAGCCACCTGCCCCATACAGAGGAACTCAGTGTCCACAGGGATGCGATGGGAGTGCCAGCTCTGGAGCCACAGCCAGCGGCTCCACGGAGCCGCTCACTCGTGAGCACGTGTCTATTACTGAGAGAAGAGCTCCCTGTCCTGGCATTATTCATTGTATGAGGTCAGCAGCTCACCAAATAACACACAGGCCTGATTGCTCGGGAGAATGCTCCAAAAAACCCAGACAAGCAGTGCAAATAGCATTAGACATGCAAGCCACTCCACTGCCTGTCATGGTGACTGCTCCTGCAGCGGGGCCACTCCACACACACAGCTACACCCTGTCCAAGTGCTCAGCACTGCAGGCCCAGGGCAGAGAGGGGAATGTGATCTAATCACAGATATTGCTGCAGCCTCTCCATCAGGGCTCCACTGAGGAGGAAGCAAGGAGTAAAGCAATGTGCATGTACACACAGAATTTAACTCTTCCAGTCAGCAAATCTTAAAACTCAATTTCAACTCATTGCTATCAGGTGTTCTTTTTGTGTTATGGAAACCATATTCCTGTTAAAACCACAAGTTTGTTTTCAAAATATTGTTACAAATCCCCAGTTTTTCTGCTAAATGCAGGATGTCAAGAAAGCCTTGAAAGCGTAACATGACAGAACTGAACCCCCTCACCGTGCTGAGCCTGTGGGCTGCTGGGGACAGTGGCTGGGAGCACTGGACTGTCCTACTCAGCTCAGAAAATCTCAAGGGTGCCCAAGTGATGAGGTCTTCTGTGCTGGTCATTTAGACCAGCAGAAAGACACAACTAAAGCCCCCCACGCCGGGGCTTGGAGCTCCCACTCCCTTCACACCGCCACCTGCAGCATTTCTCTTCCAAAATCCCCAGAGCAGTCACCAGCAGCACCTGAGCATCCTGAGACATTGGCATCTGCACAGGTGAGCCTGGTGCACCGCCCACAGCGCCGGTGCAGGGCAGCGTGGGCACTGCGCAGCCCAAACAGGATCACTCCCCTCCTTCTCCAGCCACACAAAGCCACTGGCACCACACCGACTCCGGGCTCCCCTGCAGACCCCTGCCCACCTCCCTGGGCTCTCTCCTCTCTGAGACCAAACCAAGGGCCCTAGCACCACAAGGAGACAAACCTGTCCAGGTGTGGGACACTGCAGGCAGTTTGCTGTTCCCATTATCCACAACATTCCTACACACCTGTGTGCCCTTCATCCACGCCAAGGCAGGGAACTCACACATGTCCCAAATGCTGTGCCTGTGCTTGTAATGAGCATTTATGGATGTAATCTCCATTCCCTGGCCTCAGGGGCCTCTCTGTCACTCTGCCATCCTTTCTGTGCTCTGAGAAAGGCTCTCAGTGCTTTTTGAAATGCAGGATAGCTCAGGGCAGAGCTCATGGCATGGGACATGCCCTCTGAGGCATGAACATCACACTGAAGGGAGCAAATGCCTGCAGTCCAGCCTGGCTGTGGGGAACATGTGGAGATCACTGTGCCTGGGCACATGAGAGAGCAGGGGACACTTGGACACTGGCTAAAAATCAGCAGCAGCTCCTGCAGGAAAGCTGGCATAGCCTGGGGAAGGAAGGAGCAAGTTAAAGACTACGGCTTGCAAAGGAACAGCAGAGGAAGATTGGATGTTGTTTAAGGAAAGCTGTACCATGGAACTTGTCCTTCAGACAGCTCAGCATTAGAATGGACAGAATCATAAACTGCAACCACAAATACAATCCTGGCAGTGTAATAGAAACTAACCAAAACTAGTCTTGGCCTAGTTTGCACCAGTTTGTGTGTGGAAAGACCTCTGTTTGCAATTGCCAAGTGAATTGAGTTAAAGAGATCAGAGGCCGCATACAAACCTTCAGCATTCCCTGCAGGTTCCCAGGAAAAAACAAAGCAGGCAGTGTGGAACTGCCATCCTGACATGCCACCCTGTTTCCAGCAGCACAGAGCTGGCATCCCCTGGCCCAGTGCTTGCATCAACTCCAGCCACTGAGAGAGACCCTGAACCAGACATCCAGAGCGTTTAGGGCTTTTCAATCTCAAGGCAGCAAAGACACAGGTAAAGCAGCATGGAGCACACACAAAGAGATGGCAATGACCTGGTGCCATCTCCATTTTACAGGAGAAACCAAGGTGAAGAAGGCATTTCCCTTTCCTCCAGCTCTTCGAGGCTGGGAGATAATCCTGTGACTGAACAACTAAGCAAGGAACCTGGAAGGTCTGCCATTCCCTTATTTCACTATGTAAGAGAAAACCTGACCGTGTTAAAAGCTCACAGTGTGTAATGCTAAGTCACCATAAGCAGAGGACTTCAATTGTTGCTTCTTTGTTAAAAAAGCATTGCCTTTTCTGTGGACAGGAAAAGAATCTCCAATTACTGTACCTGGGACACAGCTATGAGCTGTCAGCCTCCCCAGTGCACTCAATCAGGTAATCTCAGAGAAGGTCAGGAAGAAGCATGGGGTGGACAGTGAGCTTTCCCCATTCTGCTTTTGGTTTGTGTTTTTTTGGCACTAAAAGCCAGTCCATGACGACAGCCTGGCACCAGTTCAGCACCAGGGAAGTTGTGGCTGCTGCTGAGGCACAGACCACCAGCAGTGTCCTGCCCCTGCAAGGCTGAACACTCTTGCAGCAGAGGGGAGAAGCATGTGTTTGGGTTGGGCAGGTGTGAAGGTGCTGCAGGTCAGGCAGCCAGGGCTGCGATGGCACAGAGCACCAGGCATTTCTTTACCCATCCCACAGCCTGCTCTGCCCAGCCCTCACACACCAAGGGTGCCCCAACCTGTTCTCCCACCTCTCCTGCCCAAGCAGCAGAGCTCCAGGGCTTGAAATGAGCAGCACACACCAGAGAGCTGCTGCAGGGATAGAAAATACCGAACTGCGTTCTGCAAATGAAAACCTGTGTGTGCCTCTTACTCCACAAGAGGAGTTACACCCACTCACTAGCCCTTTTCTAGTAGCATAACTTTAAAGATAAAAAAGCAGCTGCTCATCGTATTCAGTGCTTGATCTTCTTCTGCCTGTTTTAAATAAAACCAAACTTTTTTTTATGTGCCACTTTCTATCCTCTTCTAGTCAGTTTTCTAAACTTATTTTTCAAGGTAAGCCTTTCCTCCAAGAAAATTCAGTACAACAAAATACTGTGTATGAAATGATATCTATAAATACAGTAACCATAGCCAGTCCTTTAGTTCTTCCCCCATCAGAGCAGCACACCAAAAACACTCTCAGGGACAACCTCACTCTCTCAGTGCTGATGTTCACTTTCTTGAAATCCCTCCAGAAAATCCCACACCAGAGCCAAGCGGATGCCACACCAAGTGTTGCAAAGACCTTTCTTCCACCATCCCCACAGAAGACTGCCTGGAGTTTCTCACCTTTAAATACCCCTGATATGCAGACCATGTACTTTATTTTAATAATGAGGGACCAGATAATCCAGGCAGTCACTTGCCTGCTGCCTCTCATTTTTAGCGTCATTTGCAGAGCAACAAAGCAGCTGCCATACTAACCACAACAAGAACTTCACCAGCTCAGCCACAGACCACCTTTTATCAAGAACCAGTATGGTTTGCTTTGAACCATGAACTACAGACCTACTGGGAGTTTTTAAGTTCTACTGATGTGCTGCACTCTGCTCAGAAATTTTTTAAGAGAGGGAAGAACACTGAGCCATCACAGTTCATTGATTTTCTAAACCTGTCAAGACATTTAACACTTCCTTACTGCAGTCCAGTGTTTTCTAAAAACCAGGACTTTTAGCATAAAATTCCTTTAAAATGTTACCCAACACCAGACAGCAATATTTAGACACGTCTTCACAAACAGAATTAGATTTTGTCAATAGAAAAGAAAAAAACTTCCTAACATGGAACTTGTTGAATAAAGAGTAAACCTTATTTGTGAAGCAAAGCCTGCGCTCGCATGAAGGCAGCTTTCTTCAGTCCTAGCAGCACCTGGAATAACTTGCGATCTTGTTTATTTCAGTAATTATTAATTACCGACCTATTTAGGAGTATTTTACACCAACTGCAGATGAACTGCTACGGTTTGCTCACACACTCCGAGCAACCGAGAGGGATGTTACCAGAAATCTGCTTTCCCACCAGAGCAGCGCGTTTTCCATCGCCACCGCGGCCAGGCGCGGCCCCGGCGCCCGCCTGCCCCGGCCCCGCGGCGGTCCCGGGGCTCGGTCCCGGCGCTCGCGCTTCGTCCCGGCTCCCCCGGGGGGCAACGGGGACCCCCGGGGCCGCGCCGGGGTCCCCCGCCCCGCACGGACTCGCGTTCCTCCTCCCTCCGTCCCCGCCAGCGCCGCGGATCGCGCCCGCAGCCCTCACCTGTACCACTCCAGCCCCTTCTCGTAGTTCCTGTCGAAGAAGTGGGGCTCGGTGCCCACGGCCCGCACGTCGGGGTGCGCCCGGATGGCCTCCAGCAGCGCCCGCGTCCCCCCCTTCTTCACCCCGATGATGAGGGCTTGCGGCAGCCGCTTCTCCCCGTAGTCCGGCGTGGTGCTGCTGCCGCCGCCGCGGCTGCCCGGGCTGCCGGCCCGGCTCAGCTCCTCGTCCGTGGTGCTCGACTCCTGCGGGTCCCTCTCGAAGGCTCCGCTCTGCGCCGTGATCACCTCCCCGGGGGCCAGCGGCGTCCGCAGCCAGGCGCCCTCCGCCCCTTCCCGGCTGCCGTTGGAGGCCCGCGGCGGAGCGGCCGAGGGGCCCGGGGCGCTGCCCGGAGGGGCGGCGGGGGAGCGCGGGGCCGCCGTGACGGGGACGGCGGTGGGAGAGCGCGGGGCCCCGGGGGCCGCCGAGCCGGGCAGCGCGGCCGGGGAGCGCAGGGCGGCCGGGCCGGTGCCCCCCATCAGGCTGTAGCACAGGTAGGTGAGGCACAGGGAGAGGCTGCACATGCAGAGCAGCTTCCGCGCCGGGGGCCCCTTAGAGCCGCGCCCGCCCGGCACCCCCGGCTGGGCGGGGGGGGACATGGCTGCTGCCCGCTCCTCGCCCCGGGCACCGGGCGCACATGGTGTCAGCCGCCGCCCGGCCGCCCCAGCCGCATGGGGCGCCGCTGCCCGCCCGCCCCGCCGCCGCCGCCGCCGGTGGGGGGGGGCCCCGCATGGCACGGTCGCCGCCGGCCCCGCCGGGTGCCGGGGCGCTGGGGCTCCGCGCGGCCGCGCTCCGCTGCCACCGGCTCCGCACTGTTGCCGCCCGAGTTCCTGCCGCGAAACTTTGTGCCGGGTGGGAGGCGGGAGCGCGTTCCCGCGCGGGGAGGGCCCGGCCCGCCCCCGCCGCCGCCCCCGCCGCCGCCGCCGGGAGCGCGGGGAGCGCGCCGGGCCGGGCCGGGCCGGGCCGGGCGGCGGCGGCGGCGCGGGGCAGCGGCCGGGGAGCACCGGGCAGCACCGCGGGCAGCACCGCGGGCAGCACCGGGGAGCACCGCGGGCAGCACCGGGGAGCACCGCGGGCAGCGGCCGGGGAGCACCGCGGGCAGCACCGGGGAGCACCGCAGTCCGTCCCGCTGGCCCACCCGGCTCTGCCCCACACGCCGCCTGCCCCATGTGCTGCCCAGACCCGCCGTGCCAGCACTCGGCGCAGGGCCGCAGAAACAGGGCCAGTGTCAGCGGTACCCTACAAATCCTCCTCCTGTCCCCTGCAAAGATCACCCGCCGCAGCTGCTTGGCTCCTCATTCTGGCCTGCTCCCCTCCACCTCCCCCGAAGTCTATTCTGTCCCCAGCCCATGGCTCCTGCACACAGCCTGCGGCCGCTGAGACAGCTCCTCTGGGACAGCCCCACGCAGCACGACCAGGTCCCCTGCTTCTGGCCCTTCAGGGATCTGGGGCAGTTCCTTAGAGCAGCCTGTTTCTCCTGGGATCCTGGGGAGAGGTGGCAGACCGTGGGCAGAAGCAGGCAGGAACTTAACTTGGAGAATGGAGGGTTCATAGTTTAGGTGCCAGGAGCTGCACTGGTAGATGAGGCCAATTACACCCTTGCATGATGCTCTTCCAGGAACTCTGTCCCCAGCCTTGGTGGAGCAGGTTAGGGATGACAGCCTCCCTCCTCACAGTTTTCCGGGGCAGCCATCACCTGTTTTCAGCTCCACGTTTTGTCACTTCCCACCTGCAGTTCTCAGGTTTGGCATTAGCATGTATTTTGTGAGGGGAAGGAATGCATTATTGTTTCTCAGCTTTCTCCTACACCTCATCTGGGGTCTCCAGGAGTCTCTCCATCCTGGGTATTGCCTTGGGATATTGGGGCATGTCACGAGCAGCAATCTAACCTTGTGCACCTGCACTGCCAGCACTGCCTGCAGGCAGCAGATCCCAGAAGAGCCAGCACCCAACCCCGGTGGCAAAAGCTGCAGAGCAGCTCTATGTTCACACATACGAGGGCCAGAGCTGCACTTCTGAGCCAGCACTGGGAGAATGCAGACTGTGTCTCCAGCTTTGTGCACCTGTGAATGCTGTGTAAGTCATCTGCCTGTGAGCAGGACGAGAATTTGGAGGCAGTGACACTTCTCCACTCACCAGTCTGGGGAACTACTGGATTGTACAGAGATGTTCTGGGTGAGGCTGGATGGGAGAGAGCTGGCAGAGCTTCCCCTTGCTCCCCCAGCTGATGAGCCGTGGCCCAGGTTTTGCAGGGGAAACCCATCTCCAAACCTTGCTGTTGCATAGGGAACACAGAATCATGGAATGTTTTGAATTGTAAGAGATTCTTCAAGGTCACAGATTCCAACCCTTGCCATGGCCAGGGACATCTTCCACTATCCCAGGCTGCTCCAAGCCCCATCCAGCCTGGCCTGGAACACTGCCAGGGATCCAGGGGCAGCCACAGCTGTTCTGGGCACCTGTGCCAGGGCCTCACCACCCTCACAGGGAAGAATTTCTTCCAATAAAACCTTGTCCTCTGTAAGTGTGAAGCTGTTTCCCCTTGTCCTGTCACTCTGAGCTCCCTTTTCAGCTGACATATCTGCAGAGGCCCTTCTTGTTATTCTGTATGTCCCTTGCCAAGCTCCTTGGCCTTCCTGCTTACATCCCTACAACAACCAGGCAGTTTCCCTATACTTTTCACATGATAACCTCTTCCTGTTCCTGCCTGTGCATTTCCTACTTCCCCTCGAGTTTGACCAGCAGGTCCCACCTCAGCCATGTCAGACTTCTGTCTCCATTGCCCTATTTCTTGTCCTGGGGATCACAAGCTCTTGTGCTGTATGGAAAGTGCCCTTAAAGACCTTCCAGCCCTGCTCTGCTCCTTGTCCCTGAGGGCAGTTTCCCTGGGGTCTCATTGACTAACTCCTTGAGGAGCTGGCAGTTTGCTTTTCTAAAATTCAGAGCCCTGACTTTACTCTTCGCCTGACCTAAATCCCTCAGGAATGCAAGCTCCACAGAGCAATGCACCTTTGGAGTCCCAGCTACTCTTGGTTTCATTGCAAAAGCAACATTTGGAAACAAAAATTAAGTGCCAATATTAGGTAGCTACCCAGAGCTGAAAAATGTATTCATAAAAAAAGAGGAAAAGCACCAATGTTTCCCATAATGAACAAAAGCTCAATGCTGCTCTCAGCTGGACATGTGTTCTCTCTGTGCAGCTCCAGTTCCAATGGAGATAATTCCTTCATAATATATTTTTTATGGCACACATGAGACCTCTGAAATGCAGTGTCTTGTGTCCTGTAAATCATTTTCTGTAACTTGTGGATTCCTTTTCAACTGCATTACAGTAATGTGAATGTTTGGGGACTAACTGGAGCTGACAGAAGCACAGCCTCACGTCCCCCGCTCACAGCGCTGCCTCTTGCCGTGTCCCAGTCCAGCACTGCAGGGGCAGCACGGCTGCAGGGACAGCACAGCTGCAGGATCTGCACAGCTGCAGGGACAGCACAGCTGCAGGGACAGCACAGCTGCAGGAGTGGCACAGCTGCAGCGACAGCAACGCTTGGCCTCGGGCATCCCTCGGGCGCTGCCCGGGAGGAGCACGATCCCTGCCCCACTGCCGAGCCCCAGCAAGGCTGCTGTGAGCCGAGCCCCAGCAAGGCTGCTGTGAGCTGAACCCCAGCAAGGCTGCTGCGAGCTGAACCACAGCAAGGCTGCTGTGAGCCGAGCCCCAGCAAGGCTGCTGTGAGCCGAACCCCAGCAAGGCTGCTGCGAGCTGAACCACAGCAAGGCTGCTGTGAGCTGAACCCCAGCAAGGCTGCTGTGAGCTGAACCCCCCAGCAAGGCTGCTGCAAGCCAAGCCCCAGCAAGGCTGCTGTGAGCTGAACCCCAGCAAGGCTGCTGCGAGCTGAACCCCAGCAAGGCTGCTGCGAGCTGAACCCCAGCAAGGCTGCTGTGAGCTGAACCCCAGCAAGGCTGCTGCAAGCTGAACCCCAGCAAGGCTGCTGCGAGCTCGGAGTCAGGCCTGAGCCCTGGGGAGAATCCCAGCAGGCGCCTGTGGCTCACGGCAGGGCTGGGGACAGACGGCTCCCAGGGGCCCTGGCAGGGCTGCTGCGCCTAGCACACACACCAGGCCCCTCGCCGAATTGTTCTGGTATGTACGGATTGACCTCGAGAGGGAGGAATCCTTCTCATCCATGGAGATACGTTTATTCCGAACTGGAGAACCCACCGAGAGCCTGCTGGCAGCCACAAGCCTGCTCTTGAGTTTCCCAATATCAAAAAACCCTAACCCAGCCCAAGCCAAAACCCAGATAGTTTTCAGTTTAAAAATAAGATAAACCTCAACCTAGACTCTATTTAATGAAGTCACAGTGCTTTGGTCTTTCTGACACTGAGAACACACCCAAACTGCAGTGCTTAGCAGAATGCCCCAGCTTGACATCCCTGTGGCTCCGGCTCCCGTGACGTGCTGCACGGGAGACTGACAGGATTTACAACAAACCACATGGAACGGAGAGACAATTTCTTCTTGGGCACCAGCTTCCAGCCCAGAGGAAATTTTATAACCAGAATGTGAAGCCCTCTAAAACAAATGGTTCATCCTTAAATGCCTGCTGCTGGGCTGCGGCTCCTGATTCATCCCAGAGTGTGTATTTCTCCTGCGTGGATGTCAAACGCATCCATGGGCAGATCTGAGTGTTATCCAATGCTGGCTAGTGCTGTTCAGCCATGGATGCAATAGGAGCTGATGGAGTGTAACACTTTATTTGACAGTTCTGCTTTTAAAGGCTTCTGTATTTACCCTGCATACCTGCCTCTCCAAGGCACATCAATTAGCGATGGGAGCACTTCCCAGGCAGGCAGCAGTGGCCAGTCTAGTACATCCAACTGGGAATTGCCTGGCTGGTTTGCTTGGGTAGATCACCCAGCTTGTGCCCCACATTTTGATAGGAATCAAGATCAGTTGATTTTGCCAAAGGGAAAGGAATCTTGGCGGCCATGGAGCAGCCACCACTGGCATGCAGTTTTTTCTAGATTCCCATCACTTGGAGTGACTTGTGGCTGCCCCGCCTGGGCAATTTGCCTGTGGTGCTCTCATCTCCACAGGGACAGCAGTGCTGAGATTTGTCCCAGAAGCCTGGTTATGGGGACATGTGACAATAATCATGGTCAGCGGCTGAGAGCCCTTCCCTGCACCAGCTGCAGGGTCTGACTGCACATGCTGGTGAGCAGCTCCAGTTGGAGCCATGTTTAACACATCATAGGCTGGGCAGCCCTTTCAGAGGTGCTGCTGCCCAGCTGGTGCTGTGCAAAGGCTGGTGGCCTGGCTGATGGGGGGAAGCAGAGCTCCAACTGAGACGGCTGAGTGCTGGCACACTCACTGCTTTGACGTGGGATTATCTGCTCCCGTTTTCTCACCTTTGCTCCAGGAACAGAAACTGGGAGAGGAACAGAGCAGAGACAGACTCTGAGGGCATCTTCAGACTGCAGAGCCCATCTGAGAAGGGAGCTGGAGAGCATGTCCCTGCTCTCGAAATGCACAAGCAGATGAGCACAAAGAAAGGAGGAAAATGGCCTCAGATAGTAGTCTGTACTGGCACAAAAACAAAGAGGTATGAGTTGGCACAAATAACTTTTGGCTGGAAATCAGATGGTTTCTAACAGTGGGAGAAATGTTGTTCTGGAACAGATTCCTGAGAGGAGCATTGGGGGCAAGGTATGCAATTAGTTTTAAGATTGAGTTTGAAATGGACTTTATAACATCATTGCCAGCAATTGCAGGGAAATGGGATTTGATGGCCCAAGCTGTCCCTTCTAGGTCCATGCTCCTGTTGTCATTCACAAGCACCGATCAGAGCAGGAACCCTCTAACAGGAAAGGGCTCTCTAATCTATCAAAGGCTTAACAAGATCCATTGAAGAGAATCTGGAATAAGACTCATTTGAGTGCAATGAAAAAGGTGTATTTTAACAAGGACAGTAATTTCCTTTTGTAATAATTTGTGAAGGAATATCACAGGACACTTCTCTTGGAAGGCTTTTCACTGCAACTGGAATTCTTTGTAAAGAACTGGGCCCATTTAGGAGCCAGGATGTGGTCCCTGCAGGAGAGTCTCTGGGCTGAGAATCTCTACATGCCAATACCCCAATTATTGCTTCTGCTAAGGACTAAATTCCAGAGATTATCACCTCAATTTCCTGACTTTTACAAATGCTACAAATATATTTTTCAGAGGCTAAACTTCAGAGGCTAACCTCCCATAATTCCTCCTCATTATTTACTTGTCAACAGAAGCAATGAAACACCTTGAAAAGAAGTGGATTAATGCACACAGTGCTCTACATCCTTCGGGGAATGAATAAAGTTTGTAAATATATACTGAATAGCAAAAAAAAACCAGTAAAACTGCAATGACATCTAAACTCCAGTCAAAGAAGCCACTCAAGATGTGTTGCAGTGGCATTCTGCTCTGTCAAACCATTTTCCCATTCATAGAAACAGCTTCAGGTTTAGAATCATTGGTAATTCTGATGATTATTAGCAGCAGCTCCTGCAATCTAAATGGTCCAGTGTGGGAACCTACATTAATTTCCTTGATCTAAAATTACAAAGGTGGAAGAAGACATCACTGGGCAAGCTGCTCAGGCACCAAACCCACTGTTTCACTGATACGCTGTTCACAGTTGCTATAAAAAAAGGAACAGCTCTTGGACTTGGAAAAACGCATGTACCACAAATATGCTGTGGAATGTGGTTTATCCAGTGTATAGTCCTGGCAGTGGAACCAGAGGGAAATCCAGCCAGCCTGAGAGCTGTGTGCTAGCAGAGGTGAGAGGAGGGGAGAAAAGGGGCACTCACAGGAGGCACAGATGGTCCTCGAGGTCCCACCAGCTCCTGAAGTCTGCCTTTGCACATACCTTTGAGGCTGCAGAGGCTGATGGAGGCAGGCAGAGGCTGCAGAGGCTGACAAAGACTGGCTGAGGGGAGTAGAGGTTGGCAGAGACTGGCAAAGGCTGGCAAAGGCAGAGGGTAGCAGAGGCTGCAGAGGCTGCAGAAGCTGCATCACACAGAGACCAGCCACAACTGTGTGGCTTCAGCCTCACAGCCAGGGCTGCCTCCAGGGCAGCTGTGACCCAGGAATGGCCCTGTCCTGCTGCTGCCATGGACTGCACAGTGCTGCTGCAGGGAGCGCATTCTGAGCCACCAGACACCGTGCAGCCAAGGACAAACATCCAACAGGACAGCCAGGAGAGCGCCTGGCCTCTGGCACTCCCACTGCTAGTGCCCTGCTCACTCAGTGCTGGGAGAGTCCCTAAAGCACTGGGGGAAATCCTGAAATGGGGAGACGTGGGACACACCTACCGAACAGTGCAGAGCTGAGCACCTTGGACACAGCTCATCTGCTGCATGGCCACATTAGTCTCAGGAGGCTGGATTAGAAACGTTTCATCAGCATGTTCTGCGCTTTCTGAAATGCCCCCTTCAGCAGCTGCATGGGCCACTCCAGAGCTCCTGGCTGCCCGAGGAGATGGGCTGCATGCTGCAGCAGTCCATGGCCAGTGCCTCCCCTGCCAGCCCAGCTCGGGCAGCTGGGGAGCAGCATCTGAGCAGTGCCAGTGCAGGCTGCAGCCTCCCAGCCCAGCTCGGGCAGCTGGGGTCACTCTCAGGTGCTCCTCGTGCGCTGTTGTAGCCTTCTGAGAGGGAATGGCCAGTCTGGTCTCTGCAGGCTTGTGTTCAAGGGATTCAGCTCCCCTGAGCACCAGCCAAGGCGCTTTTCTTCCCCCTTTCCTTCTCCCATGCATGGCCCTCTTGGGCCGAGGAGCAAAGACATCACTGCTGTCCTTTGCTGGAAACAGCAATGCCCAGCGTGAGTCCCTGTAAATCATCTGCTCTCTCTCATCCCTCCCCTTCCCTGTATGGTTCCTTCTCCCTCCTCACCTGCCACTCAGCCAAGCCCTGCTGATTTCAGTAATGTAATCCCTGCTTATTAGATAGATCCTCCACCTACCTCATAATTTCTGTAGCTCTTCCATGAGCTGCCTAATTTATCTCTCTGCCTGGTAACAAGGTACCCAGTGTGCTACCACTAAGATTTATTCTTCAGAAACACCCATGCCACCTCCTTGGCAGGGCTCTGCTCTCTTGGCTCCTGAGGGATTCTTTCAGGATTTTGAATTATTTCACTTGGGATTGAGTTTGAAAACATTCCCTGGAGATGATATTTCCCATCTCATAGCTGCCAGGGATGGAGCAGTCCTGCTCTGGAGGACAGGACATTGAGGCATGATGAGAAGGACCAGGAAACAAAATGGGTGTTTGCCACATGTAGTCCTCTCCGATGAATCCTGCAACCCGAGCTCATCCCCTGCTGTGAGAACACAGCAAATGTATTCAGTTTGTGATCCAGTCCAGCTGCAGGAGTGAGTTCCAGGTAGAACTAACTCATGTAAAAAACATTTGGCTTCATTTGGGAGCAGAAAACCCTTGCTGTGTGCCAAGGGACTGACTGGGCAAGCTGGTGTCAGTGCATGTCAGGCCAGGGTGTTACTTGCAGTTCCAGCCCACAG